>NC_141689.1:1903916495-1904518459 GCF_964263255.1 Lissotriton vulgaris
CTGATTTCAGAGACTCCCCTAAAATTGACATGGCCATAGATGAAAGGACTTGGGTTGAACACTTCACCAGAACTTTCATGAGGGGAAACAAAGTAGAGAACCGTCAGGAAAACATCTCCCCTGTACAAAAAACAACTCCATATCCTATAGTCCTTGATATAACCTATGATGAAGTAGACCTTGCACTAAAGGCCAGTAGAAATGGGAAGGCGCTAGGCCCCGATGGGGTACCAATTGACTTTTTTAAATCAAATCCAGATTTGTGGACCACAATTTTGACTAGGGTCCTGCAGGCATCATGGGCGGTAGGGCTTGTGGAATCATGGTCTTAATCCATCCTAGTTCCCATCTTTAAAAAGGGGGACTGTCAACTGACATCCTGCTATCGTCCAATCTCACTGCTGGATTCTTTAGGTAAAGTGGCGGGCCGAGTCATCCTTGACCGCCACCAGTAGTGGGCGGACGATAACAGGATCTCATCAGACTTCCAATTTGGGTTCAGAGAACGGCTAGGAACTATCGAACAAGCCCTTAATTTAACTCTCTTGCTGGGCAAGTATGTTAGTGCGAAAGGAGGGGCCCTGTACATGGCGTACATAGACTTGTCGGCAGCCTTTGACTGCGTTAGCCACGCAAAACTCTGGTCAGTTTTACAGGAAATGGGGGTCAAGCAGGTGCTTGTTAATTTCTTGTACGTGCTATATTCGAATGCCATAGCTAGGGTGAGGTATGGTGTTGGGGGGAACTACCAGCGTCTTTCGGTGTAGAGAGGGGGGTGAGGCAGGGCTGTGTCCTGGCCCCTTTCCTTTTCACACTCTATACCAATGGATTGGAGCGGAATATGGTAAAAGGGTGCCAGGACCGTCCCATTATAAACAACCACCCAATACCGGCCCTACTCCACGCCGACGACGCAGTAATATTGGCACGCACCCCCGTAGAACTACAGCGTGCCCTCGTTGGATATAACACTTTTATGGCCAACCTGGACCTAAATATCAACATCAAAAAAACTTTTGTTATGTCCTCGGGATCCAGAACGAAAAAAAACAAGGCTATTTTTCTAAATAATGTTAAACTTGAGAGCACTAACACATACCCATATCTAGGGATAGTAATCAATCACAAAATTACCTGGAGACCGGCCATTGTGTCTAGGAAACTCCTCTTCATGAGAGCTACTGTTGCTCGGGTAAATGTTTCTTGAAGGTTGGGAAGAAGGCTCCCCGTCAAACTCATAGAGATTTATAAGGCCAAATGCTTAACTGTTGCAACCTATGGGGCGGGCGTATGGGGTTACGAAAATAAAGACGCTTTACAAAAGGTCGAAAACTGTGTTGTAAGGTATCTTCTTGCTGTTCCCCACTGTACTGCGACCTTTTCGTGACAACTGGAATGGGGTCTTTCTTATTTGACAGATATTGTCAAAATACAACCACTTCTTTTGTGGCACCGTATCTGGTCATCAAATAATCCACTTTTTGTCAGGGGTTTATTCAGGACTGTATCTCCTTGGAAAATACACGTAAGATTGGGTGGATACGTTATATTAAAAGCTTTTTGTACGATGTAGGCTTGGAAAAATATTTTTACTCATCCACCTCAATCTTAGAGTTATCTAGAAAAGCATTTCAAGCGCAGTGTTTAACACATCTAGAAGAACTGCGTTTGGCCAAAGAGGCTAGTAAAACATCTTTCCAGCAGATCCTGTCCATACAAACCACTCTGACTATCCAACCCTATTTATCACTTAACATTACCAGTTATGAAAGATTCCTGTTGATTCGGTTTAGGCTAAACTCTTTCCGCCGTTAGGTACCTTCCCAAAAAAAAATAACTGGGCAACAGCATTACCACCTTGTCCATGTGATGATCTCTCTATTCAGGCCACTATCCATACAACGAACCTAGAAGGTTTTGGCTTATGCCGATTTTAAAATGTTTGGGCATTTGAAGATGCCATCCTGCACTGCTTTCTTTGCAGTTTCTGGAAGAGGAATGTTTAACGAAAGTTATAATTAAATTTTTGAAGTTTATTGTTCAGCATAGGCCAAATTTAGAGTAGACGTCCAAAAGAAGTGGAGGTAGTGGATCAGGATATGATCCAAGGGCTCAAATTACCATTCACGGAAAATTGAGAATGGGAGGTCCAGCCACAGTCAAAGCACCAAAGACAGCAACTGACAAAAGCGACTAGGCCGTTCCTAGAAGAGGAAAGAAGGGAAAGAAAGTGGTCACGGGAAGGGCAGGGATAGTGCTCAGTGGAGGGCTACCCTGGGTATCCAATTTGTTGGATGTAATGGCCTCACACACCCTTGCGAGTGTCATGCTTCATCATCGGCAATGCTACTCGTTGGGCAGGCGGTGCAATGCCCAACGGGCTCACCTCAAAGAGGGGCTCTTTGGCGGAGATCTTTTATCCAACTGCCTATGGGTGAAGTGCGGGTGAGGGGCCAGGAGAGAAGGGATAGTGTGAGGGAGTTTAAAATATGGCACAAGGTACCGGAGATCAATTTATTCTGGTGGTCCCCTGCCACAAGTAAAAACAGTACGTAGCCTGTGATCGAAGATCCCCGCCAAAGATCCCCTCTTTGAGGTGAGGCGAACAGCAGGGTTCACAACTTGAATTCAGCTTTCCATCTACATTACGGACAGCATTCAAGTTATCCTTGATTTATGTAAGGCAGAGACAATTTTGTTAAAGAATGCCACAAAAACATTCTTCAACAGCTATACTGACTACTGCCTTCAAATGTACACTGCGAGCAACAGAGTTCACCACTTGATACCAGGAGCGCATCAGCACTACAGACAACATTGAATTTAGTCTCTACTTATGTAAGGCAGAGACAATTGTACTGTGTCCTCAGATTTTGTTAAAGTATGTGTCAAAAAAAGCATTCCTCGATGTCTGTGTCAACTGCGGCCTTCAATCTATAAAGCGGACAGTAGGGTTCACAACTTGAAGTCAACTTTGAATGTACACTACAGACAGTAGGGAATTCAACCTTGATGTTTTTTAATGCAGAGAAAATTTTACTGTATGTGTTCTAATTTTGTTAAAATAATTGACAAAAATCATTTGTCGATATTTCTGCTGACTACTGCCTTTGATCTACAGTGCAGGCAGCAGGGTTCACATCTTAAATTCAGCTTTGAATCTATACTACGAACAGCATGAAATTTAGCCTTGCTTTTTATTAAGGTATAGATAATCCTACTTTATGTCCTCAGATTTTGTTAAAAGATACGACAAAAAGAATTTCTTGATATCTGTGATGACTACTGCCTTCGATTTACATTGCGAGTGCTCACGATGATTCAGCTAGAATGGCGATTGCACATGACGCATTCCAGTAGACAAGAGACATTATACCACTGCGACCCCCCTGAACCCGAATCATCGCAGGGTGCGCACACGCTGAGTTCTTTCGGTACCACTAACTCTCTGCACCACAAGTCATCTCCCGTAGCCTTATTAAGGCAGAATTCACTAGGCAAAAACATTGCTCCCAGTGCAGCCTCCCTGCACTACGCATTATTGCAAGATATGTACAAGCTCAGCACCAAAGATAGTACTAACTCAGTGCACCATAAATCATTGCAAAGACGAGTGAACAGTTTTATGTCACAGTGAGACAAACTGTCCCTTTTAAATATCTGTGAAACATACATATTTCAAGAATGTATTCTATACATGTTCTATCTTTCATTTCAATCATGATTACAGATGATGAAGTCCACCCTAAGATCTTCACTGCAGACAGCAGGGTTTACAACTTGAATTCAGCTTTGCATCTACACTATAGACAGTAGGGAATTCAGTCTTGATTTACTTAATGCGGAGACAAAAAATACTCCTGTGGCACTGCTAGTATGCACAAGCACCTTTAATCCCTGCATCCTGTGAACTATGTTCACAAAGAATGTAGAACACAGTGCCAAAACCTACCTCCACCACCGGCAATACCAAGTACCTCTGGGGAATCATCTTCAACATCGCCACCAGACATACCTCCCCATTTTGAGAAAGTTAGAATGCACTGCGTGAAATGCAATTGTTTAATTTGTTATGGGGAGCAATCACTAGACCTACTTTGCAGAGCAATTGATAACCATTGATGGTAGTTTTTTTCCCCTCAAAGTTCATGCAGTCCAGTATGAAACAGTCAATGCTTGAGTACAGACAGCTAGAACCACGCATCATCGCAGGGTGAGCACACACTGAGCACCAGACGTACCACTAACTCAGTGCACCATAAATAATCACCATGTGGCCTTATTAAGGCAAAATTCAGTTGCCAAAGGACATTCTTACCAGTGCGTTCTGCCAGAACCATGCATCATCACATGCAATACACAAACCGCCCCTACCTCAGTGTACCACAACTCATGGACTGTTTAGGATAGAATCTTCTGTGTATAATTTCACACACAGTGCTCCTACCTTTGAACAGCAGAAGTCATAAACCTTTTATGATTGAATATCTGTGTATGATATGATTATTACTATTCTACTTGTTACCAACAGCAACAAAATAAAATGGAGTGGAGCACACATGCCCGTACCCACTTCAACTATCTATCTGTGTCTGTGTAGTTATTATGTTTGTAAAATGCTGCTCCTGCGCCCTACCACATTATACTGTGCTGTAAATAGCGTATGCAACCATCTTACCTCTGTCAATAACAAAAACTTTGATTATATATCTTTCTCTTGCTCATTCTACAAATACGAACATACAAAGTGGATCATTACAAAATTGCAAAGAAACTGTATACTCAATTTATAAATGTGTACTATTTTTTTATTTTTTTTTAGCATATTTATATACCGCAAAGTCGACAAAAAACTATATCAACAATTTACATGAGCACCGTATTTACAGTACATTTTCAGGCACGCGTAGATTACGTCATTACTCTACAATAACAGGATATGGACTCGACTCAGAGCCTTGAACAATGATTTCCAGCACCAAGTTCGACAGTCTACCTGAATGACCACATTTGTATATATATTATTTGTCCTTCATGTGCTAAACACTGCAACCTAAACCTCTCAAAGCCCTGTATTACTACAGCTACAACACTCCATTGAATGTACAAAAAACATTCATATTCGCAGAAATGCGTCATATCCACCATCTTTTATGTGTGCATCTATGGATGAATATAGGGTCAGTGATACCTCATACCTTCCATGTTAGCCATATAGCCATATTGTGGGACTTTACAGACATAATGACACATTTGTGTGTAAGACCCGGGTGACGGCAGCACTACAACACGGACACCCAAATCAGTAGTTTTTTCATATAGCTCACAACGGAACCACACCCATACTTCCTGAGTCATCATTCAAAGCCTTGTGTGGCATGGGCATACGTCAGTCCAGCCCACTCTGCTTACGCTTCCAGGAAAACACAACTATGGTGCGTACATGACCCAGATTTCCATTGTAGTGATTTCTTACTTCCAGGTCAAGTGGTCAGAACGGCACTCCTACACTCCCTCATGGCTGGTATACACCCACACCAATCCAGCAAATATGTCACTACACACGTGACCCTACCAATAAAAAAGATAGGGCACACGTGCTCTACTTCATTTTAGAGTTGCTCCCATCACAAGCGCTGTGATGGCCCTTCCAAGTGGTTCAGAAGCCTCATGTAGGCCCGAACCACAGAGCAGGGGGCCCACCACTACGTGTGTGGCCTCTTTAGTCACTGAGTTAGTGTTACCGCAAGGACTGATGATGATGAGAGCCCAAGTATTGCCTTAGCCATAGCAATATCAACTCTCAGCACCATGTGTGAGACTTCTTGGTGGCAGAGCGGTACTGCATGATGTAGAAGGTGCCCTGTCGATGAAAAGGTGAGCAGTCAGACCTGGTTGCGCAGCGGAGGGAGTGGATAAGGTGCACAAGACTGGATACAAAAAGGTGATGCAGCGATTTAGGCTACGCAGTCCTATATACCGTATCTTATTACATTTGTTTTTTTTTCCAATAGCAAGAACGTTTTTATAATCGGTCAAATATCCGATGCTTGTGATGATCGAAACCACGTGTATCACTGCACACCACTTGCTTTCACAACCGGATAAAAAACATTACTACTATAGTAAATTTAAAAAAATCGAAGCCTATTAAACAAGTTGGAATTGAGCAAATAGTTGTTAAATACGGGAGGAAAGGTGTGTGAAAGGGCGATGTAATTCTACTTCACATTAAGATAGTAACAATTACCTATCATAACATCTTTCTTTTGCTATCTTTTAGATGTAAAGCTACAGGGTGCATTATGTCCAAGCACGTGGTGAAAGACACACCAGTGACAGAAAGGTGAGCTGCAAATATTCTTTTCAGTCACTTTTTCACTTCCTCTCTCCTTTGATAAATAAATGACGCAAAATGTTAAGTTCCTTTTTATCTTCACAAATTGGCATCCCCCCAAACACCTCCAAAGCTCAACGTTTGAGGATTTAGCGATGATGCGTGGCCATCGTACCAACGTCTGAAAAGGCTGCTTCAACACGTGGTGCACCCTCTTTAAATTACATCAATGGCACAAGGTGAGCAAAGAAGCTTGTTTCCGAAGCAACGAGAAGTCACATGTGGGCGATGAGAGTGGATAGTGTGCAGCAACTTCACTGCGTACAAATGTACAATTACCTCCGGGCAGTGGGAGTGGACAGGTTGCAACAGTCTGAGGGACAGATTTACAAGGCCCTTGCACTACTTTTGCGTCACTTTTAACATGGAAAAAGTGACATGAAAGTGGCACAAGGAGCTTTTAAATCTGCCCCTGAGTGTGCAAGACTATGGGAGTTAATGGGGTGCAACAATCTGGGTAGGCAGTAATGAGAACTCACCGCTATTCAGTGGGAGTGCATGGGGTATAGTACTTTGGAAGAAAAACAGCAAACAGACACCTCCTTGCAGTGAAAGTTGATGAAATACAGTATCCTGAGTGTACAAAGACATAAGCAATAATATACTTGTGCGGTTGTATGTACTATGCTGTTACTAACTCTATACTATCTTTCATATCACTAAACTTGAGGGTGCACTATGAACCGGCACATGCTTGGACACACAACGGAGGCAAACAGGTGAGCTACAAAGATTTTCTCCAGTATTAACTGCTCCATCTTTAACTTTCTCTCTCTCACACTTTTAATGTTGTTTTTCTCTCTTTCTCTCTCTCATATAGATTCTCTTTCTCTTTTAAAGTTATGGACGCTCCAGTCCACTCTGCCGATAAAAACATCATAAATAAAGTTATTACAATCTGCAGTGTGGAACCAAAGCTGTGTTCAAGTTGTGAACTCTGTTCGCTACAGTGTTTACACAAGGTAAGCAGAGAGGCCTAGATACACAATGCCTCGATTAAATGCGGTCGAAAGAAAGAACATTGTCCTGCATAATGACGTGATCTCTCACCTAATTCCCAGGTAGCTAATGCTTAAACAAGCACAGGAGCCCCCGCTTCGTTTTTATATCTATTATGGCGGATCCATGCACCCAATGCACATTTCTCTGTTTTTCCCCCCCAAAAAAATAATTTTGTTTTGGACCTTAAGGTTCCTTGTGGGACCCCCTAAGCAGGTCTAAATGATCAAAATATTTCTTACATGCTCCCTTCATTCATTTTGAACACTTGTCCTACTATTTTCTAGATCCTCACTTCTACCGAGGCACAAAATGGCTGCTAACAGTTCCTGGTTTCGAATGTTAACAACCACTTGACAGTCAATTAGCATTCAGCTTGTGATCGGGACGGTGTGCTTAGAGTGCGCGCAAGATGTGTGGATCCACCGAAGTCATAGATATATATGTATTTTTAATTGTAATTTTTTCAGGAACTACTGAATGGATTTACACCATTTAAGCAAAGGGCACAAGTCTGAACCAAGGACTACCACTTTGCCATATTTATTGTAATTCCGTTCAGCCGTTCGGGCTGTAGCCGTAATGAACGATTCCTATGGAAAATTGCATGGGGAAAACACATTTTGGGACCCCCCTTTTTTCTCGGCCCCTGCTTCAAATGCAATATTTTAGATCCCAGGAGCTCGCGATCCGGCGGATCCATGCACCCAGCGCACATTTCTCTGTTTTGACCGAAAAAAAAGAATAATTTTTTTGGGACCCCCTAAGCAGGTATAAGAGGGTCAAAATAATTCTTCTCTTCCCCCTCTATATGTTTTAAACACTTGTTCCACTAATTTCTAGATCCTCGCTTCTACCGAGGCAGAAAATGGCTGCCAACACTTCCTGGTTTCGAATGTTGACAAACGCTTCACAGCCAATCAGCATTCTGCACGAGATCAGGACGGTGCGCTTATAATCCGCGAAAGATGCGCGGATCCACCTAGGCCATAGACATGTATGTACTTTTAATTGTAATTTTCTCAGGAACTACTGAACAGATTTACACCATATAAGTAAAAGGCACGAGTCTGAACCGAGGACTACAACTTTGCCAAATTTGGTGTAAATCCGTTCAGCCGTTCGGGCTGTCGTCGCGATGAACTATACCTATGGAAAATTGCTTGGGGAAAACACATTTTGGGACCCCCTTTTTTCTCAGTCCCGCTTCACGAATCCCACCAAGACTTTCAGGATAGGAGCGGACCGGAGCTCCCCACCAGATTCGTCAACCGGCACCAAAGTTATTCCAATTAGAATGTTGCGGATTTCCTATGGAAAATATATATTTATATTACCTACTGGCGGATTTTTTTTTTCTATTTTGTCTGAGCAGTGCCCCCTTCCCCTCATGGCAGGCAAAGGCTAGTCAAATGCAACCTATGCAGGGGGTGAGTGCAGGGCAGTATGAGCTGCCGCAGATGGGACCCAAAGAGAAATCATGCACTGCTGGGCCAACACATAATGTATTGCCAGGAGCAAGCGAAATGGTGGGAATCTAAGTCGCTGCAGCGGTATATAGAGGTTAACCGGATACCTCGGGGGCTTAGAATCCTCACTGCTCCCACTTATGAGGATCCCAATCCTGAATTGATGAAGGAGTGGGCAGAAAGTAATTTAGAAGCATCACAGCGGCAAGTACAAATATTAATCAAGTATGCTGACATTGATAGAGCCAAATTACTAACTGAGATTGCAGCCATCAATGAAGAAATCGAGGCTCTGGGTGAGGAGGAGGAAAGAACTAGATTAGCTAAACTAATGAATGAGCGCCTCAAGAAGGAGGAGAGTAAAATCGTTGACAGGAAGGCTTATAAGTTTCAAAGAGACCGCAACGACTATGAATTGGGACAAATATTCACCTTTTCTCGAAAATATGATGCTCTCCGAAAAGGCTTAGCGAAACCCCCACCCAAAGCCAAGAACACACGTCAGCAGCAAAGTAAAGAGGCATTGAGTGACTCTTCCAACTTCTTCCTCAGCTCCGACCAGGAATCAGGTTCGGATTCAGAACGCCGCAAACAATTAGAAGGCGCCCCTAAACCATCCCCTGGCCAAGAAATTATTTTTTTATGCCAGGAAAGACTCAAGACATTAAGATCCCATACACGGAAGGAGAAAAGAAGCGAAGAGCAAACTTCCGGAGACGCCAAAGATGGAGGGCGGCAAAGAGGATTTCAAAAGAGGAAAAGAGGCGGGAGGGGACGGGGATCCGTCGCCCAACCGGAATAACAAGTACTACCAACCGCACTATCATTAATCTGACCTCTTTGAAACTAACAGCACAAGAGGAAGATATCCTTAAATTGGGACTCACTTATGCAACACCTTGCAACTTTGACTATCCGAAAACCAGATGCGACATCTATAAAGCAGTGAGAAAACTAAAACTCAGGAAATTCTATGCCCAAAAGAAAAACTCTGGAGAAAGCCAATCGATTAACAGCGGCAATAACATCAATGCATCCCAAGGTACAAGAGTCATATCGGAGTTATGGGAGACAGATGGTCGTGGTTATGATAACACAGAGGATGAAAAGACCGAAACCAATGAAATAGACCAATGGGGGAATAGAACCTCACTGATTACCAATTTCAGGCCTCCATCCACATTTTATCCCATTCTCCCGCGTGACAATCTTGATATCTTTCACGAGAATGTAGTTTATGATTTGAAAGAGCTCCAAAAAAATGTGGGAAAAACCAAGAAACATTTCGATAGCCGATCACTACAGTACACTGCGCTCACTAAAAATTGAAGAAAGAAAAAGATCTTGTAGTGAGAACTAGTGATAAAGGCGGAAACGTGGTTTTGATGACCAAGGCTAACTATGACAAAGAAGCCTACATTCAGCTGAATGATCGGACATGTTACGAGCGCATCCACACTCGTGTTTTAACTAATATCAAAGAGGAATACCATCGCAAACTATCCAAATGGAAAGCCGCCAAGTTAATTTCAGAAGCTGAATTCAAATACCTCAAAGTGGATAACCCCATAACACCAATCCTGTACTTTATACCAAAAGTGCACAAGGACCCTCTGAACCCACCGGGTAGACCTATTATATCTGCCAGAGGTAGTCTCCTTGAACATACATCTGTATATATTGACTATTACCTTCAAGGTTAAGTACATCAACTAGGTTCATATGCACAAGATACAGGGGACTTTTTGACTAAAATTAAGGATATTGAATTGTCTGCTGGTGACTGGCTTATAGCTTTGGATGTTACAGCATTATACACGAGTATAACACATAAGGATGGCTTGAATGCAGTTCGTTATTATCTGTCAAGAAGAGGTCCTGAGTTTGATGAACATAATGTTATGCTCCTTGACATGTTGGAATTTTGTTTGGTCAATATTATTTTTCTCTTTAACCAACAAGCATACCGCCAATTGCAGGGAGTAGCCATGGGGGCCAGCTTCTCCCCAAGCTTCGCATGTCTCCACATGGGAGCTTGGGAGGAGCTGGTCCTTGGCCTTGAATACCAGCATTGTATACGCAATAATTTGGTGGCATGGTTCCGTTTCATTGACGACCTGCTGGTCGTGTCGAGGGGAAGCCATGAGGGAGCACTTGAGTTCATCAACCAAATTAATAACAATGATCTTAATTTAAGATTCACTGTGACCCTTAGCCAAGAAAAGGTCACATTTCTTGACACAGAACTGTATGTCAATGGCAGCAATTTGGAATCCAGATTATACCGCAAGGCTACAGCTGGCAATAGCATTTTACATGCTGCCAGTTCGCACCCAGCTAATTTGATTTCCAGCATTCCCTACGGGGAAATGCTGCGATTGAGACAAATTTGCAGCAATCCCCGAGATCTGGAACAGGCGCAAAAGGAAAGCGAATCTCGCTTTCTTGAAAGGGGTTATTCAAGCAAACTAATAAAGAGTGCTATACAAAAGTCTATGGTCCTGTCGAGGGATGAACTTTTGGTAAAAAAATCGGAACGCCAAATGACATCTGTTGAGAATACTCAAAGTGAGGAGCAACCAGTGGCGAACTGTTTTAGGATAATAACTGGCTTTAACATACAGCATAAACAGATTCGTAAAATATGTGACAAACATTGGCCTATCGTTACTAAGGATAACGTTATAGGTAAGGACCTCCCAAAAAGAGTATCGCTCACTTTCAGTAAAGCCCCATCCTTGCGTGACCATATAATGGTAACCAACTCTGAGCCTTATGCTAAATCCTCATGGTGGCAGGAAAACAACGGTTTCTACAAGTGCAAAACTTGTAAAGCCTGCCAACATGGAATTAACACCAAGAGTTACAGAGATGGTTTCACTGATACAAAACACCCAATAAACCAAGTATTAACATGCAAATCTGAATTTGCGGTGTATGTATTACAGTGTCCCTGTGATAAGAAATACGTTGGCAGCACCAAACATGCTGTGCACAGAAGAATCCTCCAACATCTTCGCGCAATCAGCAATGGTGACAATACTTACCCTGTGGCCCGCCATTTCAGGGAATGTCACCAGAGCGACAACGCCAATCTAAAATATTGGGTGATTGATGCGATCATTAACAGTAGAAGGGGAGGAGACAGGGAAGCGAAGTTAAGGAAGCTTGAAACCAAGTACATTTTATTGCTTAACACAAAGACCCCAGCAGGCCTTAACATCACGGAGGATCTCTATACTTGCTTGCCCTGAACCAATTCATGTCTCCTCTTCATGGTAGTCATGCGCGAGGGACACCCGGCTGGGTGATGCTTGTGCATGCGCCATGAAGTGGCTGCGACATAATAGGTATCCTAGATATATGACCGACTTAAACTGCTACTTACAGATAAGCCTTAAACAATGACTTCATGAATTTATTATGCACTCTTTAGCATTGTTTTATTTATTTTTTTGGTTGTGGTAATCACTATTTAAATACAATAGCATGTACTAGGATCATATCGTTTAGAAATTACAAATAGTAGAACCTCGGTCAGGTCATAAGAGTGGAGTTCAACCTTGAGGCACTAAACTTGATTAACGACCAGTGTGAGTAGATGGATATTATGGCATTTCGTTTTGACAAAGTCTGATTGTAAATTTAGAGGTTGGGGTTTCAATAGAAATATTGGACCTTAGGAGGAAAATAATCAGCATATTTTGCTCATATTTAATATATACAGTTTATTGACATTTGCTCTATTTTGCACATTTTGCGATATTTGCACATGTAAATAGTATTGTCAACATCGTGTATATAGATTATTAAATAAGCTATGCACTTGCACTTTATTTTTCGCAGTGATTTCTCTGTTTACTCTCATATTTTAATCGTATGCAGACTTGTCACCTTAATGTATTTTACAATAATTATTGTTGCCAATAATGATTCTCACATGCGGGTACTGCCATATGAATTTAGTGACGTTGGTATCTACTAAAGGTATTTTACTGTTATGCAATCCATTTTAACAAATGTTAACGCTACCATTCAGTAGCTAGAAGTATATCTTCCATGTCCATGCTAAAGACATTCACAGGTGATACATATTATTCATCTTCACTAGCACTTTAAAAGGGCTGTCCTACTATCAAAACGTTGTCATGTGAACAAGGCTCTGTTGAGCCGAAACGTCTTTGACAGTACCTCTGCAATAAAGGAAAGCAAGAGCCCATTTGGTCCGTGTCCGAGTTTCATTTGTTGGCTGGCAAGACTCGGTGCAGCGCAATATGAAAGCGGTATTCCTAATATATATATATATATATATATATATATATATATATATATATATATATATATCAAAGCTCCGAGTTCCCCACAGGTTCGGGAAGCACTCCAGCCACGGTGTACATCCATACACCCACAACCACGTCTCAGACAGCCGAAGCGTTTCGAAATTCAATTCTTCTTCACAGGCTACATTCCACACAGTACACAGTGTTGCGTTGAGACCACATCTTTAATCCGTGCAAAAACATTAGCTGCCTTCTGATAGGCTGTCTTTAAATGCCTCCTGATAGGCTTGGGTATTCTGGGATATGTAGTCCACCAAGTACAGTTGCATGTGGAAATGTCTTTAAAAGACCCTCCGATGGGCCCCGAGGCGTGCGTGGTAATTCATAAGTGCCGTGGCTCCAAAAGACCAGGGTAAGTTTTCCTGCTCACTGGCCCGCTGCTGTCCTGCCTTCATGCAGTGGTGCTTCCCCTTGCGGCTGGGTTGCCGCGTGTACATCAAAGCTCCGAGTTCCCCACAGGTTCGGGAAGCACTCCAGCCACGGTGTACATCCATACACCCACAACCACGTCTCAGACAGCCGACGCGTTTCGAAATTCAATTCTTCTTCACAGGCTACATTCCACACAGTACACAGTGGTGCGTTGAGACCACATCTTTAATCCGTGCAAAAACATTAGCTGCCTTCTGATAGGCTGTCTTTAAATGCATCCTGATAGGCTTGGGTGTTCTGGGATATGTAGTCCACCAAGTACAGTTGCATGTGGAAATGTCTTTAACACCTTGACTGCTGCAGCAATTCCCGCTCGGTGCTGAACTTTTCAGATTTCCATGGTTCATGACGAGCTCAGCTCGTCATAAGCACACGACCAGTGTACTGCATGATGAGCTGAGCTCGTCATGAGCATGGAAGGGGTTAAAAGACCCTCCGATGGGCCCCGAGGCGTGTGTGGTAATTCATAGGTGCCGTGACTCCAAAAGACCAGGGTAAGTTTTCCTGCTCACTGGCCCGCTGCTGTCCTGCCTTCATGCGGTGGTGCTTCCCCTTGCGGCTGGGTTGCCGCGTGTACATCAAAGCTCCGAGTTCCCCACAGGTTCGGGAAGCACTCCAGCCACAGTGTACATCCATACACCCACAACCATGTCTCAGACAGCCGACGCATTTCGAAATTCAATTCTTCTTCACAGGCTACATTCCACACAGTACACGGTGTTGAGTTGAGACCACATCTTTAATCCGTGCAAAAACATTAGCTGCCTTCTGATAGGCTGTCTTTAAATGCCTCCTGATAGGCTTGGGTATTCTGGGATATGTAGTCCACCAAGTACAGTTGCATGTGGAAATGTCTTTAAAAGACCCTCCGATGGGCCCCGAGGAGTGCGTGGTAATTCATAGGTGCCTTGGCTCCAAAAGACCAGGGTAAGTTTTCCTGCTCACTGGCCCGCTGCTGTCCTGCCTTCATGCGGTGGTGCTTCCCCTTGCGGCTGGGTTGCAGCATGTACATCAAAGCTCCGAGTTCCCCACAGGTTCGGGAAGCACTCCAGCCACGGTGTACATCCATACACCCACAACCACGTCTCAGACAGCCGACGCGTTTCGAAATTCAATTCTTCTTCACAGGCTACATTCCACACAGTACACCGTGTTGCGTTGAGACCACATCTTTAATCCGTGCAAAAACATTAGCTGCCTTCTGATAGGCTGTCTTTAAATGCCTCCTGATAGTCTTGGGTATTCTGGGATATGTAGTCCACCAAGTACAGTTGCATGTGGAAATGTCTTTAAAAGACCCTCCGATGGGCCCGAGGCGTGCGTGGTAATTCATAGGTGCCGTGGCTCCAAAAGACCAGGGTAAGTTTTCCTGCTCACTGGCCCGCTGCTGTCCTGCCTTCATGCGGTGGTGCTTCCCCTTGCGGCTGGGTTGCCGCGTGTACATCAAAGCTCCGAGTTCCCCACAGGTTCGGGAAGCACTCCAGCCACGGTGTACATCCATACACCCACAACCACGTCTCAGACAGCCGACGCATTTCGAAATTCAATTATTTTTCACAGGATACATTCCACACAGTACACGGTGTTGCGTTGAGACCACATCTTTAATCCGTGCAAAAACATTGGCTGCCTTCTGATAGGCTGTCTTTAAATGCCTCCTGATAGGCTTGGGTATTCTGGGATATGTAGTCCACCAAGTACAGTTGCATGTGGAAATGTCTTTAAAAGACCCTCCGATGGGCCCCGAGGTGTGCGTGGTAAGTCATAGGTGCCGTGGCTCCAAAAGACCAGGGTAAGTTTTCCTGCTCACTGGCCCGCTGCTGTCCTGCCTTCATGCGGTGGTGCTTCCCCTTGCGGCTGGGTTGCCGCGTGTACATCAAAGCTCCGAGTTCCCCACAGGTTCGGGAAGCACTCCAGCCACGGTGTACATCCATATACCCACAACCACGTCTCAGACAGCCGACGCATTTCGAAATTCAATTCTTCTTCACAGGCTACATTCCACACAGTACACAGTGTTGCGTTGAGACCACATCTTTAATCCGTGCAAAAACATTAGCTGCCTTCTGATAGGCTGTCTTTAAATGCCTCCTGATAGGCTTGGGTATTCTGGGATATGTAGTCCACCAAGTACAGTTGCGTGTGGAAATGTCTTTAAAAGACCCTCTGATGGGCCCCGAGGAGTGCGTGGTAATTCATAGGTGCCGTGGCTCCAAAAGACCAGGGTAAGTTTTCCTGCTCACTAGCCCGCTGCTGTCCTGCCTTCATGCGGTGGTGCTTCCCCTTGCGGCTGGGTTGCAGCATGTACATCAAAGCTCCGAGTTCCCCACAGGTTTGGGAAGCACTCCAGCCACGGTGTACATCCATACACCCACAACCACGTCTCAGACAGCCAACGCGTTTCGAAATTCAATTCTTCTTCACAGGCTACATTCCACACAGTACACGGTGTTGCGTTGAGACCACATCTTTAATCCGTGCAAAAACATTAGCTGCCTTCTGATAGGCTGTCTTTAAATGTCTCCTGATAGTCTTGGGCATTCTGGGATATGTAGTCCACCAAGTACAGTTGCATGTGGAAATGTCTTTAAAAGACCCTCCGATGGGCCCGAGGCGTGCGTGGTAATTCATAGGTGCCGTGGCTCCAAAAGACCAGGGTAAGTTTTCCTGCTCACTGGCCCGCTGCTGTCCTGCCTTCATGCGGTGGTGCTTCCCCTTGCGGCTGGGTTGCCGCGTGTACATCAAAGCTCCGAGTTCCCCACAGGTTCGGGAAGCACTCCAGCCACGGTGTACATCCATACACCCACAACCACGTCTCAGACAGCCGACGCGTTTCGAAATTCAATTCTTCTTCACAGGCTACATTCCACACAGTACACGGTGTTGCGTTGAGACCACATCTTTAATCCGTGCAAAAACATTAGCTGCCTTCTGATAGGCTGTCTTTAAATGCCTCCTGATAGGCTTGGGTATTCTGGGATATGTAGTCCACCAAGTACAGTTGCATGTGGAAATGTCTTTAAAAGACCCTCTGATGGGCCCCGAGGCGTGCGTGGTAATTCATAAGTGCCGTGGCTCCAAAAGACCAGGGTAAGTTTTCCTGCTCACTGGCCCGCTGCTGTCCTGCCTTCATGCGGTGGTGCTTCCCCTTGCGGCTGGGTTGCCGCGTGTACATCAAAGCTCCGAGTTCCCCACAGGTTCGGGAAGCACTCCAGCCACGGTGTACATCCATACACCCACAACCACGTCTCAGACAGCCGACGCGTTTCGAAATTCAATTCTTCTTCACAGGCTACATTCCACACAGTACACGGTGTTGCGTTGAGACCACATCTTTAATCCGTGCAAAAACATTAGCTGCCTTCTGATAGGCTGTCTTTAAATGCCTCCTGATAGGCTTGGGTATTCTGGGATATGTAGTCCACCAAGTACAGTTGCATGTGGAAATGTCTTTAAAAGACCCTCCGATGGGCGCCGAGGCGTGCGTGGTAATTCATAGGTGCCGTGGCTCCAAAAGAACAGGGTAAGTTTTCCTGCTCACTGGCCCGCTGCTGTCCTGCCTTCATGCGGTGGTGCTTCCCCTTGCGGCTGGGTTGCCGCGTGTACATCAAAGCTCCGAGTTCCCCACAGGTTCGGGAAGCACTCCAGCCACGGTGTACATCCATACACCCACAACCACGTCTCAGACAGCCGACGCATTTCTAAATTCAATTCTTCTTCACAGGCTAAATTCCACACAGTACATATCCCAGAATACCCAAGCCTATTAGGAGGCATTTAAAGACAGCCTATCAGAAGGCAGCTAATGTTTTTGCACGGATTAAAGATGTGGTCTCAACGCAACACCGTGTACTGTGTGGAATGTATCCTGTGAAAAAGAATTGAATTTCGAAATGCGTCGGCTGTCTGAGACGTGGTTGTGGGTGTATGGATGTACACCGTGGCTGGAGTACTTCCCGAACCTGTGGGGAACTCGGAGCTTTGATGTACACGCGTCAACCCAGCCGCAAGGGGAAGCACCACCGCATGAAGGCAGGACAGCAGCGGGCCAGTGAGCAGGAAAACTTACCCTGGTCTTTTGGAGCCACGGCACCTATGAATTACCACGCACGTAGGTATGGGCGGAAAATCCGTTCCGCTCGCGGATTTTGCGGATTTTCGGGAAATCCGCAATCCGCGAGATTCGCGAATCTCCCGCAAAATCCGCAAATCCGCGAGCAGCGGATTTTGCTCGCACTGCTCGCACTGTTCGCGTGAGTTCGCGGCTTCCCAGTACAATTTCGCGCCCCGCGAATAAGTGCTAAATTGCAGAAATACGATCTTAGCAAAACTGAAACTACTTGCCAGGTTCAAAAGTTCAGGCTCATCATTAGTAGCCATTTCCTGTAGTGCTTCCTGAGGGGCCCCTCCAGAGTTCAGTTGCCAGTTGCAACTATTATGTGACCCTGCTCTGAACCTCAGAATAGTTACACATATGCCACAAAGGTCCTGAATTACAGCTAAGGGAGACAAGCAGGAGCCAGGCTGGAAGTTAAAATCCATTAATCAGCCCCTAATTCATTATTGTCAGTTGGGGCAGGGCAGGTGTTGTAACTAATTTTGCAACAATGAAAGCACTTAGCAAGTGCAAAAGATCACTAATCAGGGCGCACTAAGGAAGCAGGTGCCAGCTAAAAAAATATTCTGTGACACATTAATCAGCCCCAAATTAATTCAGGTCACTTGAGGCAGGGAAGGTGTGCTTTGCTTTGCCGAAAATAATGTACACTGGACAACCAGAGGGTGTGGTGATGAAACAGAGGGTGGCATGGGTGGGCCAGAGGGTGGCATGAGTAGTCAGAGAGTGGCAGTGGTGACAGAGAGTGGCAGTGATGAAGAAGAGTGTCCCAAACAGGCTGGACACGTAGAAACAACAAGTTCGCAAAACTTGCGACCCGACAGGTAAGTTCGCAAATTGCGAAATTGTAAAAACCCTCGCGAACTGGCAGAAACACGGGCGAACACAAAAAAAAAAAATCCGCAAATTCGCGGGAATTCGCGGATTTTGCGGATTGCGAGTTCGCAAATCCGCAAAATTCGCGAACGCGAGATCCGCAAAATTCGCCCATGCTTACACGCACGCCTCGGGCCCATCGGAGGGTCTTTTAAAGACATTTCCACATGCAACTGTACTTGGTGGACTACATATCCCAGAATACCCAAGACTATCAGGAGGCATTTAAAGACAGCCTATCAGAAGGCAGCTAATGTTTTTGCACGGATTAAAGATGTGGTCTCAATGCAACACGGTGTACTGTGTGGAATGTAGCCTGTGAAGAAGAATTGAATTTCGAAACGCGTCGGCTGTCTGAGACGTGGTTGTGGGTGTATGGATGTACACCGTGGCTGGAGTGCTTCCCGAACCTGTGGGGAACTCGGAGCTTTGATGTACATGCTGCAACCCAGCCGCAAGGGGAAGCACCACCGCATGAAGGCAGGACAGCAGCGGGCCAGTGAGCAGGAAAACTTACCCTGGTCTTTTGGAGCCACGGCACCTATGAATTACCACGCACGCCTCGGGGCCCATCGGAGGGTCTTTTAAAGACATTTCCACATGCAACTGTACTTGGTGGACTACATATCCCAGAATACCCAAGCCTATCAGGAGGCATTTAAAGACAGCCTATCAGAAGGCAGCTAATGTTTTTGCACGGATTAAAGATGTGGTCTCAACGCAACACCATGTACTGTGTGGAATGTAGCCTGTGAAGAAGAATTGAATTTCGAAACGCGTCGGCTGTCTGAGACGTGGTTGTGGGTGTATGGATGTACACCGTGGCTGGAGTGCTTCCCGAACCTGTGGGGAACTCGGAGATTTGATGTACACGCAGCAACCCAGCCGCAAGGGGAAGCACCACCGCATGAAGGCAGGACAGCAGCGGGCCAGTGAGCAGGAAAACTTACCCTGGTCTTTTGGAGCCACGGCACCTATGAATTACCACGCACGCCTCGGGCCCATCGGAGGGTCTTTTAAAGACATTTCCACATGCAACTGTACTTGGTGGACTACATATCCCAGAATACCTAAGCCTATCAGGAGGCATTTAAAGACAGCCTATCAGAAGGCAGCTAATGTTTTTGCACGGATTAAAGATGTGGTCTCAACGCAACACCATGTACTGTGTGGAATGTAGCCAGTGAAGAAGAATTGAATTTCGAAACGCGTCGGCTGTCTGAGACGTGGTTGTGGGTGTATGGATGTACACCGTGGCTGGAGTGCTTCCCGAACCTGTGGGGAACTCGGAGCTTTGATATATATATATATGACTTTGCATGTGAACAAGGGCATTTGAAGCCCGAAACGCGTAGTGCCCTCTTGCTACCGACTATAACGCAATAAAAGAACGTGTGTAGCGCATCCGCTGGTCCGTCTCCTCTGTTCCTGTGCCGACTTGACCTCTGGTCTTACTCGGAAGTGGTGTGTGGAGTTTTCGTGCATATATATATATATATATATATATATATATATATATACATTATGTGTTGGCCCAGCAGTGCATAATTTCTCTTTGGGTCCCATCTGCGGCAGCTCATACTGCCCTGCACTCAACCCCTGCATAGGTTGCATTTGACTAGGCTTTGCCTGCCATGAGGGGAAGGGGGCACTGCTCAGACAACATAGAAAAAAAAAATCTGTGCTATCACTGCTGAAACTCTGGGGATGATGATAGTGTGGCGCCTTTTGGAGCAGGAGCTGCCAAACCTCCTGCCTGCCTCTGCACACTGGGGCAGGTATTACAAAAAACACAAGCAGGCAGGTAGGGGAAATGAACATTTTACAAACAGAGATGGGAAAGACCATAGACAGTGAAAATTAGCAATTCAAATCAGAGGGGTCATCAGCAAAAGAGTAAATCTCGACTGGAGTTTGCATGTGAACAGTAGAGAACAGGCAATCGTGCTGGATTCTGGAGAGTTATGCTCTAATCAAAATGGGTGCCAATGTGCTTCAAGCATACTTTCACGCTATTGTTTTAGCATTAAATGTTTCCTCCATCACTGTTGGCCATGAGGAGCAGGACTGCCATTTTGCATCACCTATCAAATTTTGCAAAATCTTACAAATATTTGTCATAACTTCCACAAAGTAAATTAGGTGCGCTTCGCCAGGCTTGGTTTTTGCTTTTTCATGATGTGCTATGTCATGTTTAATAATGTCATACTGCAGCAGTTCATCTACTTTTTGACAGGAACAAAATACGTTCTTCAACTTGATATGCTCAACCTAGTAATGGCACAAATCCACATCTATAGACAGAAAAGGGACTTCTAAGCCATATATAATTTCTGTTGTGTTGAGTTGCTTTTATTTTTATTATAACATCAGCAAAACAATGGACAAGTGTTTTACGACTTTACTAGCTCTTCATCATAAATTTCAGGTACAACCAAAGTTTGCAAATGGATGTGTAAAAAAAGTATGTGTGTCAGAATATCATATGTTCTACTTGTAAATAATATTTGTATAGTGCTCTCTATCACTGACAAAGCATTGAAGCGCAATGTGCCAAATAGCACCCTACCCAAGATTACAGTGAAATAATTAATAGAGTAGAAATATGTGCTTTCTTTTTTCTTTTTGATTAGTTGTAGTAAGTTTGTTAAATTTGTTCTGTTGAGTTCTCTTGTGTTTAGTTGTGTTTTTCATAGGTATAGAATAATGGTATATATAGTATACCTAAAACATACTGTATCAACTATTAATTAACTCTCATATTTGAAACTCATTCCTAAAACAAAGCATTTCAGTATGATGTGTTGTTTTCGTATAATGTGATTATGTTATTTAAATGTATTATTAAATTGCTTTCTGTACCTAAAATGACTGCAGGTTTATCAATACATGTTTAATAAATAAACAGATCGAATGTGTGTATATTTGATAACTATCATTTAAACAGAAGAAACATAGTGCTGAATCCTACTCTCCTGAGGCTGCTTTCATGCTTTCTGTGCTTATCAAATAATAAATACCTTCAAAAGGAATCAAAGTCATGTTACAAGAATCAATACTGAAATATTCCTTACCATAAAAATATCTTTGATACTCTCTCCATAATGTGCAGTTTCTCATATCAATGAATTAACAGTAATTTCCTCATTCCCTATAAAAAAATAATTATCTTATTATAATATAATTAATATAATACATAGCAAGAAAGTGTTAGAAATGTTATATAGATATACGGTTTACTTACAATTCATGAACCCACCCACACAAAAATAAACAATTGAACATTTCCAACATATAACTATGACTATGAATACTGTTTGGAAAAAAAGGTGTCTCATGTCATACATTTTTATGCTTTGTTATTTGTTTCTAGAATAAGCTAAAATATGATTACAAGTAGGTATAGTATCACATAAGAAGCAATTGCATCCTGAATCAACAAAGTTTGATTGCACCTGTTAAAGATTCCTTTTATAATAAGCTTATACGTACTCTGAAAACAGCTTAATATGGAAATTCAGCTGACAAAGTTATCAAATGATGCTGCAGTATCATAATTTAGTAGATATCGTTCAATAATGCTGATTAAATGTTACTTACACATGCTGCCATGCATACTCCTAGTTAACCACTCCATTCACTGTATACTAAAATATGTGACTAAGGCCCACATGCATCAATCTCGGCTTTTGCGACTTCTAAATTGCGATAAAAAGCGAATCGCAATTTAGAATTCGCAAAAGCCTATGCATGATTATTTTTTAAATATTTATGCAATTCGGTAGAAATCGCAATTTCTACCGAATAGCATAAAAAATGCGATTTTGAAATTGCGAAATCGCAATTCCCATTCATTCCTATGGGCCAAAAGGCCCATAGGAATGAATGGGAATTGCGAATTCCCAATTTCAAAATCGCAAATCCTGATTGCATTTCAAGGGTGGTGAGGGGGGTTCAAATGAACCCCCCCTGCACCCCTGAAATGTCGTTTTCGCATCATGTTGCAAACACACATGTCCTAAGGACATGTGTGTCCGTAACATGAATGCTTTTAAAATGCGTTAAAAGTGTTAATTACACTTTTTGCAAATTTACCGAGTAGTTCAACTACTCGGTAAATTTGTCCCTCTAATTGCGAATTCGCAATTTCAAAAGTATTCATGCATTGCTTTTAGGAAATCGCAAATTTGCGATTTCCTAAAAGCAATCGCATTTTTGGAAATCGCAAAAATGTTGCGATTTCAAAAAATGCTTGATGCATTCCAAAAAGCATTTTTGGAATTGCAAACGGCCAATTTTAAGGAATCGCACCGTTTGCGACTCCAAAAATGCTTGATGCATGTGGGCCTAAATCTTTATAAGATTGCCACTACAGATAGTCAAGTATCCTAATTTAAAGTCTGTTTAAATCTTTTACATTACATAGCTATGTTACTAATAAAATTGAATATACAGTAATTATCACAATATCATATTGTAGTGAGTTATTTCAACCATCGAGTTTACTAGATCAATGATCGTGCTATGAAAGACTCTCTTCAGGCGATGTGCAGTTTATTCACCTATTGACAGTAGAAAAGGCAGTATAATTTATTTACAGATTTCAGATGATGGAAACAGAGTTTCTTACATTTGAAAAGTAATACTAGGGCATATGAACTACTATTCATTGCGATATATTGCACTGTTGCTGGTTTTAAGTCAATCTTGTATACTATATTGGAGTTCTTCATCGCTATTGACAGTGAATTTGATCACCTTCAGCTTATAAATCAAAACTACTTCAAGTTTCCTTTGTTTCAGTTTTCTGATACCACCTCTTCTAGATTGCTGGAGAGGCATAATTTCTGCAAATCTAATTCCTGATAAGCTAATATGAAAGTGTCCTAACCAAAAGTGAATTGTCATAGGGAATGCTTTGATCATTATTCTTCAATTCTCTATTATGTTCTTGGCAAGTTTCTTTAGGTCTATCCTGCATAGATTTTCTTGCATCCACAAGTAACAGCAAAAATACGGTAGGTTGTGGTACAATTTAAGAAATCTCAAATTTGATTTTCAGGTCTATAATAACTGTCTGTAAATTCAGATTCTTTCCTTTATTATTGTCTCATTTATAAAAGCCATTTAAAGAATCCAATCTACCAATTTAACTGTTCATAACACAATACTTAAAGTTATCATTCAGGCTTAAGAGATCTATGAGATTTGTGTTTTTTTCTGTTTTTGATTTATGATTTGCTATTTAGATACACATACATCTATCAGCAGTAAACACACCTGCTTTGTTAGGAATTTATACATTTCTGTATTATTGTTGCTATATTTAGTGATAAATCAAATGATTTATTTTGTTACAGTAGCGGTCACATTTTTTATAGGTTCATTCCTAAGCAGCTCATTCTGTAATCTAATATTGGATTTTACAGCAACATCAGCTAATGTAATACTACTATAGCTTCTCTGCAAGAAAATATTTTACAATTTTTATAATTTTTATTTTTTCCCGCTTGGAGCCAGCATACATATTTAAAGTACAATATTATTTAAGACATAACGTATACATCATTAATAACTTAAACTGCATACATATTTATATAATACTAAATACGGGGAAGGAGAGGAGCACTCAGTTCTGACTTAGTTATAATAAAATAATCTAATTTAAACATAAGGGTGCAAACTGCTAACTGTGTTGGCTCACAGTATGTGAAAAACCGAATTTGTAGAAGTAAGCTAAGCCTACCTGCAGAATGCACTGTACCAAGAGAAATCCTTTCTCTAGCTTTTAAACCGATACAAAAAAGATAATCAAAAACCTTTGTGATATCGTGAATAATCCAAGTGTCAGTCAGTCAAAATACTTTATTTCGATAATTCAATATCATAAAAAGACGGTGAAGCATACTATACAAACAAATACACATTAACAAAAATTTACAATTCATATATTTAAAACATTTACAATTCATATATTTAAAAATATCCCACAGATTTCATAAAATTGTTAAAAAGAATCATTTTACAAAAGTATAGCTGCCATATTGCATTACTCTCTATATACATACAATACAAAAAATCCACTTTATAAAATATACCATCACTTATAATTTATCATTCTCTTGTTCCTAACCCTAACAGCACCCACCAAATAGCTGGCGACATGGAAAATAATCCTGGGCTGTTAAGTAATTGCAGATATAGGAGAGCGGGCTTAACTTGAAGGAACCCTGCCTCCTTAAGGATAGGAACAAGAAACTTAGTCCTTATTTCCGTGTAATGACCACAAAACATCATAAAGTGGATTGTGTCCTGCGTCAAAAAATTATCGCAGGAACACGGAGGAGCCTGTTCAGGACTACTCCATTCAGAGAAGTGGCCTAAGTTCAAGTGGATCATATTAAAACGAAAACGTGTTAAAAGAAACCTGTGGAAAGAACGATTAACTAAAACAAGGTAAAGCTCAGGTCCTGGGGGATTGGCAACAATCAAGTTGGCCCTTACAGTGGGTTTTCTAAGCTCAACTTCCTCTCTCTTTAACATCTGTGTTTGTAACATAGCCCCCTTTATTAGAGCTATGTCCTTGCAGGTTATTTTATCAGGTGAGAGGAAGAGCTCTGGTCTCCCTAATTTGTAAAACCAATGTTTAACATAAGACAACCACTTAATTTTATTTACATTGTCCAATGAAAGGCAATCTTTAATAATGACATGATTCAAAGAGAGTTCATCAGTCAACCAGGTCTTCAACCAGGATATTAAGGGGGCCACTCTTATCACGTCTGTAATAAAACCGGCCCCTAGCTCTGAGTGGATCGTGTAGGATGGGGTAGACTGTGGCACTGATAAAATAGTTCTCATAAAATTTATTTTCAGTGACTTGTAGACAGTCTATTGCACTGTACCCCCATATTGAGCACCCATATGTGGCTACCGTTAGACATTTCGCTTTATAAATGTTCAGCAAAGCCTTTATGGGTCTAGCCCCCAGTTTTCTACTAAAACCCATGATTGCTGAGGAGGTTCTGGAGAAGGCCGCATTTCTGTTTTTAATCTGCAGTCCCCAATTCCCCTTCTCCTCAAAGGTAATCCCCAGGTACGGGAATGTAGGGACTCTGCTGAGTTCCTCCTCACAACAGAAGAACGTTATCAGGTTTGTCTTTCTTTTGCCCCGTCCCATAATCATGATTTGAGATTTATTTACATTTATTTTAAGGTCCAGGGAGATCATAAAAAGGCCAAAAGCGTCCAACAAACGTTGAAGGCCGACACCGGTCCGTGCTAGAAGGACAGCGTCATCCGCATACAGGAGAACCGGTATGCCAAGATCCCTTATATTCGGTATATCAGACGCAGCCTCCCTAAGCACGGGTTCAAGGGCATTTATATAAACTGTAAACAGAAGTGGAGCCATGATACATCCCTGCCTGACCCCCCTTTCTGATTTAAAATGACTAGAACCTCGCCCCTCAGCGTTCACCCCGACAGAGGCCAAGAGGCCAGAATGTAGATCAGCTAAAAAGTTTACCAGGGCAGGGTCAAGACCTAAGTCAATTAGGATCAGCCAGAGTTTTGTGCGATTTACAAGGTCGAAGGCCGAGGACAGGTCCATAAACCCAAGGTATAGTGACCCAGCCTTGGCCTTAGTGTATTTGTCCACCAGAAATTGTAAATTAAGGCACTGATCCAGAGTACCTCTTTTGGATCTGAATCCATATTGCGCGTTTGACAGTATCCCTTTATCGTCAAGCCACTCCTGTAATTTGTACAAAATGACCCACCCCAAAATTTTAACAGAGGAGTCGATCCAAGTAGATTGAGATCAAGTTTATCTAACACGATTATGATTTGGGCATCAGTGTTAACCTTGATACTTCAATACTCTCAATATGTACAATGTAGCACTGTTTTGCTACAATATAATTCGTCATGACAAACTTCACAGAGTGTCATATCTGACCATTACATATAATACATTAAATATTATTGTGCTAACAAAACTTGCGAAGAAGCGTCGCCCGATGCATTTCGGGAATCCTGTTCCCTTTTTCAGGGGCGAATACCTGAAAAAGACATAAATACATAAGATAACTGTCGTATCCTAGATACTCTGTGACATAGTCGATACACAAGAGGGAATCAGAAAACTGTAAAGAATGATGATAACCTATAACATGTAAAGAAACCTCCAATCGCATATAAAAGATTAATCCTGAGTCATACAAATGTTTCACATGTCAGAAAATTATAAGAAAATAATAAACAATACTTCTCATTGTTCAACCCATTGGGGAAACTAATAACCCCATAGTTCAGGAAAATCTCCTATTTTACAAACATAGGTATAGAATAGTGACAATGTACGAATAAAAATGCATAACTACCATTTGATACATTATAACGTGCCTCTAATCTCAGAAATACAAAAGTAAATTCATAACAACACTGTCATGTATAATAGCAACCAAATAGTCACAATATTCAGTGGAGTAAACATGATGATCAGAAATGGACCTTTTGCAAATCAGTAAATGTACTGAGTACTGTGTTGGTAAACCAAGTCCTTCTTGAGGTTTTTTACACTCTGAGGAGGCATGACCCTTACGCTATGACAAAGGTTAACAAAGTTATCAATGGGTTTCAGAAGCACCGACACTTACGATAAATACTCCACTGAGATAAACAGGGTGAACCCAATGGATAATATGTGGAAGCTAATAATAACTATTCTCGACAAGATCAGGTTGTGTGTATTGCGTACCTTGATACTACTTCCTCACGGCAATTTCTTTGCTGGTCATATAATATGCGTTACTGAAACTGGATCTAAAAAAACATCAATGGGATACCACAATGAGACCAAGTGTATCAATGCGGCAACGTTAGTCTAACCATTTATTATAAACATGCTCAACACAAGTAAATAATTGGTTTCTTATGCCAACATTTACTTTACTTCATGAACACTTAGATGTGAAGCACCACGTTTGAAAAAACAACACAGACGATAACCTTCTGGTCATACGTGTTTAGTCAAGAAACATAATGATATCCAAAATACCTGTGTATGCAGTTCAAGTTGGTCCAAAATATAAATGTGGTGTACCGGCTTACATATTTTCAACAATGATGCTGCGTGCTGCTGTGACTAGAATGACAAAATACAATGGAAACTCGAGTGAGCAATTAAAGAACAGCAGATGGTCGATGTATAGACAAAAGAATAACTAATTATCGCAACATTCTTACTGGCAGCTAGCTCTAGATGCTTGCCTCTATTGCGCTCGACGTGTATGCAAAGATACCGCGGAAGGGTACCATACACAATATAAATAGTGCCACTCGTACTTGATTATAACAGGAATTGTGGGATATGTAGTGTATTCTGGTTTTCTAACCCATATTTATTGGGGAAACCATGCGCGATAAGCGTGAATGGAAATGTAACAGTCATAACACTACGTGTAGACCGTCGTGTGATCCATAGTGTACCACAACCATATAAAAAATGTCTGCACCCGTATAAAACTGCTAAACTAGATATGGTAATGTCGTCATTCTGTGAAGGCATTAAACCAAAAGAACAATCGTTCTGTATCCATCACATGTACAATAAAAAAATGACCAGATAAAACATTACTTCTGCCATTTGTTCATAAGATCTGACAGGATGTTAGTCTGAAACCCGTGGTGGCTACGAAAAATATATTGAAATGCTTATGCGAGCCGTCACCAATGAGATGTGCTGATATGAGTTTTATCACAGATAATAGGGAAAACGGGTACAATCTGACATCTGTTGAATATATTGTGGTGCTTATGCGAGCCGTCACTGATGCGTAGTGCTGTTTTCAGTATTGTCTGGGATAGTGGGGAAAACAGATACAATCCCTACACTCTAACAAAGTAGTTACAATCTAAACAAGTATTTCTAAGCAGTTTCTCCTTTGTATATGCTCACAGTGATGGGATTTTTGATGTTTAACTAGCATAATATTTGCAAAGCATACAATCATAGTTGAAATGCATAACCTCTACCTAAGGTAGTCACAATCTAATGAATTCCAGTAAATGATACTTATTATGAACCAAGTGCCTGAATGGTGGCCAAAGACCTCTGGTAGTAAAATCCAAGGGTTTGTGTCTGTATCCTATCTCTAAATTCAAAATATAACAAAGACTGAGACTAATACAAGAAATGCATAACTTGTTCTAACATGTGAATTTCCATACTATGAATAGTACGTGCAAACCTTCTAATAGTAATAAGGAGTGTTGTACTAGCAGTAGATGTTAGAGAAGATACGATTAGAGATCCAAAATTACTGTTATGGCAGTGAAACAAAAAATAGAAAATGGAATACCCATGTTTATGACTCTATAAAAAACAACTGTAATCAACTCTGTCATTAAGACCATTCCGTATCAGTGTGTTAAGATTTTCGATCCAAGAGAGTTCCCTCTGGAGAAGTTTAGCATTGTTATCGCAGCCTTCTTGTTTGACCACGACTTCAATGATCTGTGCTCTGAGTTGAGCAATGTTATGCTTTGATTCAACCCAGTGGGTGGCCACGGATCTTGCTTTGCTTTGACATCTAAAGTTACTCTTGTGCTCTGTGAGCCTGGTCTTGAATTTGCGTTCAGTTGTGCCTATATATAACTTGCCACACGGGCACTTCAAACAGTAAACAATATTTGTGGTGTTACAATCGCCTGAATGGCGCAACTGTATTTTTTTGCCAGATGTGAGATGTACATGACGAATTATATTGTAGCAAAACAGTGCTACATTGTACATATTGAGAGTATTGAAGTATCAAGGTTAACACTGATGCCCAAATCATAATCGGGTTAGATAAACTTGATCTCAATCTAATAAAACGTGAAACCACTTGGATTATTCCCGATATCACAAAGGTTTTTGATTATCTTTTTTGTATCGGTTTAAAAGCTAGAGAAAGGATTTCTCTTGGTACAGTGCATTCTGCAGGTAGGCTTCGCTTATTTCTACAAATACATATTTATATAAACAGAGGAGGAGAGAACAAAGGGGGATATCTGCAGGTTTTTTTTTAAATTTCTGTAGCTTGTTCTTAATATTTCCTTTCTTTGCTGCAGAACTGTTAATGCCTCACTATAAGGTATATTGCTGACTAGGTGTCTGGGATGTGTCGTGCAAAGTTTCCAGCTCCTAAAACGCGATAATTTTAATGAGGTTCGTGCTAATATGCCGCTAAATTGCGTGTGCAAGCACAGTCACAAAAGACATACGTAGCAAAGTTTGTATTTCATATTTGTGTGGACAACAAACCCCTCCAAACCCCATTAAAGGAAAAGTAAAGAAGACATTTTGTGGTCTGTATAACAATTATCGGGCAACGTTTGCATTCAGCACTTTTGAAGTCGAATTTAAAGTAGTAGCTTAGTGTGCTACGTTGAATAAATTGCTTCTAATGTGAGAATATCGGATGCTTGCGCAAATTCACTTCACTTTCTCAATGATTCCACCCAGTGCTGAATATATTAAACCTGTCTTGGTATCGTTCAACTCTCTGAAAAAGTGATAATTCCAACAACATAATCTCGCATGTCATTTCTAAAAAACAGGGAATTAAAGCACTCTAAGAGGGACAGCAGCAATTCTTACCCGTGTCCCTTTACTCCTGATTTCCTTTCTATCAAATGTGAACTATGAAAATTCAGAGAATTAGCATGACTTGTCTCCCAACTAACGTTTTATCCTGATAGGGAACTTCTGCAATGACAGGCCTCTTGGGTTGCATTCCTTTTCATTTTTCATTCACCTTTTGAAGTCAGCAAGTGTCAGGTCGCAAAAAATCTAATTTCCAATCGCTCACGGTTTCACACTGCTCCTCATCAATGTCACGCCAAGTGACAAAGAGGCGCACATAAATTGTCACTCCATAACTCGAAATGAATTGCCCCTGTTATATTTTGACTGGCAGTAAGATGTTAAAATGGATGGGAAAAATCTACCATAATTTAATTGTTCGTGACAAAACAGAGCCAGCATCATTAACTTATATTTCAGAGTACATTTAACAATTTATCAAGGCACTTTGACTTTACTTTAACATGATCCCTCAATTTCTGCGAAGCATGTCAAAAGGCAATTTTTGATTTTAACAGTTTTTTTTAAATGTCTTTTACTATTTCAGTGTGTCAGTGTACAAGGCACTGCAGGTGTTTTGAACTTATTGACTTCAAAAAGAAAGAGGTAAAGAATAATTTGAACAATTAAAATGGCACGCCCGTGACAGAAAATCACTCAAATTGCAACAAGCAAACATCAAGATTTCACCTTGCAAATTGACCCATTCTGGTACAATTTTTGGGCCTGGACTAGGGAAACCTACCAAACCCAGATATTTCTAAAAGATAAACACCCAGTAGAGTCCAGGGTGGTGTGAAATACAGGGATGCTACTATGTTTTCCTACCCAGAATGACCTTCAAATGTATTGATCTTGTCATTCAGGATCAGGGTGATGGGTTCCTGCTCTTAAGTGAATATGGGATGAGGGCAGGGTGCTTCAGAGTGTATGGTTTGCATGATCACCCAGTATTTCCTGAAAGGTGGTGGTACGTCAGGTGGTCAGAGTGGTCCTCTGGGTGCTGCAAGTGATGGGTAGGGCAGCTGCAAGGGTGGAGGGGTTTAAAGTTGTCATAGATGCAGAAGACCTTACTGCTGGAGAAGTGGACAGCTGGGTGCAGAGATGGGTGGAATAGACTGATGCTGGTAGAGTTTGCTGCTTGAGAGGGGAAATCAATCATGATGGAGGAGTGTTCGGTTGCCCTGATTTGCTGCTGGTATTGTCTGAGGGCAGAACTGCAGTTGCGCTTGTTGGTGCTGTCCTGGCTTGTCTCCATATGCGTTCCAGCAGCTTGCAGTGGGGCTTAGTGAGTTTGACTTATATTTTGAAGTAGGTTGCTTGGGGTCTGGTCTGGTGGCCTTGATGGTCTTGAGTGTAAACTATTTAATCTGAGCAGGTGGTGACGTTTTGAAGTTGGAGATGTATTTCAGGAGGTCGATGTTGAGATTAAGTTGTCTGTGATGTAGGAGTTCCGAGGCCCAAGATTCTCAGTGACCTTGTTCCAATCCCATTGTGAGGGTTTAGAGGTGGCTTTTCAGCAGGGGAGAGGGATGGGTATGTTGAAGTTGATGAGGTGTGATTTCCTGGTATAAGTGTTTGTGTCACAGTTTTCACTTTTATCATTGTTGCATCTCTCATTAATTCCCCTCCTACAAATGCCTTACCCACTGCCCATAGTATTCTACTTGAGGGGATGTGTCATTTATTTCTGTCTAAGTAAGTCATCAGAAAGAAACAAGGCCATTTTTCATTGAAAGGTTTATTTATAACGCAATGTTTTCATCTGTCAAGAACCTGGTAGGGGAATAAGTATGATCAGATACCCCATTAGGGATCATGGAAAATCCTTTGACTACTTGTAATAGGCTTAGAGTTTACAAAGTAATTTTTTAGTCATTGAATGCCATAAACACAGATTTGTCCAGTAGTGGCTTTAGTAGTAGGTTCCAATTAGCCCCTAGCATAAGTTGTATTCCCCAATTGAAAGAAGGATTCTGCTTAGGCTAGTAAGGAAATACTGCCACTAACAAGGTGTACTGGGATCCCACTACCATGTTCACATCCTCGGATTTGAGTTTCAGCAATCTGAGATGGCACACCGACAACTCAACAAATCAACTGAGATAAGCTTCATCCAATACAGAATCCTCTCCAACGCCTACAATTCCATGGAACTCTTCACAATGGGGGGGCGCTAGAGCGCGCACAGCGGAATGGCTGGCTAATCAGGCAGCTCCGCCGGACGGCTCATTCTGCTGCTGAAATAGCGGATATACAGTCTAAAAATCAAATGTCAAAGCAAACGTTGTGATATCGGAAGATGTCTTGATCACGGCGGAGTGCAAATTAGAGCTGTACAGTCAGGAGAAAGAGTGTATTTAGCCCTGAGAAGCTCTCCTATGGTCGGGATCGGTGGAGACATGATGGCGACTCCACGGCAATTGTTGTAGTAGCGGTGACCTCTCGATTGCATTCTGCTATAGTGCTCCGCCGACTGCACATAAACCGTGAGTAAAGGCAGCAGCGAGACTGTGATGGAAGCTGCGGTTTTGTGATGAAGAGACCGCAATACAGAATGAACGGTGTTCGCGCTTCTGTGATGCAATAAAAGTAACTGGCAGGCGAAAATAAGCAGGCGGATAGCGGAGGTATATACGAACAGTCAATTGCCTAATCTGTGAAACATAAGACCATCTGTGAGCGCGACCCTCAAAACATAATATCGGGCTGGTTGACAAACAGGCACGGGTCATTATCACCTAGGCGCAGACTTACATGAACATACGCGCGCAAAAGAAACACCAAAATGGCGGCGCCCAATACTGCTAAATAACTCGTCAGCGCTGAGCCGTTTGTGGCAGAGACTAAGTGCGAACAAGACTGTGCTACAAGCTTCTGTCAGATATGCTGCACATATTATGAACACTTTGCGCTGTGTACACACGGTTTTGTAAGGATGCCAGGAGAAATGCTGTTTAAATGTGCAATCAAACAACACAGCTCTGCATACTGATAGTGCTATCACCCACCTGAGCTGTATTCCACGTGCCCAGATACACAGAGTGCTCCACGCCCCTTCTCACCAAAGACATTGTGACCAGATTAAAGGCGCAAAGCGCGCGGCATGTCTCATCATGGCGTGGAACTAAAAACGCAAAAACACCTCCTGCCTTCAACTACGCTTGCCAGTGACACGATGCAACACATGAGGCACATCTCCTGCATAGGCTAACGCAGTGCTATATAAACGAGTACAACTAGACCATCTGAATGATACACGACGGTGTCCGAGACTGGCAATTTACAACACTGGCTAATGGTGGCAGCCACTCTGGAATGTGAGATGGTTGCGTGAAGCAGTAACATTATCACTGCACCAGCAAGTACAATACGGGGCCGCAGACAAATTTGGGTCAATATAGCAACACACGTAGCAGTGTCAACTAATGCACCACACGTTGTACGAAGTCGCAACGCTCGACTCCTCCACAGGACGCGCAGTACTGACCACGAATGCGCAGCACCTTCCAGTCGAAAACTACAGTGTGCTAGCACAGACACAAGCACTACGTAGGATATAACAGGATCGACACTGACCGCGGATTGGCGCTCTGTTGCTGTTCTGCAAGACTTGCGATCAGGAATCAATAGAGACCACTACCACATCAACACCGAGCGTAATAGATACTCCATAACATGGGGAAACCTGACAAACAGCAACCAAAACTAAACTTTGAACAACGACGGCCAACTAGGAATTTACAAACGCACTCGGACACCGAAGTTGAAACGGAACGCACCCCACCAAAAGGCATGGAGGCTATGCTGAAGGCGATCCAAGACAGCCTGCAGGATATGCACAACAAGATGGACCACTTAACAACACGCATGGACACCATGGCAACCAAAGTCGATCGACATGGCGAAAGATTGGACGGGGCAGAAACCAGACTTTCTGCGGTGGAGGATGAGTCCCGCGCAAGCACCTCTAAATGCACCGGGTTCGAGAAGATTCTGGAGGTTACCAAATCTAAGTCCGAGGATTTGGAAGCGAGATCGCGCCGAAACAACGTACGCATAGCGGGCGTACCAGAATCAACGAATATTGGCAATATGGAGGCATATGTGGAGGAACTGTGCCTCTCCCTGTTTGGCAAGGACAAACTTTCCCACGTGTTCATTGTTGAACGAGCACACAGAACACTGGCACCAAGACCTCCTCCGGGCACATCACCAAGACCGATTGTTGCACGCATATTAAATTACCGTGACAGAGATGCGATATTGCGCATGGCACGCGAGCAGAAGGATATTCAGTACCAATCCAACAAACTTGAATTTTACCCTGACTACACACAAGCAGTCCAACAAGCTCGCCGGGAATTCAATGGAGCGAAAGCTAAATTACGCGAACTCCAAGTGGAATATGCCATGCTCTACCCAGCTAGACTAAAAGTGACATGGGAGGGTAAAGCGACTCTTCTCACCTCTCCAAAGGCGGCGAACGACTTCATAAAAAAAATTGCAAACCACCGCAAGGACCGTAATCGTCAGCAACAGTCGCAAGAAGACAACTAACAGTAGGTGGTATACGCCGTCCTATGTCTTGCATTTGCTAGGATGAACTGACACTAGCTTTCCAGTGCCAGCGAGTGGACGCGACCACACCACTGATGGGTAAAAACCTAACTGTATTTTATGGAGGTCTATTATAGAGTGTACCGGACCCCCTGGCGTATATCTTGTGATATTTGGAATGGTTTAATCGTGCAGCTACTTCTGTCATACACACATGATAAGATTGTGCAACAGTACCAGGACCCTGGCCAGACAAGATAGTGGGGATCACTTGCTCTCACATGGTATAATAAGAGGTAGGATGTGAACTGCCACTATTTATAGCTGGGCTGCCCACACACATCAAGGAGGAGCCTGGACATTGTCATTAACAGCGTAACGCTGTGGTTTCGGAAGGGAACATTGACCAGTTCAAGTACACACCTGTCAGGAATATTAAATGAAACCCATCTGACGGTACACCCAGATTGTAGTTGGTGATACAAGACTGGATCTCCCTCTCCTCCATGGGGGGGGGGGGGAGACCCACTCCCCTCATTTCTGTATGCGGATAGACCTCACACATTGCAAGTTCCTCGCGTGATGGGGAGGGGTGCGAACCGCACATAGACATGCAGATTAATGATATGTATACACGTGAACTGTCAGGCTGTTGTCAAACTGTGGCCGAACATTTACCCGCACACAAGAGTGAGCACAGACTACAGACCCTGTGACTTCACAGCGTTCCTGTAGTGGGACAATTGCTGCACATTGAGTGTTCACATACGACAAGTATTTGATGACTGTATGCAACATTTTGACCGTCCACATCCGATAGACCAGATGGTGATGTGCAGTCCAGGCGGACCCCCACATGGGTGTTCCCCGACAAAGTTAAATACATATGGGTTGTTCATCGAGGGTATGGCATCAGCAGAATTGGGCTGCTGTTGTGGGGTGGGGGGTGGTTGGGGGGATTGTTATTGTTATTCATAGATCAGTCTGCTTGAGACACATTGCCTATGCTCAGCCAAACCACTTCCATCAATATGAGCACGTACCTTTCATGTATCATTTATGCACAACACCGTGGCTCCTCCTCTGCTGTGATGAGGAGCGTAATGCATCGAATCATGTGAATTCTTATGGCTGATCCTCTATCTTCTACCAAAGCATTGAATGTCTTGTCATGGAATATTAGAGGGTATACTAACCCCAAGAAAATGCGTAACATATTTGCTTGTCTAGATAGGTGGCATATCGATATTGTCATGTTTCAGGAAACGCATGATTCACCACATTCGCACACACAAGTGGGGAGACGATGGGCCGAATCCATACATTGTTCTAAATATTCATCCTATGCTAGGGGAGTTTCTATTTTAGTGAAAAAAGACACGAACTTCAGGGTGGACACAACCACACTGGACACTAATGGAAGATATGTGATAGTAAGGGGGAAAATACGGGGCAGGCAGATAACACTAGTAAATACTTATGGGCCGAACACAGACACACCCGAGTTCTTCCGAGAAGTCTGGCGACACCTACATACCGCTTCCGATCAGATACTGCTATGGGGAGGCGATTTTAATATTGCACTAGACGATGCAGTCGACAGATCAGGAAACACGACGGAACACCACACACGAGCCAGGACCGAACTGCTAGATATTATATCTGATCTGTCCCTGAATGACATCTGGAGATTACGACACCCCGGAATCACAGAAGCGACACACACATCCACGCCTCACGCAAGTTGGTCAAGAATTGACTACTGGCTGGGATCAAGCGACATACTATTATGGACACACGACATACAACACTTACCCAAGACACTATCGGATCATAACCCTGTCAAACTGTCACTAAGCATTCCAAATTATGTACCTCCTCCTTACAGTTGGCGTTTCAACAATGGAGCACTGACAGACCCCTTATACGTAGACACCATTGGAAAAGCGATAAAAGAATACTTCCGACTTAATGCAGATACCACGGAAGATACAGGACTATTGTGGGAAGCGTTCAAGGCGACTGTGAGGGGGGTGTGTATAAGCACGACAGCTGGCATCCTCAGGGACATCAGGGCACAACTATCACGCTGCGAATCCACACTTCGAACCCTAGAACACCAATATGAACTGACCCCAACACCGACTATTCTGAGTAACATTAGAACTACGCTTACAGAGCACCAAACATATGCCGCAGATGAGATTAAATACTTAAGCAAAAAGCACGTGGCTAGATCGTATGGGGAGGGTGGTCGACCAGGTAGGGCTCTAGCTACTAAAATATGCACTGGTCAAAAACAACACATTATCACTCAGATCCTGGGAGCTGACGGACTAACCCATACTGATCAAGCAGGCATTCTACAAAGCTTCGTACACACCTACCAAGACTTATATACAGCGCGCCCAGTGGCCCAGCAACGTGAGATACTGCAATATTTAGATGATGTCGCAATTGCTTGGCTATCTGACGACCAACGACAATACCTGACCCAACCATTAACAAAAGAGGAAATAACTGAAATCATAGCCTCCCTGCCAAATGGAAAAGCTCCGGGGCCAGATGGATTCACATGTGAATTTTATAAAACATTCAGCGATATACTATCGCCATATCTAGTTGATATGTTCGGTGAGGCACTAGAAGCTCAAATCCTCCCGGCAACACAGCGAGAGGCAATGATAATAGCATTGCTGAAACCTGGCAAAGACCCTGACGCTTGCAGTTCATACCGTCCCCTGTCGCTAATAAACGTGGATTCCAAAATACTAGCCAAAGTCCTTGCCACGCGTTTACAACCTCTCATGTCCTCTCTGGTTCTTCCAGATCAGTCAGGATTTATCCCCTCTAGGAACACCACTCACAACACCAGAACACTCTTTGCCACAGCACACTACCTCACGCCGTCCGCTAAAGCGGCGGCGATCCTTCTGGACGCTGCGAAAGCGTTTGACTCCATTGAATGGTCTTACCTGATAACGATTCTGCATAGGATGGGCTTTCCGCGTCTATTCATTCAATGGATACAATTGCTATACACCAAACCGACAGCGAGAATTAAAATTAATGGTTATGTATCAGAGGCCATTAGTATTGAAAGGGGAACGAGACAGGGATGCCCTTTATCCCCCCTACTATTTGCCCTAGCACTGGAGCCCCTAGCCTGCATAGTAAGACAGAAACATCATCACTTGGCAATCCAATTCCCGAATAGACCATTACACATATCACTATATGCAGACGACATGTTATTGTACGTCAAAGACCCGGCCGTAAACTTGGACCCGCTCCTAAGAGTATACATCAAATTTGGGGGACTATCAGGCCTACAAATCAACTGGGATAAATCTGCTATATTCCCACTGACTGACTCCACACGACAGCACGTAACTGAATATCCACTGGAGTGGCAGACAGAACCCGTCCGATATCTGGGCATTTGGTGCCACCGTGACCCGGAGGTGGTCATCAGAACTAATTATGGAAGGGCAATTGACGCACTCGAAGATAAAATAGCAAGGTGGATCCAACTCCCACTGTCACTAGCAGATAGAATGGCGATAGTGAAGATGGTGATACTCCCTAAGCTGCTCTACCTTTTTAATAACATCCCGATCCAACCCCCAAGAGAGGTGTTTAAACGCATTAAGTCGATTTGCTGAAGCTGATCTGGGCGGGCAAACAAGCTCGGATCAAGCTAGAAACGTTAACACTACCCATTCACAAGGGAGGATGGGGGGTGCCAGACTTTTGGTTATATTACCTCTGCGCCCAAGCCCAATTTGCCACACACTGGTACCACAGGACTCCATACCTAACACATGTAGCGGTTGAGGAGGGTGATGCAGCTCCAATCCCACTAGATGCTATAATTACGCATGCTAGGCCTCCACTTCATGAACACGACATAAACACAATAGATACCACAAACTCAGCTTGGAGATCTCTAGGCCGCATGATGCATAAACTGCCGCTCTATGCTCCAGCACTACCTCTACACCACCACCCGCAACTATCTGTCACTAGGGAAGAAGTAGGCATGAACATGCTACAACAGGTGGGCATGTACACAATGGGTGACGTATATAAAGACGGTGCCTTTATTACAGAGGGCGACTTAGCCTTTATCCAGAATCAGTCACTGCTCTTTCGTTTCACATTCCACAGGCTTAAAGGGGCGCTAAGGCAACATTACCCGACCTTCCCTAATGAGCCGCCAATAATGGACACACTGCAGTTGTTGATCACATCCACTGACACATCACATCTGGTCTCGCGACTATATGTGCAAGCGCAGACAGAATTGGGCCACGGGGCAACCAAAGCTTAAGAAAAATGGAATGACATACTAGACACACCTCTCACGGAGAAAGAATGGGAAACATCCTGCACACTCACAAAAATGCTCACACCAAATGGAAATTTAAGAATAATCCATTTCAAATACATACATCAAGTATATTATACACCAGCTCAACTATGCAAATATGGACTACGTGAGGAAGCACGATGTAAGAGGTGTGGTCAGGACCAAGCTGATTTTATACACTTAGCCTGGAACTGTGCAAAAATACAGGCCTATTGGGTAGCAGTGGTGGAAAGATTAACTGCAATGGTAGGAGTAGAGATTGCGTGCACGGCTTCGTGCTGTCTTTTGGGAATACTACACATATGTGAAAGCAATGAAGCGTAAATTCTGCGTCATAGCGTTACTATTGGCCAAACGCAGAGTTTCTATGTGCTGGGACAGCCCAAACACTCCCCTGATAAAACAATGGATGAAGGACATGTCATATTGCAAAGACACTCTTCACACGTACGAAGAGTCCCTTCCCCTGAGATCTAGACCTAGAGACTACTGGTCCTATTTCACGACATACCTAAACGCACAAGATGAGGATTAAAGGTCACACGGTGCTTTTGCTCGTGCTTGATAAATTAACATGAGTAGTGCTAACATGAGGTTTCACCCACGTTGAAACTATGCTTGGTGGGGCTGGGTATGGAATGTGGTAGTGGACAGATCTGGTTATGTTATGAACTGTTATTTAAATAAAACTATAAAAACCAAGACCAACTGATTTTGAAAACGCGGCCGGCCCACAGTGGTTGTAGGCGACTTGCTGTGTAATTGCAAAACTGTTGTACATACCAGTTGATAATTTTCCCTTTATATGACCGTGACAGCACGCTGCCGGCCCACTCAGGGTTGTGGGCACTAAGCTGTGTATAACATGCGCATACCAACAATAAAGGTCTTAACAAAAAAAAAAAAAAAAAAAAAAGAACTCTTCACCATCATACAAGAACTCGCCAGACCCAATAGCAAAAGAACCAACATCCCTCTCTTCCAAGACCTCTGTAACAAACTCTGTTCCTTCTTTCACCTCAAGATCAAGACACTCTATGACAACTTTGACGACCAAGACCACAGCACTGCCTCAACTACCACCCCCAACGATGCCATCCATCAGACCCTTCTCATCTGGACCATTTCACTGCAGAAGACACCGTAAAAACAATGAAGAGCATCCACTCCGGAGCACCTACTGACCCCTGCCTGCGGCACATCTTCCACAGGGCCTTCACTGCCATCGCTCCCGCACTACACGGAACTATCTACTGCTCCCTTGACACCGCCACATTCCTCTAAGACTGCAAATACACCGAAGTCAACCCCCTCCTAAAGAAGCCCTCCGCAGACCTGATGGATCTCAAGAACTGCAGTCCCATCTCACGGCTCCATTTTGCTGCCAAAATAATTGAAACGCCTATCCACACCCAGCTACCACCCTTCATAGAAACCAACAGCATCCTAGACACCTCTCAATTAGGATTCTTTAGCAACCACAGCACCCACACTACCCTCATAGCTCCCACCAACCACATCCGAGCCCTCCTCGACCAAGGCCACATGGCAGCCCTCATCTTTCTGGACCTATCAGCAACTTTTGACACCGTCTCCCACTGCACACTAGCCACAAGGCTCCACAATGCCGGCATCTGAAAAATAGCCTTAGACTGGATAAGATCTTTCCTCTCAGGCTGAACACAGAGAATAAGACTCCCGCCCTTCCTCTCAGAACCGTCAGAGATCAGATGCGGAGTACCCAAAGGATCCTCCTTCAAACCCAAACTCTTCAAAGTCTACATGAACCCCATCGCAACCATCGTCAGAAACTACAGACTCAACTTTGTCTCCTATGCCGATGACACCCAGCTCATCCTCTCCCTCACCAAGGAACCCAACATTACCAGGCACCATTTCCAAGAGGGGATTAAAGAAGTCATAACCTGGATGAGCAACATCTGCCTGAAGCTCAACTCGGAGAAAACAGAATTTCCCATCCTCAGCTCCACCCCCTCCACATTGGACAATACCTGGTGGGCTCTCACCCACCCAGCCACACAAACAGGCCATGCACCCAACCTCAGCATCATATGCGACTCTTCACTCACCTTAAAATCGCCAGATTAATGCAGTATCCAGGAAAATAGTCACCGTTGCACTCATCACTAGCAGACTGGACTACTGAAATGCTCTGTATGCTGGAATCAACCAAAGATTCCTCTGTAATCTGCAGACTATCCAGAACGCCGCAGCCAGACTTGTCCTCAACATCCCACGACATGACCACATCACCCAAAACCCCTGTGACCTCCGCTAGCTCCCCATCAATAACCTTCAAACTGCTCACACACACCTGCAAAGCCCTCTACAACACTGGACCCCAGTACCTCAATGGACGAATCTCCTACCAAGCCCCCAAGAGAAACTTCAGCTCAGCCGACATCGCCCTAGACACCACCCCTCAGTTATTCTGGGCCAGAGCAGGTGGTAGATCCTTCTCCTACCTCGCAGCTAAGACCTGGAATGAATTCCCCCTTCACATCTGATGAAGCCTGAAATCGCACCAGTTCAGAAAGGACCTCAATACCTGGCTCTTAGAATTACCCCAACTGAGCTACTCACACCCCCTTCCTCAGCGCCTTGAGAACTCCATGAGTGAGTAGTGCACTCTGCAAAACCTTGATTGATTGATTAGTGTCAAATGGGGCCTCATCAGATGTACATTTTCAATACTAGTAGGGGTTTACGGAGTGGTATTGCTATTCAAATCCGCCTGAAGGACACCTGTGATTTTTTTTCCTGAGTGGTTGTTTGTGTGTTACCTCTGAAACGCACTCTGCCTACCCAGTCTCTCTTCAGTTTGACATTTTCCTCTGGTGACCTGTGAATTTCCTGGTGAAATGACTTGTGGGGTGATTAATGTCCCATTGCAGTGAGGGTTTTTTCTTTTAATATAATGTGACATTCTACATTTTAATTGAGGGATAATATTGAGATGGCTCCGTTATTTGTGAATGTTATTACATCTTAGCAGTTAAGAATTTACTGCATGACAGGTAACAGTCTTAGTTTTTAACTAATCAGGGTGATTGTGCTCATGCTGTAGGGGGATAAGTAGAGGGGACCACAATGGTACATTCGGAGGGTATTATTGAATCCTAGTGGAAACATATGGCAATATGCATACATTGTGCTGTAAATAGAGCTGGTACTGCATAGGGTTATAAGTAACGATGTGTACTGTAGTTCCAAGTACCTATAATCAATGAAGATGAGGAGGATGTTGTGGGCAATTTAACAGTATACAATATTTGAACAAGTGTAACTACTTTTACTGGGTGTGCCTAAGGTCAGCCGAAAAAATCTTCCCATCTGCAACAAACAAAAGTATCTTGTATCTAGTCAAGACAGGGTCCATTGTGGCCTCACAAATATATAGCTGGACAGGAATAACAGTAACATATCCCATCAATGCAATGCAAAGAAGTTTGCAGTGGAGTGAAGTGAAGTAATTAAGAAAACTCCTCTGATGCTTTTCTTCCATGCCCATATGACGCTGCTTTGCCATGTACCATTATTCTATATAGCATTCTGGTCCATGTTCCATGTTGGGGTTGCATTTGTGCTACCATAATGGGGCTAGAGGGAATATTACTGAAAATGTTTTCGATAGGCTGTGTGATGGTTCTGGGAATGGAGGCAATGGGTGAGAAGCAGGAGTGCAATTGAGTATTGTCCAGTGCTTAATTTGAGCAAGTGGTGACCAGTACGCTGCACCAGCACTTAATCATCAACACCAGGACCAGTTATGGACACATTCATTTATTGATATCTCCAGAGTCACAGGATGTTGAGCCGACACCAAGATTCGAACCTGGTTCCCCAGCTCCGAAGTCAGCAGCTCTGGCCGTTACACCACATCCTCTTCCCACATTCATGGTTCTGCTTTAGGCAGTGCTAACAGGTGAAATGGGCTGGTGCAAGCTGCCTCCTGACGAGAGCCCCAGCCACCTCCCTCAATGCAGGTAGCGCACATTAATGGTACATATCAAGCTCCAAGCAACTCAGCCATCATAATCCTCACATGTCTAGCACTTTGCCGGTCAAACATCTCTGATTTTTCAGTTGATTATGGGCAGTTTTGCCGTGCCTCACTGAAATGCCTCCATGCTTCCTGGCAACAAGTTCCACCCTGATTAGTGTTATTTTATTGGGCCATGGTCTTTTGTGCTCTGTCACAGATTTTAAACAAGGATATCAGCTAATGCTACTACATTTCCAACCAAAGCAGCAATTTCCATTAAGGTTCTAGTGAGAAACAAACATTTACCACTTTCTATGGTGGTAAAATACTGCTGCTCTTCTACTATTTAAGAAAGAAGTCAGCCAAATTTGTGGAAGAATCCTGAGGCGAATCACGTAACATGAGCAATAGAAGTACTAATGTACGGCTTGGGGCCTTATTACAAACTTTTTTCACTAGCACTATGTCATGCCCTTGGTGGGAAGTTAAGGCAGTGTTTGGTGCAACCACCTTTTACCACTTATTTATGAATGCAGGTTACTGGAGGCAGAAATGTGTTACAAGAATGTTTATGCACATTTGTTGCTTATCATCTTGCATGGGTGGTGATGTGGCCTATTAATTTTACGCTGTAGTGTCCTTGTGCTACAATGCTGCAATGTGATGTTGTACTATGATTGTTGTGTCGAGTTTATTTTCTATTTTTTGTGTATGATCAGTTGCTTACTTTAGTATTGAAACAAAATGTTGGCTTTTTGAGCCAAAAACAGCACATGCATTTAAATTTCCTGGACAAGCAGCCCCATACAAGTGGCTAAGATGGTGAAATACCCTGCTACAGCTCTTAAACTCTTTACAACACTGGTCAACACAAAATTGTGGAAGCAAATTATCTTACATTAACATTTGCAATGCTCACTTTATATGATATGGCCCAAAGAATGTGAAATAGTGTGTGGTTGAATTATGTCTATCGTAAGAGTTGGTGCAGTTTTATTTTATAAATTTAGTAAGTGGACAATGGCTGATTATCAATCAGTCGGACTGTAAATTAATGTGCTGTTTTTCGCTGAAAGTGTAGCAGTATTTCTTCGAGAATCTCCTCTGCTCAAGCCCTGGTAGCTCTGGCACAAGCAGTAGGTAATTCCCCAGTGAAATGCATGCTAAGTTTAAGCAGAATCAACAATTTTTATGTAAAGAACACCACACAATAACATTCCCTGACCTATTTAGATAGAGAAAAATTATGAGCAAAAAGACACCAAAATCAATAAGACAGAGGTATGAAGTTTTAAAGTTTTAAGGCAAAAAGTGTCTATAAAAGTAATGGGCCATGTAAAAACAGTCTTCAGTTGAGTTAGACCATGAGAGTTAGTGGTGATTTCAGGTCAATCATAATGGTGTGTTGGTTGTATAAATCAAGGTACTCCTGTTCGAAGGGTTGACCTTCTGATTTAGTCTCTGAAATGGAAGTCAAAATCATTCAGTGAGGTTAACATCCCTCAAAATCAGGTAAGTCATTGTTGAGCTCCTGATAAAGCCATTGGATTTGGTACCCAAATCTCTGATTAGGACAAAGCTACCTTTCATAGCTGCCAAGGTTACTACTGCAGTCAGACAGATCAGATTTGCTGCCTCTCCCAAGTCCAAGGTTCTATTTAGGTACCTAGTCACTTTTTTATTTTCAAAACCCTCCAGTAGTCAAGGTTGGAAGCTGAAGCCAGGTGGGGTACCAAGAGCCTGGATACCTCAATCTCCAGAACATATTGAACCCATTTTAAGCAAGACCAAAATCTCAGTAGGGAATTAATCTGATTTTCTAGGACAAATTAGGTGTGATTCCCCAGAGAAAGATCTGGGTTTAATCCATCACCATTCTTTAGCCGTCTGGAATGCCAGAAACCAGTCCTTGGAAGCTTGTTTCCGGTCCAGGGAAGACATGGCTTGGCAGTTCGGACTGGACTGTTCCCATGAGGCATATATAGCCATGTCTGAACTGGGGTGGCAGAGTGGGCTAAAGAATGGTGATGGATTAAACCCAGATATTTTGACTGGGTGTGAGTGTTTGATTGATTCAGATGCTCCGTCCATCACCACCCCCTTCAGTACGCTTTTGGCCGCCATAAGTGTGGCAGGGTATGCTCAGCCGTGAGTCCCTTGCTCACTTTGCCCTTGGATTCAAGCAAGCCGGGCTGAAGATGACTGGAATGCCAGAAACCGGGTCCTCGGAAGCTTGTTTCCGGTCCAGGGAAGACATGGCTTGGCAGTTTGGGCTGGACTGTTCCCATGAGGCACAGGGTCAGACTGAATTGCATATAGCCATGTCTGAACTGGGGTGGCAGAATGGGCTAAAGAACGGTGATGGATTAAACCCAGATCTTTTGACTGGGTGTGAGTGTTTGATTGATTTAGATGCTCCGTCCATCACCCCCCCTTTTGTACCGCTTTTGGCCGCCATAAGTGTGGCAGGGTATGCTCAGACGTGAGTCCTTGCTCGCTTTGCCACTGGATTCAAGCAAGCCGGGCTGAAGACGGCTGGAATGCCAGAAACCGATCCTCAGAAGCTTGTTTCCGGTCCAGGGAAGACATGGCTTGGCAGTTCAGGCTGGACTGTTCCCATGAGGCACAGGGTCAAACTGATTTGCATATAGCCATGTCTGAACTGGGGTGGCAGAGTGGGCTAAAGAACAGTGATGGATTAAACCCAGATTTTCTGACTGGGTGTGAGTGTTTGATTGATTCAGATGCTCGGTCCATCACCACCCCCTTTTGTACCGCTTTTGGCCGCCATAAGTGTGGCAGGGTATGCTCAGACGTGAGTCCCTTGCTCACTTTGCCACTGGATTCAAGCAAGCCGGGCTCAAGACGGCTGGAATGCCAGAAACCGGTCCTCGGAAGCTTGTTTCCGGTCCAGGGAAGACATGGCTTGGCAGTTCGGGCTGGACTGTTCCCATGAGGCACAGGGTCAGACTGATTTGCATATAGCCATGTCTGAACTGGGGTGGCAGAGTGGGCTAAAGAACGGTGATGGATTAAACCCAGATCTTTTGACTGGGTGTGAGTGTTTGATTGATTCAGATGCTCCGTCCATCACCACCCCCTTTTGTACCACTTTTGTCCGCCATAAGTGTGGCAGGGTATGCTCAGACATGAGTCCCTTGCTCACTTTGCCACTGGATTCAAGGAAGCCGGGCTGAAGCTGGCTGTAATGCCAGAAACTGGTCCTCAGAAGCTTGTTTCCGGTCCAGGGATGACATGGCTTGGCAGTTCGGGCTGGACTGTTCCCATGAGGTACAGGGTCAGACTGATTTGCATATAGCCATGTCTGAACTGGGGTGGCAGAGTGGGCTAAAGAACAGTGATGGATTAAATCCAGATCTTTTGACTGGGTGTGAGTGTTTGATTGATTCAGATGCTCCGTCCATCACCACCCCCTTTTGTACCATTGTCGACTTATAAGGCACACATTAGTTGTACATATTAACATATAGAAATAGACTTTCTTACAGAAAAATACACTTTTCCTTGTCATGCATTGAAAGATCAGCCAGAACACAATGCACAATATTGCTCCCAACAGCAATGGATTTTTGTAACGTGTGTGATGAAAATACACACAGCAGACCACTTATGATGTTCACATTGTTCTTAGCAAGATTGCAGGTTGCAAAGCTGACTCTATCTTTTTGGTACAATTAGTACACAGCTTACTCTTGCTGCACCCCTTTCAAGCATTCTTGACTGTTGATTTGTGAATCTTTTCTTAGTTTTTTGCTGTTTTCCATGGGTCCATACCGACTGCCTCCACCTTCCCTATATAAGGTTCCCTGTGTTGCTCTTTCCCTAATTGCTGCTAAGGGAAATTGCTTGGTTGCACTAATACAAGTGGGCAGTGAGTAATGAAGAATGTCATAAGTGACTGTGGATAAGGAACGTGTAGCTTGCCTGCCAAAGTAGTCAGGCTGCATTTCATTCAGGAGGTCCACCAAGCTTGACATGTGCCTGCTGTTCCTCATGTTCCCTCCAAGAGATAACGCAGCTTACCAGTTTGAACTGCGGACCCCGTTTGGTGTGGAGCCAAGAGGTACTTGCACATGGCTGTTTCATGTCTAGAATGAGAGTGAACAAAGAATGTAATGGAAGGCGTCCATATAACACGGAAACATGCAATAAATACACAATTCATTGCAATGTCACAAGTCCACCATGATGTAATACGGAACTAAAATCATACTGAAGCTGTCCTTACGAAAATAGTTAAACTTTACATTTAGCTTGTTACAGCTGGCTACATTGCTAATTTTGCTTCACACACCATAATAATAATAATTTGTTTATTGTATAGTTAATAAAAACCGTAACAATTTACATAAAACGACATTCAGCAACCATTAGCTTAAAACAAGTTTACATAAGATTTCCTTTCTTTTCGTGAACTCAGCATAAGACGTATAAAAGCAATTCATAAATCAGTGTTTACATATTTCACAATGTTAATAAGAGACGTCCATCTGTCTTCTAACTACAAGTCTGAAGGATCTGAAATGTCAATTTATTATTATTTTTTTCTTTTCACCTTCATCCCAATTGAGATGATCTAATTAAGGACTCACTTGCTTTCAATAATTTTTCGTGAGCTTGCAAGAACATTATCATTCTACAATTCATTTGGGGTTAAGTTGGAACCAGGCCTCCAATAATGGCGATTCTACATGAACGTATTCTCCTGTCCAGGAAGACTTTCTTCAGAAAGGTGACATGCTCAGGTTGCAGCTTCTTGCAGTGGCATATTAGAATAATTAAGTCTTCCTTTTAGTAACCACAGAGACGGCATTCTTTTGACTCAGTATGCCTCCAAGATGGTTTGTCGGCTAAAGTTTGAAATTTGCCATAACGCAATGCCATTAATTGTTTTTTAATATAAATAGAGAACGTAGTGTCTAGGTAGACCGCCGGTTTAAGAGTTCTTTAGTTGTTAATCACAGTCCAAGAATGGGAACGATGGGAGAAAATACCTTCATCTGTTAACAACGAATGAAGTTTTGCAGCTCTATTTAATGCCAACTTAAATGATAAAAAAAGCATATTTTTATTCCAAAGGTTGGAAGAACATGTTGCCTCCAATGCACTGGTCAGAAATTTGTTGGCCTGCGATTTTTTTTGCGTTTCCAATTCCAGCCATAAGAATTTATTGAGGTTGTTTTCACTAGCGCTTTGCTTGATTCAATACCACACCTTTATATATGTATAAAGTCTGCCCAGTGATTCGTTCATTAATCCAAATTCTAATCGCATTTGCGCCGGTGAGGCAGACCTGGGAATTTGAGGAACCTTTTTATACATTTTTGTTATTAATTTGTTAAGAATTTTCGAGTATTTTCCGAGCATGGCGGTGCTGGCATCTGATAAGGTTGACAGTGCTTTGCCTGAGATAATCATCAGGAGTTGCATCAGGGATGGCCCTTCCAACTTCTTTGCCAATGAGCTAAATGCAAATATTAAGGCCCCACCTCTCTGTGTTATGTAATTTTTCTGATCTTGTAGGGATAACTTGTCATCTATGTAGTATCCCAAGTACTTATAACTGGATACTTTTTCCAGTTGTTTACCTTCTAGCCAGATGTTGTGTTGTAAGGCTCGTCAAGCCGTAAAAAGCATTGTTTTTGTTTTAGATGAGTTAAGCTTCAACTTATTTATAGACAGGAAATCTAAAGGTTCAGTTAGGAGCCTCGTCAAACCAACTTTAGTTAAGCTCAATAGCACAATGTCATCTGCATAGGCAAGGTGAGAGAGGTTTACTTGCCTAATTTTAGGGAATGTGAACTGGTACTATCAAGTTTTCCAGAGAGATCTGATTTAAATAGATTAAATAGGTGCGGGCCAGTACACACCCCTGTTTTAAGCCAATAGTTGTGTACACTTTTCTTGATATTCTAGCACCTCCCCCAAGTTTTACTTGAGTCCAGGTATCTGTATAGAATAATAACAAACCCCTTAGTATCCTCTCTGGTATTTCCCATGCCTTCAACTTTGCCCACAGCAGATTCCGGTCCACTTTGTCAAAAGCAGCTTTTAAATCTATGAAACACAGAAGTCCTGTTTCTCGTGCTTACATTTTCAGCTACCATTGTAATTGATAAGATGTTTGAGATAGTTCCAAACCCTTTTCTAAAGTCTGTTTGATTACTTGGGATCAGATTACTTTCCCCAGACCAATTGACCAGATCTTCCAGAAGTAATGAAGCAAAATATTTAGCTTCTACATCCTGTAGGGCAATTAGCCTATAATTAGTGTGATTTGTTATTTCTCCTCCTTTATAAATGGGGGTTATAATCGATCCTTGCCAGCTGCCAGGTGCTTGATTGTTAGTCTCCACATCTGCGTAAAGTTTCTCTAAATGTGAGCTCCAGTATTCAGAGGCATGTTTGTAGATCGCTTGTGGAATGCCATTCGGACCTGGGGCCCCATCACTTTTACCTTTGTTGATTGTGTTTGCTATATCCTCTGCTGAATAGGTAACGTGATTTACTACTGGCATAGATTATTGGGCCAGGTCTGTTGATAGAGATTGACAGCTGCCTTCTTCTTCTAATTTTAGTTTATTTCAAATTTCAGATGTTAGTTGCTTCCGTTTAATGTTTGATGACTTCTGTTTAAATTTCTACGAAAGGAAGTTGATCCATTCAGCCTCCTGAACATTTGACATTAGGATGTTTCGATGCCTAGTCAATTGATTTGCTATAATCCAAAATTTAATTGAGTTTGGATGCCTAATGCTGAATATCAGTTTAGTCCAAAAGCTCTCTGTTTTCCCTTTTTTGATTATCCAAATCTCTTTGTATTGTTTTCTTTGTAGGTGAAATGTCTCCAGTAGTGTTTCTTCTGTGTTTATTGATTGTAACTTCTTTTGTGTTCTTTTTAAGGCCCTTTTTCGATCTTGCACCTCTTTCGGGAGATCAGTAATTGGATAATATATTTTGTCCTTCACCTTTGGTACTTTCATTTTCATCTTTAGTTTAACTAAAAAGAGAGACAAGGCTTGGATCTTGTTCATAGGTTCGTTTCCCAATTCAGCCAAGATATCCTTTATTATTGAGAACCACTCAATTTTGTTTGTATTTGTCCATTTAATACTTTTAAATTAGTTATATATATTTGGCCCTCCAGTATATTAGATGATTGGACTCTTTCCACGCAAAAATTAAATTTGATGTGTTGAAACGCGTGGTCACTCAAGAGGGTGTAGTCTATATAAAAACTGACTAGTAATGGCATTAGCGAAAGACTTATAATTGTAAAATCAAGTGTTGTTTGTGCCTGAGGGCCATAATAAGTTTTTTTTGGCGGACGGTCTTCCACTATCCTTCCGTTAGGCACTCGCATGCCTTGATATTCAAGATCTGTCACTAGTTGCTGGCCCATTCGATCCTTACGAACCTTCACCCCCAACTTGAGATTGCTGTGGAAAACACCAATGTATATTATCTGCTGTCAAGATTTCATCTTCTTCTGGTGTGAATATCAGGTTAGAATTAAAATCTACAGTCACTATTAAACACCATGTAGGCTCGGCACAGCGTAGGCCTGTAATTAATTTGCTTAATAGGGCATTTTTTTCCTTTTTAATTTGGATCTTCGGTTGTGTGTAATAGTTAATCAAAATTATCGTTCTTTTATTGACTGTATTTTTATCCTAGAATTTAATTAATTGTATACTGGGGTCAGGAGATTTTAGCTGTTTGGTTTTAATTTTTAAAGCTGCAGATACGTAGACTGTCAGTCTGCCTATTGCACGACCATAGTGCTTAAATGTTTCTGCTGCTACCATATAGTGGATGAAGCCTGCTATCGGGAGATCTTCTTGTGACCATGTTTCTTGCAGGGTTAGTACGTCACAATTAGCCCAATTATTTAAATGGTCAGTATCTAAATACGTTGTATTTTAATGATATATTTGTGGCAGTTGCATAGCAAGGGGGGCAGGGAGTGGTCAACCCAGGGTGACATGAGTTTCGGGGGTGACGGCCTCCTCCTGCTCCTATCTACCATATCAGGGGTAACAATCGCCACCCCCCTACATTTCGGTCATTGCGAGGCAGCCATCGCTGCTGAATCTCGTCACCTCCCCCGGTTTTTAATGGGGCGCCGTGGGGCAGCAAAAGCAGGGACAGCCACGGGCGGCCATAAGGCTAGCTATGCCACTGATTTGTGGGATTGTTTAAAGAAAATGTATATCTTTTAAACTGCTTGTTTTTTTATAACACTGAGGTTTGTAGTTTATATTACATTTATTGTGAGATTTTTCTTTTTTTATTGGTTTTAGATTAAATTTCATACAATTCAACAGAAGCATTCAAAGTAGTTTGTTTCCTATTTCGTTGCAGCAAAAAGAGGAGGATGACTTTGTGCACTGGAAATTTATATGCTTTTATGAACATTGTAAATGCTTTATAATGGATTACTAATCATTAAAGGGCTGCATGTTGGGGCTGCATGTTGGGGCAGCATAATGTTAGCCTCCATTGTCTTTAATGAAACAAAGATTCTTTCTGCATATCAACTGGAGAATAGCCATTCTTTGCAACCATGGCTAGTACACTCTGCTTGGAAATAAGCTGTAGTTTAAACTCTCCTCAAAATAGTTACCCTTGACCTTGAGATAATATAAAACTACTGAATTATTTTCCTACATCTTTTCCTTGGCAAGACCCTTGGGGTGATTGCTCTTCACAATTATCAGAATTCATGTGACAAAATACATCTTAAGCCCTCTGCAAGCTGGTTTTTACCAAGGTAGAAGTACAGAGCCCATAGTAGTTTCTGTTATAGAATATCTTTTCCTAATGGTAGACAGAGGTGGACTAGTACTACCTGATTTGTTTGATTTGTCTGCAGTCTTTGATCCTTAGACCATAACATCCAGATGTCATGTCTGACCAACATCAGGATTACAGGCAAAGGACTTGAGTGACTAGCATCTTTTGTGCCATGCCACACTCAAATGGTCATGATTACATCCTTTAGGTGAGAGCTCTCAGTACCTAATTTGCAAAGTTAAACTACACTTTTGAGTATGTTTACATTTGGTATTAAGTTTCCTACTTTCATTATTCCCAAACTCTGAGTGCAAACTTACTATAAAAGTGTTCGTTACGTGTCTCCACCCAAGAGTAAAGCAATTGGTTTACTCTTGCGTGGTAGTGTGACGTCCCTACCTAAACCCCCTCTTATTCCTCTCTAATCCCACCACATTTAGTTGTTAATTCAAACACTTTTTCCATGCATTTTCCTGTGTTCCTCCCATATTTATGACTAAAATCTATACTTATATATAGAGAGACTCGACAGTCAGGGCGGAGAACTCCACATACATAGATACAAAACGTATTACAAAGTGCAGGTTGAGAATCAGGCCTTCAGTTGTTGTATTCTTCAAGGGCTGATAATGTCATGCATATTGGTTAATATATAAAATCTACCAGTGGAAAAAACTGTTGTCTTTCATTGGAGACTCCCTTGTACATGTATGCTGACCACACTCAACTGCTTATGCTGGAGCAAGGATTCGCACGTAAAGTGACTTGGTGGGACTCAACCCTCTCAAATACCTCATAACGTATTAATTAACATGTTTTGTCTAATTAATTTTGCATTACATGACATATTTAGTATCTATGGGAAGCTTTTCAATGTGCTTTTACTAACTATAATCCGCTTGCATTAAAATGGCTGCTGCTACACGAGATTTTCTACTATGCATGCGTATGTCATACTCACGTGATATGACGTACTCTCTTGCCTGGAGGGAAACTTTCGCTTCTGCGCACTAGAATTAAGATGGCTGCTTTGTGTTACTGCATGCATGAAGCTTGCACTGCTGCTTTTGCTATGCTGTTTGTTTACCTAAACACTAAACACAATAGTTAAAATAAAATCAATAGAAATAGAGTAGAGATAAGTGGTATACAGTGCATTCATTTATTCTGTGTTCTAAAACTGTTTCTTTTCTATTTTTCCATGTATTTAATTTCTGGCCTGGGAGGTGCTATTACTCCACCTTGAAAACCCACACGTGCATGTCAAACTCCAGAAGGAGCTTAAGTCATTTGACATTGAACTGAATCCAAACTTTCATCACACTAGAAGATGTGCCTGGGAACCTGACTTGATGACCCCAAGTGGAAGACAAACTGTTAACATTGTATTTCTATGAGAACATTCAATTGCTGGGTGGAATAAAAAAACTCATGGGAAGATAAATTGATGGGCAGGAACGTTAAATTAAATATTCAGAAGAAACGTTTCAATTTGGTATGGTGTGATGACCTCTCACCGTTCCCTGTCCAATCAAAATTGGGGATCCTTACACTTGCAACATTGGGGGGTGGTACACTGCCCTGGAAAATAGTATAACTAGAGTAGGCTTAGTTAGTTAATTTGTCCGACTTGTCCGAATAGCTGACCTGTCACTGACCCAACGCACTCAATAGGTGATCGAGAGCAGAAGTGCTGGCGGAGCACTCTGTCAGAAAAATCGATAATGCAATCGGGGTTACTGGGAAAGGAGATTTCCAAGACCCAATCGAGGTTTGGCTGTTGGCTGCAGAGAAGGTGCAACACAGGCGTAGCACGTTAGCTGTGGGTGCCGGTCTTAGCCTGAAGTGGTCCTGTCCTGATCCAATTTGGTCCATACCTGTCCTGATTCTGGTTTGCATCTTTTCTTTCCTGCTGGCACCTGCACTTTGGGGTTCTGTCCTATGATCAAGCCTGTGGCCATGGTTGGTCTTCAAACCATTCTAGGTAATTATAATCAATGTGGGTTCGTCTTTGTACTGTTTTCCCTTTTTCTACCCTTCCTATGTTTCAATGCTTAATGAAATTCTCTCAAATCTTTCTTATCTTAATCTTATTTTTGTTGATTGATCAAGTTTCAATTAATGTAGTATGGACATTGACATTTAATAATTTACATTAGATAAAAAATGTAAACCTTTCCAGAGATTGTGGTTATTATATGAGTGCAAATATTTATTTACTGCCTATTATGCTAACACCCTTGATCCCTTAGGACTTTAGGTACCGGTAACTAGGATTGGTAAGTCAAATGGTATAGGTCCTAAATGGTTAAACAAAGATTGAGTAAGCGTAGGTTTACCTGTTCAAAGTGTTATGTTGATTATGGGCCCAGGTGAGTATGGTAACATTTCGGGCAGGTGAGCCTGCACTCTATCAGTTTATGTGGTAGCAGCATGATGTTGTTAGTTAGTTGGTTTACTGAAATATTTTTCGTAATTGAAATTACATTGATTATTGATTGTATTTATTTTACGTATTAACCAAAACTGTTCGTACCTGTTTTATGTTTTGTCTGGAAACCCCAAGGGCAGAATAACACGTGGTAAATGGAAGCCACTCTGTAGTCAAGGTAATTTGCGTAAGGAAGTGAGTGCGTGGTTAGGTAAAATCGGAAGCACCGTTTAGGGATTTTCTGAATAAATGTGTGAATAATTGATAGCAAAGAGTTCGCTGGCAAAACTTTGGTGCAATATCACCTAGAAAGGGTAAGCCCAAGGGAGTAACAGGTTCTCTAATGCTTATGTGAAGGGTAGGCGGAAGAGATCTACTTGTAGTGTTTTAAGAGTAAGTGGAAGGGATTTACTCACAGGTGAGTGCAAATCATTCTTTCCTTGAATTTAGTCCCTTAGGCACAGTGGCGAATGTTTCTATGGTGTAAATTAATGATATTCTACATTGAAAAGTGAAATAAGTTTCGTATTACCTTGCAAAGGAGGGAGTCAGTTGTGAAGCTGCACCGATGTCACCTAGAGCCGCACTGGTATTGGGTGAGACAGCGAGTGTGTAGCTGAGGTAATACTGTAAAGGAGGGGTGAGTGCAGGAGCGTGAGAGCTCGTCTCACAACAAAAGCCGCGCAACTATTGGTTGGATTTATTTGACTCATAATTTCCGATTGGTCATTGAAAAATAAGAAACGTGTTGGTATCGGAAGTCTATTAGTAAACAAATCGAGTATCTTTACAAATGAAAAGCGGCATAAAATTACAAAGCGGTACAAAAGGGAGTGGTGATGGACAGATCTAGGTTTAATCCATCACCGTTCTTTAGCCCACTCTGCCACCCCAGTTCAGACACTTGTCTGAACTGGGGTGGCAGAGTGGTCTAAAGAACAGGGTCAGAACTGGGTGGCAGAGTGGGCTAAAGAACAGTGACGGATTAAACCCAGATCTGTTGACTGGGTGTGAGTGTTTGATTGGTTCAGATGCTCTGTCCATCACCACCCCTTTTATACCGCATAAAATTACATGTGGCATTTAGACCCAGCAATAATAGGAAATAGACCCGACAGGAGGTCCTTAGGTTTTGCACAAGAACAACATATAAGAGGAAGCCTCATATCATGTACGGAGACAAAAGAAAAATGGTCATTAAAATGGTCAAAAATTTCTTTAAGAAAGATAAACAAATTAAAACTAGAGAAGGGATTGTTATTCCGCCACCAAATACGCCCGCATCATACATGATGGTTGAAAGAGACTATCACACTTGTGTGTGGTTAGAAAATTGGATGGAGTACACAAAAGATGATGGTGTTTTAGCATTTCCAGAACCTTTAATGGTAGAGTTTTGTATAACTTGAGGACACGTATGAATGAATTAGATCCTAGTCCTAGATTGACCCAGTACGAAGCATTAGAAGAATGGGAAACTGAGGCTTTTGAATGAGATAGACCCAGAAGTGACAGGGATTGGAGTAAATTGTATACTAGATTTCCTAAAGAGTTAAGAGATAAGCAAATGAAGCAATGGAGACAATCAATGATAGTGTAAGGATTATATCCTGTCCGAAAAAAAGGCAAGTAAAGTACTGAGAAAACAAAAAATCGAATGATTAGCGATAATCCAGAAGATGATTATTTGGAGGATTTGTTAATGAAAAATTCGCCAGTTTATAATGAGGAGCCAAGTACAGTTAATCCTAATGCACCATTCTTAAAACCGCCATTGGTTCCGCAAGTAGTACATGAGACTTCATTAAAAAAAGTGTTACTGGACAGGGAACGAGAAGTATTAAAAAATCAAAGAAGTGAATTAATTCAGAAAATGTCCCAATTAAATACAAGTCCTGAAGCCCTAACAATTTTAGTGACCATTGGTCCTGTTGTTCCTTTGTATGGAGATAAGCAGTCTAGTCCTAAACCTCCTGTTCTAACTACACCTATAATACAGCCAAGAAGGGAGAAATTAATTTTGGATGATCAAGCAAGTGAATGTGAGTTGGTATTGGTGAGTGGAGAAGTGTGGCTCAATGCTTAGAGCGGCAGACCTTGATGCAGAACGCTGGCCAGGGACCAGGGTTCGATTGCCGCCTCGGCGGGTTTCGGGCTTAAATTCCTCTGACTGTATATTCTCGCCTCAGTGCCGATTCTAAGCATGGGTCCCACGCTGCAACTCTGGGCAATAGCTTGCTTAGTCTCCACAAAGGCCCCCTGATACACAAGGGATGCCTGGTTTCACCATGGGATGCCCAGGAGTGGACACCCCACAAGGAAAAACCAGTAGGGGTTCCCTTGTGGTAGGAGTACAAGCGCCGGGATGCCTCCGGGTCACTGTTCGCGCTATACAAATACGCCACATTTACATTTACATTATTTTCCCTTATGGATTTACCTATAAGAAAACCTGAAAAGAGTCAGTTAGGAAAAGTACTCACGGAAGGTCTAGAGAAGTGCGAGTGCAAACACCAACAGGTACAGTAAATACAACAGTAGTTACCCCAGAAGAATTAAAGAGATGGTCCAGAGAAACTGATAAGCCAAAATCGCAACCAAAAGCATTGGATATATTCAAATTAAGGGTCGAATTAGAAGAAATGATGGCAGGAAATGTGGGTTTAGAAAGATTGAACACATTCAGCGGAGATAAATTGTTGTTTATATGTCGAAGTATCATACGAAACACCAGTGTCAGGAAGGAAAGTGCAAATTAAAGAATTGTTATCAATATTGCAAAAATAGAGTGATCTAGAAAGATGGAAAGGAAGGTGGACAAAGAAAAAAGAGGAGACATTGAACTGAATCCAAACTTTCATCACACTAGAAGATGTGCCTGGGAACCTGACTTGATGACCCCAAGTGGAAGACAAACTGTTAACATTGTATTTCTAGGAGAACATTCAATTGTTGGGTGGAATAAAAAAACTCATGGGAAGATAAATTGATGGGCAGGAACATTAAATTAAATATTCAGAATCAATCGAAAAGCACTGCATCAGAGTATATGTTGAAAGCAACAGAAAAAGAGGAAATATTGTGTCCAATGAGAGAAGTGCCAGGTGGAGGTTATGGACATGTCCCATGGTCCCGTCAGGATATTTTGTCATTTACAAATGATTTTTCGAAATTACGAGAGAAACCTGTAGAATGGTACAGACAAGTCGAAAGATTTGTAAAGGTTTCAAAGGTACTCTTAAAAGGTTTAGATTGATTATTTGATATTGTTGTCCCTGTACATTTATGGACAGAGTGCAAAATAGATGTTGATTGGGAAAGTGATGAGTATCCTAGAGACCCAAAGAAAGGAGCTACATAAGATGAGGTTATGAAGAAATATAATCAGGTAATGCTGTATTTGAAAGGGAAGGTAACCCCATAAGAGACTGTCTGGACTAGAATAGATAGAACTACACAGAATAAAGCTGAATCTGTACATGCATATTATGAACGTCTCTTGCAAGTTTTTTATATGATATAGTGGTCTAGAGAACATTGATACCAAAGATATGACGCATTTCATCTATCGGTTTGTGTCTGGATTAAGACCAGAAATTTCACAATGGATTAAAGATCATAAGATCTGTTGGCAGGCCACACCTATTGATGAAATACTCAAATATGCAAAATATTGTGAAGATGAATTAGACAACAAGCGTAAGAATTTGGAAGAAAATGTCATGTGGGCACAAGCAAAACTAGCAGAGCAACAGGAACTTCAATTGAATCAGTTGAAAAATCATCAAGCACAAGGAGATTGAAATAGAGGAAAGTCAAAGGGAAATTATAATAGGGATGAGAATAAAAAGAAATTCCCATGTCACGGGTGCGGGAAATTGGGGCATTGGAAAAACTGGTGTAGAGCCATATTGAGTAATAACAACATGCAAAATAACACTTTGAATTCACAGACGCAGAATGAATTGTCAAAGAAACAGTCGTCGCAGGTAATACAGAACCAATTACCCCTTGCACCTATGCCAGATCCTGGGAGCAAAGCAGGCTATAGTGTGGTTACCACAAATTGGGAGGAAAGTGGTAGGAGAGATTCAGTGACTCCACAATTTCTTTTGAATGCCACATTTTTTGAAGAAGACACCTACTAACGGTGCCTGAGAGGGGAGGACGAGGAGTGCGGACTTGGCGCATCCTTGCCGGTAGATCAGTCAGGTCCATATATTGAAGGAAAATTTGAGGGAAATGATGTTACTTTTTTGTTGGACACTGGCGCTACCCATTCTACTGTGAGAACAGCAGACATTCCAACCTACCCCTCTCGGGAGAAGCGATCCAAATAGTGGGCATTTTTAATAAACAAATTAGTACCTCAGTTACAGAACCAATGGAAGTTAGAATAGGAAATTTTAAAGAAATGCACAAATTCGTGATGTGCTATTCCAGTCCAGTAAACCTGTTAGGAAGAGATTTATCGTGCAAAATGAATTGCACCATATTTTACACTCCAAGTGGTGTTGAAATTCAAACCCCAGACGAAGATGGAATATATAAATTAATGTTGGCAAAACAGGAAACTGAAAATAAAACATTGACTATAGAAGATTTACCAAAAGAATTACAAGATACTGTGAATCCTGAAGTGTGGGATTTTACAGGAAAAGATGTAGGATTAATGGCAAATGTTGATCCAATAAAGTGACAGTAAAAGAAGGTGCAGTTAACCCAAATACTCGACAGTATAAAATGAGCCCAAAAATAAAAGCAGGAGTTGCAGCAGAAATAAAACAATTGGTTGAAACAAGCATTTTGCAAGAAATAATGAGCAGCCCATGTAATTCGCCCATAATTGGCATAAAGAAACCAAGTGGGAAGTATAGGGTCGTCCAAGACCTCCGCAAAATTAATAAAACTGTTGTCTCATGTTGTCCTGTGGTGCCAAACCCTACTGTGATTTTATATCAGATACCGTGGGCAGCAGGTTGGTTCACTGTAATCGATTTGTGCCACGCATTTTTCTCAATACCTTTACATCCAGATAGCAGGTATCTTTTTTCTTTTGAATTCGACAGTCATGTATATGTCTGGAACTGTGTCCCTCAAGGGTACACAGAAAGTCCATCGATTTTTAATCAAATGCCTTGAATCTTTGGTGCTGCCTGGAAAATTTGTCCTAGTGCAGTACATAGACGACCTATTGGTGGTGTCTAAAACCCGAAATGACTGTGTAGTGGATACCATATCTTTGTTAAATCATAAGGTGTCGCCTGAAAAATTAGTTTTGCACCACATCAGTGAAATATCTAGGGCACCAGATAGAAAGGGGTGTCAGAAGAGTTACCACAGAAAGGATCAACATAATCAAAAACATGAATCTACCTCGAACTCAGAAAGAAATCAGAATGTTTCTTGGAGTCGTACGTTACTGCAGGAAGTGGATTGTGGGATTTGCAGTTTTGGCAAAGCCATTAATACAAATGACAAAGAAAAGAGAGAAAGACACAGTAGAATGGGATGATGAAAGTATGTCATCTTTCTTACAATTACGCGATTGTCTGTGTACAGCTCCAGCATTAGGAATGCCTGATTATTCAAAAGACTTTGCATTGTTTTGTGATACACAAGACAATTGCGCACTCTCAGTCTTGACCCAGACCCATGGTTTGATGAGACGTCATGTGGCATATTTTTCTTCTGCACTCGATCCTGTGGCATCTGCATTGCCAGGATGTCTCAAAGCAGTAGCTGCAACATGCATGAGTCTTGAGAAAAGTGAGTCCATTATTATGGGCCATGCAGTAACTGTATATGTCCCACATGCAGTTGTGATTTTGCTGACAAGAACCAAAACTCAATACCTGACTTCTAGTCGGCTGACTAAGTATGAACAAATTCTCTTAGGTGCAGAAAATTTGACTATTGCTAGGTGTAAAATTTTGAATCCAGCAACACTGTTGCCTGAATCATATTTTGCAGTCAAAAATGAAGTTGAACATGATTGTTTCGACCTGACAGAATACTGTACCAAACCTCGCCCAGACATAAGAGAAGAACCATTAATAGATTCAGAACATGAAAATGAATACTGATGCTAATGGTGGGAATAGGCCTACTGATATTAGGGATAACAATCTGTTGCAAATGTCGTAAGCATAAGAAGACGTAAATAAGAAAGGGAAAAAGAGAAATATTGATAAAATTGAGTTAGTAGAATTGAATGGAAACTTATACAAGAAGGTAAAAAACTTTCACATGAATAATGAAAAGAAACCAAACAGAAAGTTTGAAGAGATTGAATTGGGAAAGTTGTGAAAGTTGGCATCTGTTTCATTAATTGGTGATGATATAAAATATCATGAAAGAGGGGATTGATGGAGCAAGGATTCGCATGTAAAGCGACTTACTTGTACTCCACCCTCTCAAAAAACTCATAACGTATTAATTAACATGTTTTGTCTAATTAATTTTGCATTACATGACATATTCAGTATCCAGGGGCAGCTTTTCAATGTGCTTTTTCTAACTATAATCCGCTTGCATTAAAATTGCTGCTGCTACGCTGGAATATCTACTACTCATGGGTCTGTCATACTAAAGTGATTTGACGTACTCTCTTGCCTGGAGGGAAACTTTCGCTTCTGCGCACCAGAATTAAGATGGCTGCTTTGTGTTACAGCATGCATGAAGCTTGCACTGCTGCTTTTGCTGCGCTGTTTGTTTGCCTAAACACTAAACGCAATAGTTCAAATGAAATCAATGGGAATAGAGTAGAGATAAGTGGTATATAGTGCATTCATTTATTCTGTGTTCTAAAACTGTTTCTTTTCTATTTTTCCATGTATTTCATTTCAGGCCTGGGAGGTGCTATTACTCCATCTTGAAAACTCACACTACGCATGTCAAACTTCAGAAGGAGCTTGAGTCATTCGTCATTGAACTGAATCCAAATTTTCATCACACTAGAAGATGCGCCTGGGAACCTGACTTAATGACCCCAAGCGGAAGACAAACATTGTTTTTCCATAAGAACATTCAATTGTTGGGTGGAATAAAAAAACTCATGGTAAGATAAATTGATGGGCGGGAACGTTAAATTAAATATTCAGAAGAATAGTTTCAATTTGGTATGGTGTGATAACATCTCCCTGTTTCCTGTCCAATCAGAGTAGGCTTATTTAGTTAATTTGTCCGACTTGTCCGATTAGCTGAAATGTCACTGACCCAACACACTCAATAGGTGATCGAGAGCAGAAGTGCTGGCGGAGCACTCTGTCAGAAAATTTGATACCCCAATCCGGGTTACTGGGAAAGGAGATTTTGAAGACCCAATCGGGTTTGGCTGTTGGCTGCAGAGAAGGTGCAACGCATGCGTAGCACATTAGCTGTGGGTGCCGGTCTTAGTCTGAGGTGGTCCTGTCCTGATCCAATTTGGTCCATACCTGTCCTGATTCTGGTTTGCATCTATTCTATCCTGTTGGCACCTGCACTTTGGGGTTCTTTCCTTTGACCCAGCCCGTGGTCAGGGTTGGTCTTCACACCATTCTAGGTAATTATAATCAACGTGGGTTCGTCTTTGTACTGTTTTACCTTTTTCTACCCTTCATATGCTTCACTGCTTAATGAAAGTCTCTCAAATCTATCATATTTTAATTATATTTTTGTTGATTGATCAAGTTTCAATTAATGTAGTATGGACATTGACATTTAATAATTTACATTGGATAAATAATTTAAACCTTTCCAGAGTTTGTGGTTATTATATGAGTGCAAATGTTTATTTACTGCCTATTATGCTAACACCCTTGATCCCTTTGGACTTTAGGTACTGGTGACTAGGATTGGTAAGTCAAATGATATAGGCCCTAAATGGTTAAACAAAGATTGATTAAGCATTGGTTTATAGGTTTACCTGTTCAAAGTGTGTATGTTGATTATGGGCCCAGGTGAGTATGGTAAAATTTCGGGCAGGTGAGCCTGCGCTCTATCACATATACTTGGCAAACTCGGCCTTGGCAGATGTTTCGGCACTCTTCCTAACTCCCTTTCCAATCATCCGCTGATGGATGTAGATTAAATATATAAAATTAAATCCAGACAAGACCGAAGTTCATCTGGTAGCAAACAATAAACCAGCCTACATCATGTCATCTGTGCCTGTCCTCATGGTAAGCTGCCTTAAACCATCTAATATAGTTCAGAACATTGGTATCCTGATTGATGCAAAACTGTCATTGAAACAGCAAGTGAGTCCCATAGCAAAGACGTGTTTCTGGCAGCATAAGATGTTAAGGTGAGTACTTCCAGGTATTGAATTAAAATACCAACTCCTGAAACAGAAGTCTACGGGTAGAGCAAGTTAGCTTCCTCTTGTCATGTCAATCGAATTTTATTTGCCTCCCCTGTGGCAAGATCATTTTAGCCTTCATAAGTCAACAAGATTAGGGAACAGTTGTTCCATGGCTGAAGAGAGCGGCTATTGTGTGGAGCAGAGACTATCACTGGTACAAAGTCAAATACGAATAAAGCCCCTTTTATGGGTGATGGTTTTGACCCAATGCTTTACTTCTAGCGTTTTCAAGAGAGTCAGAAAAGGGGATATGTCACAATCATCCTTATGATCTGTCCAGCTCTTTTTTTATCATCTAGGATAAATAAAGGCTGACTACCACCTTAAAAGGGACTTTATTATTGCAAGGAACTCATCCTAAATGGATGTATTAGGCTCAAGGGGGATGTACACATAGGCAACAGTCCATATGACTTTAGAAGCCAAGTAATCCTTGCCGATCAGCACCTAAAAAGACTTAGGCTCTTACTATGGGAAGTCCACCATTTTGTGCAGGGATACAAGGTGGTGGGTATCTTAAACTCGGGCTGGGATCCCCATACTAAATAATGATCATTGCAAGTTAAAGACTCTGAAATAAGGAGAACACATGCAGACCTGAAAACGTCAAGATTTTTACACAGGCCTTTCCCAATTCTAGGCCAAAAAGAGCTATTTTTTCTAGAGCATTATATAAATGGCAGGTGCTAAATGCCTTTAAGGGGGAGTGCTAACGGTTAGGGGCCAATTGGGATTTTGGGAGTGGGGGATAGTGCAGTATGGGGTAACTTTAACTGTTGCCCTGTTGATGCAGGAGAATGGCAGAAGTCAGACTGCGCCACTGCCTGCAACTCGTGCCCGGAAGAATTAGTTGTTTCCCACTGGGTCATTCAAGAAAGGACCCAACAAGGCCTTCGCCTATACCTCTGGGAATTTGACATCTGAACAAAATAGTGTAGTCCCATTTTCTGTCTGTTGATGGATTATAGCCAAAATCTTTTGGGTATTGAAGAGCCAGGAAGGAACCCTTCGGCACTGTAAGTTAGCTTCTAAAATGATGGAAATTGATTCGGAAATAATGCAATTGTCCAGGTCACAGTACGGATGGATGAAGTATTTATTAAGTTTCCACATAGGAACTACAGTGAGAATTTAGGTAAAACAGAGGAAACATCACAGTTGTTTAGCACAGCTTCTACTCTATGAGACGAGCTACAGCCATCATTAGAGATGAAACATATGAAACACCTGAATATCTTACCGGCCTGGGTGAGGAGAGGACATACTCAGACCGCCAGAAGGCAGAAGGAGATCAGGAGCACGCCACCCACACCTCCACCCTTCACCCTGCCTTCCTCACAACCCTTCCACTCCTCTTCCCTCATAGAGAGCTACTTGGAAGCTGCACAGCTCTTCAGCACAGTCACTACCCTATGAGCGATTCCATCACCAGAATCAAGAGAAAGTGGGACAAATGCAATTTGTCAATAAAAAGGTTCTTAACTACAGAAGAAAAACACATCAAGATCAGTGATTGAATGCTTCTGGCAAACTAGTTACCGCCTTTTGCTCTCCCTGTAGCATTTGCGGAAGTCAGTTTACCTCATGAATTTGAACACGTCGTTTTATTTACGTATATCCGTGGCCCTTCCTAGAGCAGCGAGTTACATACTTAAATATCTAGAGTAAGACCTTGCTATTAATAACAATATTCTGGTAAAATATCCAGAGCCTTCTCCCCTATTATTATGACTCCAAAAATCAAACAGCAATTCAAGTGTGCTTTGAGTATGCTGAGTCATTAGGAGTAATTATGGCCCAGTATTAGCACCGGCATTGCGATGCTGCTGCCTGTCTGCATGAAAGCTGCATTTAATGAACGAGGTGCTGCAGGAACTTACGTGTTTGGTGTTTTTCCTGTGGGAAGATAATCTGTTTCAACACTGCTCAGAACCATACACATTAAAAAGGTTTACAGAGTTTGGCAGAAAAGTACCAACATCCCAAACTGGTCAAAAGGAAATTTCATACCAACGCAGTTAAATGTTCTGGTAACTGTTGAGATAAAGCATCTACGAAATACAAAGATCTATTGAACTGGCTATTTGTAGACACTTCCTTGCTGAGTTCAATCAGGAAATCTTTCCCATAACAAGGTTTCTACAAAAGAACACGGCATTTGTATAGGATAAGAACTTATAAAAGGCTTTTGAACTTTTAAAAATACAGTCGCTTTGAACTCTTTCACAGCTGAATGTCGATGACAGTTGTATTGTGAAGGCTTACATTTCAAACGGTGCTGTGTCGGGTCGTTTACTCCCACTTGCTTATTTATCTCGCAAACTAAAATGAAAAGAGAACTCAACATTGATCACAAAAATCGTCTCGCCATGTGCGCAGGCTTTACGAAATGTAGGCACTGCCCCTCGGACGTTTAGCTTAATGCCCAAGGCAAATTTACGGTACGTCTTGCTTTCATTGCTAATTTTCTAAGTCAAATTCCTATTTCTCATCATCCTATCTGCCTAAAATGACAAAGGCGCAAAAAATGTGAGATAGAATGCAGTCCTAAACGATCACTAATGGCTGAGATAAATTCAAGCATTCGTTCCATCAGTAGGTCGAGCCTGAGCCAGCGCACAAGCACTTCTCTGGCAATCTGTTGTAGGTAGAGTATGGAGGAGAAGCCTCACCCATATTTTTCATTGGCTTGTGTCCTTGTCTTTGGTAAATGCTGGTGTTAGATTCCTTAAAATGTTAGTCCCTCCTTAGTATGGCCATGTCGTCATTTGTATCCTCCCATGGCTACTGGCCCCTTTACTTGGTTGTTACAATGTACTTTACTTTTTCTTTATTGAGCCGGGACAATGGCAGCTGCTTGTTTTCAATGCCATAGGTCTCACATTTATGGCATTGCAGATATTTTTTCATTTATTCAGCGCATGCCTCTATAAGAATAATATCGGATGCAATTTTCTTTTGTTACTTACTGGCCGAACAGGGCTGCATGTCTTTCTTTTTATATTTATTTATTTGAATTGGCAGCACCCGCACTTTAGCTTTAAACATCTTAGGCTAAACTAGCGTGGGTGAGGCAATTGCTTTAAAAGTAAACAAATCGGAAAAGAAATATTAATTTCTTTCTGTTTGTTCACTTTAGAACCCATCGTTGCACCCACACTTTAGCTTAAGATGTTCAAAGCTAAAGCATGGGTGGTGAGATTGTAACAAAAGTAAGGAAATAGAAAACAAAAGAATGTGGCCGCCATTTTGTTTCTATTTATTAACTTTTGTTACAATTGCGGCATTGGTGCTTTAGCTTGCAACATTGTAAGCTAGCGATTGCTTCAAAAGTGAAGAAATAGAAAAAAAGTGTTTTCTATTCCTTTATTTTTTCAAGCTAAAGCGCGGGTGGCAAAAGGTCTTGCATTTAAGACAGTTTGAGCTATTGGCAATGTTATTTAAAATTCAAATAGCTCAAACTCTACCAAATGCAAGACCTATTGCTTCATAAATGCTTGTACTACACCGACTGGCTGTGCAGCGTTTAGACTACGGGCAATGTAAAGTACTTGGACTGGGCAGAGTTGCCAAAATGATAATTATATGATATGCATTCTGCCTGTTCTAAGGCTTTATCCTCCATCATCTGTTTACAGCAAGACAAGCTCCTGCCATCGGTCTCATTGGGCCTGTTGAATGACGTGTTAATAAGGAGTTTAACCCTCCATCTTTCCCCTTGCAAATTTTTCTGAGGCTGCACTGGGTGGCTGGAGCATTTTCCCAGAACTGTAAAATAAATAGATCAAAATTCACACATCATTCGTGTAAACTTCATCGCGTCACACACAGGGTGCAGGGCTTCATACATTGTGAGTAATTCACCAAAATGCTCCATTTACGTTCAAGGGCGTGACTATGCTGACACACCTTTACACATTGCAGCTTATCATGGGAAAATAACCCAGTGTTAACGTGGAATTCACAACAAGGTGGTACCATGTGATAGTCTGCTGAAACCGCGGCCAATGTCCGCAATACAACCACCTCGATGAGGATAAAAACACAAACCTCAACGCAAAAAAACATGCGATGGGCCAAAGCGCGTTGAGGAAATCAGCAATAAGCAGTGCCAGGCCTGCAACACACACATTGCAGGCGGGAAAAATCACTATAAAAGTAGAAAGAACACCCAAACACAAACTGACCAACATCCAAGCACCATGGAGGCAGCAGGTGCAGGCGCAGAGGACGAGCACAACCCCACAAGCACCCCAGACGACCAGCCTGGGACCTCGGGGACAGGAAAGGGCAATGACAAGAAGAAGAGGAAGACGAAGATCAGTCCGCAGGAAAACAGGATCCTGATTGTGGAGGTGATGGAACACTATCAACAACAGTTCGTCACCTCCAATGTGTCATTGGGAACCAAAAATGGGAAATGGTGGAACATCGTGGACAAGGTGAATGCCGTCTGAGAGTACAGGAGGTCAATGGATGAGGTAATGGATTGACATCAAGCGAAAGACCAAGGAGAAACTCACAGCAAACCAGAAGCCAGCAATGCAGACTGGAGGTGGGAGCCCAGCACCACAGCTTGTGCTGGATGACATGGAGGAGTTGGTGTCGACAGTCATCAGTGTGGAGAATGTAGCCAGAGTCAGGGGACTGGACACTGCTTGACAGGACACAACACAACCTTAACAGGGTGAGTGACCACCAGGTACTGGGGGGATGGGTGCAGAGGGCCACAATGGCTCACATGCACAATCAAGCAGAGCACAGTGCAGATCCATAATGAATCTGAGTCTTGGCCCTGATCTACACTTTGTCACAATGTACAATGCCATGCTGTCTGAATGTCAACATGTACCATGTAGCTACATACATGTGGACACATTGTAAATCACCATTTCCCCTTCACATTGCAGAAGCACTGTCAAGACCTCCTGCAGAGCAATCCCAGCCACTCTTCACTGATGATGAGGAGGACACCGCCAGCATCGACACCCAAGCCCTCCAACACATCATGGACATCATCCACAACTAACCTCCAGGATCAGGGCAACCTAGCAGCATTGAGGAGACTCCAGCCACTACCCAAAGCAACCAGCAGGATGCACCCAAAAGCCCTGGCAATCTCCCAAGTCCCCCAGGAACAAACCATGGCCTTCCAATGCTGTGTGCAGGAGGGCCAGAGGGAGACGGCTGAGCAGGTGCGGATAGGGTTCAGCCTCACGGCTACCAAACTGGGTGCCATCCATGGGTGTCTAGGTCCCATCAGGGACCAGCTCCAGTCCATAACGGACACTCACGGCCTACTCCATGGTCTCCAACGAGCCCTGACTGACATCGCTGGAGTCATGATGCAGAGAGAAGTACACCTGTCCGCTCAGACTGGCTTCAGCTATTCCAGCCATGAGCTGACACACATGCAGAGGCTCATGGAGGACGTGGTGCGGATGGAGACAGAAAGGATGGCAGCCACCACTGCACATCAGCGAAATTTACCTGGGATCTACCATGCCCTGCAGATCCTCATCATGGCATTGCTGCCACAAGGCATGGCGCTGATGAATGCTGTTGCCCCCACACCATCCACATCTCAGCTCCTGGTGTGTCAGTGCCTCACAGTGTGTCAGGTGTATCCACTCTGGCACCTGATGTGCCACTGCCAAACAGTGCAACTGCTGATGTGTCAGTGGTACACAGTGCAGCAGTCAGTACTACTACACCCACAGGTGGGGCAGAGCACACATACAAGTATGAGGAAATGGATGGGATTGTTGTCAGAAGGAGGCAGTAGCAATAATTTCTGCCACCTGGCCTGTTTCTACTAGGTGCCGCACATGCCCTCATGACGTTCCACTCACCCTGATACACTCCACTGCACTCACTTTGGACTGAAACATGGAATGCCATATCATGTTTGATGACCAATGACATGGCGACCAGACTGCGGACTGTACCCTTCCTCTTCCGCAGTACCGGTCATGCCCGGATGGACTCTGCCTAGCCCTACTCGGGCCCATATTGTGTGGTGCGCTTGGCATGGCCATGTACCGCTCCAGCTGCACAATAAACATCCATTAATGCACTGCTGTGTCATGTCTTTCTTCATTCCTTTATAAATGTACGGATGGAAGTCGGGATAACGATTTCCCTTATGTCAATGATGCTCATCCAATGGGATGACACTCACCATGTGCTACATTGCCTATTGTGTTCCGGGTGCCGTGGACACTACAACAGGGACACACCCGTTAGTCACTTCCATGTCCGGATATGGACTGAAACATGCCCAGAGCCCCTGAGTAATTGTTGCAAGCCCTACGCTGGTCCGGCGTACGCCAGGCCAGACCATTCTGCTTACGTTCCGAGTGGGGGCCCACATAACTACCTGTCGCAGGCGTACTCGCTGGTGGTGTACAGGTCACTGGTCTAGTTTTCAGCATGTCACGGCCACTCCCTGGGGGCAGGTCTGCACACACACCACATCCATCTGGCACAGGCATCACAGGCCATGTGACCCTGAAAATATAAGGGGCTGACAACGACACATTCCCCTCTGCCGGTGGTGACTGGATGACTAACGGTCCACGGTGCTCAACCATAAAGGGCCCATGAGTTGCTGCGCACAAGGTTGGTGGCACCCAAGGCCTAGCAGCTGACACTGGCTTACCACCACGTGGCACTGACTGGCGTTGCACAGGGTTAGTGGCAAATGCAATTGCTGAGCAGGGGTGCAGCCTGTGATGATGAAGTTTCACTGATGTGGTCTGCACCATTGATGACTCAGCACTCAGCATCATGTCTGGGACCTGCTGGGACGCAGGGCGGGCCCGCATGGTGTGGACCATGCCATGGTGGTGTGACCGAGGCCTGGAGCTCGCACAGGCATGCGATGTGCCTACTGTTGGACACACCGGTGGCAGCAGGTGAGCAGTGGGGCGTGTGTGCTCAGGGGTGGTGGTGTCGCTCTCTCTCTCTCCCTTCATTTCCTTCTCTCTATCAGTCTTTCTCCCTTCCCACTCGATCTCTCTCCCTTCCCTCTCTCTCACTTCCCTCTCTCTCTCACTCTCTCTCTCCCTCGCCCTTCCTTTCCTTCCCTCTCCTTCTCTGTGTATCTGTGTCTCGCTCCTTTGATGTGTGCTTGACACACGTCCTGATTTTGTGCTTTCTTTTCCGGGCTGTGATGTTGAGATTGCCCCTGACGGACCCAACAGGAGTCTTCTGCATTGCTGTTTTGTGTTGTGTTTCAATAACATTTTTGGTTGTTACTTCAGTGCTGTGTGACTGTTTCTCATTTTTCTGGACGCACATGTGTGTATTTATTCTGGCACTGTGTGTCATCATGTGTTTGTTGTGGCTCTTGTGTTGTGCATGGTATGTGTATGTCTGGGGGAGGGGGAGGGGGCCTTGGGTGGTTGCAATGGGTGTTGTGGCCCTCATGGGTATCCACGGTGCATGATCATTGTCTCCATGGCATCTATGGGTCTTCAGGTGTGGCTCTTGGCTGGGCTCCTTTTTATGCTGCAGGTAGTCATCCTGCCTAACACCAGCAAAAGCCAGGTGTTAATTCCCTGCTGCTACTGCGGCACGGCCTATCGCCTGTTTTTGTTTCACATCGCAGATCTGGCAGTTCGTTGTGAAAGTGTGTTGTGGTTTTTTCCTGTGTTTTTGCACGGGAACACCTACTCTGCATCTCATTAGGGTTAGTTGGTGGGGTCCACAGTGGAGATTAATTTTGGGGCAGTTATCGCGGTAATACAGGCGATGTCTGCAGTTTGCACCAGCTTCGGAATGTGGTGGTATTCTGTCTCTACTTTTTATGCATTGAGGTTGTGGTAAATCAGAGCTGAGTCCTTGTGAATATCCCCCAGAGTGTGTGGGCATCAATGCAGTCGTGGCCTTCATAAATCTGCAGAGAACTTGTGGACTGGCAGGAAGCGCAGTGTGAGGGAAGGAGTTGAAGATTTATAGGGAGCTGATTGATATACAGCCAGCACGTCCTAGATTACATCAGACCACTATTTAAATATTGAACATGTAAAATCCCTAATGTTTTATTTTCAGTCCTCAGATTTTGGTTTACATGTATATTCTGTGTAGCAATGCAGTTGCAGTCCCTGGATAATATGCAACAGTCTTCAATTCACAGATGTGTCCCCTGTTTTCCCCAAATACATGCATATCTATCAAGTATTATATATCTCCTTCTTGTTTTCCACTTATTATGCCCTAGGCACCACCCCACACAGCTCATCTTGCAACAAGACCTAGATGACAGAGAAGTCATCTTAACTCATGTGACAATCGTGCTGTTTATTCTGTCTTGTAGACTGTGATGCTGAAAATGCATGTGTATACCTTTTAATAATGTACATGCGGGTCCCCTGTTCTATGTCCTACATTATTTGAATCCACTTACTCCCAGTAATTCTTGTTCATGTAATATGTGCTGGCAGGTTTTTCTAATCTTTTGGCAGCTTGGGATTGCTATAAATTGGCTTTTGACTGCAGTTCAATTTTTTTCGTTTAGTGTACCTTCTTCAGATAATTTTACAAACCTAACCTTTAAGGTGTTAGCTAGATCCACTACATCTCTCTTTTACTGCAAACACTCATATTTAAAGCAAAGCAGGACAAACTGGTCACCTACTAGTCAGAATCTGTGAAAAGAATTGCAAATCTAGGACATCCCAGAACATATACCTAAACTGTCCTTTTTTTCAGTGTTTATTTTGTTATACTTCAGTAGAGTTTTATCAGTGTTTTCCACCCTTTTAATGTCAGTACTTCTGCATAACAATGAGGAAAGGGAACTATAGCAAGCATTCAATTTTTATATGCCATCTTGTTTTAGGTGAAAAAACATTTCGAACAGTAGTAACCATATGCACAAGACTAAAAAGTCTAGACTATTGTATGATTATAAAAATATATATATTTTATTTTATTTTTGTTTTATAACTTATTTTTCTTTCATTTGAAACAATGCTTCAGGTTATTTAAACAATTATTTCATTGTACTTCATTGCATAAATACACATCAATTAACATACAATTAAGGAAAGAAAGACACATAACAAAGGACAAAAATTATATATTGAGGATATGGTCGGTATACTATTGAAGTACTATCATTTAAGTCCATACGCCGTATAAAAGGGTCCATATACATAGCAAACAGGAGTGGCGAACATGGGCACCCCTGCCGTGTTCCCCTTCTTATCTGCAATGGAGACGTGTACCCATTATTTACCCGTATACGAGCAGTTGGGCCGTGTATAGTACTTGCACTACTTTAACGAAATCTCCCTCAAATCCAGCCCTCTTTAAAATGAGCCACAAAAAACCCCAGGAGACCAGTTCAAAAGCTTTCTCAGCGTCTAACAGCATCACTGCCATCGGGTCTCCTGAGACTTCTGAGGCATCAAACAGAGTTATAACCTTGCAGGTATGGTGAGTGGTGCCTCTTCCTGGGATAAAACCATGCTGGTTAATGCTCACCAGTGTACCTAATATTCTCGCCACCCTCAAAGCTAAAGCCTTGGAATAAATCTTTGTATCTAAGTTCATAAGCGTAATTGGCCTGTATGAGCCGAGTTTTTTAGGCGGCTACCCTTTTTCCAAATTAGCACAAAGTCTGCCCCTGCCCAGGAAGTAGGAATAGACACCCCTGTCTGTGCCTGCTGCATTGTGGTGATCAGATCCTGAGTTATTAACTCAGAGAAAGTTTTAAATAATTCAATTGGGATGTGATCCGGCCCTGCGGCTTTACCAGAGGGGAGGCTCAATAAAGCCGCCATCATTTCTTCATGGTTCAGGGGTGCCTCTAATCTCCTGACTTCTTCCGAAGGCAATATAGATACCGGAGTGTCTTGCAGATATTCACACATTTTAGAGGGGTCCTTTACCTGTTCTTCGTTATATAATGCAGTATAAAATTGTCTAAAAACCTCTCTTATCCTTTCGGATCCTAAAAAGTTCTCCTGTGGCATCCTCAATTTACTCCACTTCCCCCATTGATACATTTTGCCTAGTACGAATCGCAAGAGTGCGACCAACAGAGTCATTAAGCTCATAGCACCTCTCTCTGTTTGCCAAGTATATTTTAGCAGCCTTGTTGGCCATGCTTTCCTCTGCTTCCATATTTGCCTTGGCTACCTTGATAAGCACTTGATCTAATGGTACCCCAGCTATCACCTTCTCGGTTAGTTCTTCCTCTGCCCCTGCCACAGCCTTAACTAGTTCTCCCTCCCTTTGCTTTACCTACTTCCATTTAAATGTGATAAAGCTTAGTGTCTCCCCCCGAATAGCAGCCTTGAAAGCATCCCACATGATCCCTGTCGCCGTACTCCCCCTGTTAATGTCCAAAAAGCTCTTAATCCATTGAGTCATATGTAAAATGTAGGCATCATCTTTCAACAACCCTCTCTCAAATGTCCACACTCGATCCGAGCCATTAGATGGTACTGTACTCAACGTTAAAATCAAAGGATTGTGATCGGAAATTATCCGGGGGAGCCTTTCAATCTTAAGTTTGGATAGCAGGGAGTGCGATGTAAGAAAATAGTCCAATCTTGCACATACTTAATGTGGGGCTGAATAGAAGGTGAATCCATGTTCACTATGTTTTAGACTTCCCCATATGCCTACTAATGCATTATTCCTCATAAGATTGTTTATTGCACGACCGACTCTTTTCTTCTACCCTGATATCCCCTGCCCAGACCCACGGCCGACCCCCTTGCCCCGTTAATGTTAAAATCCCCTGCTAATATAAAAATTGGGGACCAGGTAGCCAATTCTAGATCCAAAAAATCAAAAATATCAGGGTCATCTTCCATCGAGCCATATATGGAGCCTAGGGTAACCCATTCTTCATTGATTTTGCATTCTATAAGGGCCCATCTGCCCCATTGATCTTCAAGTTTCTTTCTTATTGTAATGTCGCTGCGCTAAGACAATACTGCCACTCCTCTGTTTCTAGCCCCCTGTTTTGAATATGCAAGCACCCGGTGTCCCAGTTGTTCCAACAGGTATCCCTTTGCTCCCTCAATATGCGTTTCCTGGAGGCACACAAAGTCTACATTCAGAGTTTTTAATAGTGTAGCCATCTGCTGTCTCTTACTACGGTCATTCAGCCCACAGACATTTATCGTAACTATTCGGATACCCTTTAAAAAACATCTGGTGATTGACCTAACCAGTTATCCTTGAAAAAGTTTTTTGGGGCATTTTCACCTTCCTCATCATCCTCCACCAACCGTGTCCCATTGATATGCACACATACTTTTGTTTTCCTTCCCTGTATAGTAAAACACACTCTCATTCCACCATGCCCTGTACCCCCCTACCCTTGCCGCCCCCCAGCCACCCTCCCTCCGACCCCCCCTTTTACGGACAAATAGGTCAATCCTGACCTATGTGTGACAGCTGTAGCCCCAGGTGCCCCCCAACACCCTCCCCTCCTATTTACCACACTCCAGTACTGCTGATGCTACCTTCGCCTGATCTAATAACCGAAAATAACCGAAATGCCATCCTTCTGTTAATTAGCCTTCTAATTTGTCTGTTTTAGAGCAACTGTCATGTTTCTTTGACCCCCTTTTCTTTCTCTTATCTCAGTTAAATATGGCTGGGCTTTAATTTCCGAAAAGAAAACCCTGATCTGCCCACTGTCCACCACTTTAAGCCGACATGGGAACATCAGATAGGCCTCACACCCAACATTTTGAAAGGGGGATATTAATTGCCTCATTCACCACCTTCTCTCTACTGTGGTGTGGCAGAAATCAGGGCAGGCAAAGAATGTAATACCACTATGTGAGCGTCTGGCCTCAGGTTTAGCCTTATGCATAATCTCTTGCCTCAGTAAGAAGTTCCCCACATATACCAGAATTTCCCTAGGTTTGTCAGTTGCCGAGGCCTTCCTTTGTACCAGAGGAAATCTATGGGCACGCTGTATTTCATTCTCCCAATTCCAGACTGATAATTCCGGGAACGCCCCTCTTAGCAAACTGATCACATATGACCGCACATCCTGCCCTTCCTTCCCTTCTGCAACCCCAAGTAGTCTGGCATTGTTCCGTCTTTGACGATTCCCAAAGTCCTCGAGTTTCCATTGAACATCGGCCGCCATCTTTTCCTGTTCCTCCTTAAACTCATTCCACTTTACAGCATCTTCCTCGAGTTTCCCTGTTCTTTCTTCCACCTCTGTGACCCTTGCGGCCATATCTGCGTAGAGTTTGTTCACTTTCTGTAGTGACCCCTGTATCTTTTGGTTAGCTTGTTTGGTCCTCCGAGATTTAGACCTGGCCTCCCCCTGCATTTGTTTGAGGGTGATATATAATAGGTCCAAAGTTGTTGTTTGACTTGGGTCGATAGGGTGATTGTGGGGCAAGTTATTACCTACCTCCTGATACATCTGAGAGGTGGCAGAATAGTCCGAATCCAATTTTTTAGCCACCTCAGGCTGCGACGGGCTCACCGTAACCCTTGACCTGTTGCAGGTTCTTCTCTTCATGCTCTTAGCTCTCTGCTTAGTATATGCCCTAAGGGCATCCCCACTATCAGGCGTTGAAGCATCTGAATCCACTTCAGAACCTCCAATATCGCTTTCTGACAATGAGTCTGTTTCCTCTTTGTCCTCATCATTTTCTTCCTCGTCATTTATAGAGAAGAAGCAGTCATCACAGGGAGACCCTGGGTTCAAATCCACACGATCTTCTCTATATGCAGGGGCTGTGTGCCTACTGTGAGCCTTCAGGTTTACTCCATTGTTAATGGCTGGAGTAGGAATAACCTTGGGGTGCGTTGCTTGTGGTATGCCTTGCGTCATTCTTCCCCCTGTACCCATTAGCCTGAGAGGGCAGAGCCGCTAACACTGAATTTCTTATCTGGCTAATTGGTGCTCCGTGCGTTTCAGGGAGGCCTTTCCCTTCAGACCCCACAGCCTCCACCAGCTTCTTGGCCCCAGTCCCGAACTCGTGAAGTCTATTCTGCCCAGCAGCATTTGGTACGACCCCCCCCAGGTCATCGCCCTCCTTACCGCACACAGATAAAGCATCAGGGGGTTGCATTTGTCCATCCGGGCCCGCTCCCGAGTCGGCAAGCTTGCTCATCTCGCTCCGCTCTATCTGTTCCGAAACGAGGGAGCAGGATTCCATCTGTCACCGGACCGTCGACCGCGCAGCCCGTGGTCTCCGCTGCCATCCGGTCATCGTTGCAGCCCAGCTTCGGATCTCCTGATCCGCCCGCATTCTTGTCTAACTCACAAGTCATCCACGTAGGGGAGACCGCAGGGGCTGATGCGGGAGCTGCAAATGATTCAAGCAAGGTAGGTTGCCGAATGTTGCTTTCTTTGGGCAAAGCATCCCCATTCTGGCGTTTCACGCTTTTCATTCTTTTCTTATTATTCTGGCCCTTTTCCATCTTTTCCTTCGGCCTCTCGACCGTGCTGCCTTCTCCATCCTCATCAATGTCTTGAAAGTATTGAGGGTCGGTATACTGGGATCACTAAGGGCAGCCTTATCTTTTTCTTTTTCCTTTTGGGGCCTGGGACCTTTCGGGGCCATACAATGCAGTGAGCGATATTGACTGGAACGGGGGATTCCTTTCTTCTTCCCGCTATCAAACCAGCCAACAACTCGTGGTTGCAGGAACTGTATTTTACCAGAAAATACCAAGGAAAGGAGGCGCTGGAGCAAATTCACGGGATATAGCATGCTCCCGCTTTTGGATAGCTACAGGCAGAGGTGCGCATCTGCAGTTTTCCACAAATCCAAAAACCATTGGAGAGGGGAGAGGAGCGACTGCTCCCTACGGTCTGTCAGCGGCCATCTTGCCCTAGTGGCTTTGGAATTGTAATGAAAAACCCCTTCTCATGATAAAATTGGATTTTAAACTACACTTTTGAAAAGGCCACTTTAATAAATGTTATCAATAGCTATAGTATCTGACGTAGTGGTTTGAAAACACTTATTTTGACAAAACCACGTCAAATCAATGTATAAACTTGGTCTGTGTATTTATTTTACAGTCAACTCTACAAATATTAACACATTCGTTTAATGTAGTTTGTGGTGTGTCATACAGAAAGACTGTTCTCTTTCCTAGACCTTTAAAAAAAAAAGAGAATAACAAATATGTTCAATGAAGATGAAAGACATTAATGAATCAGCATAGAGACATTTGTGACTGTAAAGAAAAATTCAAAATAAACAACCACTGAAAGATTACATATTTTCCCAACATAATAGAATTGGTTTGAAACAACATGTTTTAGTGCAATGGCAATACCAATATTACAGGATTTTGAAATACCAGAGGTGATTATCACAGATGATGGAAATATTGGGACCCTCTTGGAACAAGCTAAGGGCCTGTTGCAAATATGCACTAAATCATGTTGGTTCAGACCAATTCTATTATGTTGTGAATTTATGCAATCTTGCAGTGGTTGTTCATTTAGAATTTTTCTTTATTGTCACAAATGTATTTACGTTGATTCATTAATGTCTTTCATCTTCGTTGAACATATTTGTTATTTTTTTTTTTTATTTTTTTTAAATATCTTTATTAGGTTTTTTTCCCAAATTTACAAACCCCTCTCTTCCCCCCCCCAAGTCAGACAAGTTCAACAATAATATTTCAAATATAAACACAGAGAAATTATGAATTTTAGGTGAGTTCATAAATCATACATTAATAGCTAAATAGGTAAATAGGTTAATCAACCAGCCAAAACATTTCCAGTCTGTTTGGGTAGATACAAACAGCATCTAAATAATTATTATTTACAAAAAAAAAAAAATACAGCCATAACAAATTAAATTTTGGCAGTTCTTAGATCACGCTGGTTATGGCCTTATGTTACAGAGAATTGCCTTGGGATTGAGACCACTCAATTAAGGGATTCCAGATTTTTAATCCCCTGACCCTCCGTCTTCTGCCTTTTCTTTTATATATAGCCATTTCTAAGTTAAATATAGCTAACAATCTAGAAAACCACTGTTGGAAAGATGGTGGGTTAGGGTCTAGCCAGGCGGTGCCGATACAGATTCTTAAGACCGCCATTGCGATAAATATTAATTCTTGTCCAGGAGATAGTTCTGCGAGACTAGTCGCCCCAAGCAAAATCATTTCATTAGAAAGGGTTATTTCTGTTTTTAGAACATCAGTTAGAAACCGTTCAATGTTCAATTTTAAAGAGGATAAGTTTGCACAGGAGGAAAATATATGTATGCTGTCTTCATTAGATAAAGTACATCTAAAACAACATGTACCCCTCCCACTTCCCCATTTGGCGATTCTATCAGGGGTATAATACATAAAAAGCAGGTTTTATAAAACTGAGTTTGCAGTTTAGTTGACATGAGGATAGTTTGAGGTAAATCATATGCATAATTAAATTCTTCTATGCTGATTGCTAATTTCCCCTGCCACTTCTGTGCTGTTTTCTCAAGATTGTTCGGAAGGAGGGATAGCAGGTGAGAATATATCTCACCAATTGTGAATTTTTTGGTTCTTTTTAAGGTTTCTGCTGTCGGTATTTTATCAAATGGGCTATTTTCCCTAATCCTTCGTGTTAAAAAATCTCTGATTTGCAGATATTTAAAAAAATCCCTCCATTCCAAGTGATATATTTCCCTCAAGGTTTCAAAAGAGTGTAACCCTTCATTTGAAATAAGACATCCAAAATGTGTAATTCCTGCCATATTCCATCTATCAATACAGGCATCTCTGAATATTTCAGGGAGGGCCGGATTGTTGCTTAGAGGAGAGTAAAGCGAGAGTCGTCCTATACCCAGTAATTTCCTCACAGCTTTCCATGCTTTAAATCCTCCCAATAAGGTTTTTAGGCGGACCTTTTTGTGGTAGCTATCGTAGAGAAATCGCCACATATAGCCTTTGCTCTTATTACCTAATACCAGCTGGTGAATCGATGGTTGGTCTTCCCCTGAGACTGTCTCATTATCATCTAATAGAAAGAAGAGTTCATGATTATATGAAAGCATACAAGCCCAATAATATAGCTTAAGGTTAGGAAGGGCTAAGCCTCCTTTTTCTTTAGGGAGAGTCAATAGCTTGTAGGCTCTTCGAGGTTGTGAATAAGACCACATAAAACTGGAGAAAGTACGCTCCATCAGTTTAAACCAATATTCAGAAATTTCCAGATTAATTGCTCTGAACATATAGAGCAATTTAGGGAAGTAAACCATTTTTAGTGCATTTACACGGCCAATCAGAGATAGATGCAGGTTATTCAAACAGTGAAGATCTTTCTGCATTTTATCTAGCAGGGGCTGAAGTTTAATTTGACCACTGTATCGAGTTTAGAGGAGATACATACCCCTAAGTAGGTCGCTTTTGTTGTCACACGAGGATCACCATAGTGCATTTGTCGTTTAGGATTACTTGGGTTTTGTTCTGGTTGAGGGCATAGCCGGCCATTTTGCCAAAGTTTTTTGCCTCAGTTTCAATTATAGGTAAGGCTAATGCCGGATCTGATGTCACTATGGCGATGTCATCGGCAAAGGCAAGAGTTTTAGTCATATAACCTTGGGTCAGAATAGGGATAATCCCAACATTAGATTCTAGACTGTGAATAAAGGGATCAATGTAGATAGCAAATAGCAATGGGGAGCATGGGCATCCCTGGCGAGTTCCCCTTGATATTTTAAATTCTTTAGAGAGATTGCCATTTACCATCACTACAGCTTTAGGGTCAGTATATAGTTTTTGTACAGCCTGAATGAATCGGTGTTTAAAGCCCAGATGACCCATTGCCAGCCACAGAAATGACCAGGAGACCCGATCAAATGCTTTTTCAGCGTCTAAAAGGATAAGCGCCATTGGGTCTCCCATCACTTCTGTACTGTCAAACAGGGTAATCACTCTATGAATGTGGTCTGTAGTTCCTCTTCCTGGTACAAACCCGTGCTGGGAATTTGAGATAAGTTTATGTATTAATGGTGCTATTCGATTCGCTATTAATTTGGAATATATTTTTGAGTCCACGTTGATTAAAGTGATAGGGCGGTAGGAGCCCATCTGATCTGGTGGTTTATCTTTCTTCAAGAATATGACTATTTTGGCTTTTGACCAGGACTTTGGTGGTTGTCCCTTGTTAAATATATGAACACATAGATTTAAAAAAAACTCTTTGATTTGATCTAGGAAAGTAATATAAAACTCTAGAGGGATAGAGTCCAGGCCAGTTGCCTTTCCTCTAGGCAAAGCCTTCACTGCCTCTAAAATTTCTTCCAGATCTGGTATCTCTTCTAGATCATCCTGATCTTCTTCGGTAAGTCTACTAGATGGTCCCTGATTTAGGTATTCTCTCATACTGTCTGTATCGGCCCCTGTTTCCTCTGAGTATAAAATACTATAAAAGTGCCAGAAAGCCTCTCTAATTTTATCACTTTCTGTGATTAAGCCTTCCACTGGGTCTGATATTTCCCGTATGAGATTCTGAGAGGTTTGTTGCCTCATACGTACGGCTAATTGAATGCCAACTGATTCACTTACTTTGTAAGTTTTTTCACTATGAGCTGCGGCTTTTTTCACCGCTTTGGTGATAAATGTGTTCATGATAGCAGCCTTATCTATTGTCACTTGATATTGAATTTTGGTGAGTTCTTCTACCGTTAAAGAATCGCGTGTTGCCCTAATGAGTTCTTCTTCTGAGTCCTGTAATTTCCCTAATAGCGCTTTATATTGGTCCCTTGCAAATTTATTGACCCTTATTGAGTATTGTGTAGTTTCTCCTCGGATTCCGGCTTTTAGTGCGTCCCATACTATCTCTATAGAGGTACTCCCTACATTATTTTCCAGAAAATTGGGAATCCATGCTCGCATGTGATTGCAATAGTCTTCTTCAAGGAGCAGGGATTTCTCGAAGGTCCAATTTCTTGGCTTCTGGCCCCATTGTCTCTGCTCTAGGGTGCATATTAGAGGATTGTGGTCAGAGAGTACTCGGGCAGTTTTTCTATTTGTATAATATGGCTTAATGTTTGTGATAAAAGAAAATAGTCAAGCCTTGCATGAACCCGGTGTGGATTTGAAAAAAAGGTGTAGCCAGGATCCTCAGAGTTAGAGATCTGCCACCCATCCAGAAGTCCATGCATATGACATAAATGTTTTAGGGCCTTAAACACTTTAGGTTTCCTCCCATGATATACCCATTTATCATTCATTGACCAGTCGGAGGGTAAATTAATATTGAGATCCCCGCAGATGAGTACTGGTAGTGGCCAATGTGCATGTTCACTAGAAATCTCATTTATCAGGGTGGGATCATCACAATTGCTCCCATAGATTGAACATATAGTAATTAATTGTGATTGTTCAAGTTGACATTCCGTGATTGCCCACCTGCCGAATTTATCTGTTTTGCATCGGTTGAAACTTAGGCCCCCGCCTCTAGCTAAGATTGCCACCCCCCTAACATGAGCTCCCTGAGTAATAGCGCAGATTAATTTGTATCCCAATGTTTTTAAAAGATGTAGCTGTGAACCTTCGATATGCGTCTCCTGAATACATACTATATTGGGACCCGAGGTTTGTAGGCCTACCGCTACAGCCTGTCTCTTCTTAACACCTTGGCTGCTAGGTGTTTTCCCCCCCTGTGCTGGAAATTACTCTTCTGCTGTAATCATGACGAGCTCAGCTCGTCATCAGCACAGCTCAACTGTGCATCATGACGAGCTGAGCTCGTCATCAGCATCGAAAGGGTTAATATCATTTAGGCCGCAGATATTAAGTGACATAATCTTTACTGCACCCATTTATTTGTACTAAGTATTTTATAAAGATGTTTACCCATAAGTAATGTATTAACTATAATTATATACTTATCTTTTTCTCTGTGGTTCGTAAAATTTCTGTCTGACCTTCGCCCTAGACCCCCCACCCTCATTCCCTCCCCCCAACCTCCACCACCTTTGAAGGTTACCTGACCCTCGCTGGACCAGGGGTGTGACATCCGTGAAAGCGGGCCCCGCGGGCTGGGCTAGTTTAATAATATGTATTATATACTCATCTAATCCCCACTTAACAGAAACCTAAATAATATGATAACATTTCACACTTAACTTTATAAACTAAATATATTTTCCAGCCTGCTTATTCATTCTATTTAATTCTTAATGCTTCAGTAGGGGATGGTTCCTAATTAATACATATTGGAATAGTTAATTCAGCTTATCTATTCCTTGTATAAGTCCCTTTATGTGGTTTTGCGTTATTTCCCTGAGTTTAGTGATCCAGTCCCTGAGATTTCTCGTAAATAGTCTTCTGCCTGTACTTCGCTATTAAAGTATCTTGTTGTGCCTTTGAATATGATTTTCAGGCATGCCGGGTTTTGCAAAAATACTTTTGCTCCAATTTTTTCAAAAGGTCCAAATAGCTGGCGCATTTTCCATCTTCGCTCGACAGTAGAGTGGGCGAAGTCCGGTCTAACAAAAAATTTGAATCCCCTATGTTCTCTTTGAGTGGTAGGTCTGGCTAGGTCATAGATTGCTTCTCGGAGAAGAAAGTTGCCAAAGTAGACCAGCATTGCCCTGGGATATTGATGATGTTTATTAGAATGTTTTGATGGCCTTAGAGGAAACCGATGAGCCCACTGTATCTCCCTTTCCATATCCCAGGCTTCCAGCTCCGGAAATGAAGTTTTAAGAATGTTAATCATTGCTCCTCTGGCGTCGTCCCCTTCAAAGTTTTCTGGAATTCCAAGGAACCTTAAATTGTTCCTTCTAGATCTATTTTCATGATTTTCCACTTTCGCCATGAGATCCTTTATTATTCCATCTTGTTCTTTTTCGTTTTTTTGGAGCTTCACAATATCTGTCTCGAGATTCTCGGTGCGAGTTTCCACCATGACCATTCGCTCAGACATCTCAGAGCAAATGTTACCCACTTTTTTTACTGCGCCTTGTAATTTTTCATTAGCCATGTGATTCCTTTGGCTATCTTTCTTCACATCCTCATGAAATTTTTTTATTGAGCTTAGTACCTCGCTCAATGAAGGCTCAGTTGTTTTTTGACGTGATATTTCTCCTGGTGTTTTTCGGGTAGAGTTAGGTCTGCTTATGGCATAGTCTGTGTTGTTACCGGGGTCTGTGGTCTCTTCGTTCATCATATTTTTTCCTCTTTTATGTTTTATCCTTTTTTTACCCCCGCTCTTTTTCTTTCTAGTGTTAGTTTCGCTGAGTAATCTTGAATCGTTGGAGCCAGAGATCTCCAAAGGTACAGAGTCAATTTTCGCACTGGGACCTGACTCCCTTGTGTCGCTTAGTTCACCTAAATCAATTGAGTCACTTGAAATAGACATCCCTGTTTCATATAAATCTGATTCGGAGTCTTCGTCTGAAGGTGAGTGATTAACTGAGTGCATTTCATTCCCAGCTAGATGCATTTGCATTTGCATGTTGAGAGAGTGATGTAGATACTCAGTTTCCTGATTCGTCTTTTTTTGATCAGATTGCTCTCTCTGATTAATTATCATTTCAACAGCCTCTGTATCAGCTTCTACGGATGCTCTTATCTCATTGTCCCTCATATTGGGGTCAGCTTTCAGGGTTCCTTTGCCTAGTCCTGTGGTATGATTCCCCTCAGGGTTGGCATCGGGGTTGGCATCAGTTAGGACCACACTCTGAGCATCTTTACAGTTTTCATTCAGCTCATTCAGCTCTCTAAAGTTCTTGCTTTGCAGTTGGCTCTGTACTTTTTCTTTTGTTGACGTGTCGCTCGGGCACTCCTTGGGTCGGGGGCTGAATATATTAGATATTCTTGGCTGGGATGTTGTCTGTAGTCCAGTATTCTTGGCAGCGGCTTTTACATTTTTTATAGTCTGTAATCTCTGTGCTTTTTTGGCCATTAGCTCCAGCTTCATGTTTTCCTCTATTTCCTCTGTTTCTCCCCCTTTCTCTTTTTTCTTGTTAGCCTCTTTCTCCTTCTCTTTCTGTTTCTCTTTCTCTCTCTCCTTGCGTCTTGCCTTTTCTCTTTCTCTTTCTCTTTCCTTTTCCAGCTTTTCTGCATTTTTATCTTTAGTTTTCCTTTTTTCTTGGGATTCATTTCTTGTCAGGTCTTTTTCCTTTGCTCTAGCTCCCCTGGTTTCAGGGCCTTTATGTCTGTTAATTAGATGTGAGGTGTGTGCCTCTTCAAGAATTTCTTCAGTTTCGGCACCCTCATCATTTTGATTTCCTAGGCTTATCACGCCCTTTGAGTGTGCCGGGTTTTCTTGGATCAGTGTATCTCCTTGTAGGAGTGCGCCTTCATCCCTCTTCTCTCTGTCACGTCCCGTATTGCTTAATGTTAGCGTTGCGGTTTGTATTTTCTGGCTTTTTTGACTCTTTGCGATTTTTTGGTCGTTTTGCGCTGCGAGCTCCTCTTCTCCATCCTCTCTGCCCTCTCCAGTGACCCTCTCCATATCTGTATCTTGATATAGTGCTGCGATCAATCTCTGATTCTTCCCTGGTGTCTGTAGGTCCGTCTGTGAATCCTGCTGCGGTCGTCTTCCTTTGACTTCTTGGACTCCTTTCTTCCAATAAGAGCGTTTTTTTAGGAATATTTCACTGCTCTTCTGGCCCTTTTTGTACTTAGTTTTCTTCAAGAGATTTACCACACTCCGTGAGGTATCGGTGACAGAGGGGCAAGTTTTACACAGTCTACACAGTCTAAGCAGTTGAGATTTGGTTGCCCTAGCTATAGATAAAAAACTATATTTATCGGTATATTTATCACTGTATCAGGTAGGGCAAATGAAGTGGTCACAGTCCCAAACCCAGTACTGCCTCCAAGACAGAGTCTCCCTCTCAGTAAATGTGTTCTGCCTATGAGCAGCATTCGCATTCACCCCCTCTGCTCCCCCTGCTCTATCCTTCTCTCTCCTTCTTAAGCCAGCTCCCTGCGTTGCCCTGGCAACGAGAAACTTGGAGTACGGCGCCTGCGTGAGATTTAAAACCCCTGCTCTTGTGTTAGCAGATGAAGTTTTGGAACCATGGAGGCAAGACGAGGCAAGGTGAGGGAACGATTTTCGGTGTTTGTATGAATTGAAGAGGAGAGGGCATCAGAGAGGGCGTCAGCTGAGCGAGCAGGCGTTGTTGTTGGCGATATTTTGAAGTAAATCACTTGTAGATGACGAGGGGGAGTCAGAGGTGAGAGCGCAGGACGAAAGAATTGTGAAAGGCAAGAGAGGCAGGGAGAGAGAGTCCTTAGCAGCCCTTAGCCGGTTATAGTCGTGTGAGCACAGGGAGCACAAGGACTGGAGCCAAACAGTGATAGGATAAGTGATAGGATAACGGTAACGGTAACAGTGGTGACAGCATTTAGCATTTGGCTTTTTAACAGTTTAGCTGATAGTTTTCGAGTATTTGAGTATTGAGAACAAAGTCAGAAGGTTTAGTTCACGATCAATCCTTACCGGTGCGCTGCTTCCATATTACAATATAAAAATGTGGCTCGATCTTTCAGGCGGAGTTTCTCGGATCTAGTGTTGCGGTAATGCTGCAGACTGGAAAAAAACCGTAATGCAGCTCAGAATGGCTGATCAGATTGATGCAGGAAATCATAGTGATTGTGAGCACCCGAAATGTAAAGGCGTAGGGATGTAGAGAAAGTATTTTCTGTGATGTATGCTGCCCAGCGCTGCGGAGCACTGCTGCTGCGGCCGATCACACAGACGCCATCTTCCTTCAAAATACCTCTTCCTTCAAAATACATTTTCTTTTTCTTTTTAAAGGTCTTTATTGAAAAAGAGAACAGTTATTCTTTAGGACATATCACAAACTACATTAAATTAATGTACTAATATTTGTAGAATTAAATGTGAAGTAAATACACAGATCAAGTTTATAAATGGATTTGACTTTTTTTGTCAAAATGAGTGTTTCAAGTAATTACTACAAGATACTATAGCTAAAGAAACAATTGACAGTGTACCCTGTAAAGCAATAGCACCTGACCCAATGGGGATCTCCCTTGCAGCATGTATGCATACCGTAATGCACCCACTGCCACTGTGCAATCCAAAACAGGATTATAATGATTTCAAACAAAATGCAAAGGTGCACCACTTGGCAATAAGACAATAAATCACGGGTCCATGTACATAGTGTTTTTCTTAAAGTTTCTTATTTTATTCATCGTATTCTTTTTGTAAAAAAACACAACTCAGCCAACACATTTTTGTCCAGCGATGGACTTCTTCAGGGCATGAAATCAAGGAGCCGGGCACTCCTAAAACGTTTCAATGGTGGAGTATCCACAGTAGGTTAACTTCACTAATCGAGTTTATGCAAAGCTCGTATCAGCAGGAGTGCGTGTTACAAAGATAAACACTTCTCTTGAGGAGAGAAGGATAATCCAAGGTGTGATAGCACATTACTGAGTTAGTTCTGAGACCTCACCAAGATAAGGTGGGCCAGAAGTAATGGGAGGATCACCTAATATAGACTAAATAGAGCTCTGATACAATCCAACACACCTCCCGTGGGTCGAAGACGAGGGTAAATGTGACAGTACATATTGCGCAAGTTTCATATGGGCCAGTCATTTTAACGATCAATGGAAAGAAGCAAATATGATTTTGATATTCCCAGATTCTCCACAGCGAATACAGAGCAAATATTCCAAAATTCTATACAGAGTATAAAATAATTGTATCAGACCCAAAACATGCTTCTAAATACTGCAACTGTAATCCAAGTGCTCAAACTTGGAAAAAACAAAAGGAAGAAGAAACAATATTTAAGTGATATACCTAAACAACAAAACTGAAGCAGAATAATCATAGACCAGTCTTTCTGCTACTATCTGTTATGACAAAGTTACATGGTGTTGGGTACTACAGGAAGAAATAAAAATGACTCATTCTCACTCACTTTCCATTTTTTTGATTGGCATTTTAGTTTTTAATTGCGCAGGTGTTTACCAGTGAATACATCTTTACACTGTGAAGGGCTTTTTCTCTTTTGGTGGGGCATGATCAGTTATTAAAGGTTTAAACCAAAAACAGGATTTCCTTCCCATACATCATTTTAGATCATGTGTGCTAAACTGATTACCTTGTCAAGTGCTTTGTTTTTTTGGAGAATAATGACAAGGGTATATTGTTGAGGCTCTTTCTGACTTTCCCCAGTTTGAACAGAACCAATTCCCTGCTTCTACAGTGTTGTGTGCATAGCCTGACTTTTGTGAACTTCACTTATCCTCAGTACCTGCCCTGAGGTATTCTCTTTACTCTGTATTTCTATTTGAAAGTCACAACCTTTGGACTCAACACACATCTAATGTGTGTACTCGGGTTGCAATACTACAGATTAAATTTGACTCTGCTGAACACACTGCACGTACATATACTAATATTTTTTTATCCTGCTCAGTCAGTTCTCTGCTGTCCCAGAAAACCAATTAAGAACTGAATACAGGAAGCTATATGGAAGGATTATAAGAGAAGTTATTTGTAAAAATATGTTTATATATAATGTGAAATAGATCCTTCGTGAATCCTCCACTGATTCTCAAATCCTGACCCCATGGAACTAATGAAGAGGTCTGTGAGGGAACCGTCATGGGCAAAAAATTGTTCAAAAACCTTTTTTTTTACTATCTGAGGGGTCGCAGATCCTCTGTGGATCCTCAGGGATTTGGGTAAATTTGAGTGTATATGCAGATCCAGACCTCTAATAAAAAAATACCTACACTCACTCACAGATTCACACACCTACTCACACACTCACTCATACACTTACATACCCACTGATGGACACGGCCCTTTGTACAGGGTCATCCTGATGGACACGGCCCTTTGTACAGGGTCATCCCTAAACTTTTTGCCTTTCTCCTAACCTTTTTTTCTTACATGGTGTTGATGGTTTTAGGACTCTGGGCACTTTAGCACAGCTGTCCAGTGTAAAGTGTGTGTTTTCTTTGTGATAAATATGGTAAGATTGGTCTACACCTGTTTGGTCTATTTAATTTACATGTCAGTCCCTTGTAAAATGATATTTCATAGACCCGGGGCTGGTAAATTAAATGCTACTGATGGGCTTGCAGCACTGATTGCGCCACCCACCAAAGAAGCCTTGCAAACCTATCTCAGGCCTGTGCAATTGCAGGGCATGTGAGCGCAGTGTTGCTGCCGCTGTGACGTGCATCTAAAGTGTGTGCCATATCAGTGACCCCCATTAACTACATTTCAGTCACCCCTAAGGTAGGCCTTAGCTAGCCCTACGGGCAGGGTGCATTGTAGGTAAAAGATAGGATATGTACCTTGAGTGTGTGACATGTCCTGGTAGTGACAAACAGCCATTTTAGTTTCTCACTACTGTGGTGCTGCCCTCCCATAGGAATGCATTGGGGATTCCCTGATAAGTGTTTCAGTGGTAATTCCTGATATGAGAGGCACAGCATGGTCACGTTTAGTATATTTTGAATAGTGATAATAAATGCTGCGCAAAGGTGTGCGCAGATTTATTATAACTATGTTAGAAATGCCACTTTTAGAAGTTGGCATTTCTATGTGCTATGTGTCTGCCTGCCTGATGTGAATTGCATGTCTGGCTGTTGAGTGACAGGGCTGGTGAGGTGTGTGTGGCGCCAGGAGGGGCAGGGTGAGTCAGCACTAGGCTGAATGGGACATCTGCATTTGGAGTAGTGAGAGGAGTAGTCCCTGGTCCCCGAATAGGCCTGTGCCTAGCCTCTATAATGCTGGCTCCACCCCTCTGTGGTTTTTCTGATGACAATCCCCTACCTTACAAAGGTGAAGAGGAGCCCTGTCAACAAAGTGCTCCAATTCCCCCCTGAACCAGTTGCATCTGGTTCCCCCAAAGCCCTGCACTGCAGACAATGGAAATTGTGAAATAAATATAGGGTATGTGACCCCATGACTTTGGAGTTGTTCGTGTACTGGAGGGGCTTGATGCTGCTGGGCCTCAGGAGGAACTGCCACAAGGGAATGCCTCTGTGTGCTGGCCTGCCTGGGCCCAGCTATGCCCCCTTCCCCTCTAAGGACCCTTTCTTTATGTTCTATAGAGCCTTGAGAGCGCTCTGCTTTTCTTCCTGCCTAAGGAGAGCGTGGGCTTCACAGCGCAGAGCTGCCGTCCTCTGAGAGGGAATCTTGACATGAAGATTTGCCGCATTTGTTGCTCTCATCAGAGGGTGCCCACCCCGCATTTAGCAAGCCAAGTGGGTGCCCACTCTTCTTTATGATTTATTAAACACGGCGGGTGCCCACCACGCATTGTGGTGCTTTTCGCAGGTGCCCACCTGCAGTGTGCTGATTCTAAGGTGGGGACCCACCCCGCACTGCAGTGCTAAGAAAGGAATCAATGCCGTGGCCCAATCGAGAAGAGCCACCGGCCCGGAAGCCAGGCAGAGTTTGCCTGACTGTGGGTGAGGCTTCTTAGGCCAAGGACGTGGAGCCGTAAGTGAGGGTGTGCCTGCGTGGGGCTCCCATAAGGAGAGGAAGTGCCCTGTGCCTTCGCTGGAGCCTGAGCCGGAGATCAAGGTGGGAGCCTACCCCGCTTGAGCGTGTGTCCAGCGATGTGTGTCAGTGACAAGTTGCTTGAGGTTGATGTTGCTTATGTTTTACAAGAGGTAGGTTAAGTTAGTGTCACTGGGGTAATCGAGGTATACGTTTAGATCTACTAGGAAGAAGTAATGCACAGAGTTGATGGCAAAGTCAATCAGGGCGATGAAGTCATGAATAGTGCTGCAGAAGATGGGCTGTAGTCCTGGTTGTCTTAGGCGAGGGGAGCCCCTGATGGTGCTTTTTATTGCAGTAAGTAGTTGGAACTTGAGATGCCACATTAACGGGGTTGAGCCATCTGAACAGGTCATGCATCGTCCGACGTTGTTGTTTGCTTCAGTGAAGCAGCAGTGGAAGGAGGATGGTCCTTTGGTGGTGTGAGGAGATGTGTGGCAGCAGTTGTTGTTATTGATGAGCTTGGGGCCCAGAGCTTGGAGTTCTTTGGTGATGTAGCTGCATGGGATGAAAGAACCAGGGTTTCCAACACTGGGTGCTGACTGAGGCAGGCGGGCTTGCCTTTAATGCACTTTCAGCACGCTAGTGATGTGGCCGCACTGTGGCACCATTAAGTAGGACCTGGCAGGGCTAGTAGCAGTGGGAAATGGCTGGGAAACACAAAGGCAGTAACTGTGGGAAAAGCACGGGTAGACACACACCAACGCAGTGCAATAAGATACAATGATACAAAAGATACAAGGGCACCCAGTAACAGCAAGAGCAATACGAGGGCACAAAGCAACACAGATAACAAGAACAATCAGCAGGAATAGCAGGGCACAGTCAGCGAGAATAACAGACAGAATCAGCAAAAATTATAAGGCACACTCAGTAGAAATAACAAGGCAATGTTAGGGCTAAGCAGACACAAAAGCAGGAGCACAAGCGAGGCAGAGGGGCAGGGAGATGGTACAGGGTACTTGCTATGAGAAATAAAATCTAATATTCTCTACAGCAAATAACTTCCTAAAACTAAGCTGTTCTCAAACCTGGATAATGGATGAGTCCTTCAAAATGTGCCCCAAACCATTCACTTGGATAAACACCGTACATGGTGAATATCAAAACACAAATATCCATTTTATACATGCCCTGATACTAACCCTGGATGGAGGTCCACAGAATTTGGAACAAACTCCCTGGAACTCCGCTCTGCTCCCCCACCCCCCTATTGAAAATTAATTAGAAATTAATTAAAACAAAAACAGAAATCACTTACCTGTACTGCGGTGTCCCCGGGCTGCCCTCCTCCTCTTTCTCTCTGTCTCTGAAGATCTTTACGAAAAATGCGCATGTGCATTTCTTGCGAGAAAAGGTAGTAAGAAATGGACATCCTAATCCCTATGGTGGGTCCTGTGCAGGCACCGCCTCCATTGTAGGGATAGGAGTCCGACCGCTGCACTGACTGGATTTTAGAGGTGGTGGTCTCCTCCAACAGCAAATGGGCCGACAGTCGGTATCATAATGTGACGGTCAGACTGAAGTGCTGTCTGCTGGTCAGACCGCCACAGATAGGCTGTCGGTAGTGGTCCAACTGACATCCACGTAGTAAAAAATAGTAATCCTTCCAAAACAGTAAAAATATGATCCCAAAAAACTTCAAACATGCAGAAATAAATCGAATCCAATAATGATCCCCCAAAGCAACTCACAGCATTCAGAAACCATAAAACCCCAAATGCCTTTAACCCTTTTGCTGCTAGGCCTTTTCACCCACTGTGCTAAGCCTTTGTGGGGTAGTTTGTGCTTAGGTCCCTGTAACTTATTTTCCACATAAGGTATGCACGCCAAATTTGCGCCCTTTCTTTCCAGCATCATGGGAATTTTAAAGGTACCCAGGGTTTGTGGATTTCCCTGGAGGGGACCCAGAAATTAGCCAAAATGCAGCTATATTTGCTACTTTTTGTACTTTCAACCTCCTTCCATTTAGTGGTAGAAATGGGTATAAACACAATAACCCCTTTGATGCTCATGACAGAATGATTCGGTCATGAGGCACAGTGGAGCTGTGCTGATGACGGAACCGTTCCGTCATGACCACACCCATTATCATTATAGCTCAGCACCGGAGGGGAATATGTCTAGCAGCGATGAGGTTAATGGATCCCAGAAAGCTATACATTTCAGAAAAGTTGACACAATTCTGAATTCAGCAAGGGGTCCTTCGTGTAGATCCTTCAAGGTTTTTTATGGAAACTAAAACATATTGAAACTGAGCTGAAATAAAACAGCCATTTGTGCCAGCGTTTTCACCTGTAACTTTTTCTAAGTATTTGAAAAGTAAAACAAAAGATTTCCCAGTGGGATATACTATTTCCTGCTCATAAATCAGGGCTCAACTCTCAAACACCATTCACACCATTCATTTTTGTGGAACGGGAAAACACTCACCAGAAAGGAAAACCACCCAATCTAATAATACAGTGAAAAATATAGTAAAAAATATACACTTTATTCTAAAATATACAACACTGATCGATAAGTCAAAGTTAAAAAAACACATAAAAAACACAATTGAATGCACAGTTAAAAAGCCACCTAATGTGGACGTGGAGAAAATTAATCTAAAGAGACACTTGTATCTGTCTTTAATCTGTCATTTCGGGCCCTCTTTTGTCAACACTACGAGGAAAAATATTCCTTTAGTTCAGTTAGAATGTTGGCAATGCCGAATATGACTTTGGAGTTGGCGTCGACGCGTTTCGGAAGCTTAAAAAATGATAATGGCTTCCTTCCTCAGGACAGTTTGTATACGTATTCTCCACAAGTTGATAGAAAACCTAATGCATAAATAACATAAAATGTAACTATTAGAACCCTCTTACATTTTGCACTTATTTCTATTTTTGACATTACTATTTTGGCTACACACACCCAGTATTTATGCTCCATTTTATAAATCATGATAAGGGTGGTAACAACAACAACAACAGTTCATAATCCCTGTGGGTTTGTCAGTAATATTGAGGCCTTGTTTTTTGCTTAATTCCCAGGCGAGATACTAAGCATTTCCTACACAGAGTTGGTTATGCACCCAGTTACAATCATGATAGAGATAAAAGTAACATAAACACAGAACAACATGTCGTGCTGACAAAAAATCTATATATCTAGATCCTCTTTTTACACACTCCCTCCATAACATTTAACCCTGCGAGATTGGCATCTACCACACGGGTTCCTTTTTTTTAAAACAAAAACAGAATGGCTACACATCAGAGCAGGATAGCTACACATAAGTGTTCCCAGTTAAAACCCACATCTTTACACCTGAAGCCATATGCCCATCAATTGCCAAACCTAATTACATTGTAAGGGACCTTCACTCTTTCTGCTTTCTATAAAAAACATTTTGCCTTTTGGTTCATGTTATCCCCGTTCTATTGTAAGAAATACCACATTCATGCGTCAATCATGCACACTGGCAGCGATAATACACTAACCGTAATGATTGTTATTTTCGTAAAGAGGCCACCCAATGTATAATGATCCTCAGTTTAGCTTCCGTGACAGTCACCTGGCTTTTCTTTCCTCCCCCACCTATGAATTAGAGCGGTATCGAATTAGGTATAAGCTTGCACTTATTCACTTATCTCCTAATGTGCTAAATTAGAGTTATATTCACCTTCATGTTTTGAAAGATGTTTTTTATCATGACACTCGTCTTTTTCAATAAAAGATATTTTTCATCGGGAGGAGGTTTTAAACGATCCTGCATTAATAACAGAAATAAACCATATTATAATTCCCTATATATTTAACGATTATTGTTCTAATCTCTACAAGATTAAACACGAAAATACCTTACAAGTCGCTAAATGCGATCTTTATTTGAAATTATGGGTCTCACAGAGTTTTCAGGTGCTGTTCTTTGCTGCAAAAACGGAGAAAAGCGCATTACGTCAGCTTAAACCCAGGGCGTAGTTTAACTTATCACCCAGGTATCTTATGATCAAAGTCACGTATTTCATCTTACCCGAAATAAATAGGTTTCGTTCCCTGAATGAGGTTGTTGTCCGGCTACCGGGTAAAATAATGCACGAGGCTGCATGCGAGAAAAAGTAATGAGAGTTTTGCTGAGGAATCAATTTAGAAAAGAGGGCTTGGCATATTCTAGTCTAAACACCCATTCCGCTTCTGGTATTTAATCTTACCCGAGATACGGCACTCTCGTTCCTTAATTGGGGTTCTTGTTCAGCAACCGGGTAAGGTAATGCGCGTGGCTGCATGCAAGAGAATTAAAAGAATTTTACTAAAAATTCCGCTCGGTAACGGAGGCTTAGTTTGTTATAGTCTGAACACCCATTCCATGGCTGTCCTTACCTAGTGTGTGCACACGGCTCGCGTTCCCGGTGCTCAATCTCGTGGCGTTTTTTCAATCACCGCTGTCGTAGGGAAATGTTTGCACGCCCCATTGGACGTCGCATTTTGATCTCGTGTAGAGGTCACGTGATTTTAAAAGGGGTGGGTCTGTATTAATGGGTTCACCCGCTTTGGTCTGTTTTTTTAAAAGGAAAGCGGCTGCTCGTGAATGAACTTTATTATTCTAAGTGAACAAGGACATGTCTTGTGGTTGAATAGCTACAGCCCATAGTATGCATTTTCCATTCTATTTAGCTGTTGTTAAGCTGTAGTGTTCTTTTATTGGCTGTCCATCGCTGCGATTCTAATTGTATCAAATTTTATAGCTGTATTCGAGTCGGGTAATTATCCCCTCATGAAGGGTCCGGATTAAAATTGATCAAAAATAAACAAGAATAAACGGTGTTTTTGATGCATTTCTTAGCTAAACACCGAATATTTTATCTCTATTTTATTTTTATTGTGCATAGTATGTAGTATCACTCAGATTATTTTTCCTTCAAAGGGGGGGGTTTTAAATGTTAACAAGGGGTCACAGAACTCTCTGCATTATTAAGAGAGTATTCTTTGGTGAAGAGAGATATTAAGTTGTTGTGCTAGTCACTTAATGGTCACGGCATACAGTGATTCTGTCTACTTAGTGTTGGATATAAGAGGCAGTGGTGTCAATAGTATCTCTAGGAGTGCTTATGACACTATTTTCATCTAGTCTTCTTTTGTATTGAGGCCCCTGTTGACAGTGTCTAGCGTGGAAATATACCACTGTTCTCTGTTTTTGCGTTTAATCTCAAGGTTGCCTCCTCTTTTGGATGTCGTAATTTTTTCTATTACAAACCATCTGAAGTCTGTATGTTTGTGCTGTAATTTGTTAAAGTGATCCACCATGGGGGCATTCTCTTTGTTCGTTTTAAGTGCAGACCTGTGTTCCAATAAACGCACCCTTATCTCTCTTCCCGTCTCTCCTACGTAAGCTAGTTTGCAGGGGCATAGGATTATATAAACTAGGTTGCTGCTTCTGCAATTGTTCAAAGTTTTTGCAGTTATAGTGTAGTTGTTATAGGTCAGCGTTTTGCCAATAATGCAATTTTCGCATATTGAACAGTTACTGCACTTGTGATTCCCTACTGCTTTACTGCCTCCAATTGTCAGTTGATTGTTTTGAGTCTGTTCTCTGTATGTGTGGACCAGATTCTGACGGATATTCTCATTCCGTCTGAATGCAAAAATAGGTTTAGCTATTTTGGTCTCTTTCCCGTCATTTAAGATGTGCCAACTGGAATGAATAACGTTTTTGAGCTTGTTGCTGATACTTGAAAACTGGCTTACGAAAACAATTTTTGAGTCACTTACAGATTGTTTCTTATTCCCTTGATCTGGATGTATCATGCTATCCCGATTATAGAATCGTGCCCTTTTACAGGAGTTTTTGATCAACTTTTTAGGGTATCCCCTGTCTGACAGTTTCTCACTTAGAATGTTAGCATGTTTTGAGTAATCTGCCAGGGTGGAGCAGTTCCTTCGAAGGCGAAGGAATTGTCCAAAAGGGACATTATCCCTCTGGGAGCGGGGATGGTAACTGCTATAATGCAATAGCGTATTTTTGTCTGTAGGTTTAGAATACAGTTCCACCTCAAGTATGCCATTGGTGTTTTTTATGGTGATGTCCAAAAAGTTCACTGATTCTCGATCGAACTCTGCTGAGAAGCGGAGGTTCTCATCTCCAAGATTTAACCATTCTAAGAATTCCTCCAGTGTATCACTTTCACCTTCCCATATGAAGAAAATGTCATCAATGAAGCGCCGCCATAACAAGATGTTTTCAAAAAATGGCGACGCTTCATTGAACACATGTTTCTCCTCAAACCTGGCAACGTATAAACATGCCAGGCTCGGCGCGCAAGTAGCCCCCATACTGGTGCCCTTGCGTTGGAGAAAAAGCTCATCCTTAAATAGGAATATGTTGCTTTTTAAAACCAGAGTTATGCATTGTATAATGAATTCCAAGTTGGCGCCTCTGAGATCTGAAGTTCCTAATATCTCAGATACCACCTTGATTGTGTCGTTTTGAGGTATATTGGTGTACAACGCCTCTATATCGAGGGTCACCATGATCTGTTTTTTGGGGTTGTACACCAATCCTTCCACAATAGAAATCATATGTGCTGAGTCTCGCACATATGAATCTTGTTTCAATACGAGGGGTTTGAGAAAAGTGTCAGCATATTGGCTTAATGGTTCTAGTAATGAACCAATGCAGCTAACTATGGGTCTCATGGGAGGGTTCTCCACATTCTTATGAATTTTGGGGAGCCCGTATATGGCTGGAATTCTCGCATCTTTGCTATATAGAAATTCAAATTCTTGTTTACAGATAAGATCTTTATCAAAGGCATTTTTCACAGTTTCCCTGACTTTTTTATTTAGGGCGTCTAAGGTGGAAAATGGAACTCTTTGGTAATGTTCTTTGACCTCTAACAGGTCTAGCATTTTTTTATTATAATCCTCAGTGTTGAAGACTACCACCCCACCGCCCTTGTCGGCGGGTTTGATGGTTAACTGCAGGTCATTTTTTAACTTTGTCATTGCCGTTCTATGCTCTTTGGACATGTTGTTTTTATCTGGATAAGTATGTTCCAGGATCTTTTTTATCTTGGATTCCACAACCTTTTCAAACACTTCCACGTTTTTATTAACTTGTGAAATTGCTGGAGTGAAGGTGGACTTTTGTTTGAGACCTGATACGTTATTTGGAGGGGTGTAGTCTCTTCCTTCAAAGAATTCTTTTAATCTGATTTTACGAAAAAATGCTTTTAGATCTTTCTCTAAATTAAACTTATTGACGCTAGAGGTGGGAGCAAACGTGAAACCTTTTTCCAATACCTCCATCTCAATTTTAGTTAAAAAATGGTCGGAAAGGTTAATTATTGGAAATTTGTTTGAATTATTGGGAGTTATTGGCGATATCGCTGGCTTCTGGTGTTGGGGTATTCCTGAGGGGCCTGGTTGTGTTGGTAGTTCGTCCTGTAACCACCCCTCGGGGCCTGATATTGTTTTCTCTGATATTGGCCCCTGTACGGGTATGTTTTCCCTCCCCTCCTTTGGTGGTTCTCTAAAAAACGGTTACCACCGTTTTGTTCACCGTTATATCCACTGTTCCCTGGTGTGGATCCCTCATCTTCGCTACTTGATCCTGAGGTTTCTGAGAATGTAACACCTTTCTTTGCTCCTCTGTTATATATTGGCCAGTTTTCAACATTCCTTTCCTCTCTTGGTTGTTGGTAATAATCTTTATTGATGTAAGGGTAAACTAACTCTATGCTATATTTATTGACATCTTTTTTGAGTTTTATGTTTTTTTTTTTTATTTAGCAAGTAATCCTTATAACCATCCATTTCTGTATTGATTTCTTCTAGCCTTTTTTTGGCGTCTTCCACTGCTGACATTTCTTGAAGGGCCTGCTCTAGTTTCTCTATTTCTTTTCGTTCTAATATTACTCTATCTTGTGTGGTTTCGATGATGAGAAGGATCCAGTCCCGGCTACACCTATTTGCAATGTGTGTCCAGGTTTCTAAAAACTTTAAGTTGTCTGTAAAAAGTCCGGGTTCATTGCGGACTTGTAGTCCCATAGGTATAACCCCTGTTCTTGCGTATTGTATTAGGAACTCTGCGTGGAGTTCGGTCCTTACTGCCTTTTTTTTAAGGTTCAATATGTTGCCCCATTTATCGTTATTACCAGTGACAACCACAATCTTATTAGTATTGTTGGTTGAAGAGCCAACTATTTTGGTGAATTGGTCTTCTGTGAAGGCAAAGGTCTTAAAGGGGTCCATGATCTATCTAATTGGTCTGGATATAATATTAGTCGCTAAAAAGCGATCAGAGATTTCTCTCCAGCACTAGGCTGTACCAGATAGGTAAAAAGAAAAGAGAGGGGCTCTTAATGACCCAAAGGGAAATAGAGCGCCAACATACTTGAAAAGTAAAACAAAAGATTTCCCAGTGGGATATACTATTTCCTGCTCATAAATCAGGGCTCAACTCTCAAACACCATTCACACCATTCATTTTTGTGGAACGGGAAAACACTCACCAGAAAGGAAAACCACCCAATCTAATAATACAGTGAAAAATATAGTAAAAAATATACACTTTATTCTAAAATATACAACACTGATCGATAAGTCAAAGTTAAAAAAACACATAAAAAACACAATTGAATGCACAGTTAAAAAGCCACCTAATGTGGACGTGGAGAAAATTAATCTAAAGAGACACTTGTATCTGTCTTTAATCTGTCATTTCGGGCCCTCTTTTGTCAACACTACGAGGAAAAATATTCCTTTAGTTCAGTTAGAATGTTGGCAATGCCGAATATGACTTTGGAGTTGGCGTCGACGCGTTTCGGAAGCTTAAAAAATGATAATGGCTTCCTTCCTCAGGACAGTTTGTATACGTATTCTCCACAAGTTGATAGAAAACCTAATGCATAAATAACATAAAATGTAACTATTAGAACCCTCTTACATTTTGCACTTATTTCTATTTTTGACATTACTATTTTGGCTACACACACCCAGTATTTATGCTCCATTTTATAAATCATGATAAGGGTGGTAACAACAACAACAACAGTTCATAATCCCTGTGGGTTTGTCAGTAATATTGAGGCCTTGTTTTTTGCTTAATTCCCAGGCGAGATACTAAGCATTTCCTACACAGAGTTGGTTATGCACCCAGTTACAATCATGATAGAGATAAAAGTAACATAAACACAGAACAACATGTCGTGCTGACAAAAAATCTATATATCTAGATCCTCTTTTTACACACTCCCTCCATAACATTTAACCCTGCGAGATTGGCATCTACCACACGGGTTCCTTTTTTTTAAAACAAAAACAGAATGGCTACACATCAGAGCAGGATAGCTACACATAAGTGTTCCCAGTTAAAACCCACATCTTTACACCTGAAGCCATATGCCCATCAATTGCCAAACCTAATTACATTGTAAGGGACCTTCACTCTTTCTGCTTTCTATAAAAAACATTTTGCCTTTTGGTTCATGTTATCCCCGTTCTATTGTAAGAAATACCACATTCATGCGTCAATCATGCACACTGGCAGCGATAATACACTAACCGTAATGATTGTTATTTTCGTAAAGAGGCCACCCAATGTATAATGATCCTCAGTTTAGCTTCCGTGACAGTCACCTGGCTTTTCTTTCCTCCCCCACCTATGAATTAGAGCGGTATCGAATTAGGTATAAGCTTGCACTTATTCACTTATCTCCTAATGTGCTAAATTAGAGTTATATTCACCTTCATGTTTTGAAAGATGTTTTTTATCATGACACTCGTCTTTTTCAATAAAAGATATTTTTCATCGGGAGGAGGTTTTAAACGATCCTGCATTAATAACAGAAATAAACCATATTATAATTCCCTATATATTTAACGATTATTGTTCTAATCTCTACAAGATTAAACACGAAAATACCTTACAAGTCGCTAAATGCGATCTTTATTTGAAATTATGGGTCTCACAGAGTTTTCAGGTGCTGTTCTTTGCTGCAAAAACGGAGAAAAGCGCATTACGTCAGCTTAAACCCAGGGCGTAGTTTAACTTATCACCCAGGTATCTTATGATCAAAGTCACGTATTTCATCTTACCCGAAATAAATAGGTTTCGTTCCCTGAATGAGGTTGTTGTCCGGCTACCGGGTAAAATAATGCACGAGGCTGCATGCGAGAAAAAGTAATGAGAGTTTTGCTGAGGAATCAATTTAGAAAAGAGGGCTTGGCATATTCTAGTCTAAACACCCATTCCGCTTCTGGTATTTAATCTTACCCGAGATACGGCACTCTCGTTCCTTAATTGGGGTTCTTGTTCAGCAACCGGGTAAGGTAATGCGCGTGGCTGCATGCAAGAGAATTAAAAGAATTTTACTAAAAATTCCGCTCGGTAACGGAGGCTTAGTTTGTTATAGTCTGAACACCCATTCCATGGCTGTCCTTACCTAGTGTGTGCACACGGCTCGCGTTCCCGGTGCTCAATCTCGTGGCGTTTTTTCAATCACCGCTGTCGTAGGGAAATGTTTGCACGCCCCATTGGACGTCGCATTTTGATCTCGTGTAGAGGTAAATGCGACGTCCAATGGGGCGTGCAAACATTTCCCTACGACAGCGGTGATTGAAAAAACGCCACGAGATTGAGCACCGGGAACGCGAGCCGTGTGCACACACTAGGTAAGGACAGCCATGGAATGGGTGTTCAGACTATAACAAACTAAGCCTCCGTTACCGAGCGGAATTTTTAGTAAAATTCTTTTAATTCTCTTGCATGCAGCCACGCGCATTACCTTACCCGGTTGCTGAACAAGAACCCCAATTAAGGAACGAGAGTGCCGTATCTCGGGTAAGATTAAATACCAGAAGCGGAATGGGTGTTTAGACTAGAATATGCCAAGCCCTCTTTTCTAAATTGATTCCTCAGCAAAACTCTCATTACTTTTTCTCGCATGCAGCCTCGTGCATTATTTTACCCGGTAGCCGGACAACAACCTCATTCAGGGAACGAAACCTATTTATTTCGGGTAAGATGAAATACGTGACTTTGATCATAAGATACCTGGGTGATAAGTTAAACTACGCCCTGGGTTTAAGCTGACGTAATGCGCTTTTCTCCGTTTTTGCAGCAAAGAACAGCACCTGAAAACTCTGTGAGACCCATAATTTCAAATAAAGATCGCATTAGGGACTTGTAAGGTATTTTCGTGTTTAATCTTGTAGAGATTAGAACAATAATCGTTAAATATATAGGGAATTATAATATGGTTTATTTCTGTTATTAATGCAGGATCGTTTAAAACCTCCTCCCGATGAAAAATATCTTTTATTGAAAAAGACGAGTGTCATGATAAAAAACATCTTTCAAAACATGAAGGTGAATATAACTCTAATTTAGCACATTAGGAGATAAGTGAATAAGTGCAAGCTTATACCTAATTCGATACCGCTCTAATTCATAGGTGGGGGAGGAAAGAAAAGCCAGGTGACTGTCACGGAAGCTAAACTGAGGATCATTATACATTGGGTGGCCTCTTTACGAAAATAACAATCATTACGGTTAGTGTATTATCGCTGCCAGTGTGCATGATTGACGCATGAATGTGGTATTTCTTACAATAGAACGGGGATAACATGAACCAAAAGGCAAAATGTTTTTTATAGAAAGCAGAAAGAGTGAAGGTCCCTTACAATGTAATTAGGTTTGGCAATTGATGGGCATATGGCTTCAGGTGTAAAGATGTGGGTTTTAACTGGGAACACTTATGTGTAGCTATCCTGCTCTGATGTGTAGCCATTCTGTTTTTGTTTTAAAAAAAAGGAACCCGTGTGGTAGATGCCAATCTCGCAGGGTTAAATGTTATGGAGGGAGTGTGTAAAAAGAGGATCTAGATATATAGATTTTTTGTCAGCACGACATGTTGTTCTGTGTTTATGTTACTTTTATCTCTATCATGATTGTAACTGGGTGCATAACCAACTCTGTGTAGGAAATGCTTAGTATCTCGCCTGGGAATTAAGCAAAAAACAAGGCCTCAATATTACTGACAAACCCACAGGGATTATGAACTGTTGTTGTTGTTGTTACCACCCTTATCATGATTTATAAAATGGAGCATAAATACTGGGTGTGTGTAGCCAAAATAGTAATGTCAAAAATAGAAATAAGTGCAAAATGTAAGAGGGTTCTAATAATTACATTTTATGTTATTTATGCATTAGGTTTTCTATCAACTTGTGGAGAATACGTATACAAACTGTCCTGAGGAAGGAAGCCATTATCATTTTTTAAGCTTCCGAAACGCGTTGACGCCAACTCCAAAGTCATATTCGGCATTGCCAACATTCTAACTGAACTAAAGGAATATTTTTCCTCGTAGTGTTGACAAAAGAGGGCCCGAAATGACAGATTAAAGACAGATACAAGTGTCTCTTTAGATTAATTTTCTCCACGTCCACATTAGGTGGCTTTTTAACTGTGCATTCAATTGTGTTTTTTATGTGTTTTTTTAACTTTGACTTATCGATCAGTGTTGTATATTTTAGAATAAAGTGTATATTTTTTACTATATTTTTCACTGTATTATTAGATTGGGTGGTTTTCCTTTCTGGTGAGTGTTTTCCCGTTCCACAAAAATGAATGGTGTGAATGGTGTTTGAGAGTTGAGCCCTGATTTATGAGCAGGAAATAGTATATCCCACTGGGAAATCTTTTGTTTTACTTTTCAAGTATGTTGGCGCTCTATTTCCCTTTGGGTCATTAAGAGCCCCTCTCTTTTCTTTTTACTTAACTTTTTCTAAGTATGACAGATGTTTGAAAGCAATATACTGTTGCATCTGCTGGACCCTTCTGGTTGTGGGGATATATATCGCTTGTAGGTTCACCAAGAACCCTTGGAACCCAGACCCAATAACTGATCAGCATCTTGCAATGGTTTTTCATTTTATACTGGGTATACAGCAATGAATTGGGTAAAATATAAATAGTGAAAAATAGGTATCAAAGACACCTATGTATTTATGAAATGGGAACAAAATATAGAGTTGTGGGTACCCTTACTAGCCTGTGAATTGTAGGACATTTTTCAAAGTGACTTATTTTACAAATTGTCTTTCATTAGGAAGGCAGAAATGAATAGAAAGTCAATACATAATAGCAGTTGCTCTACAATTTTGTGTCTCCTGATATAAATGGTACCTCAATTATGTGGATAGGCCTAGTGCCAGCAACAGGAAATGGCACAAAACGCAAAGTGAACACACAATATTTTCACAGTGAAAACTGACCATGCAAACCTCAAATTTATTTGAAAAAATCTAATTTTTCTCAGATTTCTGTGTGGGAAAGTTGTGGGATCACCGGGCTGACACAAATTTCCTTCCACCCAGCTTACCCCCAGGTCTCCTGATAAAAATGGTACCTTACTTGCGCGCCTGGGCCAAGTACCCATGAACTCAAATTTAGCTGAAAAAAATATCGTTTTCAGCATATTTCTATCGGGGATCACTGTGCTAGCACAAATGTCCTAACACACAGTGTTCCCCTCAGTCTCCTGACTAAAATGATACCTCATGTATGTTTTTAACAAATTATGCATTGGACACCCACTCAAGTGAGGTATCATTTTACTTGAGAGACTGAGGGGAGCACTGTGTAGTAGGACATGTGTGCCGGCACGATGATCCCTCACAAAAATATTTAGTTTGCAGGGGATTTTGGGTAGGAAAACATTGGGGTATCCATGCAAGCTATTACTCTGCAGACTACCCCGGGTATCTAGCATTCAGAATGTGTGGGTTTGGTAGGTTTCCCTAGATGGCTGCCAAGTCCGGGACCAAAACCCAGGTGCCACCCCTTGCAAAACCAGGTCATTTTGCTATAGGTAATTTTGTTGTTTCTTAATATGTTTTGGGCCTTTGCCTGTCGCGGGTACTAGGACCACTGTGAGTGAGGCACCATTTTTATAGGGCGACCTGGGGGAACACTGGGTGGTAGGACATTTGTGTCAGCCCGGTGATCTCACAACTTTCCCACACAGAAATTTACTAAATATTTTATTTTCTCTGCTAAATTTGAGGTTTGCAGGGGATTCTGGTTAGGAAAACGTTGGGGTCCACGTAAGCCATACCTCCCTAGACTTCCCCCGGGTGTCTTCTTTTCAGAAATGTATGGTTTCCCTACATGGCCACTGAGCCCAGGGCCAAAAACCCAGATGACCCCCTTGCAAAACCAGGTCTTTTTGTGATATGTAATTGTGAAGTATCCACAATACGTTTTGGGCCTTTGCCTGCCGCAGGTACTTATCCCACCCACGCGAGTGCGGTACAATTTTTCGGGAGACCTAGGGGAACGTTGGGTGGTAGGAAATTTGTGTCAGCCCAGTGATCCCACAACTATCCAACACAGAAATTGGAGAAAAAATTGCTTTTTTCAGCTAAATTTGAGGTTTGCAGAGGATACTGGGTAGAAAAAGTTTGGTATGTCCACACAAGCCAAACCTCTCGGACTCTCCCAGTGTCTAGTTTTCAGAAATGCGTAGGTTTGGTAGCTTTCCCTAGATGACCGCAAAGCCTGGGGCCAAAATCCCAGGTGACCCCACCTAGCAAAACTACTTTGTTTCGTGTTAGGTATTTTGATGTCTCCACAATACGTTTTGGGCCTTTGCCTGTCACGGGCACTTGGCCCACATATGTGAGTGATGTGCAGTTTTTATTGGGAGACCTGGGGTAGCACTGGATGGTAGGAAATTTGTGTCAGCTTGGTGATCCCACAACTTTCCCACACAGAAATTGTAGAAATGTTTTATTTTCTCAACTCAATTTGAGGTTTGCAGGGTATTCTGGATAGGAAAACATTGGGGGTCCACCTAAGCAATACCTCCCTGGACTTCCCAGGGTGTCTAGTTTTAAGAAATGTGTAGGTTTGGAAGATTTCCCTAGATGCCAGGTGCCAAAAATCTAGGTGACCACCTTTGCAAAACGAAGTCATTTTGTGATAGGTCATTTTGATGTCTCCACAGTACTTTTTGGGGTGTTTCCTGTTGTGGGCACTAGACCTAACCACACAAGTGAGGAACCATTTTTATTGGGAAACTGGGGGGAATGCTGGGTGGCAGGGAATTTGTGGTGGTCTGGTGATCCTACAACTTTCCAACACAAAAATGTGAGGAAAACGTGACTTTTTAAAGCTAAATTTGAGGTTTACAAGGGGTGCGGGGTAAGAAAATCTTGGGAAATCCATGCAAGCTGCACTGCCCCAGACTCCCCTAAGTGTCTAGTTTTTAGAAATGTCTGGGTTTGGTAGGTCTTCCTAGATGGCTGCTGAGCCCTGGATCAAAAACACAGGTGACACCCTTGAAAAACCAGGTCATTTTGTTATAGATTTGTGGACACCTGTGTTTTTGGTCCCAGGCTTGCAGATATCTAGGGAACCTAAAAACCCAGACATTTCTGAACACTAGACACCTGTGGAAGTCCCGAGAGGTATGGCTTGCATTGATACCTCAACATTTTCCTTCTGAAAACCACTGCAAAAATTAAAATTTAGGTACAATTTTAAGTTTTCCTCTAATATATGTGTGGGAAAGTTGTGAATCACTGCACAGCACAAATTTCATACCATTCAGTGTTCCCCATCAGTCTCTCGATAAAAATTATACCTTACTTGTGTGGCTGGGCTAAGAGCCTATGACATGAACGCGCCAAAAACATATAGAGATAGAGGGAGGCCAAACAGGTCTAAAAGGGCAGTTTGTTTCTATGTTTTTAGGCTAACATTGCTTTGGGCAACTGCGCAAGTGAAGTATCATCTTTCTTGGCAGACCAAGGGGAACACTGGGTAGTAGGAAATTGATGCCTGCGTGGTGATAGTACAACTTACCCACGAAGAAATGTGAGGAAAATGTCACTTTGTAAGTGAATTAGAGGTTTGCAGGGGATTCTAGGTAAAAAAATGTTGTGTGATCCATGCAAACCACACCACCAGACAAGAGTCTGTAGATGCACACCACCATCTACACACACAGCCAGCCAAGTGCCATCCACACACACTGCCAGCCAAGCACCATCAACGTACACCACCTGCCAAGCACCACCCACACGTTCTGCCAGCCAAGCCACATCCACGCACTATGACAGTCAAGCACCATCCATGCACACCGTCAGCCAAGCGCTGGTCCACGTTCCCTGCCAGCCTAGTGCCTCTCCACACACACCACCAGGCAAGCACAAATCTACACACATCATCATCAAGCGCCAGTGCACACACACATTTAGCCAAGTGCAAGGCCACACATACTGCCAGCAAAATGCCAGCCAAAGGTCAGTACAGGCAGACCACTAGCCAAACCCCAGTTCACACACACACAAACTCTCCCTGGTTTTAGTGGTTTTCGGGCCCGCGCTAGGAGGAAGATGAGACTAAAAATAACACTGAAACAGCCAAAATGTGTGCCTAAAAAAAGAGGAGTAAACTATGGGACTTCTCCCTGACATGCCCGGAAACATATCCCTGGTTCCTAGTGGGCTTTCTGCCCCACTGGGAGGGGCAGATAACGGGATATTGCCCCAATTTCCCTTCTAGGAGGGGGCAGAAAGAGTTTTTGGGGTCGGGGTGTTAGATCTGGCACCATTGATGTTATTCTCCCCTGCATTTTCTGCCTTTGCCTCCTGTGCTTTTGCTGTGTGTCGGAATCTGTTTTGTGCTTTTGGGCACATTGCCACTGCTGTTCAGTACCGAAGTGCAAGTGCTCCCTTTATAAATTATTGTGCTGGATTGGTGTTTCCATGATTGGATATTTGATTTAGTAGTCAGTCCCTAGTACAGTGCACTGTGTGTGAATGGGGCCTGTAAATCAAATGCTGCTAGTAGCCTTGCAGAACTGATTGTGCCACCCACCTAAGCAGCCTGTAACTGTAACTCTGGCCTGCCATTGCGGAGCCTGTGTGCATTCTGGTACTGCTATGTCGACCTTGCAAGTGCACCCACTTGCCGGGCCCTAACCTTCCCATCACTTACATGTCAGTAACCCCTAAGGTAGGCCCACGATACCTCTGTGGTCAGAGTGCAGTGCATGTGAAAGGTAGGACATGCCCTGGTGTGTGTGGCATGTTCTGATAGTGAATTACTGCCAATTTTGTTTTTCCATATTGCAAGGCTACCTGTTCGCATAGGATAGAATGGGGAGTTTGTTTATAATATCTTATAAACATAACTACTACCCTGGGAACTCTGCATGTTAAAAGGCATCTTTTTGTGAGTGTAATTCTTACATTCTGAGTTTGAAAATACCACTTTTAGAAAGTAGGTATTTACTTGCTTAGCCATCCAATGTGCCTCTGCAAGGTTTGTGTATTGCATGTCTGGTTTTGGGTGACAGGGGCTGTGGAGGAGCAGTGGCTCCAGAGAGCCTGATGAGATGGGGCTTGACTTAATAGACCTGGGCTGCATTTAGAGTAGAGGGAGGAGATTTCCTTTCACTTTCAGGGTCCTGGTCTGCCTTCCACAATGGTGTCTCCACCTCCTGCCAGGAAGCTGCACCAGTGAGGACAGATCTGATTTTGGCTGTTTACTCTCTGCCTTCATAGAACAAAGGATTTTTGTGTTTAAAAAGAGGGGCCCAAACCCCAGACGTCTTAGATCACTTCTGGGAAATCAAGAGGAACCTTTGCCAAGGAGAAGAGCCGTAGTAGATGAGGAGGAATACTGCCCGTGTGCTCTTTGAGGTCTGGGATTGGCCTTCAGTGGCTACTTGCTTCCAAAGAAAGGAGAAAGGACTTTTGCTGTTTCCTGTGTCCTCATCTTGAAGAAGACCTCCAGGGCTGGAAACTGAGCTTGCATCCTGTTCTGAAGTCTCAGGGACACAAAGAGTTCACCACCAGCTGCACTAAACTGCCTCGCTGGGAGTTCTGACCAGCCAAGAGATGCCTGCTGTTGTATTGGACCTCTAGATAACTGATTCTGCTGGGAGATGGAAAATCAACGCATCATCGAGAAGCGTGACGCATCAGTACCTTCCGATCAGTAGTTTCTGATGAATTGCAGAAGAAACCATTGCAGAGCCTGCACCAGCCTGAAAAATCAATGTACACGCAGTGGGTGCAATAATCTCCGAAGTCCGAGATCACCGCACTGATCCCGATGCAGGCCCTGCTGTCCAGCTGCAAGAATCCACGCGTCATCCTGGATCATTGCATCGCAGCACCAAGTCTGTCGAATCTTTGGGCAATGCAGTAATAAACAGATGCATCAACTCCCCATGCAGTAAGAAATCGATGTATCAACTCCTCTCTGATAAGAAACAGATGTCTCAACTCCCCTGTGCTGCAGTAAGGCATCAACGCATTACCTCCCCCGAAGCAAGGAACCAACACCTCACCTTCCCTGAGTATAAGGAACTGACGCATCACCTTCCCTGTGGTCCGTTTTGTTTGTTTGCACAACGCATCCCAGGTACTTTGTGTGAAAAGTGATGCAGCTGCAATTTGATTTGAACTGAACTATTTCTACCATCTGAACGTCATATTTTTATAACTGTATTGTGGATTTTTGTTGTTTGGCCTTGTTTTGGTTTAGATAAAGATTACTTATTTTTCTAAACCGGTGTGGGTCCATTTGCAGTGTTTGCACTGTATTACTGTATGTGTTCACAAATGCTTTACATGCTGCCTCTGAGATAAGCCTGTCTGCTTGTTCCAAGCTACTAAGGGGTGAGCATGGGTTATTTTAGAAATGTGTATCCCCCTTACCCTGACTAGAAGCGAGGGTCCCTATTTGGACAAAGGTACCTTCCTCTGCCAACTAGAGACCCTCATTTCTAACAGGGGGCATTAGCACGCCAATTCTGGGTAGCCCCCACCCCTGTGTATAAAAAAAACAACATAATCCCTGATGCCTAGTAGGCTTTCTGACCCACTGGGGGCAGATCATGGGCTGTTGCCCCGATCTGCCTCTGGGGGGTGCAAAAAGATGGTGGAATTCTGTGGGGAGGTGGGGGCATTGCCATGCCCATTTCTGGCAGCCCCCACCCCTACAGGTGTAAAACAAACTGGTGCCTAGTGTGCTTTCTGAGTTCTGACCCATGGGGGGCTGATTGGGGGCTATTGCCTCAACTTATTTCTGGGGTGGGCAGAAAGACTGTGGAATTGGGGGGGGGGGGCATTGGTATGCACATTTTGGGCAGCCTCCACCCCTACAGGCATAAAAAGAAAACATATCCCTGGTGCCTAGTGTGCTTTCTGACCCCTGGGGTGCTGATTGGGGGCTTTTGACCAAACATCTTTCTGGGGTGGGCAGAAAGACTGTGGAGTTTGGGTGGGGTTGGGCATTAGCATCACATTTTGGGCAGCCCCCACCCCTAAAGGTGTAAACAGATAAACAATTCCTGGGGCTTAGTGTACTTTCTGCCCCCCCGAGGGCAGGTAGGGGGCTATTATCCCCATCTGCCTCCCAAGGGGAGAAAGACTGGAATTTGTGGAGGGGTGGAAGCATTGGCATGCTCATTTTGGGCGGCCTCCACTACTACAGGTGTGAATCAAAAACATCCTTGGTGCTTAGTGTGTTTTCTGCCCTGGGGGGGGTTAGGGGCTATTACCCCTAACTGCCTCCCAGGGGGGCAGAAAGACAGTCTGTGCCCAAAATAATGGGGGGAGCAAAAGCCCTTGCCCAAGGGGCCACTACCCCATCTCTGGTGCATAGTGTGTGGATTCCCACTTGGGGATCACCTTCCTGAGGCAATCCCCGGACAGAGATCCACTAGGGAGGAGTACAATTGGAAAGGGGGTATTCTCCCCTTTTCAATGATATCTCTACCATCAGCCTTGGTGCTGATGACTGAGCTAGCCCCTGAGCACTGAGGCAGTGAAACTAATACTGAGTTTCAGTTTCTCCAAAATGACATCAGCATGACCACGCTGACCGTCATTTCAGGGAAATGATCAGAACACCGTTGGGAGCTGGGGAAGCTCCTGAGAGTGTTTGAACAAAAAGGGAATCCCTCTGGTGCACACACCAGAGGGATTTCCCGTGCCATGTGCGTGGACGGCTGGGAGCCGTCCGATGCACATGAGCACTGGTGCATCGGATGGCTTCCAACCATCCAACGCACTGAAAGGGTTAAGAAACACTCTCCAGGGAACCGGGAAAAAAGGAATTTAAAGTAAAATGCATTTATTTATTATAAATGAAAATTGATTTCCTTTAAAAAAAAAAAAACTTCCAATGCCCATATGACATGTTTGTAAACAGAAACCTGTAAAGAAATAAGAAAAACAACACACAAAACACGGTTCAATCCCAAAAATACATATTCATCACATTCAATTATCAAAATATAAATATCATAACACAATTTAGCATAACATAACAATACTTTACTAAACAAGAGTGAAAAAACTCAGAACTGCAAAGTAGTGAAAATCACTATTAATACAGCTAAATATAAATCAAACCCACTAACAACACTATACCTACCTTAAGACCTCCCCCAGATCCCCTAACCTCAAGACCCTTGAAAATCCTTAATAAAGGACTGACCTGTTCTGAGCAACAGCAGCACCTTACCGTGACCTGAATCTGGGAAAATAGACTAAAATAAAACAAATATATTACAAAATAGAAGGAAGCAGCAAAAATGAAAATGGTCACTGAACGAAACGAAAAAGGTGGTGCTGCACCAGGAGGGGTACCAATTGTCTCCCCCTGTATTTCCCTGAACGGCGTGGCAGGCATGCAGTGCATGGCATTTTAACATTGCGTACGGTGCTGCAGCCTGCCTGGCAATTACGATGCGCCCACCTGTATGGCGGGAGCATTGTAATTGCAGTGGTGGAACTGCTGCATGCCTGGCAGGTGGTCCCACAAACCGCAACAATGGCCACTAAGTCCTCCTAGAAGTGAAATAATGTAAAAATATTGCAAACATGTAGGAAAAAATGCAAAATATATATTAAACATGTCAAAAAATGTCAAATTTGTAAGAAAGTTGTAAAGTATAAATTAAATGATAATATAAAACATATATTATTATTCGAATACATAGTGAAAAACTTGTTAAAATTATGTTGAACATATTTATAAATAACATTAATCAATGTTAAAACAAAAGTCTCAAACAATTTAAAAAAGTACAAAATGTACAACATAATTATTAAATATACATTTTATTTAATATTGAAAAAATCATTAACATATTTTATTTATTTAACTATATAATGTTTATTTATAAGTAAAAATCCATGTTTAAAAATGTAATAATATACATGAAATAAACTTTGAGAACAAAAATAACAGAGAAAAAAGTGTTACATGTCTTCATTCTATGAAAAACACAAATTAATGATAATAGTGCTTACACCAATAAACCCCTTTTTTGATTGTTTCTAAACAACAACAGTACAAATTAAAGAACACAAAATATTTCTACTACATACATAAAAATACATGTAAAACAAAGTATTTCAAGCTAAAATGATCAAATTAAATATTCACACTCCAACAGCAAACATTTTGAAGAAAGTGTTGGACACTAAAGGGTTAATATTTAAAATTCCCACCGCAATCTAAACCAATTTGGAGACAGCGTTGGACACTAAAGGGAAGACTTTTACTATTCCCGCTCCAAGTTTAAACCAATATGGGAAAGGTGTTGGACACCAAAGGGTAACTTTTACTATTTTCACTCCAACCTATACCATATTTGGAGAAGATGTTGGGCTCTAAAGTGGTGACATTTACCATTCCCCATCCAATCTAAAACAATTTAGTGAAAGTGTTGGACAATGAAAGTGTGCCATTTACTTGTGCCTCTCCAACCAATGCCAATTTTTGGAAGGTGTTGGGTTCTAAAGGCGGAAAAATACTATTACCACCGCAATCTAACCATATTGGACATAGTTCCTGAACACTAAAGGCGTGACAATTAATAATTCCACTCAATTCTACTGGGGGAAGGTGTTGGACTATAAAGTAGTGACATTTACTATTCCCACTCCAGCCTATACCAAATTGTGGCAGGATCTTGGACACTATAAGGGTACTATTTACTATTCTCACTCTAATCTATACCAAATTGGAGATGGGGTTGGGCACTTAAGGAATGACATTCACTATTCCCACTGCAATCTAACCATATTGGATGACTCTCTTGGACACTAAAGGCATGACAATTACTACTCCCACTCCATTCTAACCATACTGGAGGAAGGTGTTGGACTATAAAGTGGTGGCATTTACTATTCATATTCCAATATAAACATATTGTGAGGAAGGGGTTGGACACTAAAAGGGGGAAATGTACTCCTCCCACCAGGATCTAACCATATTAAGGGAGGGTGTTGGGAAGTAAAGGGATGACATTTACTGTTACTACTTCAATCTGAACATATTGGGCGAAAGGTGCTGACACTAAAGGTTGAAATTTACTACTCCAATCTAATCAGATTGGGGGAAGGTGTTAGACAATAATGGGATGACATTTACTATTTCAACTCCAATCTTAGCGTATTTCAAGACGTTGTTGAATGCTATAGAGGTCAAATATACTTTGTCCACTACAATTTAAAACATTTTGTATAAGGTAACCCAAATTAAATATTTAATTTGCACAATTAATACTACATACTCACACACACATTTGCACCTATAAAATAAACCAAAATGTAATCTAAAAGCACACTAACCAAAACTACAAACATATTTTTTCATATTCTAATATTAATATATGAACAGAATTGCATTACTATAAATATTTAATATATTTTTTAAATATTTATTACCATACCTAAACTTAAGACCAAAACTTGAGTTTAACAGAGACAAAATCCTAACTTTACGACTTTCGGTATTCACAAAGGGCATTTAGGAGTAGTAACATTAGGATTCCTAACTTTATTGCTCCTAAATGCCCTTTGTGACTACTTAAAGTCGTAAAGTTAGGATTTCGTCTCAGATTACTTTTGTGAATCGGGCCCTGTAGTTTTAATTTTTTAATATTTCTATAATTGAATTGTCTTTGCATAATTCAATTTATTTTAGATTTAATATGATTCAATATTTTATTTAATTATAAAAGTAACAATTAGTAAAAAAAAAAAAAATTACAAAACTAAATAAAAAATTGCAAAATATTGATTTGTATATAATTAACATAAAGGGGCTGATTCCAATTCGGGAGAAAAAAACGTTGTACGATTCGTATTCGTAGCTGTCTCCGTACGAATGAAAAAAGACCGTCCGAACTGTGTAGTACGATCCGTATCCCGAAAATACATCCAAATAGCAGCGAACCGTACGAACCATAATCGTAGACCCGTACTAAATGGAGTCGGAACTCAAGCCATACGCTTTGTAAACATGCCGTACTACCAAACAAGTACGATCAAGACCGGGGCCCGAGTACGAAATTTGTATGGGCAAACGTAGTCGCGTATGAAGCATGATTCGTACCGAAAATATTGCGTATGAGCGAGCCGCACCAAGAAATACGAACCGCACACCCTTCAATAAAGCGTATGCGAACACCTCCCCCCAAACGGCCCGTATCAGCAAGCTGCACCAACAAATATTAACAGCACACCCCTTAATAAAGCGCATGCGAACCCCCACACCAAAAAGGGCCCGTATCAGCCAGCCGCATCAACAAAAATGAACTGCACACCCCTCAATAAAGCGTACGCGAACCCCCACCCCGCAGACGGCCCGTATCAGCCAGCCGCGCCAACAACTACGAACCGCACACCAATCAATAAAGGGTACGCGAACCCGCACCCTGAAAACGCCCCGTGTCAGCCAGCTGCACCAACAAATACAAATTGCACACCACTCAATAAAGCGTACGCGAACACCCCAAAAACGTCCCGTAGAACCAGCAGCATCAACAAATACGAACCGCACACCCCCCACAAATAAAGCGCAAGCGAACCCCGAAACCAGCACAAGGAGGGTGCAAACAAGTCGCACAACCCCACAAAACATGTCTTCTGTGTACACACCAGTGGAAAACAATGTCCTGGCCACATCCAAACAGGCTAACAGTGGGGCCAAGTCACACCCAGCCCTTATAACACATCCACAAAAATTTAAAATAAGCCACACCCACAAATGGACCAATAAAAGGGCCCACACATACAACCCATCATCCTTTGCAACATATCTATTTGCGCAAAGACACTGACAGCACATCAACAACTGCACCCATACACCTTCACACATAGACCCTGTCTCATTCACACCCACACCACCCCCTTCACAATCAGACCCACACACCCTCATCTATACACACCATCACCCCCCAATCACATACATCCCACACCATGACCACACCAAAGAATCCAAAGTTCACTAACCCGGAGATGGAGATCCTTACAGTCATCAGAGTTGAGTACAGCTGTTTGGTGCTTTGGTCAGACAGACCAGCATAGCTGAAAAAACACGCCTGTGGGAGAGGATCGTCGATAAGGTCAATGTTGTTGCACCCATCAGGCACACCACGAGGGACTGCCAGGCCATGCAGTACGATCTGCGGAGGATGGTCAAGAGGAACATGGACGAAGACTACGCCCATGCACACCACACTGGAGGTGGTGGTCCCCGCAGACCTGCACAATACCATCCCTGGGAGGAGAAAGTCATGGCCCTGCTACGACCGATGGGAGTTCACGGAATCGAAGGAGCCGTGGAGCCTGGTACAACTCATGTAACATGGGCGGACTACCAGCAGTGCCTAACAGTATTGGGGTGGGTGGCTATGACTCCCAGCAGTGACTAACAGTATGGGGGTGAGTGGCTATGACTCCCAGCAGTGCCTAACAGTATGGGGATGGGTGGCTATGACTCCCAGCAGTGCCTAGCAGTATGGGGTGGTATGTGGGTGGGTGGCCATGACTCCCAGCAGTGCCTAACAGTATGGGGGTGGGTGGCTATGACCACCAGCAGTGCCTAACAGTATGTGGGTGGGTGGCTATGACTCCCAACAGTGCCTAACAGTATGGGGGTGGGTGGCTATAACTCCCAGCAGTGCCTAACAGTATGGGGAGGGGTGGCTATGACTCCCAACAGTGTCTGACAGTATAGGGTTGGGTAATTGGTGGGTAGCTATGACTCCCAGCAGTGCCTAACAGTATGGGGGTGGTATGTGGGTGGGTGGCTATGACTCCCAGTAGTGCCTAACAGTATGAGGGTGGGTGGCTATGACTCCCAACAGTGCCCAACAGTATGGGGGTGGGTGACTATGACTCCCAGCAGTGCCTAACAGTATGGGGTGGTATGTGGGTGGGTGGCCATGACTCCCAGCAGTGCCTAACAGTATAGGGGTGGGTGGCTATGACTCCCAGCAGTCCCTAACAGTATGTAGCTGGGTGGTTATGACTCCCAACAGTGCCCACAGTATTGGGGTGGGTGGCTATGACTCCCAGCAGTGCCTAACAGTATGGTGGTGGTATGTGGGTGGGTGGCCATGACTCCCAGCAGTGCCTAACAGTATAGGGGTGGGTGGCTATGACTCCCAGCAGTGCCTAATAGTATGTGGGTGGGTGGCTATGACTCCCAACAGTGCCCAGCAGTATGGGGTGGGTGGCTATGACTCCCAGCAGTGCCTAACAGTATGGGGGTGGTATGTGGGTGGGTGGCCATGACTCCCAGCAGTGCCTAACAGTATGTGGATGGGTGGCTATGACTCCCAGCAGTGCCTAACAGTATGGAGGTGGGTGCAAGGGGAGTGCCAGAAGGCTGCAAGGGGGAGGGTGAGAGGGTGCAAGGTATAGGGTAGGAGGCTGCACTCATCCCATATGGCCCACGTACACACCCATGCACCATGCTCCATGCACAGAGAGTGTGTAAGTACTGACAATATAGCTGACACTGGGCCCTGTTCTAGGCAGCACAAGGCCCTCCTGTGACCAGTGCAAACACTAACACCAGTACAAGGTCAGATATCCTGCACAGGAACTCACAACCACTATCATGGCAGAATGATTCATGGGGGACAGACACACCACGAGGGACACCCACTTGCAAATCACACTCAAACTACTAGCATGGCCTGTCACACACACCCCTTACAGAAACAGAGCCTCTGGGGACAGGCAATGGAGTGCGCCACTGTCACAATCGTCATGTAACACAACTAAACAAATACTGATCTGATAACGCATCCAAGCAAAAAATGCACAGTGCTGAATCACAAGTCCATTGTGCCTCTCACACAATGCTGTTGCCACAGCTTTTGGACGCTGTGGATGCACTTAAGTAGCACCATGGACCTGGGTATTGACAAGGTGATGCATCTTGGAGAAGTGCCACGTTCTAAAGCCCTGTGCCAGAAGTAGGTGTACTGGTCCAGGGGGGTTGGCAGTGGCTGGCTGTCACGGCACAGCAACACCCCTCAAAGGTTTCTGACTGAAATCAGAAAAATTCCACTCAGTGTCTATCATAAACATGCTGCATTTAAACCCTGTGCATGCTTGAACCAGGCATAAGGATTGACGCTGCATTGTGCAGATTGGGCCACACAGAGCACTGCTGGATCTGTGTCGTGCTGGCGACACAAGCCACAGCAATGGCTGTGCCAGTCATCGTAAACAGTACCGAACATGTCAATGACCCCTGAGCACATGTCAATCTGATCCCACAACATACCCATACACAAGTGAACAATGACAACAATCAAAAGCAGGTGGAACAGTGCTAAAGACAATGAATATCAACATTGGATGTTGCATTATAGTGCATTAACAGTGCCTGTCTCTCACACACACAGGGCAACGAGTGGAAACTACCCCCAACCAGGGGGCAGATGGATCCCAGTCCCAGGCTCAGCAGGACCCTGACCCCACTGACAGCGACGCCTCTCAACACACCGTGGATGACCCCAACCAACCTGGCCCCTCTGGATCCCAAACCCGTGTAGCAGCTGGATAAGATACATCTGTGCCAACCACCACACCCATTCCCTCCACATCCCAGCTGACAATTCGGAGCCCTGCCCATAGTCCACAACAGATCCAGTCTGACAATGAGGGACAAGGTTCCCCAAGGACCCAGGAGGTGGCAGACGACACCACCACTGCCATCACTCATGGGTCCTGTCGATCCGATGTGCCCACAAGCGCAGGCCATGCTCGTGTGGCAGGGGTGGTGGGAGTGGCGCAAATCGGATGCGAGAACCTGACCAGCAAGTTGCAGGGCCCGGTATGTCTGAACTCAGAAACATCATGGAGGCATACCAGCGGGACACCAGGGAGTTCAGCCAGGTAGTGGAGGCCCTCAACGAAATTAAAAATCATCAGGCCGAGCAACATGCCAGTCAACAACGACACCAGGGACAGATGGGCTCTTGACGGTACATAGGGAAATGAGCCAATCACTCCGTCAGATTGCTTTCAACATGTAGCACCCTCCCTGTGTCACCAGGCCAGAAACATCAAGGCAAAGACCAACACCAGCCACAGGGAGGGAGGAGGAGGAGGAGGAATTGTCCTACTGAGCATCCAGGCATCGTCAAGGCCTGCACATGAGGGTCCCACAAGGAAGGTGGGTAGTACACGCAAAAGACAGTGAGAGGCAGTGGACAATCCATAACTCCCAGGTCACCTGGTCTGCATCTTGCCTTTGTGTGCAACAGCATCACCTTATTGACTGTCTGACTCTCCCACATGGACTTGCTGGTCGCAGTGTGCCCAATGATGCCAAGCACTGTGGCCTGGACTCTGTTGACTCAAACTGTGAACTTTGGATTCCCCCCTTTTTTAAATCAACTACTCGAGTTTCCCACACAAGATCAGAAAATAAATCAAAATAACACACTACGCATTGGTGTAGAAGTTTTGTACCCAGAGTCAAAAACATATGTGTGAGGATGAGTATAAAATGCCCGAGTGTTGAACAAACTGCAGCCATCCACACACTGGGATCTGAGTCCAGTTGAGGACACACATAGGTCACAATATTCCAACAACTACATACATGGATGGCAATACACACCTGTGATGTTTACAAAATGCTGAAGGGGTTGGCTTGCAATACTGCAGATACAGACACGTAGAGAAGAGTTGCTTGGAGGTGGACAGATCATGGGTAATATGTAAGTGTCCACGGAGGAAGTACCAGGATCTGTTTTCAGAGGTATGAGAACTATCAGCCGCTTGCAGTTTTACTGTGGATGTGATGAATGGTGCCCAGGCCAAGGGTGGCAGGACGGACTGTGGCCAACGGGGTGTTGGATGGTAGACGTCCATATTAGTTCATTGGCTTGGGCCTGTGGAGTGCCTACTGAGTGTGGCTGACGAGTATGAAGGTGAACCTGCAGTTGACTGTGGGACTATTGTAGGTATCTCAGGTGGACGGTGATGTGGCAGTAGCAGGGGATGTTGAGGATGAGTTGTGTGCATGCACCCAGGATTTGCACAAGTACTCCTGGAGTCTGGTTCGTGTACCTGTGTAGAGGTTGTTGCTGTAGTTGGGCTGGCTGGTGTTGTTGACGGCGACCAGGCTGAACACCACCTCGTCAACAGAAATCGCCGTAGCCATCCCAGAAGGCTATAAGATCTCCAGCAGACACCGCACCAACAGAGTGGGAGGAAGAATCGCCATCATCCACATGAACACTCCCAGAGTCACTACCAACACCAACGACATCCTACCCACCGCCTAGCACATGCACTTGCAGATCCCCACTGATGCCAACAACACCCTCAGAGGAACACTCATCGACAGACTACCTGGACCCCGACCACAATTCATCAACTCCATCGCTGACCTCATTAGCACGCACGCCCTTGGCTACATGGATTACATCCTCCTTGGGGACATGAACTTTCAGCTTGAGAACAACAACGACCCAAACTCCACTGCCCTGATCGACAACCTCATCAACCTCGGATTTAAACTACTGTTGACGACACCCACCCACTCCGCTGGACACACACAGGACCCCATCTTCTCTACAACTCCACATGTCTCCTTCAACCACACCACCGAACACTACTGGACAGACCACAGATGCCTCCACTTTATCTTAGGTAAACCCACCACACCCCCCCGCACACAGCACATGCCACGCTGCTGCTGGTGCAAGGCCGTCGTGGACCTGGGAACACCCGCTGACCACACCTACCCCGATTCCGCTGCCATCAACCTCAAACAGCGGATCAACGACTGCGCCGACACCCTCACCACAATCAAGACCTCCGCCACCTATCACAACAACAAGATAGCCGCATGGTTCACCGAAGACCTCAGGACCTCCAAGTGCACCTGTCGGAAGCTGTAGAGGAGCTGGCTCTGCAACCAAACACCAGACAGCTACACCGCACACAAGAGCGCCACCCGCTGATACCACCAATTCATCATGACCGCCAACAGGACAGCCTAGACAGCAATGCACACAACAGCAAACAACACATCAACATCGTGATTGAACTCTCAACTCCCACCTACAACACTAACGACATACCACCATCACAAGACCTGTGTGACTCACTGGCCACCTTCTTACACAGTAAGATCATCGACATCCACTACAGCTTCTACTCCGCTACCCCCACACCCACAAACGAGTCCACCCCCCCTTAGACCAACACCCACACAAATAACCTGACCGCCTGGTACAACGTCAGTGACGAAGACACCATCAGGACCATGGACTCAATCCACTCCGGATCCCCATCATACACATTGTTTCTCCACATTTTCTACAAATCCAGCTAAGCCAGCGCACCCCTTCTGCAAAAAACAATCAACATCTCCTTCGAGACAGCTACCTTCACTGGGAGCTGGGAGAATGCTGAGATCAACGCCTTAGTGAATGAACAAAAGGTGGACCCCAAATACCTCAAGAACTTCAGGGCCATCTCCCTGCTCCCCTTCCCAGAAAAAATCTTGTAGAAGATCATCAACAGACTGCTGACTCGCTACCTCGAAGACAACAACATCATTGGACCATCACAGTCTGGATTCCGCAAACCACAGCATGGAGACCGCCCTCATCACTGCCAACGACGACATCAGCATCCTCATGGAAAAAGGAGAAACAGCCGCCCTCATCCTTCTGGACCTATCACCAACCTTCCACACGATCTGCCAAGGCACTCTAACAGCATGCATCCATATCGCTGGAATCCAAGAGATTGCCCTGGCCTGAGCTACATCCTCCCTCTCCGGCAGAGCCCAGAGCGTCTGCCTCCCACACTTCTGTTCGAAGACCACTGAGACCATCCGCAGCGTCCCACAAGGATCATCCCTCAGCCTGACGTTGATCAATATCCACATGGCACCACTCACCCATGTTGCACAACAACATAGCCTCAACATCATCTCCTACGCCAATTACACCCAGTTGATCATATCCCTCACCAAAGAACCACACACTGCCAGAGGCAACCTCCACAAATGGATGAGGGACAGCAGGCTGAAGCAGAATTCTCACTAAACGGAGGTCCTCATCCCTGGCCCCACCACCTCAGCCTGTGACGACTCCTGGTGACCAACATCGCTAGGAACAGCCCCAGAACCCACCAACCACGCACGCAACCTGGGGGTCATCCTCAAATCCTCCCTCCCCATGACCAAGCAAGACAAACGCCATCTAAGCTTCCTGCTTCAACATCCTCTGAATGCCCCGCAGGATCTTCAAATGGATCACCTCCAACACGTGAAAAACAGTCATCTGGGCCCTCTCCACGAAACAGTCATCTGGGCCCTCTCCACGAGCTCACTGGATTAAGGGAACGCCCCTTATGCAGCTACAACAACCAAAATCCTGACACGGCTGCAACGCATCCAGAACTCCTCGCCATGTCTGATCGTCGATTTCCCCAACACGGCCACATCACACCACACCTGAGAGGCCTGCACTGGCTCCCTGTCAACAACAGGATCACCTTCAAACTCCTCATCCACGCACACAAAGCTCCTAACCACGCCGGACCAGCATACCACAACGACCGACTCAGCTTCTACACACCCACCCGCAGACTCCGCTCTACAAACCTCACACTTGCCACAGTCCCTCACATCTGGAAAACCACCGGCAGTGACAAATCCTATTCCTACCTCACCTCAAAGACCTGGAACACCCTCCCTACAAGGCTAAGACAGACCCAGGACCTGCTGGCCTTCGGAAGACTTCTCAAGACCTGGATTTTCGATCTGTAGCAGCACCCCCCCCCCAGCGCATTGAGACCCTCACGGGTAGGAGGGGCGCTCAACAAATGAATTGATTGATTGATTGATTGATTGATAGGTAGATGATAGTTACAATGAGAGTGGTCAGGCTGTTGGTGTGATACCGAATGCAGATGTTTGACAATGCGGAGTGTGTCCTTGATGTTATATGTGACTCTGAGGGTGTACCTCGTTAAGTTAGAGCAATCATAATTCTGGTTTTGGTGTGTGGTCCCTCTGGGTTTTGGACTATCCGTCTGTGATGGCTATGTAGAAGTGGTGTGCTGAGGTTGCATACTACCACTTCATCACACACATGAGCAGTTGAAATGCCCCTGTGGCATGGTCTGCCTACATGTGAAACCCTTGCAATCACGGCAGAGACCCATAAAAGATGCACCTACAGCAGATTATGTTTACGGGATACAAACAGCATGCCTAATCTTTCTTTTTGCTGGGTATACTCAGACGTGAGTCCCAGGCTCTCCACACCACTGGAGTCAAGCTATCCAGGCTGAATGAAGGCTGATAGCCAGAAACCGGTCCTTGGATGCTTGATTCCGGTCTGGGAAAGACATGGCTTGGTAGTTCGGACTGGACTGTTTCCATGGGGCACAGGGTCAGAGCTAATTTGCATATAGCCAGTGTCTAACCCAGGGTGGTGTGGAGTGCAAAAAAACGATGGATTTAGGCCCAGATCCTTGTACTGGGGTGAATGTATGACATTGTTCTACATTCTGTCCATCAACTGTGTTTTTTGCAATTTTCACCCTGAGTGTGCTGGGTATACTCAGACGTGAGTCCCAGGCTCTCCACACCACTGGAGTCAAGCTATCCAGGCTGAATGAAGGCTGATAGCCAGAAACCGGTCCTTGGTTGCTTGATTCCGGTCTGGGAAAGACATGGCTTGGTAGTTTGGACTGGACTGTTCCCATGGGGCACAGGGTCAGAGCTGATTTGCATATAGCCAGTGTCTAACCCAGGGTGGTGTGGAGTGCAACAAAATGATGGTTTTAGGCCCAGATCCTTGTACTGGGGTGAAGGTATGAAATTGTTCTACATTCTGTCCATCAACTGTGTTTTTTGCAATTTTCACCCTGAGTGTGCTGGGTATACTCAGACGTGAGTCCCAGGCTCTCCACACCACAGGAGTCAAGCTATCCAGGCTGAATGAAGGCTGATAGCCAGAAACCGGTCCGTGGATGCTTGATTCCGGTCTGGGAAAGACATGGCTTGGTAGTTCGGACTGGACTGTTCCCATGGGGCACAGGGTCAGAGCTGGTTTGCATATAGCCAGTGTCTAACCCAGGGTGGTGTGGAGTGCAAAAAAACGATGGATTTAGGCCCAGATCCTTGTACTGGGGTGAATGTATGACATTGTTCTACATTCTGTCCATCAACTGTGTTTTTTGCAATTTTCACCCTGAGTGTACTGGGTATACTCAGACGTGAGTCCCAGGCTCTCCACACCACTGGAGTCAAGCTATCCAGGCTGAATGAAGGCTGATAGCCAGAAACCGGTCCTTGGATGCTTGATTCCGGTCTGGGAAAGACATGGCTTGGTAGTTCGGACTGGACTGTTCCCATGGGGCACAGGGTTAGAGCTGATTTGCATATAGCCAGTGTCTAACCCAGGGTGGTGTGGGTGCAAAAAAATGATGGATTTAGGCCCAGATCCTTGTACTGGGGTGAATGTATGACATTGTTCTACATTCTGTCCATCAACTGTGTTTTTTGTAATCTTTCACATGGCACACACATGACATTGTCACACAGGGTCATGCTGGGCGTCAATTTGACAAGTGAGACAGTGCCACTTTCCCCGGCATCATGTGACAGATGCCCGTACTGAATAGTGTGCCATTCCAGTGTTGATCTGCATCACAACATGTTTATGATGTTACTTATGTGACAGGTGTAAAGGTTATGTGAACCACATAGTGCCCCATCACAAATGACATGTCTCAACAGCTCATCACACATCAACTGTTCCACATGATCACATGCCCTGTGCTATATCACTGTCTGCCACACCTAGGGCCTGCTGATGTAAGGATGCCAAGCCAATATATACATCGACATCCTCATTATGACCTTACACCTACATCCCTGCCATGTGTTTTGCTGGTATCACTATTGTAATGGTGCCATGCTTGAGCTTGTAAAACGCACCGTACACATGCATTCACTAGAGCGTGTCAACCGCTCAGTACCCCTATAGTACATGTGTGTGTACGGGTCGTTTCAACATTGCATTCGAGCCATAAGCGATTGGACCATACCCCAATAGTACGTGCATGTGTACGGGTCATTTCAACATTGCATTCAAGCTATACACGATTGGACCATTCCCCAAGAGTAGGTGTGTGTGTATGGGTCGTTTAACTATTACATTCAAGCCATAAACGATTCCCACTTGGGGATCACCTTCCTGAGGCAATCCCCGGACAGAGATCAACTAGGGAGGAGTACAATTGGAAAGGGGGTATTCTCCCCTTTTCAATGATATCTCTACCATCAGCCTTGGTGCTGATGACTGAGCTAGCCCCTGAGCACTGAGGCAGTGAAACTAATACTGAGTTTCAGTTTCTCCAAAATGACATCAGCACGACCACACTGACCGTCATTTCAGGGAAATGATCAGAACACCGTTGGGAGCTGGGGAAGCTCCTGAGAGTGTTTGAACAAAAAGGGAATCCCTCTGGTGCACACACCAGAGGGATTTCCCGTGCCATGTGCGTGGACGGCTGGGAGCCGTCCGATGCACATGAGCACTGGTGCATCGGATGGCTCCCAACCATCCAACGCACTGAAAGGGTTAAGAAACACTCTCCAGGGAACCGGGAAAAAAGGAATTTAAAGTAAAATGCATTTATTTATTATAAATGAAAATTGATTTCCTTAAAAAAAAAAAAAACTTCCAATGCCCATATGACATGTTTGTAAACAGAAACCTGTAAAGAAATAAGAAAAACAACACACAAAACACGGTTCAATCCCAAAAATACATATTCATCACATTTAATTATCAAAATATAAATATCATAACACAATTTAGCATAACATAACAATACTTTACTAAACAAGAGTGAAAAAACACAGAACTGCAAAGTAGTGAAAATCACTATTAATACAGCTAAATATAAATCAAACCCACTAACAACACTATACCTACCTTAAGACCTCCCCCAGATCCCCTAACCTCAAGACCCTTGAAAATCCTTAATAAAGGACTGACCTGTTCTGAGCAACAGCAGCACCTTACCGTGACCTGAATCTGGGAAAATAGACTAAAATAAAACAAATATATTACAAAATAGAAGGAAGCAGCAAAAATGAAAATGGCCACTGAACGAATTTAAAAAGGTGGTGCTGCACCAGGAGGGGTACCAATTGTCTCCCCCTGCATTTCCCTGCACGGCGTGGCAGGCATGCAGTGCATGGCATTTTAACATTGCGTACGGTGCTGCAGCCTGCCTGGCAATTACGATGCGCCCACCTGTATGGCAGGAGCATTGTAATTGCAGTGGTGGAACTGCCGCATGCCTGGCAGGTGGTCCCACACACCGCAACGATGGCCACTAAGTCCTCCTAGAAGTGAAATAATGTAAAAATATTGCAAACATGTAGGAAAAAATGCAAAATATATATTAAACATGTCAAAAAATGTCAAATTTGTAAGAAAGTTGTAAAGTATAAATTAAATGATAATATAAAACATATATTATTATTCGAATACATAGTGAAAAACTTGTTAAAATTATGTTGAACATATTTATAAATAACAATAATCAATGTTAAAACAAAAGTCTCAAACAATTTAAAAAAGTACAAAATGTACAACATAATTATTAAATATACATTTTATTTAATATTGAAAAAATCATTAACATATTTTATTTATTTAACTATATAATGTTTATTTATAAGTAAAAATCCATGTTTAAAAATGTAATAATATACATGAAATAAACTTTGAGAACAAAAATAACAGAGAAAAAAGTGTTACATGTCTTCATTCTATGAAAAACACAAATTAATGATAATAGTGCTTACACCAATAAACCCCTTTTTTGATTGTTTCTAAACAACAACAGTTCAAATTAAAGAACACAAAATATTTCTACTACATACATAAAAATACATGTAAAACAAAGTATTTCAAGCTAAAATGATCAAATTAAATAATCACACTCCAACAGCAAACATTTTGAAGAAAGTGTTGGACACTAAAGGGTTAGTATTTAAAATTCCCACCGCAATCTAAACCAATTTGGAGACAGTGTTGGACACTAAAGGGAAGACTTTTACTATTCCCGCTCCAAGTTTAAACCAATATGGGAAAGGTGTTGGACACCAAAGGGTAACTTTTACTATTTTCACTCCAACCTATACCATATTTGGAGAAGATGTTTGGCTCTAAAGTGGTGACATTTACCATTCTCCATCCAATCTAAAACAATTTAGTGAAAGTGTTGGACAATGAAAGTGTGTCATTTACTTGTGCCTCTCCAACCAATGCCAATTTTTGGAAGGTGTTGGGTTCTAAAGGCGGAAAAATACTATTACCACCGCAATCTAACCATATTGGACATAGTTCCTGAACACTAAAGGCGTGACAATTAATAATTCCACTCAATTCTACTGGGGGAAGGTGTTGGACTATAAAGTAGTGACATTTACTATTCCCACTCCAGCCTATACCAAATTGTGGCAGGATCTTGGACACTATAAGGGTACTATTTACTATTCTCACTCTAATCTATACCAAATTGGAGATGGGGTTGGGCACTTAAGGAATGACATTCACTATTCCCACTGCAATCTAACCATATTGGATGACTCTCTTGGACACTAAAGGCATGACAATTACTACTCCCACTCCATTCTAACCATACTGGAGGAAGGTGTTGGACTATAAAGTGGTGGCATTTACTATTCACATTCCAATATAAACATATTGTGAGGAAGGTGTTGGACACTAAAAGGGGGAAATGTACTCCTCCCACCAGAATCTAACCATATTAAGGGAGGGTGTTGGGAAGTAAAGGGATGACATTTACTGTTACTACTTCAATCTGAACATATTGGGCGAAAGGTGCTGACACTAAAGGTTGAAATTTACTACCCCAATCTAATCAGATTGGGGGAAGGTGTTAGACAATAATGGGATGACATTTACTATTTCAACTCCAATCTTAGCGTATTTCAAGACGTTGTTGAATGCTATAGAGGTCAAATATACTTTGTCCACTACAATTTAAAACATTTTGTATAAGGTAACCCAAATTAAATATTTAATTTGCACAATTAATACTACATACTCACACACACATTTGCACCTATAAAATAAACCAAAATGTAATCTAAAAGCACACTAACCAAAACTACAAACATATTTTTTCATATTCTAATATTAATATATGAACAGAATTGCATTACTATAAATATTTAATATATTTTTTAAATATTTATTACCATACCTAAACTTAAGACCAAAACTTGAATTTAACAGAGACAAAATCCTAACTTTACGACTTTTGGTATTCACAAAGGGCATTTAGGAGTAGTAACATTAGGATTCCTAACTTTATTGCTCCTAAATGCCCTTTGTGACTACTTAAAGTCGTAAAGGTAGGATTTCGTCTCAGATTACTTTTGTGAATCGGGCCCTGTAGTTTTAATTTTTTTATATTTCTATAATTGAATTGTCTTTGCATAATTCAATTTATTTTAGATTTAATATGATTCAATATTTTATTTAATTATAAAAGTAACAATTAGTAAACAAATAATAAAATTACAAAACTAAATAAAAAATTGCAAAATATTGATTTGTATATAATTAACATAAAGGGGCTGATTCCGATTCGGGAGAAAAAAACGTTGTACGATTCGTATTCGTAGCTGTCTCCGTACGAATGAAAAAAGACCGTCCGAACTGTGTAGTACGATCCGTATCCCGAAAATACATCCAAATAGCAGCGAACCGTACGAACCATAATCGTAGACCCGTACGAAATGGAGTCGGAACTCAAGCCATACGCTTTGTAAACATGCCGTACTACCAAACAAGTACGATCAAGACCGGGGCCCGAGTACGCAATTTGTACGGGCAAACGTAGTCGCGTATGAAGCATGATTCGTACCGAAAATATTGCTTATGAGCGAGCCGCACCAAGAAATACGAACCGCACACCCTTCAATAAAGCGTATGCGAACACCTCCCCCCAAACGGCCCGTATCAGCAAGCTGCACCAACAAATATTAACAGCACACCCCTTAATAAAGCGCATGCGAACCCCCACCCCAAAAAGGGCCCGTATCAGCCAGCCGCACCAACAAATATGAACTGCACACCCCTCAATAAAGCGTACGCGAACCCCCACCCCGCAGACGGCCCGTATCAGCCAGCCGCGCCAACAACTACGAACCGCACACCACTCAATAAAGGGTACGCGAACCCGCACCCTGAAAACGCCCCGTGTCAGCCAGCTGCACCAACAAATACAAATTGCACACCACTCAATAAAGCGTACGCGAACACCCTAAAAACGTCCCGTATGAGCCAGCAGCACCAACAAATGCGAACTGCACACCACTCAATAAAGCGTACGCGAACACCCCAAAAACGTCCCGTAGAACCAGCAGCATCAACAAATACGAACCGCACACCCCCCACAAATAAAGCGCAAGCGAACCCCGAAACCAGCACAAGGAGGGTGCAAACGAGTCGCACAACCCCACAAAACATGTCTTCTGTGTACACACCAGTGGAAAACAATGTCCTGGCCACATCCAAACAGGCTAACAGTGGGGCCAAGTCACACCCAGCCCTTATAACACACCCACAAAAATTTAAAATAAGCCACACCCACAAATGGACCAGTAAAAGGGCCCACACATACAACCCATCATCCTTTGCAACATATCTATTTGCGCAAAGACACTGACAGCACATCAACAACTGCACCCATACACCTTCACACATAGACCCTGTCTCATTCACACCCACACCACCCCCATCACAATCAGACCCACACACCCTCATCTATACACACCATCACCCCCCAATCAGATACATCCCACACCATGACCACACCAAAGAATCCAAAGTTCACTAACCCGGAGATGGAGATCCTTACAGTCATCAGAGTTGAGTACAGCTGTTTGGTGCTTTGGTCAGACAGACCAGCATAGCTGAAAAAACACGCCTGTGGGAGAGGATCGTCGATAAGGTCAATGTTGTTGCACCCATCAGGCGCACCACGAGGGACTGCCAGGCCATGCAGTACGATCTGCGGAGGGTGGTCAAGAGGAACATGGACGAAGACTACGCCCATGCACACCACACTGGAGGTGGTGGTCCCTGCAGACCTGCACAATACCATCACTGGGAGGAGAAAGTCATGGCCCTGCTACCACCGATGGGAGTTCACGGAATCGAAGGAGCCGTGGAGCCTGGTACAACTCATGTAACATGGGCGGACTACCAGCAGTGCCTAACAGTATTGGGGTGGGTGGCTATGACTCCCAGCAGTGACTAACAGTATGGGGGTGAGTGGCTATGACTCCCAGCAGTGCCTAACAGTATGGGGATGGGTGGCTATGACTCCCAGCAGTGCCTAACAGTATGGGGTGGTATGTGGGTGGGTGGCCATGACTCCCAGCAGTGCCTAACAGTATGGGGGTGGGCAGCTATGACTCCCAGCAGTGCCTAACAGTATGTGGATGGGTGGCTATGACTCCCAACAGTGCCTAACAGTATGGGGGTGGGTGGCTATAACTCCCAGCAGTGCCTAACAGTATGGGGAGGGGTGGCTATGACTCCCAACAGTGTCTGACAGTATAAGGTTGGGTAATTGGTGGGTAGCTATGACTCCCAGCAGTGCCTAACAGTATGGGGGTGGTATGTGGGTGGGTGGCTATGACTCCCAGCAGTGCCTAACAGTATGAGTGTGGGTGGCTATGACTCCCAACAGTGCCCAACAGTATGGGGGTGGGTGACTATGACTCCCAGCAGTGCCTAACAGTATGGGGTGGTATGTGGGTGGGTGGCCATGACTCCCAGCAGTGCCTAACAGTATAGGGGTGGGTGGCTATGACTCCCAGCAGTCCCTAACAGTATGTGGGTGGGTGGTTATGACTCCCAACAGTGCCCACCGTATTGTTGTGGGTGGCTATGACTCCCAGCAGTGCCTAACAGTATGGTGGTGGTATGTGGGTGGGTGGCCATGACTGCCAGCAGTGCCTAACAGTATAGGGGTGGGTGGCTATGACTCCCAGCAGTGCCTAATAGTATGTGGGTGGGTGGCTATGACTCCCAACAGTGCCCAGCAGTATGGGGTGGGTGGCTGTGACTCCCAGCAATGCCTAACAGTATGGGGGTGGTATGTGGGTGGGTGGCCCTGACTCCCAGCAGTGCCTAACAGTATGTGGATGGGTGGCTAGGACTCCCAGCAGTGCCTAACAGTATGGGGGTGGGTGCAAGGGGAGTGCCAGAAGGCTGCAAGGTGGAGGGTGAGAGGGTGCAAGGTATAGGGTAGGAGGCTGCACTCATCCCATATGGCCCACGTACACACCCATGCACCATGCTCAATGCACAGGGAGTGTGAAAGTACTGACAATATAGCTAACACTGGGCCCTGTTCTAGGCAGCACAAGGCCCTCCTGTGACCAGTGCAAACACTAACACCAGTACAAGGTCAGATATCCTGCACAGGAACTCACAACCACTATCATGGCAGAATGATTCATGGGGGACAGACACACCACGAGGGACACCCACTTGCAAATCACACTCAAACTACTAGCATGGCCTGTCACACACACCCCTTACAGAAACAGAGCCTCTGGGGACAGGCAATGGAGTGCGCCACTGTCACAATCGTCATGTAACACAACTAAACAAATACTGATCTGATAACGCATCCAAGCAAAAAATGCACAGTGCTGAATCACAAGTCCATTGTGCCTCTCACACAATGCTGTTGCCACAGCTTTTGGACGCTGTGGATGCACTTAAGTAGCACCATGGACCTGGGTATTGACAAGGTGATGCATCTTGGAGAAGTGCCACGTTCTAAAGCCCTGTGCCAGAAGTAGGTGTACTAGTCCAGGGGGGTTGGCAGTGGCTGGCCGACACGGCACAGCAACACCTCTCAAAGGTTTCTGACTGAAATCAGAAAAATTCCACTCAGTGTCTATCATAAACATGCTGCATTTAAACCCTGTGCATGCTTGAACCAGGCATAAGGATTGACGCTGCATTGTGCAGATTGGGCCACACAGAGCACAGCTGAATCTGTGTCGTGCTGGCGACACAAGCCACAGCAATGGCTGTGCCAGTCATCGTAAACAGTACCGAACATGTCAATGACCCCTGAGCACATGTCAATCTGATCCCACAACATACCCATACACAAGTGAACAATGACAACAATCAAAAGCAGGTGGAACAGTGCTAAAGACAATGAATATCAACATTGGATGTTGCATGATAGTGCATTAACAGTGCCTGTCTCTCACACACACAGGGCAACGAGTGGAAACTACCCCCAACCAGGGGGCAGATGGATCCCAGTCCCAGGCTCAGCAGGACCCTGACCCCACTGACAGCGACGCCTCTCAACACACCGTGGATGACCCCAACCAACCTGGCCCCTCTGGATCCCAAACCCGTGTAGCAGCTGGATAAGATACATCTGTGCCAACCACCACACCCATTCCCTCCACATCCCAGCAGACAATTCGGAGCCCTGCCCATAGTCCACAACAGATCCAGTCTGACAATGAGGGACAAGGTTCCCCAAGGACCCAGGAGGTGGCAGACGACACCACCACTGCCATCACTCATGGGTCCTGTCGATCCGATGTGCCCACAAGCGCAGGCCATGCTCGTGTGGCAGGGGTGGTGGGAGTGGCGCAAATCGGATGAGAGAACCTGACCAGCAAGTTGCAGGGCCCGGTATGTCTGAACTCAGAAACTTCATGGAGGCATACCGGCGGGACACCAGGGAGTTCAGCCAGGTAGTGGAGGCCCTCAACGAAATTAAAAATCATCAGGCCGAGCAACATGCCAGTCAACAACGACACCAGGGACGGATGGGCTCTTGACGGTACATAGGGAAATGAGCCAATCACTCCGTCAGATTGCTTTCAACATGTAGCACCCTCCCTGTGTCACCAGGCCAGAAACATCAAGGCAAAGACCAACACCAGCCACAGGGAGGGAGGAGGAGGAGGAATTGTCCTACGGAGCATCCAGGCATCGTCAAAGCCTGCACATGAGGGTCCCACAAGGAAGGTGGGTAGTACACGCAAAAGACAGTGAGAGGCAGTGGACAATTCATAACTCCCAGGTCACCTGGTCTGCATCTTGCCTTTGTGTGCAACAGCATCACCTTATTGACTGTCTGACTCTCCCACATGGACTTGCTGGTCGCAGTGTGCCCAATGATGCCAAGCACTGTGGCCTGGACTCTGTTGACTCAAACTGTGAACTTTGGATTCCCCCCCCTTTTTTAAATCAACTACTCACGTTTCCCACACAAGATCAGAAAATAAATCAAAATAGCACACTACGCATTGGTGTAGAAGTTTTGTACCCAGAGTCAAAAACATATGTGTGAGGATGAGTATAAAATGCCCGAGTGTTGAACAAACTGCAGCCATCCACACACTGGGATCTGAGTCCGGTTGAGGACACACATAGGTCACAATATTCCAACAACTACATACATGGATGGCAATACACACCTGTGATGTTTACAAAATGCTGAAGGGGTTGGCTTGAAATACTGCAGATACAGACACGTACAGAAGAGTTGCTTGGAGGTGGACAGATCATGGGTAATATGTAAGTGTCCACGGAGGAAGTACCAGGATCTGTTTTCAGAGGTATGAGAACTATCAGCCGCTTGCAGTTTTACTGTGGATGTGATGAATGGTGCCCAGGCCAAGGGTGGCAGGACGGACTGTGGCCAATGGGGTGTTGGATGGTAGACGTCCATATTAGTTCATTGGCTTGGGCCTGTGGAGTGCCTACTGAGTGTGGCTAACGAGTATGAAGGTGAACCTGCAGTTGACTGTGGGACTATTGTAGGTATCTCAGGTGGACGGTGATGTGGCAGTAGCAGGGGATGTTGAGGATGAGTTGTGTGCATGCACCCAGGATTTGCACAAGTACTCCTGGAGTCTGGTTCATGTACCTGTGTAGAGGTTGTTGCTGTAGTTGGGCTGGCTGGTGTTGTTGACGGCGACCAGGCTGAACACCACCTCGTCAACAGAAATCGCCGTAGCCATCCCAGAAGGCTATAAGATCTCCAGCAGACACCGCACCAACAGAGTGGGAGGAAGAATCCCCATCATCCACATGAACACTCCCAGAGTCACTACCAACACCAACAACATCCTCCCCACCGCCTAGCACATGCACTTACAGATCCCCACTGATGCCAACAACACCCTCAGAGGAACACTCATCGACAGACTACCTGGACCCCGACCACAATTCATCAACTCCATCGCTGACCTCATTAGCACGCACGCCCTTGGCTACATGGATTACATCCTCCTTGGGGACATGAACTTTCAGCTTGAGAACAACAACGACCCAAACTCCACTGCCCTGATCGACAACCTCATCAACCTCGGATTTAAACTACTGTTGACGACACCCACCCACACCGCTGGACACACACAGGACCCCATCTTCTCTACAACTCCACATGTCTCCTTCAACCACACCACCGAACACTACTGGACAGACCACAGATGCCTCCACTTTATCTTAGGTAAACCCACCACACCCCCCCGCACACAGCACATGCCACGCTGCTGCTGGTGCAAGGCCGTCGTGGACCTGGGAACACCCGCTGACCACACCTACCCCGATTCCGCTGCCATCAACCTCAAACAGCGGATCAACGACTGCGCCGACACCCTCACCACAATCAAGACCTCCGCCACCTATCACAACAACAAGATAGCCGCATGGTTCACCGAAGACCTCAGGACCTCCAAGTGCACCTGTCGGAAGCTGTAGAGGAGCTGGCTCTGCAACCAAACACCAGACAGCTACACCGCACACAAGAGCGCCACCCGCTGATACCACCAACTCATCATGACCGCCAACAGGACAGCCTAGACAGCAATGCACACAACAGCAAACAACACATCAACATCATGATTGAACTCTCAACTCCCACCTACAACACTAACGACATACCACCATCACAAGACCTGTGTGACTCACTGGCCACCTTCTTACACAGTAAGATCATCGACATCCACTACAGCTTCTACTCCGCTACCCCCACACCCACAAACGAGTCCACCCCCCCTTAGACCAACACCCACACAAATAACCTGACCGCCTGGTACAACGTCAGTGACGAAGACACCATCAGGACCATGGACTCAATCCACTCCGGATCCCCATGATACACATTGTTTCTCCACATTTTCTACAAATCCAGCTAAGCCAGCGCACCCGTTCTGCAAAAAGCAATCAACATCTCCTTCGAGACAGCTACCTTCACTGGGAGCTGGGAGAATGCTGAGATCAACGCCTTAGTGAATGAACAAAAGGCGGACCCCAAATACCTCAAGAACTTCAGGGCCATCTCCCTGCTCCCCTTCCCAGAAAAAGTCTTGTAGAAGATCATCAACAGACTGCTGACTCGCTACCTCGAAGACAACAACATCATTGGACCATCACAGTCTGGATTCCGCAAACCACAGCATGGAGACCGCCCTCATCACTGCCAACGAAGACATCAGCATCCTCATGGAAAAAGGAGAAACAGCCGCCCTCATCCTTCTGGACCTATCACCAGCCTTCCACACGATCTGCCAAGGCACTCTAACAGCATGCATCCATATCGCTGGAATCCAAGAGATTGCCCTGGCCTGAGCTACATCCTCCCTCTCCGGCAGAGCCCAGAGCGTCTGCCTGCCACACTTCTGTTCGAAGACCACTGAGACCATCCGCAGCGTCCCACAAGGATCATCCCTCAGCCCGACGTTGATCAATATCCACATGGCACCACTCACCCATGTTGCACAACAACATAGCCTCAACATCATCTCCTACGCCAATTACACCCAGTTGATCATATCCCTCACCGAAGAACCACACACTGCCAAAGGCAACCTCCACAAATGGATGAGGGACAGCAGGCTGAAGCACAATTCTGACTAAACGGAGGTCCTCATCCCTGGCCCCACCACCTCAGCCTGTGACGACTCCTGGTGACCAACATCGCTAGGAACAGCCCCAGAACCCACCAACCACGCACGCAACCTGGGGGTCATCCTCAAATCCTCCCTCCCCATGACCAAGCAGGACAAACGCCATCCAAGCTTCCTGCTTCAACATCCTCTGAATGCCCGGCAGGATCTTCAAATGGATCACCTCCAACACGTGAAAAACAGTCATCTGGGCCCTCTCCACGAAACAGTCATCTGGGCCCTCTCCACGAGCTCACTGGATTAAGGGAACGCCCCTTATGCAGCTACAACAACCAAAATCCTGACACGGCTGCAACGCATCCAGAACTCCTCGCCATGTCTGATCGTCGATTTCCCCAACACGGCCAAATCACACCACACCTGAGAGGCCTGCACTGGCTCCCTGTCAACAACAGGATCACCTTCAAACTCCTCATCCACGCACACAAAGCTCCTAACCACGCCGGACCAGCATACCACAACGACCGACTCAGCTTCTACACACCCACCCGCAGACTCCGCTCTACAAACCTCACACTTGCCACAGTCCCTCACATCTGGAAAACCACTGGCAGTGACAAATCCTATTCCTACCTCACCTCAAAGACCTGGAACACCCTCCCTACAAGGCTAAGACAGACCCAGGACCTGCTGGCCTTCAGAAGACTTCTCAAGACCTGGATTTTCGATCTGTAGCAGCACCCCCCCCCAGCGCATTGAGACCCTCACGGGTAGGAGGGGCGCTCAACAAATGAATTGATTGATTGATTGATTGATAGGTAGATGATAGTTACAATGAGAGTGGTCAGGCTGTTGGTGTGATACCGAATGCAGATGTTTGACAATGCGGAGTGTGTCCTTGATGTTGTATGTGACTCTGAGGGTGTACCTCGTTAAGTTAGAGCAATCATAATTCTGGTTTTGGTGTGTGGTCCCTGTGAGTTTTGGACTATCCGTCTGTGATGGCTATGTAGAAGTGGTGTGCTGAGGTTGCATACTACCACTTCATCACACACATGAGCAGTTGAAATGCCCCTGTGGCATGGTGTGCGTACATGTGAAACCCTTGCAATCACGGCACAGACCCATCAAAGATGCACCTACAGCAGATTATGTTTACGGGATAAAAACAGCATGCCTAATCTTTCTTTTTGCTGGGTATACTCAGACGTGAGTCCCAGGCTCTCCACACCACTGGAGTCAAGCTATCCAGGCTGAATGAAGGCTGATAGCCAGAAACCGGTCCTTGGATGCTTGATTCCGGTCTGGGAAAGACATGGCTTGGTAGTTCGGACTGGACTGTTCCCATGGGGCACAGGGTCAGAGCTGATTTGCACATAGCCAGTGTCTAACCCAGGGTGGTGTGGAGTGCAAAAAAACGATGGATTTAGGCCCAGATCCTTGTACTGGGGTGAATGTATGACATTGTTCTACATTCTGTCCATCAACTGTGTTTTTTGCAATTTTCACCCTGAGTGTGCTGGGTATACTCAGACGTGAGTCCCAGGCTCTCCACACCACTGGAGTCAAGCTATCCAGGCTGAATGAAGGCTGATAGCCAGAAACCGGTCCTTGGATGCTTGATTCCGGTCTGGAAAAAAGACATGGCTTGGTAGTTTGGACTGGACTGTTCCCATGGGGCACAGGGTCAGAGCTGATTTGCATATAGCCAGCGTCTAACCCAGGGTGGTGTGGAGTGCAAAAAAATGATGGATTTAGGCCCAGATCCTTGTACTGGGGTGAAGGTATGACATTGTTCTACATTCTGTCCATCAACTGTGTTTTTTGCAATTTTCACCCTGAGTGTGCTGGGCATACTCAGACGTGAGTCCCAGGCTCTCCACACCACAGGAGTCAAGCTATCCAGGCTGAATGAAGGCTGATAGCCAGAAACCGGTCCGTGGATGCTTGATTCCGGTCTGGGAAAGACATGGCTTGGTAGTTCGGACTGGACTGTTCCCATGGGGCACAGGGTCAGAGCTGATTTGCATATAGCCAGTGTCTAACCCAGGGTGGTGTGGAGTGCAAAAAAACGATGGATTTAGGCCCAGATCCTTGTACTGGGGTGAATGTATGACATTGTTCTACATTCTGTCCATCAACTGTGTTTTTTGCAATTTTCACCCTGAGTGTGCTGGGCATACTCAGACGTGAGTCCCAGGCTCTCCACACCACAGGAGTCAAGCTATCCAGGCTGAATGAAGGCTGATAGCCAGAAACCGGTCCGTGGATGCTTGATTCCGGTCTGGGAAAGACATGGCTTGGTAGTTCGGACTGGACTGTTCCCATGGGGCACAGGGTCAGAGCTGATTTGCATATAGCCAGAGTCTAACCCAGGGTGGTGTGGAGTGCAAAAAAAACGATGGATTTAGGCCCAGATCCTTGTACTGGGGTGAATGTATGACATTGTTCTACATTCTGTCCATCAACTGTGTTTTTTGCAATTTTCACCCTGAGTGTGCTGGGCATACTCAGACGTGAGTCCCAGGCTCTCCACACCACAGGAGTCAAGCTATCCAGGCTGAATGAAGGCTGATAGCCAGAAACCGGTCCGTGGATGCTTGATTCCGGTCTGGGAAAGACATGGCTTGGTAGTTCGGACTGGACTGTTCCCATGGGGCACAGGGTCAGAGCTGATTTGCATATAGCCAGTGTCTAACCCAGGGTGGTGTGGAGTGCAAAAAAACGATGGATTTAGGCCCAGATCCTTGTACTGGGGTGAATGTATGACATTGTTCTACATTCTGTCCATCAACTGTGTTTTTTGCAATTTTCACCCTGAGTGTACTGGGTATACTCAGACGTGAGTCCCAGGCTCTCCACACCACTGGAGTCAAGCTATCCAGTCTGACTGAAGGCTGATAGCCAGAAACCGGTCCTTGGATGCTTGATTCCGGTCTGGGAAAGACATGGCTTGGTAGTTCGGACTGGACTGTTCCCATGGGGCACAGGGTCAGAGCTGATTTGCATATAGCCAGTGTCTAACCCAGGGTGGTGTGGAGTGCAAAAAAACGATGGATTTAGGCCCAGATCCTTGTACTGGGGTGAATGTATGACATTGTTCTACATTCTGTCCATCAACTGTGTTTTTTGTAATCTTTCACATGGCACACACATGACATTGTCACACAGGGTCATGCTGGGCGTCAATTTGACAAGTGAGACAGTGCCACTTTCCCCGGCATCATGTGACAGATGCCCGTACTGAATAGTGTGCCATTCCAGTGTTGATCTGCATCACAACATGTTTATGATGTTACTTATGTGACAGGTGTAAAGGTTATGTGAACCACATTGTGCCCCATCACAAATGACATGTCTCAACAGCTCATCACACATCAACTGTTCCACATGATCACATGCCCTGTGCTATATCACTGTCTGCCACACCTAGGGCCTGCTGATGTAAGGATGCCATGCCAATATATACATCGACATCCTCATTATGACCTTACACCTACATCCCTGCCATGTGTTTTGCTGGTATCACTATTGTAATGGTGCCATGCTTGAGCTTGTAAAACGCACCGTACACATGCATTCACTAGAGCGTGTCAACCGCTCAGTACCCCTATAGTACATGTGTGTGTACGGGTCGTTTCAACATTGCATTCGAGCCATAAGCGATTGGACCGTACCCCAATAGTACGTGCATGTGTACGGGTCGTTTCAACATTGCATTCAAGCTATACACGATTGGACCATTCCCCAAGAGTACGTGTGTGTGTATGGGTCGTTTAACTATTACATTCAAGCCATAAACGATTGGATCGTACCCCAATAGTACGTGCTTGTGTACGGGTCGTTTCAACATTGCATTCGAGCCATACGCGAGCGGACCGTACCCCAATAGTACGTGCGTGTGTACGGGTCGTTTCACTATTACATTCGAGCCATACGCGATTTGACCATACTCCATTAGTACGTGCGTGTGTACGGGTCATTTCAACATTGCATTCGAGCCATACGCGAGTGGACCGTAACCCGCCATTGCGTCGTTTCACTATTGAAAAAGTTGCATTCGCGATGAAAAATGCACCGTACTTGTGTGGGGATCCCAGAAAATACATAGGGAACATCTAGGGGACGAGTAGAATGCCCAGAATGCAGGCTAATTGTCAAGGAAACAGAGATTTGAGTGTGTTCTACAGGTGTACTGAAAAATTCAGTTGGTCAAAACTATACAATGTTGCAAAATTTGTTGTGGAGCTCAAACTCAATTTTTAAACCATGCAAATGTGTGTCATGGCCTTAAGTGTAATGGGATTGGATGACACATAGGATGCAAAGTAATCTGGCCTATCATACTGTACTCCTGGGACTGACAGCCCCTTAACAGCATTGATTTAAGGCTGCATGTGACTGTGAGAGGGCACTTGCCTGCACAACATTGGAGTGGACACCACTGCTGCTGTCTCTGCATTCCCAGACCCTGCTTTTGCTGACCATGGAGAGGGTACCTGCATTCAGTGAGGAGGAGAACCAGGCCTAGCTGGATGCCCTCCTACCAAACTTCAGCAAGCTGTATGGGTAAACCAGGGGATCAGGTGAGTGATGAATGTGTGAGTGTCACTACAGGCATTGTGTATTTATAGAACAGAGATGCAATGTTGTTTGGAGTGAGTGCCGGGTGTGTATATTGTGGTATATCCCATTCAGTGAATGCTGTAGTTAAATAGTGTTTACTGCTTACCTGCATTGTGCTAACTGTGACATTCAATGCAATGTGAATCACACTTTCTGCGGTGCCACACCTTGCATGTTTTTAGCCATGATTTACTGAGGTGTAACAGTGTTCCCCCCAGAGTGACAGATGAATGTACTCACTGTTGTTAATTGTTTTTCGTGACCTGTGTGGATGTTGGACAAATGCTTGCTTTGAAGTCATGGACATTGAAGAGTCTGAATGTTCTTTGTCACCTGGCTATTTGTGTATGTGATGTTTGGGAACATTGGTGCATGGCGTATGCCACAGCTGTACCCATCTGATGTGACAAGTATGCAGTGCCGTGTGCATGACTTGGACGGTTAGGATGACGCCTGTGTCACATCTTTGTAAAGTGTGACATGTGCAGAGTGAGGTTGTATACACTTTTGACAATGACAAGCTAATGATCTGTGCCAGGGTGTGAATGTGTGGTCTGCTGAGGGTTCTTTGATGTACTGTGATATGTGACAGCATGTCACGTGCTGTCCACCACCCTGAAGTTGCATATCTTGTTCAGTGTGTGCCATGCTCAGTGAGTGATTTGCACCCCTTATGGCATCTGTTGCCTTTCAAAGGCATGTAGTGCATTGGTGTTTGCTTACAGGCCACATTCACATGGACAATGGTGCAAGTCCTGTCAGCATCCTATGCCCTGTTGTCATCGCCAATGTGGTGAAAGTGTGTGTCTTTGGGACATGGAGGAGATGTACTGATGTTGTTTCACTTTGTCTTCCTCACAGGTAACTGCCTATGAGAAGGGGGAGATCTGGCTGGACATAGCCAGGGCTGTCAGGTCTGTTGGGGGCCCTCGCCGAAGGATCCAGAACATCCGAAAGAGGTGGCAGGACATCCGGTGCTGGACCCGCCGTATCGCCCGGGTCCAGCTGAAGCTTGAAGCTCCACGCTGGCATGGCGGCGCCCATCACCTCACCCCCCACATGGTCTGGGTCCTGGAAGTGGTTTTTCCTGACCTTCATAGGAAGATGCAGGAGGGACATCAGCAAGGAGGGGGTAGGTTCATGTCTGTTTGTTGTCATGTGTGTCACATGCTACCTGCAGTGCTCAGAAGCCTGGTAACACTCCCACAGTTGGGGTGGTCTGGTCAGACAGGCAATTTATGCATTGTCATTTCAATGCCCCATATTCTGCTGATGCTCTTTTACATCCCTTCCCCTCCTCCACATGTGTCCCCTGCTTTGGGTATTTCGTTTTTGGCCATGTACTCCTAGGGTGCAATGTATTAGTATGCATAGTGCCTAGCACATCATCATGTTGGAGGGAGGTCTGTGACACGTGTTGGTACCTTCCATGTTCCACGACGTGTGCACTGTGTTTGCCCTTCATGATTTTTTGGCACTGATCATGAGTCTCAACATGGAGCTCATCACGGGTCTGCCTCAATAGCCTTTGTCCCTGGTATACTTTGTATTTCTCATGTGTTAGCTACATATGCACACTGTCCATGTATACAATGTTTGGCTTGTGCATACTCACACTGGGCAGTGCGTGTGTGCATATTCACAAGAATATGTTGCTGGTTGTTTGTGACTAATATGGATGGGCAGCCACACGAGGTGACCTTGGGTTAATTTAAATCGCTGCACAGTTATTGATACCCTGATACTGAGGTTTCACTACTTGAGCTGTATCACTCACATTGACGGGGTGATGGGGGTGTTGTGCAGGGGAGGTGTGATGGGCCTGCCTGTTTAGCCTCGTCAGTGGTGAGCTGTGTATGTAATTTCTGATGTGAACTCATCACTATGCACTTACCCAGTGATGCTGGACAATGCTGTCATTGTTGGATTTAGAGGCTATGTTGTTGGCTCACAGAGATGTTTGTTCCACATAGATTTGTGCAACATATATGTATTGGTGGTGCAACACAGTTTTGTCTTGGTGTGCACACTACTGTATTCACATTTCCCATGTGGTTGAGGGTGTGTCAACAATGCAGCGATGTTTTTAATATTCACAATTGCAGGCACATTAGCCTAGGCATTTTCAGGATTTTGGACATGTGGGCCACTTCACCTGACAGCCAGTGTGTGTTATGTGCTAGCAACTGTATGATCTGTTGATAGAAGCCACCTGTGAGGAGTGTCACAATAGTTTGTCGTGATGGAGGGAGCCTCTGTACCAATCATATACTCACACCCAATCAACAGGTCAGGGTTTTATCCATCACCTTTCTGTTGCACACTCTGCCCCCCAAGTTCAAACATGGTCATGTGCAAATCTGTCTGTCCATGTGCCTCATGGGAACATTCTAGCCAAAAATGTTAAACCATGCCTTCCCTGGACTGGAAACAAGGGGGCATATTATCAAGGGGGTTTATCTCCGTTTTTTTGGCTTTAAAAGCCAAGAAAGCGGAGATAAAATGATCTCCCTATTACCTAGCTGCTGCTAACACCAGTTAGCGACAGCTAGTAGGAGTTAGCGACCATCTTGGGCCCCACTTTGCATGTCAGTGATATTTATCACTAATGAGATGCAAAGTGGGTGTGCCAAGATGTTAGAGACTGAAAACAGTCGCTAACATCGCTATCTCCTATTACCAACTTTTGGAGATATTCGCGCTAAGCGGGAATATCTCCAAAAGCTAACACCTGCCCTGAGCAGTTCTTAGCCATGTTATCCAATGGGAGGTGGATAACATGGCTAAGAGCATTAGCTCGCTAATGCATGAATATCGCTGACTTTTCAGCGATATTCATGCTTTGCGGCGATTTTTACCGCATTTGCGTTAAACCTTGGTAATACCAAGGTTTATTTGCGGTAAAAATCGCCGCAGCGCTGCGGTAAATTTTTGTCTCTAACCAAGCAATAGCGATAATTATCGCTATTGCTTGGTGATATGCCCCAAGGTTCCTGGGACCACTTTCTGGCATTACAGCTGTCTTCAGCCATGCTTGTTTGTATACACATCTGTGTTTCATGCAAGCCTGGCCGTAGACGGCTGTGATGCCAGTGAGAGGTGATAAAAAGCTTGTTTGAGGTCCAGGGATGGCATTACATGGCAGTTCAGACAGGACTGTTCCCATGTGGCACAGGGTCAGACAGATTTGAACATGACCACATCTGGACTGGGGTGGCAGAGTGGGCAACATAACGGTGATGGATCAACACCTGACCTGTTGACATACAGGGGCTCATCATTGTGACTCTCATTCAAGTTGTGGCCTGGTCTGTTACTTGTATCTTTGTATACAAGGAGCATTGTGTCTATTACAACTGCGCAGTACTAGACTTATATATGTGATGAGTTATGTGGCCAGTGACTCATGATGCATGCCATGATTAGAAATGTCCCCAAATGATTTGTTGCTCATATGTTTGATGTGTACAGGTGGCTGATATATATTTTAAATTTCTCCTTGCCAACAGCATCATGACCCGAAAGTGAAGGAGACACAAGCACGGACCAGGCAGAGGGACCCAGCCACAGTGCCACCAACTTTGAGGTGTTGGAGGGAGGCAGTGGCACAGAGGGTGAGGGGAGTCAGGCGGCCGGACATCATGAGCAAGACACATCATATCATGCTGACGGCTCGGCTTCGGACTCCCAGGAGTAGGGGGAATATGCAGCAACGGCATCTGCACCCACTATGTCTGTCCCCCCCTCCTCCTCCAGACCCATCTTCACCCTCCCAGTTGCTAGGGTCCCTTTGGTCCGTGCTTCCCTTCGTGTCTCCTTCGTCCCCGGCAGCGCAGCCCCTGCCCCTGTCTCCCCTGCTGCCCTCAGTGCTGAGTCTGTGGACCTACTCCGGCAGATTCAAGTTGGTCAGACGTAAATGCTGACTGTCCTCCATGGCCAAATAAAAATCATGACACAGTTGTTGTCATTCATGGAGGGCATGTCATCTGCCATGTCTGATCAACGTCGGAGTTTGTTGTCCATAGACTGTACACTGACGGCAGCACTTGCCATCCTGCAGCGTCACCCCCCCACTCCTTCGGACCCATCCACATCCCCCTCTCCCATACCTGTCCACAATACACGCAGACGCACCAGATCACACACCCGAACGGAGACACCCAGCACACCCACACGTAAGTCAAAGCGCAGACCTCCAGGCACCCAATCTCAGGGGGATGTATGCACACCCACAGGGACAGGGGACGGACATCACACACCCACCCACAGACACACTACACCTGACTCACAGCCCTCTACCTCCACTCCCATTGTGTCCCCGGGTTCAGGTGGTAGCCTGTCAGAACTGGCAGCAGTGTGCAGCGCTGAATATGTTTCATCCTTTTGCGCTGCACCTGCCACTGTGGAGGAATCCTCACCACCTGCACCCACTACACCTACCCTTCCCTCTCCTGTCCCTGCGGTGCCGGACACTGACTCCGATGATGCCCCCCATGGATCCACAGACCTCTAACTCCACCATGTGCAGGCAAGTTTGGGAGTGACAACCTCCACAAAGTCACCACTGTTATTGACAGCATTTTGGACTGGCAATTGGCCTTCTGTGAGCCTGGACTCATTTATTTATTCATTTAAATGATGGTGCTGAATAAAGCATTTTATTTTTCATTCTGAACTATTGCATTTCACGGAATTGCTTTAGGTGCTGTGTGCCTACGAGTTGGTGTAATGTTATGTTTTGGTATTGTGAACAATGTCTATTTTTCTGATGGGAATGAGGTGGACCATGGTATCTCTGTGCTATACCAATGTTGCAGAAAATTATCTAGATTGGTGTGTGTGCAGTTTGCATACAGACATTATCCGAAAGAGTGTCCCTTCCTCAGTGACATATGAGATCTTCACTACACACAGTTGCACAATTGTTGTGGTGACCATTGTATGGATTTCCCATGGATTTGTGCATTCCCTTCGGCAATGGCCATGCCTGCTCACAAATGAAATCAGATAATTGGTCAGTGACATCCATGCTACTCACTGTGCTTGGGTTTGTAGTGTGTGGTAATGTCTTCAGGGAGTCCATCATCATTTTTCACACTATGCATGACAATGTTATCCGCCTTGACCTCATAATTCAGATTGTAAAATTAGAAATTTGTGCACACAAAGCACATTTGGGTGCTTTGTATCTGGGGGGTTTCTACCCTGTTCCTTCCATGAGGGAGTACATGTTTCACCACCTGGACATTCACATCATGTCCGGGATGTACATGACACTTTATTAGTCCATTTGTTTGATGGTCTGTTACATGACTACACACAATTTAGTCATGATGGGGGGTGGTGTGTGCCAGCAAACAACATGGGTGGATATGCATGGGGGATCTGACAAAACAACCACATGTGGTGTGTCATCCAGTGTGTGACAGGATACCATTCTCCGTGGAGTAGGTCACTTCTGTGAGTGATGTGTTGATATGCAACTATCATGAGTGTAACAGGTTAGGGATGTACACATACAGGCATGTAGTTGTTGTATGAAGTTGGAAAAGCACACCCCAATGACCGAGCACTGTTGGGGGTCCTGTGTACCCACCCCCTATACCGTTGGGCACTGCTGGGCACTGCTGGGAGTCCTCTGCACCCATCCCCTATACTGTTAGGCACTGCTGGGAGTCCTCTGCCCCCACCCCCATACTGTCTGGCCACTGCTGGGAGTCCTCTGCACCCACCCCTCTTATGTCTGGGCACTGCTGGGAGTCATCTGCACCCACCCCCTATACTGTTGGGTACTGCTGGGCACTGCTGGGAGTCCTCTGCACCTACCCCTCCTATGTCTGGGCACTGCTGGGAGTCCTGTGCACCCACCCCCTATACTGTTTGCCACTGCTGGGCACTGCTGGGCACTGCTGAGAGTTCTCTACTCTCACGCCCTATACTGTTGGGTACTGCTGGGCACTGCTGGGAGTCCTGTGCACCCACCCCTCCAATGTCTCGGCACTGCTGGGAGTCCTGTGCACCCACCCCCTATACTGTTGGGCACTGCTGGGAGTCCCGTGCACCCACCCCCAATACTGTTGGGAACAGCTGGGCACTGCTAGGAGTCCTGTGCACCCACCCCCATACTGTCTGGGCACTGCTGGGAGTCCTCTGCACCCACCCCCCTATGTCTGGGCACTGCTGGGAGTCCTGTGCACCCACCCCCATACTGTTGGGCACTGCTGAGCACTGCTGGGCACTGCTGGGAGTTCTCTGCACCCACCCCCAATACTGTTAGGCACTGCTGGGCACTGCTGGGAGTCCTCTGCACTCACCCCCAATACTGTTAGGCACTGCTGGGTGTCTTCCACCCACCACTCAGATGTGACGCACCGTACACATACATGACAGATGTGTGTGCGGCACTTATCACAATTGTAATGGTCAGATGCGCTAGCGTGTGGCGCACCGTACCCCGACATTAATGGCATATGTGCTGCACGCATCACTATTGCAATGGTGATATGCGCTAGCGTGTGGTTCACCGCACCCAGACATTACAGATGTGTGTGCGGCACGTATCACTATTGCAATAGTGATATGCGCTAGCGTGTGGCGCACCGTACCCAGACATTACAGATGTGTGTGCAGCACGTATCACTATAGCAATGGTGATATGCGCGTGCGAGTGGCGCACCCTAACCCGACAATAATGGGGTATATGCGGCACTTTTCACTATTGCAATGGTGGTGTGCGCGCGTGTCGCACCGTACAGGTATACTTCTGTTGTTGCGGTACGTTGTACTCACCATCTGCGCCGTCGTCGGTTTCTATGTATGAGGTCGTAGGCGTACAGGACTGGGATGATGCGGACGATGGGGTTCATGTCATGTATGTCACGTACCAGGGTGCGGTTCAGGCAGGACTCTGCTTTTACGGCTGTTTTCAGCTCCCGTAGCAAAAGGGCGGCACGGAGTGTCGTCAACACGGATCGTACTTCCTGGTCCGGAAAGAGCGGCCTATTTACGTTCGGACGTAGCTTACCGCGTCTCCCGGATACAATCCGTATGTACTGTGTTTGATATGAGTCGTACGGAGTGCCGCTTTGGGTTAGGATTGCACTTTCTTGTACGTACGGGGACGTTGTAGGTGTACGATTCGTACGGGAAAAACGCTCCGTACAGCTAATCGGAGCGCTTTTTCCTGAATTGGAATTGACCCCAAAATGTACTCTAAAATATAAGTATTTTAAAAAGCTCCTTACCCTCATCCTCTAAAAATCCAATATACCTCTACTAAAACTAATTATAAGAAGACTATTTAGAAACATTAATACACAACAAAAAACTACACATTTCAAAAATTTCATAACTAATAAATGATCCTCCTAAAAACACAAAGAAAGAAATATAGAATCAAATACAGTACAATAAATAACATGCTAATTACAACTGCAAACAATATTACACATGCTATTTTCTGTATCGATAATTTTTTACAACATTATAAAGAATAATACTTAAAAAGCTATTTTTGAATCACAATAGCTTATTACAATATTTAGTTCAAATATCCTTTAAAACTTGTTTCAGGCCTGCCACTGCAGCCTGTAGTGCAGATTTTAAGCTGCCATTATGACCTGGCAAAATAAATCTTTTGCCAGGCCTAAATCTTTCTTTATAGTACGTATAAGTCACCCCCATGGTAGGTGCATTGTATTTAAAAAGTTGCACATGTAGTTTTAAGTTGTACATGCCCTGATAGTAAAAACTTCATAAATGTGCCATCCCGACAAGATTCGAAGGTGGAGCTTTGTTTAGTCCCACTAGTCACCCCTAAGGAGGTCCCTAAAGGCTCATACGGCAGGGTGCATTGTATCTAAAAATTAGGACATGTGTACCTAAGTTGTACATGTCCTGGCAATAAAAAAGTCCTAAAGTCACTTTTCACTTTTGTAAGGCCTATCTCTCCCATTGACCAAGACTTAACCAATGGAAATGAGAATTTGCACCAGAGGATCTATTTCAGACACCAAAACACACCACTTATTGAGAACACTCTAGCAAAGTTGTATGTGTTAGGCCTGTGTGCTAGGCAGATGGCCTCATATATTTTCCATTTCGAGCCCATGGACTTAATCTAGACCGCTATTTATCTATTTATAGGTATGGGTTTTGATAGCACATCTATAAGACTGACCAATTTCTAACAAAACCCATAGGGCTTGATTACTAGTCTGGCGGTCCGAGGACTGCTAGACTGGTGGTGGCGTGGCAGTGGTTGTCCAGCCACCGCTGTCCAACGGCCCCATTACAAGTTGGACGATTGGAACTGGCATTCCTGGAGGAGGTGCGGTGTTCATAGGCCACAATATGCTTAGCAAGATGGCTGTGGTCCCGACAACCATTTGACGAGATTGCTCTCTGCCGGCTCCTCCTCCATGTCAACACTGGTGGAGAATAAACCAAGGGGGCCCTAGAGGGCCCCATATGCCTCCTCCGCTTATGCAAACACATAGGGGGGGTATAACGTGTTCCCCCGTGTGCGTGCACAACAGTTCCTGCACAGCATGGATTTTCAGTCCATGCCATGCAGGAACCTGTGAGGCGTTTCCATTGTGGTGCCTTCTTCAAAGGCACCACCCTAGGAGCGATACACTGCCCGCCCACCCGACTACAAATAACTTGTAATTTGACAGGCAGGTAGCGGCGAGTCCTGGTGGTCTGGGGGCGTGATGGTGGTGTACCACACACCCTTGCATCGCCAAAACTTGTAATTGGACCCTTGGAGTGCACATTAAATCTGCCCCTTTCAATCATAGTTTTTTTCTTCTACAACCCCATGCACTGCAAAAACACTCAACTAATAGTATAGCTCATTCAGGCCTCTTCAATGGGAAAAAATGCACAATAGAAATCCTACATTACAATGTGATACAGTAGTGTATGGTTCCAATAAAATAGGAAAGGTCATTAGGTGTGATACAGGCGTGTCTGAGAAAAGTATCATATCAAAGAGTCCCTTTAACAACCAACTTGTAGCTGTTGTCTATTATTTGTGCCATAACATAATATTATTCTTATGAGATCAAGGGCCAGATGTAGGCCACCCAATACCGGTCGGTAACAGACGAAAATCGGTAATTTCGGCCGTTACCGACCGGTATCCATGAAATGAGATGTAAGAGCTGATTTTTTACCGATTCGGAAAACATGAGTCGGTAAAATTCCTACTCGGTAAATATGAGGCGGTTTTTACCGAAGCAGAATTTTCCGAATAGATATTTACCGAATTCTTATTTACCGAATCGGTAAATAAGAAACGGTAAATAAATGGCCATGGAGATGTAGGAAACCCGAAATATACCGAATTCACGGAAATTCGGTATTTATGAGTCGGTATTTACCATGGATTGAATGCAGGTGGTAACCAGGTGAAGGCCATAAAAAGAGTCCCAAAATGCAACAGTCGGTTCAGAATGGCGGCTTTCTACGTCATTTCAAGGTGGATGAGACTACAGGCAGCAGAAGCGAGGGAATGGCAAAGGGAGGAACCAGTGTACAGGCAGAGGATAACACTGTTCCAACTGACAGATCCTGAAATACTCCATAGGTACAGGCTACATCCCCAAACCATCATGGATTTGATCAGGGACCTACACCCACTCCTGGAGCACCCAACACCCAGGGCCCACGCCATCCCACCCCATGTGCAGGTGCTGTGTAGCTTACACCTGCTTGCCTCCGGGAGCTACCAGAGTGTGATAGCTGCAGTGGGTGGTGTGTCCCAGAGCTGCCTGGCCCGCTTCTTCAGGAGGTTCCTTGACGCCATGATGCAGAGGATGGAGCATTATATTTCATTCCCTGACACACCTGCGGAGCTTGCCAAAACCAAGACTGATTTCTATCAACTGGCACACTTCCCTCACGTGATAGGCTGCATAGATGGCACCCACGTACCACTCTGTCCACCTGCAGCCACAGAACACATATACAGGAACCGCAAGTCAACGCACTCCATCAATGTACAGGTCATATGCAATGCTGGCAACATCATCACAGACATTGTTGCTAAATTCCCTGGGAGTACCCATGGTTCGTACATATTCCAGAACAGTGGAATATACACATGCCTAGTTGCCGGAGAATTTGGAAACGGATACCTGCTAGGTAAATCACATTGACACACCCTGACACCCACAGCAGATCATTGTATCATGTACATGCAACTAATGTCAATCTTTCTCCCCCCTAGGCGACAGTGCATATGCCCTGCGGTCCTTTGTGCTCACCCCCTACCTCAACCCATCCACCAGGAGTGAAAGGCGGTATAATGTGGCACACAGATCCACACACAACGTTCTAGAGTGCACATTTGGACTGCTCAAGAGCAGGTTTCGCTGCCTCCACAAGAGCGGAGGGGCACAACAGTACACTCCAATCCTGTGCTGCAAAATCATAGCGACCTGTGCAATGTTACACAATCTCGCCACAAAGGAAGGCACAGAGGTGGAGATCACACATCATGAGGACATTGATGATGACACAGAACTGGCAGAGTCCCATGGTACAGTAGCGGCACCTGCTACAGATGGGAGACTGAGACGGGCGGAGGTCACACAGCAATATTTCTGAGTAAGTAATGAGACACAGACAGGCAAAGATTATGACGTACGTAGTTTTATTTTCACTACGCAAGTGCAATGCTACCACACAATGGTTACACAAAATATAACTGTCCATGACTGTGTGGTCACGGTTAACACCACCGTGACCTGCACCTTGGGTGGAGGGCATAGTCAATGTTTACGGGCACGGGTTACAGGATGGGACTGATGTGGCTGCGTGTCAAGGGTGTCGGTGTGGCCGGTCTCTGTCGAATGACGCCTGCCGCTCCTGCATATTTCAGGAACAGGAGTGCTTGCGCCACTCCTGCTAATGGACTCCTCACTTTCACCCACACATGTGTCGCCTCGAGTGGCAGTCTGTTGTGCGAGCATGAGCTCCATGGCAGAGGTCACTCTGGCCATTCCCACAGATAAATTGGTGCAGCACTGAACAACTGCATCCTGCATAGCCACTGACTGTTTGCACAGCAGGGAGGTTGAAGTCGCAAATCTGTTTAGGGCTTTTGTCTGCTGCCGCACACCCACACGGGCCTTGCGCCTCTCCAAATTGTCCCTGTCCAACTTTTCGCACAGGACAGTCATGCACTGTGTCATGTCTGTAATGCCAGATGCCATTTACTGCATGCTCTCAGATAATTCTCCTATGCCCTTGCCTATGTCATCCAGCTTGTTGTTGGTGGTGCATGCCTGTCTCTGAACACCCATCATTGCTTTCGCTTGCTGGCGCTGGACTTTGACCATGGTGGCCTCCAGACCAAAGAAGACCCCCTGACCGTGATGCTCTTCAGCTGCCTCCCGTGACCTTCGTCCTCGGACACTGGCCCGCACAGCTCTAGGAGTGGGCAGCTGCTCAGCGTTGGCTGATTCTAGTGGGTTGCTGGCCATGTCACCCTCATCCTCTTCCTCCTCTGATGTTTCAAGTATGCGAGGAGGGGGCACATCAAGCCGCCTTGCCCTTTCCAGCACCGGGGATGGAGTTGTCGGGGTAGGGGACTGTGCAGCCGCTCCTGACTCCTGACTCCCAAACAAAAGAGGAGACTGTGGATGGGGTGGTGTTGTATCCTCAGGTGACTTTGCTGCCTGCTCTTTGTCTTTCCCTCTGTGTACTGTGCTGGGACCAGCTTCTTCCCTCCTCTTCTCCCTGTGCTTCGCTGTGCTGCACGATGACTCTCCTGTGGACAGACATGGACATTGTGTCAGTGGAGTTGTTCACCTGTGTTACTTGATTAAACACACCTCTTTCGCACATTTGCCTGTCCCTCATTTGCTTATGCTAGTAGTGTGTTGCATCCCTTGCTGTATGGTATGCTGACATCATTGAGGTATCTACCTATGACTACATTTACCATGATGCATTGCTGGGCACTGGTAAAACCTGTTCAGAAGTGTGATGTAGGCACACAGGGTGTGGAAGGGGAATAGGGAAATGGGATGATTAAAAAGGTACATGCATCTTACCTTGTTTCTTTGAAGCTCTTGAAGAGTTGTCAGCGTCCCCAATGCCATGGATGGATTCAGGCTCAAGGGTAGATTCCACCTGCTCCTCAATGTCGGTGAGTCGTGGTGCACGGTTTCTTCCTCTCCCTGTTGCTGCAGCTTCTTTTCGGTGGGCAGCTAGTTTCTTTTTGGTAATGATGCATAGATCATACCACCTTTTTTTCAAATCGTCTATTTCACGGTGGGTGACACCAATGGCATTTACCTTTCCTTGTATGTCAATCCAGGTAGTGCGCTTGATGGACTCAGCAACATGCAGTGATTGTTTCCCAAATATCTTGCTGTAATGTCTGACAACCTCTGTAGCAAGCACCTGCAGTTCTTCAGGGCTAAATTTAATTTTTCTTCTGCGCTCAGCAGCATCCCTCTGTCCATCCTGACTCATGGTGATGTACAGGTAAGCTCAGGGAAGCCTGCTCGTCAGTCTGTCCTCCTGCTCTCCTGACTGTTGGTTTCTGCACCTGCATGGGCGTGGCCACTCCCAGGTACTGGGCAGGGGTGCTTGATTCTGATTGGTTGATTCCAATGTACCTTTGGGTTTGGGTGTGGTTCACAGGCTCACATGTTTGTCAGTTTCAAATTTCTGATTCACTATTTTCCGATTCGGTATTTACCGACTCGGTAAATTCCGATTCGGAAAAACCCATTCTTTCCTATGGGCCATGGGCTCGTTGGAATGTATGGGTTTTACCGATTCGGAATTTACCGAGTCAGAAAATACTGATTCGGTGAATACCGATTTCAGATTCCGAGTGATTCCGAATCGGTAATTTGTACCGATTTTTTACCTACATCTCATTTTCCTATTCTGAAATACCGATTCGGTATGACTCGGTATTTTAGAATCGGTAAAAAAAAAATTACCTACATCTGGCCCCAAGTATTCGTAAAAAAATGATTTCACAAGTATTTTCCCTATTGGGTTACACGTTGGAAGCAATAAGATCATGAGCAGTGAGTCACCAAAATGTTGGGCGTAACGTACACGCTCAATCCATGTGAAAGATTATTCCTGTAAGATCAAAATATCTAACTCCTAGGCCAAAAAGAAGTGCCTGCTATTGGTAACATACACGCTCAATCCATTTGAAAAATTATTCTTGCAAGACCAAAATATCTAAATCCTAGACCAAAAAGAAGTGCCTGCTATTGGTAATATTCGGCTACCCCCAGTTTATGAAAGTTTAATGTATAATTCGGCATAGTTTGACATCAAGGGAACTTGAATTAGTTGAAAATAGGTAACAAATCCAAAGTTTGCCCAAGCGGAGGACCTCAAAATATGTCTTTACAGGCGTTAAAAACCCTAAGATGTCACTGCTTATTAGAGTCCTTTATTTAGGGAAATTGAAACAACATGGTCCTGTTTGCAAATTTTTGTATAAACATCTTAAATGTAGGTATTTAACCTCTTAACCGCGGGGGTAATTCCCCTCCTGTATGGGGTGGAGGGGGGCCGCACGCGGTGCTCATGACGAGCGGAGCTCGTCATGAGGCACAGTGCAACTGTGCTCATGCCGAGCTGGGCTCGTCATGACTCCACCTATTCCTGTAGAACGTCCGCACAGGTGTGGAGTTTGCCGCGCGGGGGATTTGCGCGGCCGTTATGACAAGCCCAGCTCTGCATGAGCACAACTCCACTGTGCCTCATGATAAGCTGGGCTCATCATCAGCAGGCAAGGGCTTACAAATCCTTCATTGGGAGAGTAAATTAGTAGAATCCAATAATCAGCTTTGCATCTGGAAGTATTTACCACCACTCATTGTCGAAAATCTGACAGGATTTAAAAGTTTATCATGGCACACTTAGAGCCTAATTGCATGTTTTGAGGTGCGGGAGTGGGACAGCGTCCCCTCCTGCACCTTCAAACCCATGGTTGGACCGTCCACTAGATTATAAGTTTTCTCCCGGTCTGGCAGGTGGTTCTATGGTTTTCCCACGGTGGTGCACCTCAATGGGAACGTAAACATTAGTACCTGCACAGCATGGACTGCTGCAGTCCATGCTGTGCGGGTACTGGGGTGCATGCAGACGGGGGGGGGACAACATATGCCCCCCTGAATGCACCCCATAACCCAGAAGCAACAAGGGGCCCTGTAGAGCCCCCTTTGTTTACTCTTTTCTCCAGTTTTCATGGCGGTGGAACCGCCATGTAAACTGCGGTGGAAAGGAAACTCGTAATATGCTTGGCATGACCACGAATGTCCTGCCAAACATATTGTAGCCTCAAGACCGCTGATCCCTTGTGGTTGCTGTGGTCCCAGGGAGGCCAGATCGCCCTAGATGCTGCGCCCCCACAAGTCTGGCAGTCCATGGACAAGCAGACTGGTAAGTAGCCCCTTAGAGTTACCAGCAGGATCAGGGGTATGTTGTGATGAGGAGGACATTTTGGTGTTTTAGGAACATTTATACACAATTTGCATGCTGTTCCCCATACCGTGTGGGTACACACATACAACTATCCCAGCAAAATGTAGAAGTAAAAGCTTTTCTACAGTGAGAAAGATCACTCTGAATTTTTGGGGAAAATAAAAGAAAATAGTCGCATTACAGTTGTACAAAACCTTTGTGTTTTCTCGGACTTCTGGGTTGGCTAGACATCTTCATAAGGAAGAATGGAAAAGGAGAAGTGCGTCACAACGTTTAATTTCTATTGATTTGCATTTGTAAAATACGGGATTTTTGGGAATGCCAATCAAATTGAAGATGTAGGCACCTTTCTGTGATGTGGCTAACTGGCTACACTTTGTAGATTATTATGTTTTTGTAAATTAAGTCCATATTATTCAGACTTTAGATTGAGCAGATAAAAGTGCATCGTCTTCCATAGCTAATATTCCAACTTCCGTGGCACCATTTCTGCTACAAAAGCCCTTCTACAATGTCTCTAATGTATTTCTCTGTTCAAAGGCCAAATAGATGGGTTGGCTCTACCTGTCACACATCCATCTTCATGAAGTTGCTGACGCCGGGTAATTGTCGAAAGAGGGTTTGTTCTATATTATCAATGCAAATGTTGACATTCAAGTGCAGTGTCCATGTTTGCAGTCAGAACAAATTACTGTACTTGAATCTAACAATGTCAAGAAGGCCCTTTTATACCGAGGTGTTAATTCACATCTGTCAGCCACCGGCTTCCTTGCTAGAATTGGAAAGAGCTTTTGGGAAATAACCTTCATCCATGTACTTGCTGCTCGCCTCAGTGCAGGCAGTTCCATTTAATGTTTTGTTCATTATAGTCCTTGGTTTTAAATGTCTGACAATAGCTCGAATGTAGTTCAAGCTGCCTTTCCTAAAACGCATTTTGACATTAATGGACATGCATTCTCGGGGATACACTGACCCAACTGCAGGTTGCATGACAATAGTTTTGTCTGGGATTGTTAGACCTTTGGGAAAAATTTGTTTGCGAAATAATGGCTAATGAAAGCTTTCAGCTGTTTGTAGTAATCATGCAGTGTAGCACGTGCAATGCAGAAAGCGAAAGCACTCCTAAATTGTCTGTAAGGCAACGGAATCCTTAATAAAGTCTTCCATAGACCAACATGCATGGGTTATTTTCACCGTACATTTTTCACAATACTTACAACGGTTCACCTGTTGTGCACATACGTTAAAGATCAGGAATGTGTTTCCACAGCTTTCTTGTCCAAAGGGCAAATTACCTCATCTAAACACTGTATGCAAACCAGACAAAAGAAAGTGAGGTACAACTATCCCAGTACCTTCCCAGGGTTTGGCTCCCCTGCCTCGCCCAAGATGAGAGGGACAGGCTGGAGGAAGATATCACTCTGGCGGAAATAACAGAGGCTATTGGTAAATTGAAGGCGGGGAACCCCCCAGGCACCAATGGACTCCAAGGGCAATTCTTTAAAGCATATACAGCCAGATTCATCAAGCAAAATTGCGATCGCAATAGCTGTGAATAAGCTATTGCGATCCCAATTAACAGAAAAGCAATTTATGATGTGAAAAACACAGAAATTGCGTATTCGCAAAAATAAAATAGTGATTTCGCAAAATAAATCGCAGAATCTAGGAGGAACCCCTATAGCGAATCGGAAATAGCGAGAATCCATGAATTCTGCAAATTATTATGCGACATCGCTAAATATTCACAAACGCAATTCATGAAAACTTGATATTTGCGAAAAAGCTGGAAATCATTATTTGCGACGCGCAATTTAAGTAGAACCAAAACCAGGTGGTAACCATGAAGGAAAAAAAAAATAAAAAAAAAATGCAAACTAGTCTCAGGTGCTGTCCTGATCAAACACACTTAAGGAAACACAGTAGGAGCATGAGGCCTCTCATAATGCCAGGACTCTACATGGTGGTCTGGCGGCGAAGGCTCCAGGCTGCAGCACGGAACAGATGCAGGATCCAGGAGCGAATATTCCACCAGAGGATCACCCTTCTGGGCCAAACAGCGGAGCAAATTTACTCTAAGTATCGCCTGAATGGGGCAATGATCATCAAGCTGATACAGGACCGAGACCCCCTGATGCAGCTCCGAACAAGGAGGACCAATGCCGTGCCTACCCATGTCCAGGTCTTGTGCGGCCTGCACCTACTGGCCTCCAGAAGCTTCCAGGCAATAGTCACTGTTGCAGGGGTGATATCCCAGAGCATCATGTCCCGCTGCCTAAGGAGTTTCCTGGAGGCAATGCTGACCCGGCTACACCACTACATCTCATTCCGACCACCCAACAGCACTTGAATGAGACCAAGCTTCATTTCTACAACATTGCACAATTCCCACATGTAATAGGATGCATTGACTGTACCCACATCCACATCTGCCCACCAGCACAAATGGAATACCTGTACCGCAACCGCAAGTCCTACCACTCCCTCAATATCCAGATGGTGTGCAACGCTAAGACTATCATCACGGACATAGTGGTACAATACCCGGGGAGCACACATGACTCCTTCATATTCTGTCACAGCGGCATGCACACACGACTGTCCAAGGGAGACTTTGGTGAAGGACACCTACTAGGTAAGTATACAAGCTCCCAAATAGTACACTGTGATCATGTAGCTGCGCAGAACAGGCACTCACCCTGTGCTTCTTTCATTCAGGTGACAGCGCCTACGGTCTCCGTGAGTACCTCCTCACCCCATACTTTAACCCTGCAACACCACAGCAACAGCGTAACAATGCTGCACACATACGCACAAGAAATTGCATTGAGAGGACATTTGGCCTTTTGAAGAGCCGATTCCGCATACTGCACAAGACTGGTGGGGCCATCAAATACGAGCCTGAGATCTGCTGCCGCATCGTAGCCGTGTGTGCAATACTCCACAACATTGCTACCAAGCGCAGGATACCTGTCGAGATCTCTGCCAGTGATTCAGAAGGAGACAACCGCCCACCTGCACATGTGCGTCATGCATGTGGGGAAAATCCTGCAGAAGTACTCAGGCGCCGCAACCGCATCACTATTAACTGTTTCTAGTGCACCCATTCCCCTCACACAACACTGCACTCATGCATGACAAATGTAATAATGACATGAGTTGGATTTACGTGATACCATACATTTTTATTGTTTAATCACAATAATCTGGCCTTTGTTGTCCATGATTTCACATGAGGACAGTATTGCGTCATACGTCCCCATGCAGGGGTAGAGGGCTTGCTTATAGATCCAGCATGGCCCTGCAGACAGAGTGCAAGGTGTCACTGGCGCCTCCGTCCAAACGCTCTGAGTCGCCTCTCAGAGTCCTCAATGACAGTGTTGGCACATGATGCTGCAGTGGGCCTGCTGCTGCGGCGGCGTTCAGTCACCGGCGGCAAGGGCATGCTGATGTTGCTTGGCGTGCCCTCGCTGGCATCATCACCCCCCCCCTGGTTCACCATGGGCAGTCGGCTGCAGACTATGCATTGCTGCTGTCACCTGTTCCAGTGCCCTGGCAACACTGGACCATTTGCACCTGCATTGCAAGGGACAGGCAGGAAAGTTGTGGGGTTGCATTGCCAATGATGTAATTGGACCTGGTGTAGGCTGACAGGCGGGTCAGCAGCTGGCGGTGACGGCGGCGGGTGATATCCTGCTGGGATATCAGGATCTGACTATTCTCTCAAACAGCTGCAGTCATCTGTCCAACATTTTGCACGGTCTTCTGAAGCTGCAGATGAATGGCTGCCAGGTGCGCTCCTGTGTCTGATGTACCGCGAGCATGCGGCGTTCAATGGCCAGGCCAGGATCCCGTACATGGACAGCCCTGCCCGCGCGTGTTGAGGCATCACGCTTCTGGCGCGTCAGTCCGCTGGACAGTGATCTTACTGCGGCTGTGCGCCTCGTCTGCCTCCTGGCTGCTGGTGGTGTGGCCTGTACCACTGCTGTGGGTGTCAGTTGGGGTAGTTGCTGGGCACCTGTGGCTGCAGGAGTGGCCCTGTCCACATGGGGGGTGGTGGTGGTACTGCTGCAGGTGGCTGAGATGGTCCTAGTTGTGGTTCAGGTTGGCCCTCACCCTCGGTGCCCACCGGGTACTCCTCAATATGTAGGGCTTCACTGTTGGAGCTGGGCTGTTCTGCTGCACCTGTGATGTAAATGGGTGCATGATTAATGATATGTATCTTGCACATGAGATGTTGCTACATGCATGCAGGAATTACTTTGAACTGACAGGTCTGGCTGTGTTGGGCTACCTGGGAATTTTGATTACACTACAACATGCCACAATGCATTAGGGCATTTCAGGTGTGCATGGCCTGCATTACTGGGGTTGTCATATTGCTAGCTCAGGAGTCATGGGCATTGTTAGGGGACGGGGTCGCAGTTGCATGGCACTTACCTTGGGATTGTTGGGTGAGTCGGGACGAGTCAAGCTGGCTAACCCCCACGCAGGCTTCTGGAGTCAGGGTGTCCTCCACAAGGTCCTCCAATGGAGTGTTGGGTGTGGCAGTGGGGTCCCCTCCACCGGTGGCAAGTCACTCCCCAAGCCTCTCCGCGATTCGCCCTTTGGCACGCCCTCTGAGGTCGTACCACCTCTTTTTAAATCATCTATTGACCGCTGGGTCACCCCGACAGAATTGAATTTGACGCTGATGCGCAGCCAGATGCGGCGCTTGTCAGCCTCTGGCACCCTCCGGGAGTCCTTGCCAAACAGGCGTGCATGGTCCTTACAGACCCCCTAAATGAGGAACTCAAGTTCTTGCTCCGAGAACTTTATCTTCGTCTTCCTCCCTGGGGCACTGCTCCCTGCTGCTTCCTGGGACATTTTGATGGTGGTTAATGTCCTGCTGTGGTGCTGCAAGTTGACTGTAGTGGAGCTCTTCCCAGTACTGCTTCCACTTTCAGGCTCAGTGATCTGAATGAGGGAGGGAACAGCCTACTTCCTGGTTGTGATGTCAACAATGGACTCGAAATGCGACTTCCCGTTTTTGCGATCTCGCAGTTAGAGAGATCACAAATTGCGATTTCGGCAATTGCGAGATAGCAATTTCACCATGGAAATTGGGCGATTCTGCGATTATTATACGATTGGGGCAAAATCGCAATCGGCAATTGCGGTTGATTGCGATTCGCTTTTTTTTATCGCATTTCTTCATGAATGCCATTCTGCAAATTCCATATTGCGATTCGGTAATTATCGCAATTTGAAATTCGCAGAATGGTGCATTGATGAATCTATGTGATAGTGCTTTACTGGCTCCGTATTTTCTTTGAGATATTTGTGGCAGCTTAAAGTGAGGGGATACTCCCGACAGACCTTAGAAGGGCAACGGTGCTGATCATTCCAAAAGCAGGGAAAGCCCAGATGATTGGGGGTCATACCGCCCTATCTCCTTATTAAATATTGAAACAAAAATTCTGGCTACTGTTTTTACGACACACATTCTAACTGTTATTAACTCCTTGATCCACGGAGACCAATCTGGCTTCATGCCGAAATGGGCCACACGTTATAACCTACAAAGAGTTGCCAATTGGATGGATGTTGTTCGCGATAGGGAGGAGGCCCATCTGCTCCTCTCGCTGGACGCTGAAAAAGCATTCAACACCGTTCATTGGCCACTATGAAGCATGTTCTGGAGAAATTTGGACTGGGTAGAGCTACTTAAAAAAAACCTGAGGCGAGGGTTAGGGTCAATGGATCTCTTTCCGAGACCTGGCCGATCCAAAGGGGGACTAGACAGGGATGTCCCCTTTTCCCCATATTGTTTGCTCTTATTCTGGAACCCTTGGCCCGTGTAGTTAGAGACCTCCCAGGGATGGGTGTTTTTCTGGATGACTCCCAGCTATTGGATGAGGAACTTATATCCTTATATGCAGATGATGTTCTGTTGTACGTTACAAACCCGGCGGAGACACTTCCCCGAATCCTACAGGTCGTTGAGGACTATGGGCGTCATGCGGGATATAGAAACAACTGGACCAAGTCTACCTTATACCCAGTGGGGGGTGGGCGCTATAGCCCAAGTGATACCCTACTTGTCTACGTTGGGCGACAGAGGGTTTTACCTATCTTGGTCTTTACATTACCACTGCTGTGGCAACTAGCCTTGCTCGTAATATTAGGCAGGTGTTCCTTAATTTTCAGGCAGACATTAGGAGGTGGAGGAGACTGCCCCTAACCCTAATGAGAAGAGCAGCCATGTATAAGATTCCGGACACAATATTCAAAGACATTGACAATGAATTGCGTTTACTCATATGGGATGGGGCTCATCCACGTATTGCACTCCAAACACTCCAGAGAAATCCATACAATGGAGGCTTGGCCCTTCCAGATATTAGGGCATATTATAGGGCTTCCCACTTACTTGCTATCAATTAATGGATTCATGCACTGGGAGATCACCCAGCATATCGATTGGAAAGGCTACAATTTAGAAACCGTACAGATCTTCCCTATGTTTATGGAGGTATGGGATGTCGTCAACAGGCAACCCAAAGGACGCTTGAGGCATGGAAAAGTGCTGAGAGACAGATTGGGTGGGGGCACAAATGCACCAGGCAGACCCCTTTTTGGAAGGGAACATGGCTACCTGAGATAGGGAAACTGAGAGGTTTTAGGCAATGGGACTTAATTGGCATATCCTGAGATGTCCTGGAACATGGTGTGATGGCCCCTTCAGCACACTCCAAGCTAGATACTAGCTCCACGACACACAGCCATACGCATATCTCTGTTTGAAACATGCATGGGCTGCTGAGGGGTTGAATGAGGCAACACTACCGGAGTGTGCCCCACTACAAGGCCGACTCCTCCAGGAGGAGATCCCAATTAAAGCTATTTTGTTCACCTATAAAACCCTACTTAGTAATATGCCTGATAAATTGGGTCCACTTATGCACCCATGTGAAGTGGCAATTAAATTACGGCTGTGTCTTATTCAATCCTACACCAAGTTTATTTTGCTAGAGAAAAAATGCATACAGTAGGGAGAGCTGAAAGCCCAGAGTGTCTTAGATGCTGTACAGAAAGTGGAACATTCATACACCCCCTTTGGGAATGCACTGAGATCCAGAATTACTGAGGGAGGATTGTGCGAAAGCTTAATGTCATACTAGAAGTCCAAATAGACTTGGAACCTCAGTTTCTCCTTTTGGGAATTCCGTCTGACGTGGATATCCGACAAGGCAACTTGTACTGGCCAAACTGGGGCTAGTGGTGGCTAAACGGGATTTAGCAAAATACTGGGGGGCCCCTCAAGAACTAACATTGAAAGAGTGGAGGGCATGGCTGGATTTATACATGGTTGCGGAACAGGTGACATACAAGGCCATGTCCTGTCCTCGGAAATTCCGGAAGATATGGGTACCATGGATCAAGTACTATGGCCTACAAGTTGTGGGGGAGGCAGAGGGAAGGGGATTGCAGTTTGGAGAAGTGGGAAAAGAGCCTTGAATGATGTAATGTTATTTCCCATTGTTTTTACTCATGAAAAGTGTAACCATGACCCTTTATTTTTATATGACCAGGTGGCTCGGACCCTTCTGTGGATTAAACTGAAACTGACATTTTATTTGTACAATTGCCAAATATGTTACTGTGCTTTGTCATCAATGGTGTATCATGTATTCATGCTTTGTTTGAAGTTTGTTCAATTCTTCAAAAATAAAATACAAATATATATTTTTTGAAAACACCTAATCGAAGAAATATTATTCGGATTGATTGCTACCATCGTGTATTAATATTTAAAAAAAAAAACGTGTTATTTGACAATTAGGCTATGGACGTGTAGCACAATTAAAAGCTGCCAGACTGCATCAAAATAAGAAGGTACGAAAGGAATATCCGTGCAATAAACAAGAGAATCCAAAGAACAGGGCAGATAAAAAATATATTTCAGGGGAAGTCTGTGCTCTAGCAGAAATGATTCACAAGGGTAGCTTTGAAATTTCACATATGGGATAAACTGGACTGTCATTTGTTTGGATTGTTTCCGTCATATCCAGTCACATGCAACGGTTGCTGCCTATGCCTCCATGTTACTCGCATGAATAATCATTGTTGTTTAAACTGGACCTTTCAAAACAGAGCACCACTAAATGTGCATGGAATCCCCATGTCTGTCAAGAATCTGGGCGTCCTACTTTCTTCGCTTGACAACCACATTGAGGCAACTATCAACGATGAATACTGAAGCAGATCCCTTCCTCATTCTCTGGATCTTAGTGGACGATTGCTGCTGCCAATGTTTTTTTTTCTAGGTTTGATAACTGAGAGGATCTTATTTGGATATCATCCAATAAGTGCTGGACCAGCTGCATTGGCCTGGAAACGTGTCTGTGTGCCTAGCCATTGAGGGAAGTCAGCACGAGCACATCATAACTGTCTCTGGACGATTACTTTAGCTGGAAAGTGGGTGAAATATCAAAGTTTTATTCACCTTGTGTGTTACACAACTCTTTCTTCAGCACTTGGCCAGCCTTTACTGTCAAGAGTTCTGAAGGTCGTATTTATGAGGCACTGGCAAAATTCAAATTACACTAACCAAATTCACAACATTCCTGAATATTGCAATCCTGGAAATTTGCAACATTTTTAAAAATGTTAAGTTTCCTGATTTTGCACAATTTTCACTCACAAGGCAGTGGTTCACACGGAAAAAGTCTTACATAGGGGCATATTATCAAGCAGGGTGTTAAAATTATCGCTGTTTTAGCGGCAGAAAACTGCCGCTAAAGCGGTGATAATGGGCTTGATAATATGCCCTGGAGAATTCCAATAGAAGCCCATGTTCACACGAGAACATGGGTTTCTATTGGAATACACAAGTCCGTATTATCAAGCCCATTATCACCGCTAAAACAGCGATAATTTTTTACGCCCTGCTTGATAATATGCCCCTGAGACCTGTTTCTGCTCAAACGAGTCTTCTGCAAGTATCTTGAAGTGCATTTTTCATGTAAAGTATGCCCTTGTATAAAAGAAAAATCATTTCAGATACCAGCAGACCTCTTTCACATTGATGTTTGCACAATGAAACATTGTAGATTCTTTTAAATTTCACACACACTGATCATGTTTTCTTTTATTCACTGTAGATCATTTGAGAACTATTGACAAATTATAATTTTGTGAAGTTTTATTTCATGGATCGGGCTGCAACTGTGCAATTTAACTAGAATTTTCTGGTTCAGCAATCCAGTTATTAGTTTTTCGCAGGCAACTAAACTCCTATCTGTTTATGCAACACTTTGCTATACATAAAGATTACCGCCGATGTTTTATTCTTTCCACCAATGTTGCAAAACCTTTGCTTTTGTAAATTTGCTTTATGAATTATTTTAAAAAAATTATAAAAACCAGACATACAATTCAATACAAGCACTAAACCCAAGAATTCCTTTCAGAGTTGTCAGATGCTACTTTGATCCTAGTGAGGAACGTGATCTGGCTGAACAGAATCCAATAATCAAATGTGCCCCTAATCTACATAACTTAAAACTTACATTAGGTTTTCAGCATAATGCAAGTCCAGATCTCAGATTTTCCATTATATTGCGAGCTCAAATTATTCTTCCCATTGTCAGCCGCTGCACAGAAAAAAACAGCTAGAGCCTTGCTTAATACAGTACCAACTCATCAGAATGCATATTTAGATACAAGCTGAATGTATGTCCTTCCCAATTCTCGTCTTTGGGTTTAGAACAGGAAATTTGCAAACAAAACCATTTTCTTTTTCTTTATCAATGATACTATATCTCAGCTTTGTAGCACTTCCTCAAGAAAAATGTGATCAAATCTTCTCAGCATTCTTAGTATGCCACCTATCTCTCCATATTCTGTGCAACCACCTGTGACCAGTTTCCCCTCTGAGCGAGCAAACTTCATGCAGTGCCTTGCACAACCACAATATGACACGTTGCCTTGTGCAACTTATAGGTCACAAGTTTGGCAAACAACGTTTACCACAAATCTTTCTCCCCACACTGAATCTGCATACCATTTCTCCGCAAGTCGTAACCACCAATTGCGGAGGGGGAGGGGAGGTGTTGGATTTAAAATCCAACACCTTCCCTATTGTTGCATAGACTGGAGTTGGAATAGTAAATGATACTATTCCACATCCAGCGCCCCCCCCCCCCCTGCAAGTCGTTGTTCCGACTTGCGGAGTAATGGTATGCGGAATGACAACGCGGTCGCTGTAACAACTGCGTTGTGATTCCCTGCGGGGAGAAATACAGCGGGATAATAACATGCATTCCACAAGTTTCAATCCTTGGCAAGGTCTCCCTTTCCTTTAAAACGTAGGAGGTTTATATAGTGAGGGGTACTGAGTTGCTTATATATAAGACCCAGGGCCAACTGTAGACCATTTCGTGTTGCGAGTCGTTAATTGAAATTATTTGCGACTCGAAATTAGAAACTCGCAAAATTAAATGTAGGAATGTGTCTCAGACACATTTAGTGATTCCCAATGGGGTGGCAAAGGACCTGCCTCATCAGTATTCATTAGGCAGGTCACAATTTGCAAGCCATAGGGATTGGGCAATAACACAGGGATGGTGGCCTGCTGGGGACAGCAGACCACCAAGACTGTGGTTGTTTTTAAATGAAAACGGGATTTATTTCAAAAAGAAAAATGAAACATTTCTGTTTCATTTTTTAAGAGCAGGCAGTGGTCCATGGAACCACTGCATGCTCTTAAAAAATCTTTTTGCTGCCAGTCATAAAGGGAAAGGGGTTCCCTGCAGACCCATTGCCGTTTGCATCTGGCTTACCACCTATTTGAAGTAGGCGATAAACTGCGATTGTTTTGCAACCTCATTCCAGTCATAAAACAATAGTACATTCCCATGCGACTCACTATTAAGAAGGGACGCCCTTTGCAAGCCCCTTCTTAATAACAACATACAAACCCTATTTTGCAAGTCAGAAATAGGTTACTGACTCGCAACATAGGGTTGGTACATTGCACAAGCCATTTTAGTGGTTGCAAACGGCCTGATTCTCCGTTTGTGACCGCTAACAACAGTTGTGCATCTGGCCTCAAATCTTTACATGTAGCACCTTGATTGCAACATTGGTTTGTTTTCTAGTTAGAGTTACATGTCTCATGATATAACTAATTGTTTCTGTTTCATTTTATTTATTATGTTTTATTTCATTTCACTGTATGAATGATGAATGTGTGAGAAGACTCTAGAGTGAGCCAGAGCAGCAGCTCCTGATACCTCTAGCAAATGAGTTCCGCCTATTTAGTCCACGAGGATTTTTTCTCCCATAGCTGCCCAGTTTGTGGATCTTTTCTGTGAATTAGGCTCAATACTTTTTTCTTATTCACTGTAAATTCACAGTAATAGGGCTGAGTAGTATCTGCCAGTGTCTGCCTGGATCTGAGCCTGATAATTAGCTTGTCACACTGCAAAAGGGCTGGGACAGCCCAAGCCCACTAAAAGAAAGGGGGAGGACCAGACCTCTGGACCCTACACAGTAGGGGCTCACCTTTAAAGTTTTGGGGTGAAGTTGCCGTGATGTTTTGCCCCAGAATGCTGTGCCGGTGGATTGGGACAGTGGGGAAGGGATACTGTGACATCATAGGTTTGGCTATGGCCATGGTTGCTGGCACCTAGAGCTTTCCACCTCCACTTAAAACCTCTGTGCAAGGGCGAAGCATTTGAAAAAATCCTGAACCTGGGAAGCAACAACGGCAAAAAGGATGCCCAGTTGGAAAGAGAAGCCATTTGATAGCCTTCCAAGATGGGATAAAGACTTTATCATCAGCCAACTCCCATTACTAGGATGTGTCTCTCTATGCCCAGAGCACACTTCCACCTTATGCTACCGGAGGACTAGTTGGGGAAAGGCCTGGCCTCAACTGCAACTCCACAGGTGCTCTGCAGCACATCCAGGAGCCTCTGGGGGTTGGGGAGTGCAGGCAGAAGGGTGCTCTACTGGCTGGTATTGGAAAGGCTGCACAAGATGTCCAACTAGTAGGAGCAGTGCACCAGGAGCCAGGCAGTGTAGAAAGCTGGAACATGGAGACAAAAACCCTGCCCCCCTACAAAGTGCACCCCTTTAGAGGCAAGAAGGCCTGGTAAGCATATTCCTGGTGGCTAGAACTTGCTACCCGGATCAAAATGAGCCAGAGATTAAGAACATTGGCCCAACAGGACCTGGGTTATAGCACCTGAAAGATTTGATTTTTTACCAAAGAGAAACACAAAAATTAGTGTATGGTGCTCTGCCGCACTTAGACTAAATCCCCTCTGGGAGGGTTAGAGGACTAAACCTATGTGGGTCAGCACATGCTAATTTATTGATCATGAGAAGAGGGATGTCTGTGGGGTCACCCTCCCCAAGCCAACTACTGGCCTCAGAGACCCTATAATCCAGGGTCCACCAAAAGGAAATATGTCCTGGAGACCTCATACTATGGGGATGCCAAGCAATGCAGCCTTGTGCATTGCCCAACACCTCTGCCTGTGTTTAGGGCACCGGTCTACTGCTTCCTTGCCCAACAGCACAGGCAAGGGAAGCTGCCTTATCCAGAGACTTATGCGGATGTCCCCAGGGGAGGTTGAGCTAATTTTCAAGCACTTCTAGGGCTGGAGCATTTGCTCTTCATCTCCTAAGTGAGGGGACCCTTTGTGGTTGGTCCTATGTCTGCATTATGTGGCCAATAGAGAGTGAAAAAAGACTCTGACATGTTTACGGCTGAATCGTTTGGTTTACAATGCTTTATTGACATTTTAATGACTAACACTGCAATGCTTATATTGACTGCATTTGAATATGTTTATTTCATCCTTTGGGGATATTATGGTGAATCATGACACATAGCTATTTTAATAATGTGGTGACACTCCAACAAAGCCAGCAGGTCTGACATATATATATATATATATATATTACCTACTGGCGGTCGCCAGTAGGTATATATAGTTAGGATTTTTTTGAATAGGGATTTCTGAAAATTCTATGTTGAATAACTTTGGCGTTGATGGACGGAATTGGCTGAAATTTTCAGGAAAATGGCACATTTTGTTTCTGAGCGTCCCCTGAAAGTTGGGGGGGGGGTTTCGTCAAGCGGGGCCGAGAAAAAAGGGGGGTCCCAAAACATGTTTTTAACATTGAGTTTTCCGTAGGGCGGTTGGACTCACTTTTAGCTCGAACGGCTGAATGGATTTCCACAAAACTTGCCAAAATTGTAGGGACTGGTAGCCCGATGTGCCTTTGCTATGTCTCAAGATATATGCTCCAGTGGTTTTTACGAAAATTAACTTTGAAAAATATATATTGGGCTACATTGGGCTATATGTATGTTAGAGCCCAAATGTAGCCCAATGTAGCCCAATGTAGCCCAAAGTTGGCCACCAGAGACAAAAAAAAACAAATGTAGCCCAAATATCAGCCAGATGTAGCCCAACTATAGCCCAGTGACAGAATGTCCCAGAGTGTTCTAAAGAACAACTAGAGCGCTAACAGTCCTACTTATGACAAAAGTATGGCACACCTGTAGTCATCTTGATTGGAATAAAGTGTTAACACTTAAAACATTTAATTTGCAAAGGAACAAAATGAGGGGTTTCATTTTGCCATAGAAATGTTATCGCCAGTAGGTATATATAGTTAGGATTTTTTTGAATAGGGATTTCTGAAAATTCTATGTTGAATAACTTTGGCGTTGATGGTCGGAATTGGCTGAAATTTTCAGGAAAATGTCACATCTTGTTTCTGAGCGTCCCCTGAAAGTTTGGGGGGTTTTCGTCAAGCGGGGGCAGAGAAAAAAAGGGGGTCCCAAAACGTGTTTTTAACATTGAGTTTTCCATAGGGCGGTTGGACTCACTTTTAGCTCGAACGGCTGAATGGATTTCTATGAAACTTGGCAAAATTGTAGAGACTGTTTGCCCGATGTGCCTTTGCTAGGTCTCAAGATATGTGCTCCAGTGGATTTTGAGAAATTAACGTTCAAAAAAATATATATATCTGTGACAGCGTCCCGGTTAGCGCCCCGGTTCGCGTACCAGACGCGTAACGGAACTTCGCGAGGAGAAGCGGATTGGCTCTCTGGTGACTCTCAACATTCTAAACAGTCCGGAGCGGCCGCCATCTTGTCTCTCGGTAGGATCGAGAGACAAGAGGTGGAAATAAACAAAGGGGGAAATGAATGAAAGGGGCATGGTAGACCCCTCCTGACCCCCTTGGATTGATGTGGGGGCTATTAAAGGGCCCCGCGGGGCAAAACAATAAAATACATTTTTTTCGATTTTTCGCGGAGGAAGCGCTACCTGGTACGCGAACCGGGTAGCTCACCGGTAGCGTAACGGGAGTCCGCCATCTTGTGTTTCGGACGAATTTAGTTTAGTCACAAGATGGAGGATAAACAATGTTGGGAATGGGTATAAGGGGGCACGGGAGACATATCCTGACCCCCTAGGTTTTCTGAGGGTGGCTGAGGAGGCCCATATATGTTAAAAAAAACCCTTTTTTTTCAAATTTCCGCACGGTTAGCGCCCGGTCCGCGCACCGGGTAGCGTTCCGGAAAGCGTAACAAGGGGAAAACCAAGGGAAATAGTAAAATAATATTTTAGAGTGCTTTGAGGTAGGGTAGCTCTGAATAGAGCTGTTGTGTTGTGTGGGTGATGTAAGTACCAACTTGTAGGTACCAATGAAGAGTCTAAAATTCAATGTACACCGTCTCCTCTGTAGATATTTTGTATGTTCTAATATGGGTTATTTAACCCCTTCAGCGCTAATGACAAGGGTAACTCGTCATGGAGTTTCCATTGATTTCAATGGAAATTACATTGAAGTTCCACCAGAAGCATAGCATCCAAGTGGTTAAATGTAAATGTGTGGAAAAGCACTTCATGCTTTAAAGCAATTGTATTTTTGAACTGATTGTTCTTTCCTCTTAGTCCTCCTCTTTGTTTTTTTTCCCCACACTCTTCTTCAGCATGATAGTTGATAAATTCGTTCCCTCAAAAAATGTATATACATAAAAAAATTATATTAAATACATATAAAATATATTTTTCCTTTAAAAGAAGAATACATTTTACAGCTTTTGATATTTGCTATTAAAAAACCATTGAAATTCACTGAAAAAACAATAGGTTATAGACCATATATAGTTAGGAATTAGCATTTACAAAACCTTGGAAATTCACTGAAAAAAACATAGGTTATAGACCATATATAGTTAGGAATTAGCATTTACAAAACCTTATTTTACTCACACAAAACCATTGAAATTCGCATATATAGTTAGTTGCACTAACTATATATCGCGCACCCGCAATCCACTGCTGGTCATGTCATATATTACATCATTCATGACATGGTCAGTGACATCACTGATGACATCACTGATGACATCTCAAATGACATCACTGATGACATCACTGATGACATCTCAAATGACATCACTGATGACATCACTGATTACATCTCAAATGACATCACTGATGACATCTCATTTGACATTACTGATCACATCACTGATGACATCATTCATGTGATAATACGATGAACCTCTTCAGACTCTAATATAACCTTAGATACACTCAGTGTAAACAGACACTCACAGACTGTCACTCATCCATGGAGTTACTCACACACCTAGTCAGTCATGGAAAGAATCAATCACACCTCCATTTCCTCAACAATACAGTTATACACACCTAACTTATTGAAACATATACTAACACATATTTACTCTCTTATACAATCCCTGATACAAGTTCACAATGATCCATACAGCCACTCACACATTCACTGGCTCTTATGCACAGTAATTTATATATGTCAACTCTCACATGTACTGTGTTTTACATAAGTACTTACTTTGACATGTAGCAAAAAAGACACAAAAAAGACAAGATGGCGCAGACAATGTTTATCAATAAGGATTAATTTATAACAATTATTTTTAACAAAATATTTACTCACAGTAACAAAATGGCGGTCAACAGTTCCTGATTTCCATCGAATAGAACGTTAACAGACGTCACGCAGCAAAAAAAAATCGCTCACGCACAGCCGCTGGAAGACATGTATCAACATATATGAGCCTCCTCAGCCACCCTCAGAAAACAAAAGGGGTCAGGATACGTCTCCCGTACCCCCTTATACCTAGTAATTTAATGAAATCGAAACACAAAATGGCGAATTCACGTTTCGCTACCAGTTTGCGACCCGGTTCGCGAACCGAGAAGCGCTTCTACCGCGAAAAATCAAATTTGTATTATTTGCCCCACGGGACCCTTTAATAACCCCAACATCATTCCTAGGGGGTCAAGAGGGGTCTACCTAGCCCCCTTTCATTAAATTCCCCCTTCGTTTTTCTCCTCCTCTTGTCTCTCGATCCTACCGACAGACAAGATGGCGGCCGCACCGGACTGTTTAGAATGTTGACAGACACCGGAGAGCCAATCAGCTTCGCTACGCAAAGCTCCATTACGCGAAAAGTACGTGATCTGGAGCGCTATCTGGGACGCTGTCACAGATATATCTGTTTTTTAAACGTTAATTTCTCAAAATCCACTCACGCACATATATTGAGACCCAGCAAAGGCACATCGGGCTAACAGTCCCTATAATTTTGCCAAGTTTCGTGCAAATCCATTCAGCCGTTCGAGATAAAAGTGAGGCCAAACGCCCTATGGAAATTAACATGGGAAAAACGCGTTTTGGGACCCCCCTTTTTTCTCGGCCCCCCCTTGACGAACCCCCCCCAAATTATATATATATATATATATATATATATATATATATATATATATATATATATATATATATATATATATATATATATATATATATATGTATTCACTGAAAAAACCATAGCTTATAGACCATATATAGTTAGGAATTAGCATTTACAAAACCTTACTCACACAAAACCATTGAAATTCGCATATATAGTTACTTGCACTAACTATATATCGCGCACCCGCAATTCACTGCTGATCATGTCACATATTACATCATTCATGACATGGTCAGTGACATCACTTTTGACATCACTGATGACATCTCAAATGACATCACTGATGACATCACTGATGACAACATCCAGTGACTGTATGTTTCTGTAAAGTTAAAATATGTATTACATATTGAAGAATGAGTGGATGTATAAGTGTCTGGATGAAGGATTTAGTAGGTGCATGACTGACTGTATAAGTGAGTGATTAAATGTGTCTCACTGAGTGCGTGGGTTAGTGACTAAACTGTCTTAATTAGTGCATCATTATGTCTGTTGTTCTGTAAACTGCTGCATGTATTGATCAGTAGCTATATGAGTAACTATATGGGTTATTGATTGTTTGCCCAAGTATTTGTATGGGAGACTGAGTGTTTGTGGGGGTGGCTGGGAGGTGTATGACTCTGTGCATAGATGTGTGAGCAGTTGATTCACTAGATGTATGGGTTCAAAAGTGCATGTGGAAACAGCTGTATGGGCGGTTGACTGTGTGCATGAGTGTATTGGTGAGTGAATGGATATCTCAGTGCTACATGTCAAAGTAAGTACATATGTAAAACACAGTACATGTGAGAGTTGACATATATAAATAACTGTGCATAAGAGCCAGTGAATGTGTGAGTGGCTGTATGGATCATTGTGAACTTGTATCAGGGATTGTATAAGGGAGTAAATATGTGTTAGTATATGTTTGAATAAGTAAGATGTGTATAACTGTATAGTTGAGGAAATGGAGGTGTGATTGATTCTTTGCATGACTGACTAGGTGTGTGAGTAACTCCATGGATGAGTGACAGTCTGTGAGTGTCTGTTTACACTGAGTGTATCTAAGGTTATATCAGAGTCTGAAGAGGTTCATCGTATAATCACATGAATGATGTCATCAGTGATGTGATCAGTAATGTCAAATGAGATGTCATCAGTGATGTCATCAGTGATGCCATTTAAGATGTCATCATTGATGTCATCAGTGATGTCGTTTGAGATGTCATCAGTGATGTCATCAGTGATGTCACTGACCATGTCATGAATGATATAATATGTGACCTCATCAGCAGTGGATTGCGGGTGCGCGATATATAGTTAGCGCAACTAACTATATATGCGAATTTCAATGGTTTTATGCGAGTAAAATAAGGTTTTGTAAATGCTAATCCCTAACTATATATGGTCTATAACCTATGGTTTTTTCAGTGAATGTATATATACACAGTAATTATTATTCATGTGTTGGCCACTTGACCAAGTCCATAGTCGAGCTTCATATAAAAAAGTCACCCCCTTTATTGTGACTGTGCATCTGGTATAGCTAGGGCATTGTGATTATGGAGTATACAGGCACATGCATCAAGCGATTTTGGAATCGCAAACGGTGCGAATCGCAAAATTCGGCCGTTTGCGATTCCAAAATCACTTTTTGGGATGCATCATTCATTTTACATATATCGCAATTTAAGAATTTGCAATTTTTTGCAATTTCTCAAATTGCGATAGCATTTAAGAAATCGCACATTTTGCGATTTCTTAAATGCTATGCATAATTTATTTATTTTTGCGAATTCACAATTTTGAAGGGAAAAAATACCATGAAGTACACCTTCATGGTAATTTGCGAAAAGTTTCAAAAATGCAAATAAATGCATTTTTGAAACTTACATTTTACACACACACTTGCCCTTGGGACATGTATGTGAGTAAAATTTACTTAGGTGACATTTCAGGGGTGCAGGGGGGGTCCTTTGGACACCCCCTGCACTCTTGAAATTGCATTCTCATTTTGCGATTCCTTAATTGCGAATTCGCAAAATCAGAATGCCTTCCCATTGATTTCTAGGCCCATAGGAATCAATGTAAAGCGATTCCTTATTTCCGATTCGCAATTAAGGAATCACAAATAAGGAAATATAAGAAATCGCAAAAACTTTTGCGATTTCTTGATGCATAGGAATTTGCGATTCCTAAATTGCGATTCGCAATTAAGGAATCACAAATAAGGAAATATAAGAAATCGCAAAAACTTTTGCGATTTCTTGATGCATAGGAATTTGCGATTCCTAAATTGCGATTCCTTAATTTTCGCAATTTAGGAATTGCAAATTCCTACAATGATGCATGTGGCTGTTACTACCCACTAGGGGTGAAATGTGATATGAGGGTGTCACCAACAGTATTTCCATCTGCCTCAATGTAGATATTTGTGATTTATTGCATATTATTTAGTAGTGTGTTTGAGTTAAATGTACATTTCCTTTTTAAAAGAAAAAGCCTTGACTAGGTAATAATTTATTGAGTGTTATTGTTGCATACAAGTGAATGGAGATTACAAGCCTACACCACCTTCCCTGACAAGTCCTTGAACTGCTCTGCATTGCTACTGCAAAAAGTGCTGCAATTTGGTACTGGGTTCCACCTGAAAAAGACAATACTGGGCGTAATACTTGTGCTGAAGTTAAGTAGCACAAGCATGGTGGTGGCAGCATACCCTATAGTGATCAGTAGGAAAAACAGGCTTTTTTACCTGTGTCACTGTAGTGAGTCCAACAGGTCCACTCATGTAAAGTTCTGCTATTGTGTGCCTAAGTTATACTTGTCCTACACACAGTTGGTATATAACGGTGCGCACTGTGTGGCGGTTGCATGCATGGGCTGGGTGTATGTGTTCCTGAGTAGTACAATAGATGGGCTCCATTTTCGGAGACCCAGGGCTGACTATATCAGCATGAGGGCATAGAGGATTCTGTCAGATACATTTGTGGATTGTTGTATTCTGGGTAGCTGGGTGGGACAAACACAGATGTAAATAATAGTCAGATACCTCAGTACACTTCAAAGTGTGCTTTTCGATTTGGAGAGAGGTCACTGGGAAGGGGCCTGCACACATCTTGGAAAGGAAATGGGACTGATAAGAGAATTATAAAGAGTAGAGCTGGGTACTTGGGATAACCCTGCAATATGTATCACTGTGGCAGACATTCAGGTGTGAAACACCAGTCACTCCCATTACCTTTGTTGTGGGGATATCAGATTTGGAGCCACTACTTCTGTGACAAACTGCTTTCTGAAAGAAGGGCAGGGCAGAAGAGTGGGCACTTTCAAAAGAAGCAGACCCCAACAAAAACTTGAAAGACTCAGATACTGAATCACGAGTGTCAAGAAATGTTCTTAAAGAAGGGAAACTGGAGCTCCCCCAAAATTGTCAACTGCCAATCAGCCAGCCGGGCTGTATGTCAAGGAGGAGATCTGCAAGACTTCTATCTGTGACAATGACTGGTGGCTAAGGTATGTCAGTCACTCAGTAAAATCCAAAACCACCTGCAACAGAGCCTGGAGCATCAGTGCCTGTCTGCTTGCTAAGACCAAGGTGCCCTGTGAGAATGAGGAGAGCACTTGGAGGGACCAAGGCCCAGTGGGGGCTTTAGGCAAGGTATCACAAGGTGTGAGGAGACAACTGCTGCACAGACCGGGCTGTTGCCCATGTGCAGAATAAAGTCAGTGACCACATATGGAAGAGGGGGTCCGCCATGAAGGTAGCCCTTGCTGCACCGATTGGGTCTTCACCTGTGTGCAGAGTAAATGCAGCATCCCCATATGCCAGAGGGGGTAGCAGTGAAGATTGCACTACTGCTGTGACAAATGGGCCATCGTCTGTGTGCAGAATTAAGTGGGCAATCCTATATGCGAGAGTGGACCACCAAGAAGACTGCAATACTGTTGTGCTGATCAGGTCATCATTCAAATGCAAAGTAAAGTCGCAGATCCCATAGGCAGAGGGGGCCGCATGAGGAAAAAGGATCATTGCCTGGTTTTGCCAATGCTGTGGTGACCTGTGCAAGCTCAACCAAAGTATTAGAACCAGAGAAATCACTCCCTAAGTTTGAGAAGGATCAGAGGAACTTACTGTGTCAACAGAGCAAGTGCCATGAACGACAAGCCGCTGCCCCAGCAAAGATCAGAGTGCTACCCACTATCAAAAGCCAATGGAGGCTTCCACAATGTCTGAGTGCAGACTGCTCTCACGGACTCCGGTAGAGCAACCCCTTTAGGAGTGGGTAAAACTGATTGCAGAGCCGAAGGGCACAAGGGAACTGACTCTGCATCATAGTGCTTTAGACACTGGAACCAGTGGCCGCTGCTGCCAATATAACGTGGTGGGGCAGTGAAGGGGGAAAAATAATAAAAAACAAATAAATGTACTCTTGCCTTTTACTGCCAGCCACTGTCTTGGTGATTCTCTGCTGCCACGCCACACCTCGGTGCTCTTCTGCTCCTGGCACTGCAGTCCCCATGGGCACAGCCTCCAAGACTTTCTACCCAATCTTGATGCTGGTCTCATGCTATTATCCAGCATGAGAGAAGCGCCAGGATTGGTCTGAGCAGGTTGGTGAAGTGCTCAGGTAGGGCCTGGGAGACTGTGCCTGTCTCCACCCAGTTGTGCAACACGGCTTGTGTTGAAGTCATGTAAGTGTGCATGTAGGTTTGGTCATCTTAAGAAGGCCGGCCAAACCAAAATGTGCACTCACAATTCTCACCAGTCCTCCTCCCTGGCTGCTGATGACATTGGATGGCCCCCCCTGCCCTAGACTCAGTGGACTAGGCTGAATCAGTGAAAAATTAAATGATAATATTGTTTTATTATCATTTTATTTTTCATCTGCAGGTTTTAGCAGTAGGACAACTCTCCTCCGCCATAAGGGAGGAGCTGCCCCTGACTAGAACACTTTTGACTTTGGAAGAGTCAGACTGGGACACCTGAGACGCAGAATACTAGTGGAGCCTAAATTGAATGTCACCTATCATGAATTGGGGAATAATCACTAACAATGGAGAAATAAAGTGGGACTCAGGGACCTGTCTATCAAACACTATAGTACTGATCTAAGGGGTCTAGTGTGTATTATATGTGTATGCCATATTTTACTTTGTGTTCATATATATATTCAACTTTCTTCATAAAACAAAGTATTTGACTAGTCAATCATCTATTGCTGATGTTGAACATATGTTAAACTATGGGCCTGTGTTCACTTCCTGCATCTACCGCCCTCTGAGAAGCATTGGACTGCTCGAATCAGGCTACCACTAAGAGTTAAGTTTTGAAGGGGTACTTTGCCCAGTTTCTCAGATCCGATAGTAAGTCAGGCTTTGGACATCAGAGTGAAAGGTCCCACCCCCACAGTTGGGGCCAGTAGTTCCTGCCTGACCCAAGGGTTTCTGACATACACCTCCATATTGGTAAAGCCTGGACTGTGACTTAAGAGTTACACGGGGCCATGCCTAACATACATAGTATGAGAGGTCCTAGGTTTCTGAGTCCTCGGATGTGTTTCAGTGAACCAACCTTCTTTTTCCGAGTTGAACAGCTGTGAATGAGAGGAAGACCCTTGGATAAATATTATTTTAGATGAACACCCTAAATTCCAACCATTGAGCAGCATAGTAATTGTGAACTAATATTTATTCCAAATGACAATAGGATAAGCACAAAATTCTAGTGCAGTGAGGTGTGACTATTGTGAAGACACTGTTAAGACATACACTCAATACAATTTCTTAAATATTATGTCATCTATTCACATGACATTTTTGAGTATGCAAAGTTGTACTCCTGTAGTACACGTTATGTACTCTTACTAGGCTTTGTGAATTGCCCCCAAAACCTCTAAAAAAGTACGAGTTTACCAAACCCCACATTTATAATTAATGCAAATAGTTGTCTTTATACTTTTACTAATAGGGAGTAGGAGGTTTTGTGACAATTCACAAATGCAAGCTACACACATAAAGTACAATTTCCCTAAATTCTAAAGCGAAAAATTGCAAACTATTATCTTTATAGGGGTGTAATCCAGGAGGACAAAAAGAGTGTGTAAATAAAAGTTCAGGTTCTGGAGAGACTGTGACCCATATGTTCAGTTGTCTATTAAAAAATTAATAAACTAAAGAATGATTTACATCCAAGGAAATAGAAATGAGGACAATTGTTACTTTCAGCACTATGTAGCTCATGTTTAGCATTTACTACTTCATCTTGCATAGGAAAAGCATATATAGTCTACAGACCTCTCGCTTCATATTGCTAGGTGTCCCAGGGGTGAATGGTCAGGTACGTATATGGAGAATCCTTATAAAAAAATGTTTTTATACACCCTGGGTTAGTGAAATTGCACATTTCACTCCTCACATTGTAGTAAATTGCTTCCCAAAATCGACTTTTGTGCTAGGAGCACTGTGAATTGAGGATCTGCAATATTTTAGGTTTAAAGTATTTTATTTGGTGCAACATACATGGACAAACATACAAAAGGTATGAGGCATCAGAATAGTGCGGACAAGGCCACATCCACAGCACTATATCTTCGGAGATTAGTTCGATCGTGAGCCAGTCCGCTGCGGCCTTGAAGGATATGCATTGTTGCAGTATTAAAGTACCTTCCCTTCTCAAACTCCCCCCCCAACCCCAACTCCCAAATCCCCAATTCCACTGACCCCCCGTCTACCCATCGTCCAGTGCGCAGGACATTCCCAAGCCATCTACCCAGTTCGCCCTTAGCAAGTGACATGGATCCCATATTCATTTAGGAGGGTGGTGCTGCAGGGCTAGTGAGCCGCAAGAGATGGAGGTATTTGGGACATGCCAGTTCTTTTAATTCTGTAAGCAGTAGAGAAAGGAATGGTTGACAAAGATCGTTAAATTGCTCTACATCCCCCGCTACTGTGAGTGATAATTTCCCCATGCCCAGTACATGCCATAGTCTATGTAGCCAGCCCGTGATAGAGGGTATCGTGTTAGTGCGCCAATGTAATAAGATGTTCTGAACTGCCGAACCCAGTGCGATAGCTATCTGCCTGCCCCTATGTGATCTGAGGGGGTACATCAACCGATTTGGGAACTCTAACAGGGTACATGCGGGAAAGCGTGGCAGTTCCGTGTTAAAATGTCAATTTCATCTAACACTTCCTTCCAGTAGGGCTCTAAAAGCGGACAGTCCCATAGGATGTGTGTCAGTGTGCCCCGGTGACCGCGCCCTCTCCAACAGGTGTCTTCCTTCCTACGATCCATTTCGTGAACACGCTCCGGTGTGTAATACCAGTAGGTAGAGACCTTAGCCAGCGTGTCGGTAAGGCCCATGTGGTATGCCGAGTGTCTTGCCCTGTAGGATATCTGCTCCCATTCCCTATGGCTTAGTGTCCTGCCCAGCTCCCGCTCCCAGCGCTCTCTTCCCGGGTTATAGAGGTGTGAGGAAAGTGGTTGCAGTAGCCTATATAGATCTGTGATTAATTTCGAGTCTGATGTACGTGTCAGAAGCCATTTCCCGTATGGGAGAAGCTGTCTTTCGGCCGACTCCTGTACCTGTGGGTGTAATGCCCAATGACGAGCCTGCATTTAGCGGAGTCTTTCAGATTCAGGGAGTGAAAATTCCTGTCGAAGTGTGGGAAGGGGATGACTCCCTCTGGGCCATACAAATGGCACAGCTCTCGACATCCTGCCTCTCGCCAATGGGTAAAGGCCCCCCTTTCCATCCCCGTAGTAAAGTCCGGGTTGTCCACCAGCAGAGTAAGTGGTGACGGGAATGTGGTGAGATTATGTGCGAGGTTGGTGGCATCCCAGACCCGCAGGGGTACTCTGGTGACAAAGGAGGCATACAGATTCGCGGGTCGGTGAGGCCGGCGTAGAAACGAGACTTCCTGCAGAGGTCGGCCTGCCACTGCCTGATCCTGGAAGAGCCAGTGCTTATCTGACTCCCACCTGCTCCATTCTACCAGATATCGTAACTGTGCTGCTTGGAAGTATTTATGAAGATCCGGTATTCCCAGCCCTCCTGCCTCTGGGGCTAACATGGAAAGAGCTGTACGCATTCTGGGCTTCTTGCCTTGCCAGATAAAGCGCGAGAGGTCTGCCTGGAGCTGTGGAATCCACCCGACTGGTGTCTGGAGCGGCAAGGCCCGAAACAAGTAAAGGATCTGGGGTAGGACTGTCATTTTGACAGCAGCTGTTCTGCCTAACCAGGAAAGAGTGCCGTGATCCCACCGTCCCAGTTCCTCCCGGATCTTCTTACCCAGTGCGGTGTAGTTAGCTGTCATCATGGCTGGCAAGGTGGGGGCCAGCTGGATCCCCAGGTAAGGCACTAACTCTGACGACCAGAGCATGGGGAATTGGCCTTGTAGGTGAGCTCTAGTGGTTGGCGTGAGGGAGATGTCCAGAGCCACAGACTTCCCCATATTCATTCTAAAACCTGCGACTGCACCAAATGAGCCCAGCTCCTCGATGCAAGCCGGCAGGGCTGTCCGGGGCTCATCTAGTGATAGTATGACGACATTCGCGTAGAGGCTTATGGTATGTGTAAAGCCCCCGAACCGCACCCCCTGTCGCCACCGGATTGTCACGAACCCGTTGGGCGAATGGTTCCATATAGAGAGCGAAGAGCAGTGGTGAGAGTGGGCATCCCTGCCTGGTACCTCTCTCGATGTTGAAGCTCCTCGAGCTATAACCATTCACTCTCACCACCGCAGTCGGCAATCTGTAACAATTAAGGATCATGGTGTGGAACTTGTCTCCCATGGCCGCCTTCATCAATACCTGTTCGAGATAAGGCCAGTGCACCCGATCAAACGCCTTCTCAGCGTCCACCGCCAACATCATTCTCTCTCCCGTAATCCGAGAGGCCTTCTCCAAGAGGTGAGCAATCCTCTTGGTGTTGTCCACCGTCTGCCTCCCTGGAACAAATCCCGCCTGGTCCGGGTCTATAAGACCGGGTAGGTGGGGGGCTATTCTGGCCGCAAGGATCCCTGTGTATAACTTTAAATCCACATTCAAGAGGGATATCGGCCTGTAAGAGCCGCAGTGCTTCCGGTCTTTCCAGGGTTTGGGGATAACCATGAGTGAAGCCCGCAGGAGGTCAGGTGGAATGGCCCCCGGAGCAGCAAACGAGTTAAAAAGGCGGGTGAGAATTGGGGCTAATAACGTGCAGAACGTTTTATAAAAAAGCGGGGTATACCCGTCCGGTCCCGGTGCCTTGCCATGCTTGAGCCTGGTTATGGCGGAGATTACCTCCTCTATTCAAATTTCCCTATGTAGGTGCTCCGCCTGCAAGGGGTCCAGGGAGGGCAAGGTGACCGAGTCCAAGTACGTGGACGTCGCCGCTTTATCCGGAGGGTCTCCGGCGTAAAATCTGCGGAACGTTTCAGCTATATGGGCGTCTTCCGTCACTACCGTACCTGTGGGGTCAGAGATCTCTTTCACTAGCTGACTCTCACCCGAAGCCTGTTGGCCAGCAGTCTGCCACAGCGGTCCCCACCTGTGTAGTATGTGTGGCTCAAGCGTAGTTCCGCGTACTCCGCACGGTCCAAATCTAGGGCCGCTAGGAGTTTCCTCGCCTCTTTAAGCTGCCTCCATATCCTGGGGGCCCCCGTCCTGCGGTGCATCTGTTCGAGCTCACGGACCCGCTGTGTGAGTTCATCCCTCTTGGCCTGTCGTTCTTTATTTTCCGCAGAGGAGATTGCCAAAAATTCCCCCCTAAGAACTGCATTCAAGGCTGCTCATTGCGTTGCTAAGGAGGTGTCAGGGTTATCGTTGTGAGACAGGTACTCCCGGATCGTTCCCTCGATGCGGTCCACCACTGCCTTCCTGTGTAACAAGGTGTTGCGGAGACGCCAAGTTCTGGGAGGACCAGCCGTCGGCGGCAGACCCAAGGTGGTGGAGACCGGGGCATGGTCCGATAAGGATAGGACTCCCAAGTCCGACGTGGAGACCAAAGCTCATACTGGAGTTGTGACCAGGAGATGGTCTAGCCTCGCGTACATCTTGTGGGCATGAGAATAGTACGAATATCCCCTGTCTGTGGGATGCATGTGTCGCCAGAGGTTGTGTAGGTCTACCTCCGAAAGCTGAGCCTTACACCCGGCTGAGAACTCCCCGACCTGCGGGGAGCGTTGCGCGGATCTATCCATGGCAGAGTCAAAAACCATATTAAAGTCTCCCCCAATGATAACATGCCTATCCTCTAAAGCAGTAATTTCTACAATCGCGGATTGCAGGAAGCGTTCTTGCTGTCCATTAGGGCTGTACAGGGACCCAACTGTAAAAGCAATGCCTCCAATCCTAATTCTGTAAGCTCACAGCCGACCTTTGTGTTCTGTGTGCTTATGAAGGATCTCCCCTTTAAAGTGTCTTGCCACCAGGATTGCTACCCCTGCCGTCTTAGTGTTGTTAGAAGAGAAAAACGGTGTGGGGAATTTATGTGAGCGCAGCCTATAAGTGGCCCGTGAAAGTAGATGTGTCTCTTGAAGGAGACATACGTCAGCTTGAGTGCTCTCCAGGAGAGACAATACTGCCCGCCTTTTGACCGGGTTGTTAAGGCCCCTAACATTAAAGGTCACTACCTTAAAAGTGCCGGGAGGCATAGGAGAAGGTGTAGGTGAAAGTGTGATTTTCCCGCCCGGGCGTGACAAGGTATATGAGTGCCGCTGAAGCTGCTAGGACCTGCATAGTGCACTGGACGACCCCCCCCCTACCACCTCCCCAACCCCCACCCAAAACTCCCTGTCCCCTCCCCTCCTACCCTCTCTCCCCAATCCAAACCCAAAACTACCCCAACAACCCCCTCCCCTCCATCCCATCCTCCAAACAGTTTCAAGAACCCCATTGTCCCAGTCCAGTCCTCAGTGGACAAGTCTGTGGAGAGTTACTTAAGTGGATGTCCAGCCACCTCACACCCACCCGCTACCCCCCTCCCCCGGACACCCAAACCTGCATTTGTTGAGTAAGCTGTGTCGATCTCCCCCCGGAGTTCATTCAGGCCTTCAGCGCATTGTCACCAAATGCCGTGTTCCCGGCCATTTCTCGCACCCTGCCTGAGGATGTCCTAGGCCGTCAGTGCAACATCATTTAGGACAGCGTCACCGGCTGCCTCTCGCAGCGCATTCTCCATTCCAGCCTAGATGGTGGGCGAGTCTGGTCTAGCAGAGGAGGCCGAGGACCGATGATCTGGGATTCTCTGCAAACCTTCTCTGGTGACACGCCTACGTCGAGGTGTGTGTGCGTCTTCTTCTGTCGCTGTGATTCCCAGCACTTCACAGGTGTCATGCAGGGACCGAAGTTGATGTAGGACTCCGTTCCATCGAAAGATGAGTCGGAAAGGATGTCCCCAGGAATACTGCGTCCCATGGGACCTCAAAAAGTCTGTCGCTATTTTGAACGTTCTTCGTTTCTGAAGCGTAATCGTCGACAAGTCCTGATAAAGAGCAACCGGGTGTCCCCGGAATTGCAGCACTTGCTGTTTCCTTGCTTCACGGAGGATTCGCTCCTTAAGCGGAAAGTCCGGCAGAAAGGCCAGTATGTCGGGCGGGGGCGCCGAAGCCCGACGCAATGCACCCACCCTGTGTGCCCTGTCGATTCTTATAGGGAAGTCCTCCGTTTCCCCCAGTATCTCCCGGAACATGCCTTGCAGATATCCGGCTACGTCCTCCCCTTCCTCCCTTGACGGCACTCCCCGGACCCGGATGTTGTTCCGGCGGGACCGGTTTTCAAGGTCTTCATTGTGTGCCTGGAGGTCTAGCTGTTGTTCCATCAGGCGCAGTACTTATTGCTAGAGGTGTCCAATCTCTTCATCCCTAGAGTGTCCGGATTCTTCCATAGTAGCCACCCTTTCACATAGGCTATCAACGTCTCTCCGCACCTCCCGGACTTCTCGGCCACTTCCTGTTTTAGCGTTTGAAAGTCATCCTGCAGGGAACTAAAGAGAGATTCCAGGAAAGACCTGGTGACCGGTGGTTCTCTGTCCCCTGATTCCTTCGAGCTTTGTGAGGGACCGGGGGAGTGCTGTCCCTTGTCCTGTTTCGTCGCACCCCTACTCATCATCTCCGGTAATGTCCGTTCCCCTTTCTTGTTCCCTCTGTTATTGGCCATTGCAGATGTGGGTACCTCTTCGAGCAAGTCCTGCCCGTTCTCTAGGTCCAGGCTGCAGCCAAGAATGCACAAGGGTGCTGTTCACTGGAGGAAGGGTACCTCTTCCGACTCCGTTGTCCAGTCCATCAGCTCCAGCCAGGGCAGCGGGCCACCCGCCCCGCCACAGATCTCCGGTGCACTCCCTAGATGCAATCACAGCGTGGCAAGCGCCAGCCGCTATAGTCCGGCAAGTCCGACTTGGTTCAGTTACATGCCTACTACGGGCCTCAGGCTTCTACCGCTACTATTGCAGCCCCCTGTCCCGTCCGGTCCCCGTTGCCGCCTGTCAGATCCCCGCCTGAATTCTTCGCGAAGCACCGACATGACTGTCAGCCTCTGTCAGTCGTCTTCGCCATCGTAGAGGATCTTTTGTGCTCAGTCTCTGTTTCAGCCCCTCCTGGGATCTCCGCTGTGTCCTTTCCGCAGCAAATGCTCAGGCCTCACTCCGTCTCCGGGCCGCTTCAGTAGGCCATCATTATCCTCGTTGCCACGGGGACCCCGGGAACGTATCTAGCCATCGGCCCGGGCTTCAAGGTCCAGGTCGGTGTCCGACCGGGGGGGGGCCGCCTCTTCGGGCTTCGCTATGCAGCCTACCTCCCCTGGCCGATGCTGCAGACCGACTTTTCCTTCCGTAGTTTACCAATCCTCCCCAGGTGCAGGGAGGCTGTGCTGGTGCAATTGGGTCCTCGGGGTCTCCCGTACCTGCGGACCAAGACCTCTGGTTGGCGCACCGCTATGTCTTTCTCAGGCCTCGCTCCGCATCTGTAAGACAACTGTTCCCTTCGTCGTGGACACCTATGCGGCGGTCAGCCCTAGGCCCTCTAGCGTGCCGCGTTATGTTCCAACTCCCTCACGGAGTCACTCCCGGCAATCTCAGAGGTCCTCGTACTTGTGCCGTCAGGGAGGCTCCGGAGAGTGGTCGCTGCCCCTTGGTTGCGTCGCTCAACAGCCCAGCGCCTTGGTGGGTTTGTCTTCCAATGAGGTCTCGATGTCAGGCCTGGGCTAGGCTACTCAGTCCGGCCGCCGCTGAAAAAGTGGGGGAGGGGCTGCCAGGCCGCCCCCAGGGCCTTGGCCCGCAACTGCCTTCCCAGCCGGGGGCCCCTTCCGCTTTCAGCCCTGTTCTACCCTCAACGTCGGGCTAGGTCCGTCAGGGCTTGGTGTCCGTGCGTGTCCTTCTGCTCAATGTCGGCCGCAGCTCCGGGCTCGATCTAAGACGCCCCGCTGGTGCGACGGGGGCTGGATTATGCTTTACTCTCTCCGCCGGTAGTTCCACTGTTTCACCCTTGGGGACCGGCCGCTACACCGCTCCCCGCCTCTGCAAGCGTCACGCTTCCGGCCACTCCTCAGTCGTCTGGTCCGCGGCAGGGGCCTGGGACGCCCCATCAGTAGGTCGCGTCCCCGGCCTTGCGTGAGAGCATCCGGCCGGCTGGATATGCTGGTGCTACCACCGGCTGCCTCTGGGTGTCTCTCGATGCCTGGGTTGGACTCGGGACTCCACTGGTGTCTGTACCTTGTTGTCGGGCGGCGTAGAGCCCCCGCTGCTACTCCGCACCGGTCCTGTCCCTTCTCCTCTCACCGGCGGTTCTCGGCGCGGAGCTTCTTCTCAGCCGCCCTCCGGTCTCCGCCGCTCCCCAAAGTCCTCCGGCTGCAAACTCCGTGCAGAGCGGTGGTATAGCGACAGATTGTCGGGTGCTCCTACAATGCCGCTACTACTCCGCTATAGATCGGGGCGAGATCTGCGAAAATTCACGGCTTAGGGCCCTGGGGTCGGAGGAGCTTGCGGAGAGTGCGTCCGCTCACCTCGCCATTTTGGCCACGCCCCCCATCTGCAATATTTTAGAATATATACGCAACGCCTAAAGTCTTTCCTAGGTTTTCCAGGAGTCCAGTAGGTACAAGCAGGGTCTTTAAAAAATATGTTTTATAGGCTCTGGTTTTGGATATATTGGCCAGTTCATGTTTCCATTGCAGATCCCCAGCCGTAGATTTCCATTGGAAGAGGTTATTAATTGATAACTGGAGAAAGGAAAGCCATAAAACTAGGATTAAATGACTCAGTAGAATAGTAAAGATAAACTAGCAGAAAGAGGCAAAATAAAGGTGAGAAATGAGCTGAAAGAGGCACAATAGAGGTTAGAAACAAGCAGAAAAAAGGCAAAGTAAAGGTCAGAAGGGAGCAGAAAGAGGCAGAATAAAGCTCAGAAGGGAGCAACAAGAGGTACAATAGAGTTCATAAACCAGCAGTAAGAGGCAGAATAAAGGTCAGAAGCAAGCAAAAATAAAGGACGGGAGTGAGCAGAAAGAGGCAAAATAATGGGCAGAAAGATCAGAAAGAGGCAAATAGAGGTTAGAAACGAGAAGCAGGAGGCATAATAGAGGAAAGTAACAAGCAGAACGAGGCAGAATAGAGCTCAGAAGCAAGTCAAAAGAGGCGAAATATTAGGCAGAATGAGCAGGAAGAGGAACAAGTAGGGCAGGAGCGAGGGGAGAGAAGGCAGAAAAATTAGCATAAAATGAACAGAGAGGGCACAAAACTGAAGGCAGCAGAGGGTAGCAGACTTTAGACAAGGTGGACAGGAGGACAGTCACAGGGGAGCTGGCATGAGAACTTGTTCCCTTGTGCCCCCTACTTTGTTTATCATGCACCCACTAACAGACCCATTCATACACTCATGCACCCACTCACAGATTGAGACTCATGAATCTACTGACAAACACACTCAGATACTCATACAGCCCCTCACAGATCCATTCAAATACTAATTCACCTACTCAGAGACCCACTGAGAAATGTACACACACTCTCACAGACCCACTCAGAGACCCAGTAACACAAACACTCACACACTTATACATCCACTCACAGCCACACTCAAAGACTCACACACCTACTCACAGACCCACTGGGACACTCATGCCCCCCTACAGATCTACTCAGTCACTCATGCACCCACTCACAGACCTACGCTGACACTCATGCATATGCTCCCATTTAAAGACTCAGTCAGAGACTCATGTATCCACTTACAGATCCACTCAGAGGTTCATACACTTTCTCAGAGACTCATCCATTCACTCACAGGCCTTCAAAGACACTAATGCACTCAGTCATGGACTCGGGTGCTGCCTCACAGACCCACTCAGATATTCACATACCCACTCACAGACCCACTCAGACAGTCATGTATCCAATCACAGACCGATTTAGAGACTCATGGACTCCCTCACAGATTCATGTGCTCACTCACAGACCCATTCAGAGACTCATGTCCTAAATCACTAACCCACTCACACACCCACACACAGACCAATATAGACACTCATACACCCACTCACAAAAGCTACTCAGACATTCACACACCCGCTGAGAGATACATTCAGGCACTCTAACACCCACTTATAGACTTACTGAGACACTCATGCACTCATTCACACACTGGATCACTGAAATAATATCGAGGGACAAAATATCGACTTGCCAAAATATCGTGGACAAAATATCGACAGTCAAAATATCGAGTTTGTATCTACAAACAGGTAAGTACAAAAATATTGAGTACAAAATATCGTTAACAATAATATAGATGTAAAAAATATCGACTTTATTAAAAACAGTGTTAAATTAAATTAATATTAAATTTTAATTACTAAAATATACTTAAAAATACTTAAATTAAATTATAATAATTAAATAATAAATGAAAATAATAAAAATAATTTTTTACAATCTTATTTGTTGACCCTGAACCCTAAAATATACCCCTTTACCAAAAAACCCAAAACTGACCCTGAACCCTAAAAATACCCCTTTAGCCAAAAACTAAAAACTGACCCTGAACCCTAAAAATGCCCCTTTACCCAAAAACTGAAAACTGACCCTGAACCCTAAAAATGCCCCTTTACCCAAAAACTGAAAACTGACCCTGAACCCTAAAAATGCCCCTTTACCCAAAAACTAAAAACTGACCCTGAACCCTAAAAATGCCCCTTTACCCAAAAACTGAAAACTGACCCTGAACCCTAAAAATGCCCCTTTACCCAAAAACTGAAAACTGACCCTGAACCCTAAAAATGCCCCTTTTACCCAAAAACTAAAAACTGACACTGAACCCTAAAAATGCCCCTTTACCCAAAAACTGAAAACTGACCCTGAACCCTAAAAATGCCCCTTTACCCAAAAACTGAAAACTGACCCTGAACCCTAAAAATGTCCCTTTACCCAAAAACTGAAAACTGACCCTGAACCCTAAAAATGCCCCTTTACCCAAAAACTAAAAACTGACCCTGAACCCTAAAAATACTCCTTTACCCAAAATGTATCAATATTATTTAATTACCAAATAATTATTAATTAACAATAATAATAAAGTAAATATATTAGCACATTAGCTGTAATTATTTTAATAATTAATATTATTTTTTCCCAATTAATTACTTAACAATAACACAAAATTATATATATTAAAATGTACTCTAATTAATGTAATTAACTAATTATAATTAATTAATTACCAATTAATTACTAATACAAAATATGTAAAAAATTATATTAATTAATTAACTAATTATTATTAATTAATTATCAATTAATTATTAATTATAAATATTTACAAACATATATTAATTAATTAATTATTATTAAATTACTTCCCACCCTATTCCCCTATAAATCCACAACCCGCTACAGAATTACATTACGCAATTATTAAAAAAACAAAATTCATTTAATAAAATATTTTATAACATTAATACACACTTTTCACACATATTATTACATAAAAATACACTATAAAATATTATATATTATTAAAAATTCGATATTTTTGCTATCTATATTTTACACAGTCGATATTACTTCACTTACCTGAAAAACGATATTTTTGTAGTCGATATTATGTCCAGTCGATATTTTGTCCAGTCTATATTTAAAACTCGATATTATGTCCAGTCGATATTTTGGAGTCGATATTTTGTCTGTGCACCCACACACTCACTATCAAAAGTTAGTGGTTACATCTAGGAAATAGAATTTAAAAAATATCCTTCGAAATTCACTTGAAAAACCAAAGGTTACAAGGACAATATACTTAAGAAACAACACTAAAAAATCTTTAGAAATTCACTGAAAATGCCAAAGGTTTGAGGGACATTATAGTTAGAAAATAAATGACAAAAAACTTTATAAATTAACTTAAAACCCAAAATGTGACTGTGACATTATAGTTAGCCTATAGTTAGGCTCAGATTTCACTCGTAGAAAAACAGTGAAATTCAGCAGTTATAGTTAGCTGAGCTAACTATAACGTATTACCCTGAAATGCACTGCTTATGACCTCACATATTATATCACTCAGGACATCTCAAATTACATGACTGATTGCATTATCCACAGAGGCCCTCACACATCTACTCACGCCCCTATACAACCTCCAATATACCCACTCACATGCTAACACAACTAGTCACACAACTACTCACTCACTCATACAGCTTTTCAAACAACTAGTCACTTACCCATACAGACACTCACCCAGGCACACAGTCACTCATACAGCTCCTCACACACCCATGTAGTCACTCATACAGCCAGTAATACACACACACTCATTCACCCATACAGCCTCCCAAGGAAGCCACTCCCTCACCAATACAAGCACTCACACACTCACTACACACTCACACAATCAAATACAGGGGGTGCCGCTCGTGTCTGAGGTTTAGTTTCTGCATTGACCGCTGCCCTTTGCTACAGGAGTAGCCCATCACCGTGTTATTTGCCTGCTGTCCCGAGTGCGAGGGGAGGATAAGGAGAACTACCTGGCCGCAGAGGAGGTGAGAAGCGCCCCCTTCCAGTGCCCCCCCCCTCATAACGTAAAGTCCAATTTAAACCGGACCAGTGACGCGCATTGCGGGACGCGCGCGGGTCGAAGCCCGAGACTAAGACCGGACAAAGAGCGGGCCGTTCTAGGCCGTTAGAGGCCAGATAGAGCCGGCCGGGCCACCCCCCTAACGTCACACTTAAAAACGTACCGCAAAGACCATCTTTGGTATAAACATGTCTTCAAGGGGAAGCAGAAGCAAGACTGCAGCAAAGAAAGGTAAATTAACCGGCCCAATAGACAGTTTCATCACGAAGGCTAATACCTTCATAGATCAGAGTATATCACTGATTGACCGGAGGGTATCTCAAGACCTTTTGGAGGCCCGACGATCCTCAATGGGACATTTAGCATCCGCTAGAACGCCAGCTCCTACCAAAGACCAAAGGCATAGTGAGGGTGGGACTAACAATAGGCAGAGCCTCCCAAATATAGTTGATTTATCGGTGTCACAACTTTCAGAATCACAACTATTAGCTGACACCGATTTGGAAAAAACTCCTGACTTAGTCCCACACCCTACACCAGAAGAGGTAAGACAGGCAAGAGGGAGAAGGGAGGGAGCCATAAAAAAGAAAAAGAATCAGCTAGCGACAAATAAAACACCAACGAGAAAACAAACCCCAACCGCCACTGAGGGAAAAGAAAATACACTTAGCCCCCCCCTGCTGGGAAACCAGAGTAGGCACACTGTGAGTATACATCAAGATGCCTCACCCACCACGGATTTACTGATAGTATCTGAAGGCCCCCCAACAAATGAAATAAATGAAACTGACTATGAATATAATTCAGACCTGTTGGAAAAAATTGAAAATCTTCTACATAAATCTCTTTCACCTATCCAAAAGACTCTGATAGAACTGGAAAAAGCTGTAATCGAACTTACAGCGACTATCAAAGCTAATCCCGCCCCAAATCGTGCACAAGTTCCACAAAAACCACAAAAACCAGGGGCGCAAAAAACGGCAAATATAATCCCTGTAGCCCAAGTAACAAACTCGACACCTGTAACCACTACAGCACCGAAACCACCAGTTACAATATCTAGTAAAAACAAAGCGTCAGCTACATCAGCTCCATCAATCTCACAAGGAAAAAACAGCACCCCTTGTAATAATACTCCCATGGCAAAAAATAATCAACCATCAACCAAACAACCCCAAATACATCAACCGAGGGAAAGACAACAACATGTTGAAACACGACCAGTAATACGTCCAGTAACACTCCCACCAGAAGCGAGTCCCTTTGTCGCTATATTGACCGGTGTACCAGAGCTGACAGACCAGAAACATGAACCAAACTGGTCGTTAAAAAACAAGATACAACACTGGCTCACCATTAATCGTCCCCCTCCACCTCCCTACTGTTCTACTAGAATCCTGATGGTTAGAAGAGCCCCTTGGGTCGGTCAGGGTAAAAAATCAATAAAGGGGGACTGCGTCCTAATTACCTTTGAGGACCCCAGAATAGTGGAATACATCTGTGCAGGAGAGGACCAAACTTTAACCGGGGGGGTAGGAATAAAACGTTTGTCTTTCTTTTACCCACCAACTTTTCAGGATGGCCCCTCTCAATCAGAGGGACCATGGTACACAGTAGGCCCTCGGTATCGAGGTAGAGAAAGGGATGAATGGAGAGGGCAAGAACACTGGAGAAAATACAGAGAACCCCCACACTGGGACGGGTGGAATGGACTACCACTAACCAATATGTATAGTGGTTTAGAGTGTGTCGACTGACCACCACAGCCAGAAGAACAGACCCCTAAAACCCCAGACACCCCACAAACCCTAGACAACACCATAATTCCTGAGCATTCACTTATCCACACTAATCCACAAATAGAAAATGCATCTAAAGATAATCCTTCAGCTCTGAGCGTGATCTCCTGGAACATCGCGGGATTGCGACCAAAGCTGGAGGATGGGACCATCATGCACCATGTACATAGACAACAAATACTCTGCCTGCAGGAGACATGGTCACAATCAGAACTTCATTTACAGGGGTACAGGACGTTCTTTTCCCCTGCGCTGGTGGGGAAAAAGGGTAGACCAAAGGGAGGACTAAACATATATATAGCCAATACCATTCAAAATATTAAAATAAGTGTCATCGAACTTGATTCTAATTTCCAGATCATTGGTCTTGCTCTACCCAAAAATGAGTTTGTAGTCCTCATTACCTTCTATAATAACCTTGAGGAAACACAGTTTCAGAGAGTCTTGGCCCACCTTCATGAAAAACTATCTGCCCTTAGACAGAAACAGGGAGCAAGGGGTGGATCATCCATAATATGGGCAGGAGATTTTAATCTACATCAATGTACGCAACCAGAAAATAGTCCCAGTATGGCCACAGAGGAGGGTCTTTTTCTAACTCACTTTTTTCATAACAACACGGGAGAAATAATGAACGATCTCCTATCAGATCTTGACCTCCAAATAGCAAATACACCGGATCCCAGAACTAGCTTATTAGAATCAACCTATATAGGAAGAGGGTTTAGTACTACGGTCGATTACATCATAATATCAGCTAGTTTACAACCCGGAGTACACAACTTTGAAGTTATACCCAACAGCCAAAGTGACCACGCTATTCTCAAAATGGAACTGTATATAAATCATCAACAGTCTCTCCCTACTGCGATAGCTAGTGCACTGACCCAAGAAAATATAAACCTGGGCCAATTGAACGGATACTCAATAAAGTGGGGGAAGATAAACCCAGAGGAAATCACCAAAGACTTGATAAAATCAGCATATCCCCAAATCAAGAAATGCTTAGACATACTCACAGAAGATGAGAAACTTCTTAATAGCTTCGCACAAATTATGAAAAAAATACAGTCCTTACTTACAGCAAAATATAAACCTGGACCACACCGGTCGAAGGGATGGTTCAATCAAGAATGTACTCAGGCCCACTCAAAGATCAAATTAGCACTAAACAAAGATGAAAGAGACCCCCATATCATATCCGCCTTAAGAAAGGAATACCATATAATCAGGAAAAAGAGAAAAGCGGACCTAAAGCAAGCCATATGGGATGAACTTCACGCCAGTGCACAGGAGAAAAACAGCCAGGCCTTCTGGAGAGTAATAAGAACCCCATTCTTGGTGGACGATTCGACTCCAAAAATTGAAGTGGCGATAGATGAGTCAGAATGGGTATTACACTTCTCAAATATCTTTCAAAAACCATCCCTTGAACAAGAAAACGACCACGAAAACCTAAAAGCTCCGCTTTACCCCATTCAAATAGACTTTTACATCCCCGAGATCCTTCTGGCCTTAAAAACAAGCAAAAATGGAAAAGCACCAGGCCCGGATGGAGTCCCGGTTGATTTTTTCAAACATAAACCAGACCTTTGGGCCCCGATTATTACTAGGGTGTGCACGGCAGCGGCAAAGAAAGGAATCCTGGAGTCTTGGACAAGGTCCATAATGGTACCAATATTTAAGAAGGGAAACCGCCAGGACCCTGCTTGCTACCGCCCAATATCCCTGTTGGACTCACTGGGCAAGCTGGCAGGTAGGGTGATCCTGGAGCGACTGCAGGACTGGGTGGAGGAGAGAGGCATACTGTCTGACCTACAATTTGGCTTTAGAGAGGGCTTTGGAACTGTGGAGCAAGCCCTAAACCTCTCTCTAATTATTGGGAAATATATACACGCAAAGAAAGATAAATTATATATGATCTACGTGGACTTGTCCGCGGCTTTTGACTGTGTTTCTCACACCAAATTGTGGTCCCTCCTAGCCCAAATGGGGGTAGATCCGCCACTCCTGAACTTTTTAAGGGAAATGTATTCAAAGCCCTCTGCCAGAGTCCGTTTTGGTACAAAAGGAGAGTTGACAGCGTCTTTTAGAGTGGAGCGGGGGGTCAGACAAGGATGTGTCCTGGCACCTTTCCTCTTCTCCCTCTATACTAACAACTTGGAGGTCGAGCTCCTGAGAGGTGCCCAGGACCTCCCACAGGCAGAACATCGCCCGATCCCCGCTCTGCTCTATGCGGACGACGCTGTCCTCCTGGCACGGACTCCCCATGAACTTCAGAATATTCTTAATAGGTACTCCCAGTACATGGGCACCCTAGACCTTCACATAAATGTGAAAAAGACCTTTGTGATGTGGGCAGGTACAGGGAGAAAACATCTGAAAAACATTACCCGTAATAACCAAAAAATAGACTCTGCAAATGAATATTGCTACCTGGGAATCACAATAGATAATAAACTGTCCTGGAAAAAGGCTGTGGAAGCGAGGAGACACTGCTTTAAAAGAGCGCTAGCAGCAGTGGTGACATTCACACAAAAACTGGGAAAACGACCGCCTGAGGAATTATTAACGATATATAAGGCCAAATGCCAATCGACAGCCCTATATGGAGCAGGCTTATGGGGTCACACGGATGTAACCTCCCTGCAAATAGCAGAAAATAACTTTCTAAGGTTCTTGTTGATGGCCCCAAAGCGATCCTCAACCTATGCCTGCCACGTCGAATTAGGTGTTCCATACATTGAGGACCTTGCAAAAATACAACCGCTACTCTTATGGCGCCGTATCTGGACCTCGGAGAAAAATGATCTCACAAAGATGATAGTGGCGGACGCTATGACATTGGACCATGCCTCAAAAATTAAGTGGTTAGCCTACATCAGAAACTTTTTTATTGACCTTGGGGCAGAGCAATACTATCTGAATCCTGAAAAATTCACTGAACTCACAAAGAAACAACTAAAAGAACTAGCCCTGGGACATTTGGAAAACCTGAGATTGCAATCGGAAGCAGGCAAACCGTCTGTCCAACACGCTGTAATGGTCCAATCTACACTCCTAATTCAGCCCTATCTAAGGCTTAATCTTGGCCTGTTTGATCGCTACCTTCTGACAAGGTTCAGATTGAATGTATTTCATAGACTGGTGGCTTTTCCAACAGCAAACGTTTGGGATCCGAATCCTCCCCTATGCCCCTGTGACGAGAAGTCAACACAGACAACTTTACATACTGTCTTGTTTTGCAAGTTTTACCACGAACATCGTAAAGTTTGGCTATTGACCTTACTAAAATCTTGGGGTCTCAGGCAATGTCGCCCTGCCATGCTGTGTTTGCAGCTTTTGGATACTGAACTTGCTTGTTACCATGTTCTTAAGTTTTTTGAAGTGTATACATAGACACAGAAAAAATCTTTAAAGGTAATTCCCTTAAACAAATTAATGTTTTTATAAACTCAGATGTGGAATTTACTTGTTATATATGTAATCACTTTGTACCTTTTGATATGACTGTTTTATTGTATATTATTATTGCTTTTATGGATTTCAAACTTGAAACTCCGAATAAAGATTATTATTATTATTATTAAATACATATACATTCATACATCCAAACAAGCGCTCTCACATCCACTCACTCCCGCATACAGCCATTCACATAGACACTCCCTCTCCAATACAGTCACTCACACACCAACTCACGTAACCAAACACACACTCAAACAATCACTCACTCACCCATATAGGCACATGCACACCCGGTTACTCATTCATACAGGCATTTAGATACCCACTAACTCACCCATCAGTCACTTACATACCCTTTCTATCACTCCTACAGACATTCAAACACCCACTCACTCACCCATATAGTCGTTTACACATACACTCACCCACCCATACAGCCACTCATGCAGCCACACACTCACCCATACAGCTACTCACACACCCATCCACTCACCAATATAGCCAATCGCTCACCCTCACACCTACTCACAAACCCACTTATGCACCCATACAGCCACTCACACACCCATACAGCCACTGAGACATTCACTCACACATGTATATAAACAGTCACACAGTCACTACCTCATTAGTAGTGCACAGCAGTATAATTCATCAGTAGTGCACCTAGAATGCTAATGTAACTTTTGTAGTAGGTTAGTGTATATCTTTACACTCATAAGCTATAAGGAAACACTTGCACTTATAGGATGATGTCATCAGTGATGTCATTTGAGATGTCATCAGTGATGTCACTGCCCATATCATGATTGATCTAATCAGCAGCACAATGAGGGGGTGAAAACTATAGTTAGCTCAGCTAAATATAACTGCTGAATATCCTTGGCTTTGTGTGAGTCAATATGTTTTCACTAAAAACATCAAAGGTTACAGAGATGTTATAGTTAGGAAATCGAATTAAAAAACATAGAAATTCACTAAATAAAACAAAGAGTATAGGACACTATAGATATGCTCAGATTTTACTTATTAAAAAACTGTGAAATTCAGCAGTTATAGTTTCCTGAGGTAACTACAACTTATGGCCCCACAATGCACTGCTTATATTCTCACATATTAAATCACTGATGACATGGAGAGCGACATCATTGATGACATCCATGAAGTTAACATAGATAACATCATCCAGTGATTGTGACTGTTTTCTAAAAGTTTTTGTGAGTTAAACATATTTACTAAGGCACCACAAAAGTTAAATTAGTATACTTTGCTGTACTACTAATGAGTGATTCCTTTTTTAACATAGTTTGTGTGACTGTGTGTATCTGTGTGTGAGTGGGTGTCTGAGTGATTGTACAGGTGTGTGAGTAGTGTGTGAGTGGCTGTATGGGTGTATAAGTAGGTGTCTGATTAGCTGTGTGGGTTACTTAGTGGTTGTGTGAGTGGCTCTATTGGTAAGTAGTAGGTGTGTCAGTGGATGTATGGGTGGGCGAGTGAGTGGCTCTGTGAGAGGCTCTATAGGTGTGCAAGTGGGTGTGTCAGTGACTGTATGGATGAGTTAGAGGGTGTCTGAAATATGGCTGTATGAGTGAGTGATGCCCAAAAAGTGCTGTTGGTGTGACATGCTGGGACTACCATGACCAGCAACCCCTGCTGCATCGCCCACCAGGAGGTGGCAGGTAGCACCTATTGGTCCAGAATCTCTCCCACAGTGCAGCTGTCTGAAACAGCAGTGTTGGTGTTGACAAGAGAAGACTACTGTGACCAGCATCCCACACTGCATCTTTGCCAGGAGGTGGTCAGGCAGCGCCTACTGGCCCCACAGCACTCGTAAGGGCAGAATCACTCCAGCAGCGCAGGCTGCCCGAAACAGCGGTGTTGGCATTGTTGTTACAACACTTTATAAAAATACCCCTACCCTACTAGGAAGTTTATAGATTGTTTTTTCGTTGGGTAGGTTGTGCAAACAGAGTTGGGGGATCATAACGCCATGTCTATCTTGAGGTTCCTCCCTGTAAGAAAGTCTAAACAGACTGTTATTATACCCACACAGCACTCCACAGATGGTCTTAGACTTGTATAGTAAATAAAGACTCATTAGATACTCTTGATTCCATTGTAGCTTAGCCCTGGGACCAGTTTCTCAATTTGTTGTCAGTAGCCTCAGGAAGTACTACACTTGCTCATTATGATGCATTATCTTAGTTTGTTAAACACTCTTTCTAAAGACCTGTGTGGTTAGACAAGGGAGATTCCTTGTGGTTTGACAACCATTGTTCAGTTGCAAACTGACGTTTAATCCAGCTTTGACTGCATCCCTGAGAGTCCCCTCTGATGACGGGTCAGCACACCAAGCAGATAAACTTACCCTGAAAGCTAGAAAGGACTCCCTATATAAATTGGAATGGGAAACTCTGGAATCAGCTGTGGTTGGTAATAATAGCAATTCTTTCTGAGACACCCTTAATAAAATTAGATCGAAAAGTGACCCAGACAATTCTCTGTTGCAATGTAATATCTTAGGTTCTGACTTGGAGTCCCATTTCTCCACTGTACTCTGTATAGAGGAGGATGCTGAAGTGAGGAACCTGGTCTTTAAACAGCAAGTTAAATAATTTCCCTTTCATGAGTATATCCTTGCCAGAAGTTGAAATAGCAATACAACGAGACATACAGGTGGCAAGGGGCCAGGCCCAGATGAAACCCTGATTGATTTAATAAAATGTAATGTTGCCCTTTGGCTTATCAACATCCCCAACGTTTTTAAAGGTTCGCTGAATACATCCTTTCTCAATTCATAGAAACTTGCTACCATTGTATCTATTTTTTTAAAAGATGATCGGATGTCTCTAAAGTTCTATATACCAATTTTCCTATTGATAGCACTGTAAAAATTATTGGTAGGATTATATAAAATTGTATCGTGGCATGGACACAGGAGCAGCATATCTTGTTCAATTGGGTTTCGCTCATGGTTGGGACTATTAAGCAAATTATGGACTTGAGCTTAATGAGTACACTTTAATCAAGTGCTGTCCATTATATATGGCCCTTATGGTTCTCTCAAAAGCGTTTGACTCTGTTATCAGAGCCAAGTTGTGGCTGAGAATATTGGATTTGTGTGTTGATGTGAGCCTGGTGAATTTCTTGTACGACCTGCACACCGACCTAGCAGCTAGGGTTCAGCCTTAAGCGCAGTGTGCGCCAAAGATGTTTTTTGGCCTCTATACCTTTTATTTTGTATATCAATGATATTTGTTCACACCTAACTTCAGTTCAGTTTGACACCCTTAGAGTTGCTGTTACACTAGTGCCAGAGGTGTTATACGTGGATAACACGGTCCTACTAGCCCAGACACCTAATGCTCTATGAGTGCTGGTGGACCGCTTCGTCCAGATTTTGGACAGCTTTGATTTGAATACTAATTATGGTAAATCTAATATTTTGGTCTGTGGCATGCAGGACTGAGATTCGTAGGATCTCAATCAAAGTCCAGCCTTTGCACAGTGTAAAAAACTTTAGGTACTTGGGTGTTAATTTTAATTCCTTGGTTTCTTGGCAGCCTCAACTTACTACTTTGTCTAAACCTTAGTGGGTCAGCTGGAGCCATTTTTAATGTATACAAATCAAGGAGGCAGAGGACCATTTTACCTCTCTTAAAAATTGAAAACATGCAATGCGTTGCAGCTGCCGCTGTATTGGGCAGGTATATGGGGCCAACATAAGTGCTCCCCCATTCAAACAGTAGAAAACCTTATATGCAGACGATTCCTACAACTCTCCTATGGCACTTCTTGTTTCATTCTTCAAGCAGATTTCAAATAGCGTTACTGTGAGGATTTCATGTGATTAGCTTATTTGCATCTGTGGGTGAGCATATGGATGAACCCCATTGCAAAGTTTTGCAAAGATGTTGTTCTAGACTGCATCAATCTGGATAAGACAAACTTTGGGGCATATTACCAACAACTATCGATAATTATCGCTATGTTGGTTTAGGGGTGATATTTTTATCGCCGAGCTGCGGCGATTTTTATCGCTTAGGAACCTTGCTATTATCAAGGTATATCTCCTAAGTGATAAAAATCGGCCGAAATGCATGGATATCGCTGAAAAGTCAGCGATATTCATGCATTACCGAGCTAATGCTCTTAGCCATGTTATCCACCTACCATTGGAAAACATGGCTAAGAACTGCTCAGGGGCAAGTGTTAGCTTTTGGAGATGTTCGCGCTTAGCGCAAATATCTCTAAAAGTTGGTAATAGGAGATAGCGACTGTTTCCAGTCGCTAACATTTTGGCACGCCCACTTTGCATGTCATTAGTGATAAATATCACTGACATGCAAAGCGGGGCCCAAGATGGTCGCTATCTCCTACTAGCTGTCCCTAACTGGTGTTGGCGACAGATAGGAAAAAGGGAGATAATTTTATCTCCGCTTTCTTGGCTTTTAAAGCCAAAAAAGCGGAGATAAACCCCCTTGATAATATGCCCCTTTGTCCCTTGGTTGAATTACATCCCTGCATATTTTCAGGCATTGGGTTGACTCCCCTGTTTTGTCCCCAACGGAAATAATCAAAGGAGATAAATCATGTGTTAAGCGCCTCTTTTTGGAAACGTGTAATGAAAATAGGATGCAAATAGAGCTGAGGGAAATCTCTGTGATTACTTATTATCGGACCCTTGCTAGTGCAGAGCCATTTTTGTATTCTACACTAGATCTAACACAATGGGAAACGTCTCTCCTCTTACACTTTAGGTCTGGTTCAGTTTCCAACTTATGAGCACTAGAATGCCGATTGATGTATTGGGAGGTACTAATCGGGTTTTTTCCTGTAACAAGATCTCTTTGCAATCACACTTGCATTATATGTTTTTCTGTAATCACTTTGGTTACCCACAAAGATTTTTTCTTAAACCCCTATTACAATTATTGGGATACCAAAGATGCTAAGAGCCCTGCTTCACTTGTAATTATTAATCACTGCAATTATTTGCTACAGGGTGAGTTATTTTCTTAAGACAGCAGTCAGAGTGTGGAATACTATGGTTGGATAACCATGTATGTTTTATTTCATGATGATTTCATATTTTAACCGTATTTTATTCTTTTTAGATACCCAATTGTAATTGATTCTGTCATATAGTTTTGTTATGCACTTCGTACTTTATATTGATTTTGATTACTATTTGACCTAAATGCCGTTGTCGGCATCTGTTTACAGGTTTGGGCTATTGTATTACTTTTATCATGCTTGACTGTTTTGTATTGGTACATCTCTTTTATGGCCATGATTGGCCAAATAAAGATTTCTTGAAATGTAATTTAATTGACTGGGTATGTAAGTGGCTGTATGGGTGAGTGAGTGTCTGTTTGTCTAAGTTTTTAGCTAATTGATTTGGTGTGTGAGTGGATGTATGGAAGAGTGAGTGTCTGTGGTTTTGGCTGTATGGATGAGCGAGTGGCTGTAGAGTGGTTGTATGGATTGTAAATGGGTATGTAAGTGTTTATATGGGTGTGTGAGTGGGTATGTGAGTGGTTGTGTGTGTGTACGAGTGGTCTTACGAGAGGTTGTATGGGGGTGTGAGTGGATGTGTCAGTGGTTCTGTGGACAATGTCAGCAGTGATATTGTCAGTGATGCAGGGTATAATTTATAGTTTTCTTAGGGAACTTTACCTGCTAAATTTCACTGGTTTTATATGAGGGAAATCTGAGCCTAACTATTGCGTCCCTGTAACCTTTGGTTTTGTTCAATGAATTGCTAAGGTTTTTTTAAACTCTATTTCCTAACTATAATGCCCCTGTAGCTTTTTTTGAGTGAATTTTTAACGTTTTTAAAATTCTATTTCCTAACTATAAAGGGCCCGATTCACAGAATGAACTTAAGACTAAATCCTAAACTTACTACTATTTTGGTATTCACAGAATGCACTTACTACTTTTGGCATTCACAGAATGAACTTACTACTTTTGGTATTCACAGAATTTAGGATTTTGTCTTAAGTCTGTCTTAAGACAAACTTAAGACAGACTTAAGACAAAATCCTAAGTTCTGTGAATACCAAAAGTAGTAAGTTCATTCTGTGAATGCCAAAAGTAGTAAGTGCATTCTGTGAATACCAAAATAGTAGTAAGTTTAGGATTGAGTCTTAAGTTCATTCTGTGAATCGGGCCCACTGTCTCTGTAACCTTTGGTTTTGTAAGTTCATTTGTAAGACTTTTTTATTTTATTTCCTAACTGTAACCACTAACATTTGACATTGAATGTGTGACTGAGTGCATGAGTGTCTAAGTGGGAGTATATATGTCTGAGTAGGTTTGTAAGTGGCTGTGAGACAATAAGAGTGGGGCTGAAAGTTGGTACATGAGTGTCTGTGTAAGACTGTGATAGGAGTGGGCAGTAAACTGTGCTCCACCGACAGAGTTTGCAGAGTTTTGCCACTCCATACTGAGCTTGGAATGTCGAGTTTGGCCAAAACTCCACCAACCGCCAGCAGAGCGGAGTTTACGGAAGTGGTCACTCCTAGACTTCATCTCCAAAGAGTAGTGTGCCAGGAGGTGCATTTACCCAGTAGCTGTAAAAGGGGTGAGGGGCTTTTTATGAGGCCTGAGAATCCCACTGTGGGGGACTTATTTGTGGCAATAAGAGGGGTTCTTGGCCCCTAATGACCATCAACGGTGAAGGGGACTTAATTCCCAACCAGTAGTGCACCATCAGGCACATTTGCAGAGTGGTTGAGAAGGGGGCAGGGCCTTTGATGAGGTCTGACCAATCCCACTGTGGAGTACTTACTTGTGCCAACAAAAGGCGTTCTTGGCCCCCAACGACCCTTAGCAGTCAGGATGACTTCATGTCCCAACCTGTAGTGCACCAGGAGACAAGCAGAGTGCTTGACAAAGGGTGGGCCTCTGGTAAGACCTGAGCAATTCTGCTGTGGGTGACATTACTGGTGGGTACAATAGGGATTCCTGCCCTCAATGAACCTCAGCAGCCAAGGAGACATCATACCGCAACCAGTAGTGTGCCACAAGGTGCATTTGTGCACTGATTGAGAAAGAGAGTGGGTCTCTGACGAGGTTGGAGCAATCCTGCTGTGGGGGACGAACTGGTAGAAAAATAGGGGTTCCTGACCCTCAACAACCGTCAGCAGCCAAGAGGAGATCATCCTGCAAACCAGTGTGCCAGGAGGCGTGTTTGTAGAGTGGTTGAGAAAGTAGGCGGGGCCTCTGACGAGGTCTGACCATTCCAGCTGTGGGGCACTTGTGGCAACAATAGCGGGTTCTTGGCCCCCAACAATGCTCTGTAAGCCAAGGGGACTTCATCCCCCAACCAGTAATGCACCAAGAGGCGCATTTTCAGAGTGGTTGTGAAAGGGGACAGGGCCTCCGATAAAGTTTGAGTATTCACACTGGGGGGATCACAGGGGGACCCTACCTCCATACCTCGGGGGTCAGGGTATTCCTACCCTGCCCCCTTTTATTTTATTTAAATGTTTTTATGGGTCTCTGCTAAATCTGAGTCCCAAGACGGATGCCAACAGTTCCTGGTGGAAGTATTGGCAGCCAATCAGATCTCACAATGAGATCTATGCTTAAACTCCACCCAGATATCCTTATTTGCTTTTCCTTAACTTTCTCAACAACTACTGAACGGATTTACACTGGATAACTGAAAGCGTGATCTGCGAACCAAAATCTAACTTCCTCCTCAATTTTGTGTAATTCCGTGCAGCGGTTCAGCTGTAGTCATGATTAAAGCTCCTATGGGAATTAACATGGGAAATCATTTCTTTACGACCCCCCTTTTGCTCAGACTACAGGTCTTTTCATCCTGGCTGACTGATTAACGCATCCACATGGTATACTCTAACATAACAAATTTGCTTTAAATGGTGTTCAAAACCATGGTTGATGTAAGTATAAAATGAAAAATATAGGGACCAATGTATGAATTGATTTTGTGATCACAAAGCGTGTGATAATACATCACAACACCTAATATGAGTTTCTGGAGAATACCTAGCAGACTTTGGTGTTTAACTAACCAAAAACTCCATGATAAAGTAAATACTCTATGCTTTTGCCCTGTTAAATTTCAGTAGGCTTGACCTGCTGAAATTTAATAAGGATTGAGGTATTTATTACATTCAATATTTATCGGATGTGTTCAATAACATTTAACTCATAAGTCCGACCCCTGCGCAAACAGGAGTTCATGCAGGGATTGGAAAATAAGAACCTTCTCATAATTGGATCCCTAGAAGAAATTTAAAAAAAGTTCTGGAGAACGTAAAATCTCAGTGGGTCAAGGTAGAATGTTGTGTTAACGATGCAGAGTAAATAAAACGAAGCCTCAGTAAAGCCATTGATGATGGCAGGAAATGCTCCAGGTGGCAAAAGCTGGATTTTCAGGCCTAAGTGGTTGACGTCTTTGATGGGGTGCTGGTTAACATCAAGCCCTGTAAAGATTTCTGCCTGCAGACTTCTACATTTTTCAGATGCTTCGATTTTACACAGCAGGATGAGGCTGCAGGCTGTGGCTGAAGAGGACTCAATGAGGCTGGCTCCTGCTGCAGAGGATTTGCTGCTTCAGAGAGGAAAGAATCGAGAGCTGCCATTCCCATCTGCAGATTGGCTTGCATGTATGTAGGTCACACAAGCACCACAGCAAGGATCCAGGACCTGGGGGAGTACCACTTGGGTATTAGGACTCACTCCAGCAGCAGCCAGCAGGCTGGGTTCTGCAGAGTGTAAGGCTTCAGGAACATTTTCAATTCACCTTAGCTCAGACAGGAGGCCAGCTAACTAGCCCTTGGAGCCATTGTGCTCATCCTGGGTTCAAGGAACAAGTCCAGTCCTCCTTCTTTAGACAGTAGGGCAGCAAGGCAGTCCTATAAGCATCAGGGCTATCCTTCTGGTAGCAGGACTACTCCTTCGAAATCTTCCACAGGTCCAGGAGTGTACTGAAGGGTTGTTTTGGCGTTCCAATAATTATACCTGGTGCACTTTGTCCTACCCCCACATCTGGTTCTGAAAAGCTCTTAGCTTCCCCAATCAGGCTCCAACCTATCTAGGCTGACAACAGGCTAGTGTCAGGTTCATTCGTGCATATTGGAGCCAAGCATTTTGAAGAGCAATGAGGGCAGAGCTTGGCCTAAGTGAAGATGGCCATCTACTAGATTGCCCGATTTTGTCTAAAAAATAATCCTGCATCCATACAAAATCCTTTAAAAATTATGGAACTTTGACCCGGAGTACCTTAGCAACTCCATATCCAGTTTTCATCATCAGCGCACATAGGTATTAATGCAGCAACGAAGAGACCAGCAGGAGTGAGGAAGAGTGTTGGACCCTGAATGCAGTGGCTGTAGAGAAAATTAAAGCACAGCTGATCCCTTCTCTTGTAATTCGGACCATTCTTTCTTACAACACCGCAAATAGTATTTCAGTGTGCAGGTACAAACTATAGAGGTATGCAATGGTGAAAAAAAAAAAAGAGGCAACAGTGGGGAAGGTGGAAGCGAGGCCGTTGCTCATTCACTATGATCTGAATCGCCCAGATACCAGAGCCAGATGAAAAGATGCATATAACTGAACGTGGAGAACATGGGGGAAGCTCAGGGCAGCGGCAAGCCTTTGATGAAGTAAGTGGGATAGCCTTGAACAAACAGAGATAGGGCATTTTCAACCAGATATGAGCCACATCTTAGCCTTGCCTTTTATTTATTTTATTTACCATCTTTTTATTCAGAGTGTGTGACTATAAGGCCTCCCCTCTCATCTCCTCCATGGAGTAGGATTCTCCCGCAGTTAGGTTGAGGATTTTCAGGTGTGGACATGACAAAATCTGGTATTCATATGATGCACATTCAAGCATGATTTTGTAGTTGGGCTTACAAAAGCATGGGTTGGTTGCAGTGTACAGTGTACATAATGGGAAGATACAATGTGGTCAACCAAATATGGCAATTTCCACCATATTTGCTTTTGATAATTATTATTTTTTTTTATAAAAATGTATTTGGCATCTCATAATTGCAGAAACAGACATTAAAGACAACATTTTGTTCTCTAATCATATTTAACAGAAAAAGTAATACAACAATCAAAATAATAGGCAGATATCAGAAATAAAAAAATGAAGAGGCCACAACATTATTTACATTGGTAGGGAAGGCCTAGTTACCCACTCTGATATTATTACTCCAGTTTTCAATTGGTTTCCTAATCTTAATGCCCCGGGCTTTCGCCCTCACACCTTTACAAGCAAAAATCGCCTTCTCTTGATTAAATATTCCTAAGAGTCGTGATAGCCAATTCTGAAAGTTAGGTGGATCTGTGTCTTTCCAGCATGCGGTTAATATTATATGGTACACAGCTGTCCCTAAAAAGAGAGATGTTTCTTCTTCGATAGTATGTGATAATGTATTATCATAACCCAAGATGTACAGGGTAGGGCATTCTGCTACTGGGTGACCAAACACTTCCTGCCAAAATCCTGTTATCATATTTTTCAAAACTGTTAGTTTTTCACATTCATACAGCATATGAAGCATGTGTGCCACAGTTTTTCCGCACCTAGGGCATTCAGAGGTAGCTCTTTTTCCCCATGAGAAGAGTTTAGCGGGGGTAAAATATAAATCATAAAGAGTCTTATACAATTGTGCTCTCAAATTGGAAGACATAAACAATTTTGTTGACAAAATAAATGACATATCAATATCTACATTGGGGTTGTTTAGTTTTCTTGACCAGCCCTGCTCGATAGAAACAACGTCATCCTGCTGACTGTCAATTAAGATATAATAGATCGTGCCGATCTTGGTAAGAGGTCTAACTAAACAATCAACTAAAGGGATATTCTCTAATATGATATCTGCCTTTTTTAAATCTAGAATTGTACTAATCTGAATAAATTTAAATGCACTGTTACTGGGAATAGAGAATTTAATTTGCAGCTGTTGAAAATTTTGACCAACTAAGGGCAATAAGAAATCACCAAGGGTTAAGACTCCTAAAGTTTCCCATTTCCTAGCAATCACATCATACATAAGTGGTGGTAGTAGAGTAGAGTGCCATTACGAGGTGTACTTATTATACTTAGGAATGCTCAATTGTCTACGAATTTTCTTCCATATACCCCAGCCACTCAGTATTATCTTAAATTTTACTTTTTTGAAATATGATGGTTCAAGTTGTTTTACTAGAAGGCCATTAGCCTTATCTCTGATGACCAGTTCGAATATTGAAGGTATATGATTCTCCCCTGTTTCTCTTTCCAAAGATTTTACACAAAATAGTGTCATCATCTGCTGTAACAAAGCAGCCAACATATAGAATCCCAAATTAGGAATTGCAAGCCCCCCTCTTATAACTGGAAGAGATAGAAAGCAGATAGATCTCCTTATCTTCCCATATCCCCATATAAACGTACTCATCTGTTTTAATTTTTTGTATAAGAGGATCATAGTTTATTTTGATGATCTCACCAATTTGGGGGATATACGAACTCCCAGATAGACAGCACTTTCTACTTTCCTGGAATCTATAAAATGAGTAATTTGGGTACATATAACCATTGTTTTATCCCTATTTAAGGAATAACCCGAAATTTGGCCAAATGTTTGAGTGATCTGTTCAATTTCAGTTATTGCCTCCGTGGGGTGTGATGTTACTACCGCCACATCTTCGGCGTAGGCTAATATTTTAGTATCAAAGTGGCCCCAAGTGATTGGTCTAATTGCTTCAGCATTTAGTAATTTTAAAATAAGGGGATTAATGTATAGGGCAAAAAGGATCGGAGAACATGGGCAGCCCTGTCTTGTCCCACGTGATATATCAAATAACATCGACTCTTGACCTATCGCCTGAACTCTGGCCTTTGGTGAGACATACATTACTTTTAAAGACTTCATAAAACAGGGTCCCATATTATTTTGTTCTAACACTGCCCACAGAAATGCCCATGAGACCCGATCAAAGGCCTTCTAGGCGTCTAGGAGGACCATTGACATCTGGCTCCCCGCGACAGCCATAGCATCAAACAGGGCAATGACACGCCTAGTGTGGTCCGTAGTGCCCTTGCCCGGGACGAAGCCGTGCTGCCACAGAGAAACCAGACGCTCAATAGTCCTCCTGAGCCGATTAGCCAGGATCTTCGAGTACAGCTTCGAGTCTGAATTGATAAGAGAGATAGGATGGTAGGATGAGGGCAGTTTAGGAGGTTTATCTTTTTTTGGAAAGATCACAATATTCGTTTCCATCCAAGACCTAGGGGGAGTGCCACTAACTTGAATTCCAATAAATAGATCTAGGAGTAGAGGGATTATAATATTGCCCAGAATCTTATAAAGCTCTAGAGGGATTTTGTCTGGGCCTGCCGCTTTGCCTGAGGCTAATTCTGCTAAAGCGATTTCTACTTCACTCATAGTTATATCCCTTTCTTAATCTTGCCTAGTATCCATATCTACTCCTAGGGTATTTTCAGTCTCGGCTGCCCATCTAGCCACAACTTCTTTAATTTTAGCAAAGTCAGAGGAGTCCTCATTTTTATACAATTTCTCATAAAACTTTTTAAACACTTCTAAAATAGTCTCAGGTGATGTGTATTCTTGACCTTTTAACGCTATGCACGTAATTGAGTTGAGAGATTGCTTTTGACTAGTATTAAGGGCGATTTGCTACCCAAACCTCTCTCCTGTTTCATAAATCTTATTGCGATGGGATTGATAGGTCTCAGCTGCACTTTGAGTAAGCTTATTATTTATCTCTGCTTTTAAAATCACCATTTCTCTCAAGGTTGAGCCCCCCTCTCCGCCCCGGGCTATTATAGCAGTATGCTTCTCTTCTATTCTAGCTAACTCTTGAAGTTGAAGTTCGTTTAAGCTTGCACTCTCTTTCCTCTTCCTGGCTACATAACTAAGTGTCTCGCCCCGTACTGCCACCTTAAAGGAGTCCCACACTGTATTTCTAGATGCGCTATACCGATTACAGTCCTGAAATCCTTGCGCCCATACCTTGATATACTCAATATATTCCCTATTAACAAGCAGTTTTCTATCGAAGGTCCAGCCGGAGCGGGGTCTAGCCATGTTATCTATATTAATAGAAAGTACTAAGGGATTGTGATCTGCTATAATCTTTGGTAATTTAGAAATTCCTGTCTGACTAGCCTGGTTACTAGACATCCAAATATAATCAATGCGGACATATTTGTTATGTGGATACGAGAAATAAGTATATCCTGGATCTTGTGGTTGCTTCAAGTCCCATATGTCAGCTAAGCCTAAACTTTCCTTAAGTTGAGAAACAGCATTATAAACTTTAGGCTTATGACCAACATATTTATTTCTAACTTGATTGTGTGCTAGATCCATTTTTGGTAAGGAGATATTAAAGTCTCCACAAACTATAAGTGCCTGAGACCAAGTAGAAAGGTCCGTCTCGAGTTCAGTATATATAGAGGGGTCATCTTCATTAGGGGCATAGATAGAACATATTGTGATTCCACACTTGAGTTCCACAATAACCCACCTGCCCACAGAATCAGCAGCTACACGTATGGCCTCACCCAAAAAAGGTTTATCAAAAATAGCAACCCCTCTGGTCCTCGAGGTGTAAGATTTACATACCAACAGATTAAGTCCAGGAATCCTCAATATTCCCCTTTCTGCTCAAGGGATATGTGTCTCTTTGAGACATATTATATCAAATGCATTTTGTCTGATCATCCCACACATTTGTTCTCTTTTCACCCTATCATTAAGGCCCGTCACATTCCAGGAACAAAGTTTTACTCTAGCCATACTGTGCTGTATTTATTTTCCAATCCATATCAGCTATGAAACCAAACTTAACTCTATGTTCTCTATTAACACTACAATTTATTTTTCTGACTCCGCTTCTACAATCATGATTGCCATTTTTATACATTTTCCCCCATCTTTGCCCCCTCCACCCCTTAACCCCCCAGCCCCCAGTACTCCCCCACCCTCCCCAAAACGAGGCGATTAGAATCCATTAGAGTATGTGGTGATGGACGTGCATTATCACTCCAGTGTTCTCAGACTAAACTATTACTGATTACCCAAAATCCCGGAACCCTAAGTTGTGATTCATGAACCATGAGCCAGCGGGACAAAAAAAAGGGGGCCATTTCTATCCCGGACTTCATCGGATTAAGAAGTTTTTACAGGTAGTCTCATGAAAGGCTATCTAAATATTCTTTTGCCTTAACCTCAGAGGCGAAAAACTTTATCTGGTCACCATTAATTACTTTCAAACGAGCTGGATTATTTAAGTATGCCTGCAGCTTCTTATCTTGAAAAGGTTTTATGAGCTGGCGCAAGCGCCACCTCCGCTCAACCGTTGTGTGACAGAAGTCAGCACACACAAAATAGGTTATGTGACCACTAGATTTTTTTGCCTCTGGCCTCGCTTTCTTCCAAACTGCCTGCCTCAGAATGAAATTGCCAAAATATACCAATAGAGCTCTTGGGTATGCACCAGGTTCTGGGGTATTTCGCCAGGTAAATGGTACTCGGTGTGCACGCTGCACCTCTAGGTCCCAATTCCACGTTGACTGTTCTGGTAAGGAGTCCTGAAATATTTTGACCATAAAGGTGCGTGCGTCGCCTCCCTCTGCTCCTTCAGGAATACCCAAAACCCGCAGGTTGTTTCTACGGAAGCGATTTTCCATGTCTTTCCACATTACATTTGAGAGCTCTTTCTCATGAGTATCGATCTGTCACGATTTGCGGCAATCTCAGACTCATTGCCCACAACTCTCTTTTCCATTTCAGTCATTCAATCATTAAAGGAGCTGATTTTTCTTGAAAGTTTATGGACCACTCCCTGCACCTGCTCTGCTTGGGCCTTCTGCCCATCATGAGAAGTCTCTTCTCTGTGTGCAGCGATGGCTAGTAACACAGTCTCGATCGTAGGGGCAGAGTTATCTACTGAAGACCCTGAATCCAACTGCTGGGTTGGACCATGTAGGCTTGCTGGAGTTGCTATAGGAAGTATATTACTAGTGGATGCGTAGTCCTATGCCAGCTCAGCAGGATCACGATGGCTCTTTCTGTGTCTCAATACGGTTTTGTGAGCAGTTTTCACCGCCTTAATACTAGTTTCATCATCGCTAGAGTCACTTAGGTGTTAGCCGATATCTGTTGACCCATCCAGTTCATCTGAAAAAGAATAAAAATCACTTGGATCCTTATCCTTATCCTTATCCTTGTCTTGTCCTTATCTGAGTCATCATCACTCAGATTGCATGGGCCTTCAAGAAGTTTCGTCTTTTGCTTCAGCGAGGGACCCTGAACATCCAACTGAGCCTCAGCCTGGCTATCTGGACCCTTAGATATAGTTTGAGCTGGAGCTAGCTGTGTACGTTCCACGCTGAGATTTTCAAATTCATCAGAGATTACAGTATGTACATTTGTATTTTGTGGAGTACTGAGCCCCCCATGACCACCAGCATTGGTATCTGCATCTGCATTCGAACTAAGCATGGGGGATGTATTAGGTTGTATTAGCTCTGCACGAGCCTTCCCAGACCTTTCCAGTAGTGTTGTTTGTGCTACTATATTGTTTATACCCCCAGGGTTGTCTTCAATAGCTCCTGTAATTACAGTCATAGGGGGAATATTGGGTAAATTATCTCAGGGCAGCGGCAAGTCTTTGATGAAGTAAGTCGGATAGCCTTGAACAAACAGTCATAGGGCATTTTCAACCAGGTATGGGCCACATCTTAGCCTTGCCTTTTTTTAAATTTTATTTACCATCTTTTTATTCAGAGTGTGTGACTATAAGACCTCACCTCTCACCTCCGCCATGGAGTAGGATTCTCCCGCAGTTAGGTTGAGGATTTTTAGGTGTGGACATGACAAAATCTGGTATTCATATGATGCACATTCAAGCATAATTTTGTTGTTGGGCTTACAAAAGCATGGGTTGGTTGCAGTTTGCAGTGTACATAATGGGAAGATACAATGTGGTCAACCAAATATGGCAATTTCCACCATATTGGCTTTTGATAATTAAGTGTATATATCTCCTAGTGATTATACATGTCTTGTCTTGTTGGAATTATTATGTATGTAAACCTTGCTTTGGCCTTTTGATGTCAATAACATTTTAGATGGCTTTTCTATGTTTCTTCATAGGAACCATTTTAAAACAGGAAATGTCTTGACTGAAGGGAGTAGAAATTAGAGATCTAGTATTGTATGCATGTTCACAGAATGTTTGTGTAGGCAGATATGGAAATATAATTGGGTCCCTTAGGGTCTATTTTTGGTTCTGAAGAAAGCCTAGGACCCTGTTGGGGGCCAGATACAGGCTGAAACATGATGATCTAATAAAATCAGGTGCTTCATAGTTCAGTGTCATCTGTTCTTTTACTGATTTTAACCATCCCCATTTTGCCATAAAATAAACTTAGAATAGACTTTTTGGTAGGTGATAGGGATTTTTATTGGATACGATCCTTCCTTCACTTCCCTTCAAAGAAGATTCCCCTCAGCCTTTGACGAGGGGCCTGATCGCCATTAGAGTATGCTTTGGCAAGGGCAGGATGGCTTATGATGAAACATGACACCCAGTGCTTGTGTGAGGACAGACCATTACTTTTTATAAATCCCCTTGACATATAGTGTTTTTTCCAGGAAGACGGGATTCATCCACACTTGAGGAATTCCCCAGGAATTGGGTGGATGAGACTGAAATACAGGCTTTTGCTTTGTAAATGGTATGTTTGTTTTATCAGTTATAACACAGCGACAAACACTCAGTCATGTTAAATAACAGTGTAAAACACTGCTGAGACCTTCTCCACATGAAGCGGACTAATTTAAAATATATTTATACATATGAAGGGTGCTGGTGCTTACCTGTGTTGGTGAGCAGCCGTACATACAAAGAATAAATGCTAAAACTATTCCAAAGGAAACACTGTCAAGGCCTCACAAAAATATAAAACAGCTACTTGATTAAAAGAGCAAACAGAAAGGATAGAAGTGATATACATATTTTGCAGGAAATCATCTCCCCTCCTCAACCGCTTGGAAAAAGATCCATCTCTATATTATATTGGCACAGACTCCCAAACAAATATTCACCCAATGGGAAAAAGGTGTTGCACATAAATAAACTCTTTACTACAGTATTCACCACTGTCTACTGAATATATCGGAGACCAACTCACAAATCAATGCATAAAACAGGAGGAAAAGCAACAAGACAACTCTGCTTTTCTGAAGCATTAAAGGAAACAATGTCCAAACCATATACTACCATACCATCCCTACAATTTGATCCCACTTCAAAACCTGTTGATGCAATAATGAAAGGGTTGAAGGACATTAAATTGACCCTAAGCCCTTTAGATAGGTCCTCCACAGAATTTACGGCAGAGCTCAAATCTTTACGAACAGAAATCGCCCCAATCCACACCCGCCTTGATACAAATCATCAGTCATTGTTGACACTTAAATCTAGGTCTACTGATCCCACAGATTGGGTAACAGATGTAGAAAACCTGATAAAAAGGGTAACAAACCTAGAAGACCATAGTGGAATGAACAGAGATATGTGTACATGCTATGCTTAAAAGAGAATGAGATATGTCCCAATTTCTTGAACAGCTTTTCCCACAACTTCTGAACATCTCCTTTACTCCCCAGTCAAAGAGTGACCAGCTGTGCCACACATGAAAAGGCTCACACTAACTTCTGGCTCCTGTAATGGCATGTTTGCTATTTTCACACCATACACGGCTTAATCAACAAACTATCAAAAAACAAGGAACATAAGCCTATAAAAAGGCATTGGTTGCTTTCTCTGCAGACGTATCCTACACTTTCAATGTGACCCAAAAGAAATTCCTTGCACTGAGAGATCTCCTGACAGAAAAGGAAATTAGATATGGCTTGCTATATCCAGCAACTTTGATCCTGATGAAAGAGGGCAACATGATTTTACCAATGCGCAAAAAGTGGAAATTCTGTGGAAACTCTCTCAATGAATAACATGGAAACCAGAATGTTCCCTCACAACCCCTGTGTGTGATGTCCCTGAAAATCAACAAACCCTTGATTGTCCAGTCTTGACCCTGCTCCCTATATGAATAGTCCAGCTCGAACTGCCAGGTCATGTCCACCCTGTACTGGAAATAAGTATCCTAGCACCGGTTTCGGGGTTTCACCCCTCATCATCCAGGATAGCTGGACTCCAGTGGCATGAAGAGCACGGGACACACGTCTGGGCATACCTGCCCGACTCTGGGTGACAAATGCCCTCATCAGCCAGGATAGCTTGCCTCCAGTGGCTTGGAGAACATGGGACCTACATCTGGGCATACTTGTTTCCAGTCCAGGGAGGACCTAGCCTGGCAGTTCGGGCCGAACTTTTCCCATTGGGTGCAGGGTCAAGACTGATTTGCATACTGCTGGGTTCATACTGGAATGTCATGGGGAGCAAAAAAACGATGGATTATGGCCCAGATCTATGCACTGGGATAAATGTATGACATTGTTCTCCATTCTGTCCATCAATTGTTTTTTTTGCAGTTAACTTTATAAAGGTGGCATTTTTAAAACTGTGCCTTAAAATCTGACTTTACCATTAAAGAGGATTGTAAACTACAATTAGTTTGAGTCTAAACAGCACATCTCTACCTGCTTTCAAATGCAATATGGTAACCCAGTGTTAGCCAATGATAAAATAAGACCTTACATTAGAGAAAATGACGTTAGGAGTTTATATAACAGGACATATAAAACTTAAACCCAGATGTTCTACTTTTTAAATTCCTTGCACTGTGCCCTATGGTCTTTTAAGGCCTGCCTTAGAAGTCATTTATATGTATTAAATGAGAATAATTTGGCCTAATTCCTTTTTTTATTTTTACAGGTCAAATGTCAGTTTAATATTGCACTACAGGCTGCTATGGCAGATAGGAGACATGCACTCCTTGAGGGGTTGCCACAACGAGTGTGTGCTGCAGGCCACGAGTAGCATTCAATTTACAGGCCCTAGGTACAGGTAGTACCAAATAATAGGGACTTATAAGAACATTAAATGGGCCACTTACGTGCAGGCCACATTTACCATGTTTAAGGAAGGGGCACAAGGACTTTAACACTGGTTAGCAGTGGTAAAGTGCACAGAGTCCAGCGAGGAGCAGACTTTTATTTCTGTTTGCATATGTGAAACATCTTTCCGCAAAAGCTGGTGAGCGTTACGAGGCTTGCTGGCTACTAGTGAGCACACTTGAGATTTTTGCACCCGCTAGCACTGCTTTTTGCCATGATTACATCTTTTTTGTGATACTGGTAAAGGTGAGTGACCACAGCTGCACAAAGAGCAGTTTCTCCACTTGAGAAGCAGCTAAATCTACTCAAAAAGATGTTTTCAAATTCATTTTTTACTCCAACAGAATGTTCAAATTGTTTTTTAGTTCGAGAAGCAATTTTTTATGAGGAAGCACCCCAGACACTACAACTTCCTATTCCTGATCAACAGGCTCCACTCTGTGCTTTGTCCAACTCCTGATCACTTTTCATACAGATTTTCAGCTGGAAAGATCACTCTCTTTGACTGCTGCATACATACCATTGCATTTAAGTATTTTGTTTTTGAGATATCGCAAGTAAGTTCAAAAACTCCTGTATAAGGGTGTTGTTTGTTTCATAAAGGGCATACTTCAGTATTTATTTGTCATTTTAGTCGATTTTAAAATGTATTGTAAGAGGTGACCTGCAGTTCTAGTAGGGGCCTAATTATTTTTTGCATTTAATTTATCATCCATTGTAAAGAAAAAAAATTGTACAGTTCAGTACATTTTCTCCACGTTTGATGAATTTACAGTAGTTGTTTATTTTATTATGTGGATTAGTCTGCCAACTGGCAATCCAACTAGTAGGCTCAGGCCAGTACTAGTCCTCGGTGCACAAAACAACTGTTTATGTAGTATATGATATTCTAAAACATCAAGTGGGGCTGGGATGGCATTGGATTAAATAAAGAATGTTTTTTTGTATTTCACTTTTGTTTCTGCAAAAAGTTTATAGGTGCGGTAAAATCTGATGCCTTGGAAGGATGTGTGTTGTAAAATGTTTATGGCTCAGTTAAAGTCGTTTTTGGCATTAATCGTAGTATATTGTTTTCTTCAGTGTTACCAATGCCTCCTTTGTCTGGCCAATGTGTGTGGATGTTTGCCCTAAACCACCATTTGTTTTTATTCTCAATGCCATGTGGCCAGGGGTCATTTTGTATAGCCAGTGTCCATAGGCCTGCATGGGTTCTTTGCTTTCCATGCCCCCTTGCTTGCTGTTGATGTTTTGCCATTTGGTCGGTGTCTATTTTGTGTAGCCAGTCAGTGTGCTTTTGCTATTGGCCTGCATGTGATCTTTATTGTGGCCATACCTCCTTGCTTGCTTTTGTTGTTTGACCATGTGGTCGGTGGACATTTTGTGTAAGCCTTGGCGGAGATTGCAGAATTCCGCAATGCGGAACTCCACAAAGTGCAAACAAAACTCTGCTGCGCTACGCAGACCCCCGCAAGCGGCAGAGTGCGTTAAATGAACTCTGTTCACGATGATTTTCATTCCCCGGTGCTTATCTGCACAGTGCAATCATTGTGAACGGCACCATGCACAGCGCAAGTGGTGCTGCTCCCTTTCTGCCGCTCAAGTAGATTTTCACTCGAGCAGCAGCTTTCTTAAGGCGAACTGACAGTTTCTCAACGTAAGTGGTTGCAAGCATATGCAACCACTTGCAATGAGAAATCTGATTGCCCATGTTGAGAAATCCGGGGGGGTTGATTTTTCACGCTCGCCAACTTGATGTTGACGAAGGCGAGTGAGGAAAAAATCTCTGATCCGCTATATGGAGCGGAGTTTTTCGGAACTCAGCGAGCTCTGCATAACACTGAGTGCAGAAAAATGTGGAAACTCAGCGAATGGATCGGAGTTCACCACCCAGACTTAATTTTGTGTAGTCAGCCAGTGTGCTTTGCTATAGGCCTGCATGTTTTCTTTATTGTTACCATGCCTCCCTGCTTGCTGTTGCAGTTTGACAATGTGGCCGGTGGCCATTTTGTGCAGACACCCTTTTTCCAGTTTTCAAGAAAGATAGATAGGAGAGGGCTATGCCTTTTTGTATTTGTTCTTTTTGTACTTTTCCCTGGTGTCAGTTAAATATTATGCTTGAGAATCATTGTAGTATTTTTATATTATGAACGTTTCATATTATGTAAATTTTTTGCATTTTTTACCTGCACCCTTTTTCTTCCTAATGGGTTTCTCATAGTCCTCTAGTATCCCCTAGTACACCAGTGCCTATTTTTTTCTTTTCTTTTTATTTCTTCTTTTCTTTTCTTTTTTAATTTACATTTTAAAAATATTTTTGTAATTTAAAAATATTGTTTTACTTTTAAAAAAATCCCACCATGTATCTAATGCATCTACTTCCTGCTTTCCATATGTGCACAACCACACAACAGCATTAGTTTTTTAAGTATTAATATTCTATTTGCCTTTGGACGCCCTGCCTGCAATAGGTGCAAACACACCAACATTAATGTTTTAAGTATTATTCCATGTCCCCTTGACCCCCTTGACTGCTAAGATCCACATCAGCATTCATTCAATAATCCCTATTCAATTTTCTCCTGAACCCCCTGAGTGTCACAAGTGTCTCCCTTGGATTTATAGAAAGCAAACGGTTACATCTGTATCTTGCTTTCCTGATTGGAAATGAAATATAATGTTCAGGTGGTGTGGGCTGACTTTGGAATGGATACACGGATACACTATTGTTGTTAATTATGTAGGATAATAATGATAACTTAAGTAACCACACTAAATTATTTTGTATTTGTCTATACTAATTCAAAGTGCAACAATTCAACGTTTTTAATAAACGTTTTTATTCCTTATTTACTTATAGGTGCACAGGAGACATCACCAACAGTATTGCCAGACAGTCAAGTGAGTCATTCAGGGATGTATGACGTTACAATGCATACGTTTACCACGCATGCCTTTACAACACGGTTTTTACAACGCATGCCTTTACAGCGCATAGCGCTTTGGGGTGCTGGATAGTGAAAAGTTTAATTTACTATTCCAACTCCAGTCCCCGTGGACATGGTGTTTCCTAACTGAAACATGGGTGAAACCTCACACTATCCCTACCATCACCCTAGGGATACCCATGGGATATAAAATCCTTCGCCTCGACCGCCCTGTGAAGGTGGGAGGCGGAATCGCTATAATACACAGAGACACCCTGAGTATTAGAGTCTTAGAACAGGTGATGCTCCCTACTATGGAAGTACTCATCTTTCACTTAAAAATTAACTCTAAAACACAGTGGAAAGGAGCCTTGGTTTATCGTCCACCTGGACCCAATGCTGGCTTTTCCCTTGCTCTCACTGAACTACTAGCCCCCTATCTGAAAGCTAAGGAAAACTTCCTTTTACTTGGAGATTTCAATTTTCATACTGACATTTCTGACCATCAGGATACCAATACATTTCTTTCTGACCTTGCTTTGTTAGGCTTACACCCCAGAAATAGTGGCCCCACTCATTCAGGTGGTCACACATTAGACCTGGTTCTCACTACCTAACCTAACGTTCACTGCCATCCCCCTAAGCATATTAATTGGTCGGACCATAAACGTATTGACTTCTCCATACCTCACCTATCCAATTCCACTAACCGCCCGGCCACCCACTCTATTAAACGTAGGCCATGGCACAAAATCACTCTTCCCAAACTCACTCAAATTTGGGAACAGCCTTCACTTACCAATCTCGATAATATTGACACTGCTCTCTCCATGTTTAACTCTACGCTGATAACAGCTATTGACTCTCTAGCTCCACAGAAAAATGCCAAAAAACCTACTATAGCGAAAAGGGAAACATGGTATACGGAAGCTCTCAAAAGTGAAAAGAAGAAATGTAGAAAAATGGAAAAATTGTGGAGACGTACAGGTAATAGGGAAGACAAGAGATGCTACCTGGAGGCTATGTCCTCCTACTACAAAAATGTCAAAAAAGCTAGGAAAATGAGTCTGGCCACTCAAATCGCAGAAGCAGGCAACTCTACTAGAGAGTTATTTAAAATCGTTCAAACCTTCACTAGTCCTGAAGCATGTGAAAGTCCAGACACCTTCACCCAAGAACTATGCGATGACATATCTCAGTTCTTTGAGGAAAAAATTGAAGCAATATATAAAAAAATCACTACAGTCTCTGACACTCTGGGGACTGAGGCCCCTGAAACTGCTCCACAACTGACTTCTGGTGAAACTCTTCTGGACATCCCCAAAATTACTACTAAGGACCTGACTACTCTCATTAATCAAACTAAATCTGGTTCTCCCTCTGATCTGATACCAGCTAAATTCATCCCTCCGCTAATCGAGATATTAGGTCCTCATATTCAGAACCTACTTAATTTGTCTTTTGCCAAAGGCCAACTTCCATCTGCCTGGAAGGAAGCGGTAGTGAGCCCTATTCGCAAAAATTCCACCATGCCCTGGTCTACACTCTCCAACCTTTGCCCGATTTCTCTCCTCCCCTTCATCAGCAAACTGGCAGAGAAGCACGTCAACACCACCCTCTCCAGTTTCATCGAAGCGACAGAGGGCCTGGCCCAATCCCAATCTGGATTCAGGCCCAACCACAGCACTGAATCAGCCCTCCTCTCTGTGACAGATCAGATCAAAATGTCACAAGATAGAGGGGGCTCTATGATTCTAGTGCTGTTGGACCTGTCCGCAGCCTTCGATACCGTGTCTCATAACACCCTATTGAACCGGCTGCAGAGAGTAGGAATCGGAGGCGTAGCACTATCTTGGTTGGAGAGTTTCCTCGCCGGGAGATCACAATCTACCAGCCTGGGCCCCTTTCGTTCCATCTCAAGGGGGCTCACGAAGGGGGTGCCACAGGGCTCATGCCTTAGCCCTACATTATTCAATGTCTATGTGGCCCCCCTTGCTGAGATTGTGCGGAAATACGGGTTCATACCGGTTTCCTACGCTGATGACACTCAGCTCCTCTACCCTTTCAGCTCCCTTGACCCTAAAATCAAGGGGAATTTTGCTGAAGGTATGAGAGCGGTGTCACACTGGATGGCGAGGAACTGCCTCCAGTGTAATGTAACAAAGACTGAGGTCTTGCTCTTTGGCAAAGCAAGTATCCTCTGGACCCCTGACTGGTGGCCACTCGACCTTGGCCCAGTACCGGTACCCAAAACACACGTTAAAAATCTTGGAGTGAAGTTTGATCAAAAACTGACCATGAAAGAACACACCAACTACATCGGGGGTCTGTGTTTTCACACCATTGGTTGACTCAGGCGTGTCTTTCCTTTCCTTCCTGCCACATGCAGAAAGACACTTGTACAGGCCTTGGTAACCAGCCGCCTGGACTACTGTAACGGCCTGCTGACATTAGCCAGTACGGATGCAGTAGGCCGTTTACAGGTGGTCCAGAATACGGCAGCCAGATTGGTCATGGGTGCACCTGCCAGGACTCCTTCCAAGCCCTTGCTGAAAGAACTGCATTGGCTTCCCATACGACAGCGCATCCACTTTAAGATCTGTTGTACGGTACACAAATGTCTGTATGGAGTAAGCCCCAAATACCTAGCCCAGTCTCTTGAACTGTACCAGCCTAGCAGGTCCCTGCGCTCCTGCAACCAAGCCTTGCTAAAACCTCCCATTACAAAGAAAACTAGACAGGGTGACCGTGCTTTCTCCGCTGTTGGTCCTGCCCTTTGGAACAACCTTCCCACTAACCTAAGAACCACCATAAACCACCTGTCCTTCAGAAAGGCATTAAAAACCCTCCTTTTCCAAGAAGCATTTCCACCCACATAAACCTCAGGCTGCTCTACCTAATAAACATCTTAGCTGGCAAAGCGCGGAGATACCCCTCCGGGATTGATTCCTGCGCTTTATAAGAAATTAAAATAAATAAAATAAATTAGGGAAGGTGTTGGATAGTAAATTAAACTTATTCCCTATCCTAGAGCGCCCCCCAGCGCAATGCATTGTAATGGTTTGCGTTGTAATAACTGCGTTGTAATGGTAGTGCGTGGTAAAAGTTTTGTTGTAAAGGTTGTATACCTTCCTCCAGTCTCTTCTGCTTGTACAGCTAATTGTCACTGCCGTCTGACAGCTTCAAGATGACCACAAATAAAGGTGCTGCCAAGACAGTGGTCATTAGGGAGGAGAAGTAGAAGCAGATTTCCACCACTGGTGTTCCGGTCCAACCCTTTTTGGGGGGGCGTGTGCCAGCTGCACTGGCCTCTGGAGAGTAAGCTGGAAGCAGTACTTCTGCATTAACAGCACCAACCCAACCTAACCCAAGGCAATGTATTTGAGAAACGCAGCCACTGCAATCATGTCTACATCGACGAACAGTAAAATTGCATTGGATTTGTCTCTTTCACAAAGTAGTATGTTAAATGTTATGTTAAAATTATTTGTATTCCTTTTGGTTTATTTTTAGCACTTAGGATCTTTGAAGAGAAATGAGTGTCCTTGGTGGATTGAATAGATATTTTTATATACCTTAAGTTGAGCTAAGTAAACCTCTTTTTTATCGAGGGAGTAGTTCTGTCTCCATGTCCTTTCAGTTTGGCACAGGGCAGGTTTTTGGGCCTTTAAATCTTCTGAGCACCATTTCTGGGCCTCATGATGTCTGGCTATTTTTATTGTACTGAGGGGGGCATGTTTGTTGCTGGCTGCTGTCAGCCATGCAGTGATGTTTTCCTTGTTTAGGTTGATGGATGATTGATTAGTGAGAAACGTGTTTGCCAGTGTGCTGCAAAAGGAGTTGACGTTGATGCTCTTCCAGTTTCTTGCCTTGAACCCTTCTTTAACTGGAGGTTTATCTGAAGATATATTGTTGACCACAAAGATTATTAGAAAGTGATCAGACAAAGTGCAAGGGGACACTGCCAATGCTGACACTGTAAGATTAGAAGTTCAATTTTGATCTAATATGTGTCCTTTGATGTGTTTGGGTGATAATACTTGTTCATTGTAGTTCATCCCACTAAGTAGATCGGTCAGTTCTGCAGAGTGTGGTCCACCCATTGCATCATTTACCCAATAATTAAAGTCGCTGATCATCAGAATTTTGGCATACTTAATTGTTAGGTGGGTGATCTTCTCACCTAATGTTGGGGAGAAAAGGGGCATGTTCTGAGGGGACCTTTATAGTAGTACACAGATTAGAGGTACCTGTGCTGAGTCCAATTTGATAGCTAGATTATCCACTGAAGTAATGCCTAGAATGGTGAGTTTGGTAAATTTCATTTCAAGAGTTATTATGGCAGCAACCCTCCAATATTCCCACCGCAATCATATTGACGTCGATGAGCAGTAACATTGCATTGGATTTGTCTCCTTCACAAGGAAGTACACAATCATTGCAGAAAAGTCAAGAATTTGGACAATAGTCGCAGCCAGCAATACATCTTCCGGAAGTAGGAGCAGGACAGGAGATTGAGCTTCCTACTGAGCAAGATTCTCCTCTTTTACAATCCTTGGCTTCCAGGTCTCGAGCAAGAAAAAGGAAAAGTACCCTACCATCTTCTCCAATCCCCCATTCGAATTATCTGGACACATTTTGGACCCCAACTGAGTCTGTGACATGCCAGAAAAAGAACATTTGTGAAAGCCTTAACGTTATTAAGACCTGAAAACCTGTTTAGTACAACTACGAGTGACCCAGGAAAGGCAGGACATAGCTCAAACCACCTCCTTATGACTGTCTAGAGTGAATGCACCCCCCTGCTCCTGTCGCAAACAGACATTGAATACACAAGCAGGCATGGCACAAAGAGTCATAAGCACACAGAAATGCCCACTTCTAAAGTGGTATTTCTAAAGTTGAAATACCAAATCTGCTTTTCCCAATAAGCAGGATTTGTTACCACTATTTCAAGAATACCAAACATGGCCACGCTACCTCTTCCTATCAGGAATTACCACTGAAACATATATCAGTGAATTCCCAAAGCAAACTTATGAGAAGGGCAGCCGCACAGCAGTGAGAAACCAAATAGGCTGTTTGGCACTACCAGGACATGACGCACAACAAAGGCACATGTCCTTCCTTTTACCTACATAGCACACAGCCCATAGGGCTACACTGGGCCTACCTTAGGGAAGACCTATGTGTAGTAAAAGGGGAGTTTCAGACTTGGCAAATTCTTTAACCCGTTCTATGCTCATGACGGAGCCGTTCCGTCATGAGCCTCGCTTGAGCTGTGCTCATGACGGAGCGGTTCCGTCATGGCCCGCTCGGCGCGCCTGCGTGGTGCGAATTTCACGCCTGCGCTGAGCGTTCCATTGAGCGGGCGCGTTTGTGACGGAACCGCTCCGTCACGAGCACAGCTCAACCGCGGCTCGTGACGGAGCGACTCCTTCACGAGCATGCGAGCGCCGCTCGACCCCCCCGCCCCCTTAGCGCTGCGGCGGAATTCCCGCCGCAGCGAAGGTGTTAAATGCCTCATCTCTGTGGCAGTGAAGTGCGCACGAAGGCCCTGCAGAGGCAGAGGCCTGAGACAAGTTTGAAAGGCTACTTTGGTGGGTGGCGCTAACAGCGCGGCAGGCCCACTAGTAGCATTTAATTTACAGTTCCTGGGTATATAGCATATATAGGATACCACTGTGCAAGGGAGGTACAGGTAAATTAAATGTGCAAACCAGATGTAGACCCATCTTACCAAGAGAGCACATGGTATGGTAAAGTGATCAGAGTCATAAAACCAAAAACACAGGTCAGGAAAAATACAGGAGGAAGGCAAAAGCTCTGGGACAACCCTGCAAAAAGGGCTAGGTCCGACACCTTCTACTTCACACTTTGCCCCGTTCCCCTCTCACTTCCTGCTCAAACTCACAGGCGTGACCTAGATGCACCATGTGAATTGCAAACGAAGAACACCGTCCTGGCCATCACCCGTGCCCTACTCTGCTTTACCCTGCTCTGGGTGCTTGACTGCTGGCTGGGCATCACCATACTCTGGGTGACGCGACTCATGAGTAGCAGCGGCAACACAAATAACAATAAGGTAAGAAAGAAAGCCCGGCGCTCATACTTACTCCCACCACTCACGGGTAAAAAAAAACTAGGACTGGGAAGGTGCTGAACTGCTGCCATTTCCTTTGAATGCTGCATGAGCACTGGTGCCAAACATGTGCTTGGTTCCTCCAAGTAGTCAATGCTGCACATGCACTGGTGTCGGGCGTATGTTTTGTGCTGTCGAAGTACTCAATGATGCACTTGCACCAGTGCCAGGCATTTGTTTGTTTGGTGCAAGCAAGCACTCAAGTACACATGCTCCTGGCACCAGGCATGCATACTTCTTTCATTCATATAGTGCAAGCCAAGTACTCGATAGTGCATGTTCATCACGTTGCCTCGCAAGTACTTGTTGCAGTGCAACAGTACACGCTTCTGCAGGTGCAACCGTTGCCGGAGCTGGACATGTCCCTCTTTAGTGCAGTGTGCACTAGGTACCATACACAAACTCAGCATAGTGCAAGTTCTCAAAGCCACACATGCACTTAAGGAATGGGGTATATTCTGTAGTAGTAAACTGCGTGACACTTTGACACATGTAGAACTCAGCGGAACTCCACTACAGGCAACTCTGCAGAAATCTGCTAAGTAGAACTCCACAAGCTCTTTCCATCCCTACTTTTTGTATGAGAAACCTGGTCCTACCTGTTTTGGATTTTCCTCTTCTGGATAGGTCCATGCATTAGGAAGGTTTTAGTCCTCTCACTGAGCCCGAAACTGTGCCCATGTTCCCATTCATCGTCTGTGGAAAGAAAATCCGGTGTAGGTTTAGAGGAGTCCGACAAAATAAATATCTCTTTGTTTTGGCGCTTCTCTAAGGTTAGTCAACCAAGATTTAGGCTTACCCCAGCCCTATCTTGTCTGTGCAAAGGGCATCCTCTAACCAATGTTTATGTATCTGCTATTCTCTGGTGGTCAGTAACATTTTATGAAAATCATTCTAGTCTTTCCCAATTATCATATCTGCCACCAAATAGAATATAAACCCTACATCCACGTCTTCCTTAGTGCCCTGCCACTCAATTACTACCTATGCCACAGGGTACTCCCTACTGTCCCCATGCCCACAGGCCATAAGTACTAACTCTGGGCAAAGCACTACGCTACACTCGCGTAGTTTGCGCAGCTTCGCACTAAGCGAACCCCAACTAGCACAGTGCAAACATGCGCAGCATAGCATAGCGTAGTGCAGCGGTCATTTTTTGCTTGCTCGCAGTCCTCAACGTCAAGTTGGCAACCGCGAGCAAGCAAAATGACATCCTCACGAGACTTTTTCCTTGTTCGCTATCAGCAACATCAAGTTGCGATCGCAAGCATGGAAAATAAACCACCCGGAAAGATTCTCCATGCGAGGAGGTCAGGTTTCTCATTGCGAGTGGTTGCGCATGCTCGCCAACGCTCGCGATGAGATACTACTAGTTTGTGTTGCGAAAGCTGCAGCTCAAGTAAAAATCTACTCGAGCGGCAGAAAAGTACAGCTTGCACTGTGCAAGATGTCGTTTTCAATGATTGCACAGTGCCGGATGCTTGTCCGCACCATCCAATCTTTGCAAACGGCATCTTGCACAGTGCAAACATGCTACTACGCAGTTCGTGTAGTACTACGAGTAGGTCATGTAGTGTGAAGAGCACTTTGAGTAGCTTCGCGAAGCGCTACTTCACAAACTACGCCCAGCCCTAATAAGTACCCTTCTCCCCTTTCGTATTTGTTGGGGCTCAACGTTTATTATTATTATTATTATTAAAAAATGTTATAGAGCGCGTAGTCACCAGGAGGTATCCCAGCGCTAAGATCCCTACACCTGTGGGTCAGTGGGCAAAGAGAAGGGGAGGGGGTGGGGTAGGTCAGAGTTCAGGGAAGACAAAGTATTAGGGGAAAAGATGAGTTTTCAACCATTTCCTGAATCGTAGGTAGTTTGATTCTAATCTCAGGTCGCGGGGAAGTGCGTTCCAGAGGCGTGCGGTGTGGACCGAAAAGCGTCTTCCACCCGAGCGTGCCTTCTTGAATCTGGGGATGATGATAAGAGACTCCTTATCAGATCGGAGGGATCTTGAAGCTTTATAAGGTCTGATACATTTTCTTAAAATAGGGGGGCCTTGATTTTGAAGCAGTTTGTGGGCCAGGCAGAGGGCTTTGAACTTCACTCGCTCCCTCACTGGGAGCCAGTGAAGGAGCTTCAAGGCTGGTTTGGCCGAAGCTCTGGCAGGAGTATTAGTGAGAATCCGGGCAGCGACGTTTTGGATTCTCTGTAGCTTGTTCAAAGTTGCCTCAGGGGCACCCAAGTAAATAGAGTTACTGTAATCTAGCCTAGATAGTATCAGGCCTTGGATTAACAGTTTTTGCGATGTGGGAGGAAGTAGGGGCAAAATCTTTCTCATTGACTTGAGGAGCCCAAAGCATGTCCCGGCTACTTTTTTTGCTTGTGTGGTGAACGAAAGATCGGTTTCGAGCCACACACCCAAGCTTTTTACTTCCTGTTTCGGATCTGGGGGGGAGCCCAGACATGGTGGCCAGATGTTCTGGGGGAGGGCGAGCCCTTTCTGAACAAGGAGGAGAATGTCAGTCTTTGAGCCATTCAGCTTTAAGGCTGAGCTGTTCATCCAACCTTGTATCTGCGTCAGGCAGTTGTATAAGTCCGCAGGTTGTTGGCTTGGGTGGGATAAGGACACAACTAATTGTGTGTCATCGGCGTAGCTGACAATACTCACTCCGAACGGGATGACAACCTCCTCCAATGGGGACATGTAGATATTAAATAATGTGGGGCTCAGGGAGGAGCCCTGAGGCACGCCACATTGGAGGGATGTTTCGGAGGAGCGGGTGTTATTCTCCCAGATCTGAAAGGATCGTTGGGCCAGAAAGGACGAAAGCCAGGATAGTGCGGTACCTTCCACCCCGACCCTCCTAAGCCGATTGATAAGGAGTTGGTGGTTAACGGTGTCGAAGGCCGCACTAAGGTCGAGGAGGATCACTGCCACTGATCTTCCTGCGTCTAAAAGTGCTCTGGCCTCCTCCACCGCCGCAAGGAGGGCGATGTCAGTGCCCTGCCCTGGGCGGAAACCTGTCTGTGAGCTTTTTAGCCGATTGTTTGATTCCAGAAACTGTGATAGTTTCTTATTCGCAAGTTTTTCAGCAATCTTGCTGGTCCCGGGGAGAAGGGAGATTGGCCTGTAGTTGGCCAAGTCCACAGGGTCCAAAGAGGGTTTCTTTAATAGCGCCTTGACGACTGCCGCCTTCCAACTAGAGGGAACGACTCCCTGTTGGAATGAGGCGTTGATAAGATGGGTGAGGGGAGGGACGATGATGGGTGCAACTTCCTTGAGGGTACGTAGTGGGGCAGGGTCCCTGGGAGATCCGCTTTTGATGGTATTTAGCGTTTTTTCAACTTCTTCAGTGGTTACTTGTCCCCATGAAGATAGGCGGGGGGAGGTAGGTGTATCGGGGAACTCGTTTTCCTCTCTCGTATTTGTGGGTGGGATCGAGTCGAGGATTTTCTGGATCTTCTCTTTGAAGAAGCTAGCTAGCTGATGGCATTTTTCCTGATCTGCCTTGGGGTCTGGAGGGTTTCTAGGTCCGGGGTCTGGAACCTTAAGAAGTTCTTTCAAGATAATAAAAGATTATTTGCTAGAGCAAACTGAATTTTCTATTCTTTCCTGAAAGAATGAACTTTTTGTCTTGCATATGGTGGTTTTGTAAGTTAGTAGGGAGGTGAGGTAAGCGTTCTTCTTTACCTTAGACTTATCCTTCCTCGTGGGAACGTTCAGTTCTCTTACATTCTACTAGATTACTACTGTATATCTACATCCTTAGTGAACTAAAGCTTTCCTTGGCTGCCTATTTTACTTGATGTGTGTGGCATAAATCGGTTGATTCATCTCTTTCACTAATATCACGCCATCTTGAATATCCTATCTCCATGGTTTCAGTGGAAGGAGGATTTTGGGGGCAAGCAGGGGCAATAATATTTGACTAAATTCTGCGCAAGTATAACATTGGGGTTCTTGTCCTACCTTCCAGGGCCTTTAATTGCTGTTTCGGTTTCAAGGGATGTCCTGGTTAAGTTTTTTTCCAAATTTCGTCCCTGACTAGCCAGAGTGATTGGAGTCTTAGAGGACGATGGGCAGAATTTGGAAGACCTATGACAGGCACAAGCTAAGTCTATAGCTCCTGTCACATTCAGTTTGAGGTGTTGTTTAACCCAGGGTCAGGTTGGATTAGGAAGGGCTTCAAGAAATAGCTCTATCAGTATCTTCACTATAAGTTCATTCATTGTGGATATGACAGGCTTCAACCAGCTACATCCTAAATCCTGTATTCTATAGAATAGGGCTCTAGGATTGTCCTTATTGCCCCACATTTCTCGTTCAAGAATTGTTCTTTTTACTGTCTGTAGCTCACCCGCCAGGAACGGGGCAATACACTGTCTTGAGCGTTCATGAGGCCATTAGGCAGTAGATGCCACCCTGTCAAAATTAGTAAAGAAGGTACCAGGGTCTTCTCCTATTTGATACTTTTTAAGGACAAAACAAGTAACATTCGAGTGGACCTTGGCATTATTAATAGCATCAACCAACTTCAGGATTTTGGTATCCTGAGCTTGTGGGACGTCTGCAACATAGGAAGTATGGTTTTCAGAGTGGTATGGAGGTTCCCTTATTGTCAGGATCACCAACTCACTTGGCTCATATACAGCATTTTTTTTTTAAATAAACAAACTAAAGCATGAGAGAGTATTTTCCTCTCTTTTAACCTCTACAACCCCTCTTTCTCTCTTAAGGGATCGCTTCAGGTTGATAGGCCCCACCACTGACCCTAAAGACCCCAACATGGGACCAGCCGATACCATGGCTCGACTCAGACCCATGGCGTCCTGGAACTGTTTCCGTTTAATACCAGTACAATCTTGCTGGTCTTCCATGTCCCCATGTTCTGCTGCTTTAGTGACAACTGCAATTCTGTTGACTTCTCCTGCAGGCCTTGTCCAGTTCTTCTTCACTTCGCGGGGCCGGCCTCTTGCGTCTTGCTTCGCCTCCTCCTTTGTGCCACTCATTCTCCCTTGATCTTCCCACAATGTCAAAACGGAGTTCACCTGGTTTTCTTCCCCAGGGGTCTCACGGTTGCCTCTCTTTCTGCTTCCTACCTCGGACATAATCGCATGATTGGCAGAGTGTCTGGACAGTTCTGCAAGGGATTCTTCTGTTTTCTTTTGTCGGCCAAATTTGGAGGGTTGTCACCAACCATATTCCAATGGGCTAACTCAAGTCTCCCTTTTTTTCAATGCATCAATGCAAACTACACATCACTGATATCACTATCTTAGTGCCAGGACAGAGGAGCCTGCAAGCCTTCCTAAATATTTAGCACTAGAGATCGCCGATGAGTGCGATTAGGTAGCGTCAACAACCTGGCTAGTAACTGGATCAGATAATGTTCATGACATAAACGTAACTTTCCTGTGAGTGTTAGCAGCATACTATTTGAAAAGAAAATAGCATTGTAGGACACAAAAATAACAAATGATTACTTATCAAGCCCTGCAATCTCAAAAACTGGAACAAAATCACCACCGACCAACTCTTCACATCGCTTAACCAAAACCCTCCTGCCATATCAGCGGACCCAAACCAAGCTGCCACCAAACTCACACAATGTATCACCCACAGCGCTGACGAATTAGCACCCTTGAAAAACCACCAGATCAAACAAGGTAGCAAAAAGGCCCCCTGGTTCAACGATGACCTTAAGAAATCTAAGAAGTTATGTCGTACCCTCGAGAAAACCTGGAGAAAAAAACCCTACCACTGACAACCTGACCACCTCCAAGGACGCCACCAGCAAACACCACCAATTCATCCGATCCACCAAGAAATCTGCATTCAAGGATCGACTCGACAACAACGCCCACAACAGCAAGGAACTATTCAACATCGTCAAAGAATTTACCAACCCCACCGCCGGCACCAACGACATCACTCCCTCCCAAGACCTCTGCGACTCTCTATCCTCTTTCTTCCACAACAAAATCGCCGACATACATAACAGCTTTGAAAACCAGTCCGAAGAACAGCCCACTCCACCCACCTCCGAACCAAAACAGCACTCTCACAACTTTTTCGCCTGGAACCCAATCACCACTGAAGACACCATCCACCTGATGAACTCTATCCACTCAGGATCGCCAACCGACCCATGTCCCCACCACATCTTCAACAAAGCAGACTCTATCATCGCACCCCATCTCCGCGATGTCATCAACTGTTCCTTCAACTCCGCTACCTTCCCGGAAAGCTGGAAACATGCCGAACTCAGCGCCCTTCTGAAGAAACCCACAGTAGACCCCTCTGAACTTAAGAACTACCGCCCCATCTCGCTCCTCCCATTCCCTGCCAAAGTCATTGAGAAAGCCAATTATTCAAACAGAAAAGGGGAATGAGGCTACTGGGGCCGCACCGAGGGTCAAGTTCCTACTGTTTTTGTAATATGGGTGCAAATGGTCTGGGATAAAGTCCCCTAGATACCAACATAAAACAAAAAAGCATTTGTTTTATACATCAAAATTCCACAGGTTGACCATGCACACCAAAAACAATGTAATGAACACAATATTAGTGCTTAGTTGACATTTGTTTTGTAACAAAGAAGATATCCAATAGTTCTCCCAAGAAAGTTTCAAGTTCCAAGTCAATTTTCTTCTTTATTCTTTCTAAGTATGTTATACTTGATGCCTATTTACTAAGTGTCACTGGCATCTCATACTAAATTTTGACTAGCACAAGATGTCCGCTCGTATTAATGCCCGATGCGGTTCCGGAATGTGTGGCTTACTCTCTATAGGTATTCTACAATAAGGCTTTCTATAGTCCGAGTTTACTAAATGAATAGGACGCTTTTTACCATGTGACAATCTTTGAGCAAACTACCCGCTTTCTAACACTCCCGCAATCTCGTAGAAATGATGAATAAGCCTGATTTTTTATTCGACTTCGGGATCCCTCTCGTGATTTTTGACTAGACAAAGATGGCGGCTTCGTCTATATTGACTTTCGCGTCATCAGGGATTGCCCGCCTTTTTTTCTTGTTGCTAATTAGTAGTGTTAATTGTCAATTATATAATTTCGGGGGATATATATAGCCTCCCTGAAATGCCTTCAGAATATACCAACAGACCAGACGACCGCACACGTACGAGACGGCAACGCCGGATACATGGTGAGTGTTAAGGATTACACTATATGGGGATTTTTGTTGTCTATTTAGACGACTTTTTTATGTAAACTTTTTTGGTTATTGAATTTCAGAGGGTCTAACTTAAAAAAATCCCTTATTGTGTAGCGTTTAACATAGGGGACTGGCCATCGGTTAAATACTCTAAGATGGCGGTCACATTTGCTTGCTTTTTTGAACCTGTTAGATAGGTTCGTACTTTGCCGATTTTGAAACCCTCTTGAAGTTATTTCTCTACTGCCAGATTACAGAGTCTTCAACTTGACATTTTTTTTATGCCATGCCGTTTTACTTGTGCATTTCATGTGTCTCACAGGGTAGCTTTATGTGACATACCCAGAATTGATAAAATGTTTATGGAGATATTTTTTCAGCGTTAATCCTGTATTATATTGCACTCATTTTAAAGGGGACCTGCTATACGGCATAAAGTCTAAACCAGCGGTCATTTCTCTTTTCTTTATACATATAATTCGTGACGAGATTTTTTTCTCTAACTGACGGTGCAAGACCAATGATTATTGGTCTGCACAAATTATCTCCACTCTAACGAAATACCAAATGTTTAATAATTTTAAGGAGGAGACAATTCATATGGGATCATCATTTAAGTGAAATCTTGAATTTTGAAACCTTGCTTAACATCATGTATGTATAACTTTCGACTATATCAACAAGAAGTGTAGAACAGTAATTCTGTCCTACAATCACTGGCATTTCTACAATAATAGTCGTTTCTACTTACAACACATACGGTTTCTTATTTTCACTCTAACATTTCAAAAATCCTTCTTTCAGGCATATACTCTATTCTTCTTCCTTCTGATTGAAATATAACGAACGGATGGTATAAATTTGCATAATTCGCCAACAATACACTTAAAGTAAGTGTCTATTATGTATCTCCGTAATTTCTAATATTGTTTAACCTTGAAAAAATTTGGCGTTCGAAATAGTAAGGCTCTTTCTGTCATTCTACTGTTTTCAAAGCATATCCTTACAATGAGCACAATAGGTTAGGCACAACAATTAGATAATGATTTTTTCTCTTTTTAAAACGTGTTTAAAGCTTTCTAAGATACAAATGGCCTTTTTTAGAAAGGACTCCAATATGCCTATGCTCATATCATTGAAACGTGGATATATTTACTTATAGAACCCCATTGAATATACAACTATCAAGACGGATGGGACACGTTGTATAAAGATACATTGAGTTAAGGTATTTAAGACGTTTTTGTGATCCAATAGTTACACTGTATATATTTACATGCTTAATCAAGTAGGATTTTCGTATCCACTCCTTTTTTTAACTCTCTTTTAATGGTTAGGTGACTAATATTCATTAAATAAAGCACTTTTTTGGCCTTTTGAATCTTTTTGGTTACAATATATGTTCTCCCTGGAAAGAAGATACATCTGATCCAAGTCCTTTTCGAATAATGTATATTTCTAAAATGTCTGGTGCATTATAAATGTCCTTCTTTGCTTAAATTGTATGTTTCATCTATTTGCGCACGTACTCCTGTATTATATACATATGTTTCTATATATTTTTGTATCTTTTTTAAATGTAGCCCTGAAGAAGTCCGGTTTCGGACGAAACGCGTTGGCTATTGTTTTTATCTGCAAATTTTGAATAATAAAAGAAAGAATAAAGAAGAAAATTGACTTGGAACTTTCTTGGGAGAACTATTGGATATCTTCTTTGTTACAAAACAAATGTCAACTAAGCACTAATATTGTGTTCATTACATTGTTTTTGGTGTGCATGGTCAACCTGTGGAATTTCATTGAGAAAGCCGTCAATAGTCAGCTCGCGCCTTCCTTGAATCCAACAATTCCCTCGACCTTTCACAGTCCGGCTTCCGAGCCAAACACAGCACCAAAACCGCCCTCATCGCAGCTACAGACGACATCCGGACGCTACTGGACAACGAAGAAACAGTTGCCCTCATCCTACTTGACCTCTCCGCCGCCTTCGACACAGTCTGTCATAGCACCCTCATACAATGCCTCAACAACGTCGGAATACAAGGAAAAGCTTTGGACTGGATCATCTCGTTCCTTGCCGGAAGAACCCAGAGAGTCCGCCTCCCCCCATTCAAATCAGAGGCCACCAAAGTCATCTGTGGGGTACCAGAAGGATCATCACTTAGTCCCACCCTCTTCAACATTTACATGAGTCCCCTCGCATCCATCGCGCAACAACACAACCTCAACATCATCTCCTACGCAGACGACACCCAGCTGATTCTCTCCCTCACCAAAGACCCAAACACCGCCAAAACCAATCTACACGAAGGAATGAAAGAAGTAGCTGAATGGATGAAGAACAGCCGTTTAAAACTAAACTCGGACAAAACGGAAGTCCTCATCTTAGGATCATCCCCCTCCGCCTGGGACGACTCATGGTGGCCACCGGCCCTGGGTACAGCACCCATACCTACAGATCAGGCACGTAACCTGGGCTTCATCCTAGACTCCTCCCTCTCGATGACCAGACAAGTCAACACCGTCTCATCTTCATGCTTCAACATCCTACGCATGCTCAAAAAAATCCTCCGCTGGATCCCCACCGAAACAAGAAAGACAGTCACCCACGCACTGTCACTAGCCGACTGGATTATGGAAATACCCTTTACGCCGGGACCAGAGCCAAACTACAGAAAAAACTCCAACACATCCAAAACGCCTCAGCCAGACTCATACTGGACATTCCCCGTCAAGCTCACATTTCCCGTCACCTGAAGGAACTCCACTGGCTCCCCGTCAACAACAGAATAACGTTCCGTCTCCTCACCCACGCACACAAGGCCCTCTACGACCCAGGACCCGAATGCCTCAACACAAGACTGTCCTTCTACACACCCACCCGCCAACTACGATCATCCAATCAAGCCCTCGCCGCAATTCCGCGCATCCACAGATCCACCATGGGAGGAAGATCCTTCTCCTACTTAGCGGCCAAAACCTGGAATTCTCTCCCCACTCACCTCCGACTTACACAGAACCACCTCTCCTTCAGAAAGCAACTAAAAACCTGGCTATTCGATAAGTAATGCACCCACCCTCCCTCAAGCGCCTTGAGACCCTCTGGGTGAGTAGTGCGCTATACAAATTCCTGAACTTGAACTTGTTGAGCAAGTCCTACTCGCAGGCTATGGTGTCAGCCCAGTGTTGCGTCAACTGATGTTGGCTGAACTGGACTCGAGTGTTGTGACGCACACACCCGTGCAGCCTCTCCCAATGCAGTAGATACTCCCTCAGGGCTTATCTACTTCTTTGCTTGCCACCTGCTGCCAGCATGGAGAGGAGGACGTTGTGCATAAAAAACAAGTGCTGCCACCTTCCCCTCTGAAAAAATGGTGTGGGCTGTACCCCTTGGCAGCTCACAACCGTAAAGTGTGTGGCTAGGAGCCACAATGGGGTCGCTGCTCCTTTTCTCACCCCTCTAGCCCTGCTCTGCGATGGTGCCGGGTGGCCAAAAGAAACATTGAAGGCATAGGAAAAGGAAGGAAGAAAGGAAAAAATAAATGAGTAAAGGAAAAACCAAAAAGAGCCTCTGAAAACACACAAAATTGACAAAAAAGTAAAATACCCAAAAAACATAGAGACACACTGATAAAAGAAAGTTGAATGAGAAGTGGATGAGACAGATGGGGAACAATTGAAAAGATTAAGGTTTAATGAAAAAAAGGCCTCTGTAAGGGTAATGATGGTTTATTATTTATTGTTGTATTGTGAAACATGTTACGGGGTCCCTTATGGCAGTTTTTCTAACAAGAATTGCCATTTGGGAGGTAGTGGTTGCCTATATCTCATTACTTTGGGGGTGATTGCCTTGCCGTAACTTGCTGTATTGATAAACTAGGCGCAGACTAATAGTAACCGATACGGCCTGGGGCTGAATTGTCCTGTTTCATGTGGCAAACTTGTCCCGCTTTTGTGGACAAGACATCTTAAGTAAATGTATGTAATGCTGCATGGTTTGCGGTTACGCTGAAAGGCCACGAAAAAACACTTTGTTTAGCTGTGCACGGTCTGTCCTCGGTCGGTTTTTGTTTAAATGAATGCGGCCAGGATGTTTGTATTTCGCCTGCCACTATATGGCACAGGCTATGAAAAGCGTTCACAATACATAGTTAATATACTGTCAGCATCTTTAACCGGGCATAATGAGGAGCATAGCCTTACAAACTTAGCGTGTTTTAGTATTATGGTGGATAAAATACAGAGTATGTTTCTTGTTTAACAGGCACTTTATCAGCTGACAGCGCTATAAATTATACCAGAGTTACTACATTTGAAGAGGCGCAAACAAAGCAATTATATGATTTGTGCAGAATGATAAGAAGTAAGTAATCTTTGCCGGTTTTGTAATCAGGTTCCTGACTATGTGAATTATCTGGGGAGGACTAGAATTGTATGTTTCTGTCCCTCTACAGATTGTTTGATTAGGAGAATGAGTCTACCTAAAGATACACGGGATTAGCACTTAAGAAGGTAATTCTGTACAAATGAGTAAGGTAACTAAGGATGAGTTTTTCAACTAAGGATGAGTTTTATTTTCATTGAGTATTATAATATAGAGTGGGTATAAACAACAGGATTGTTATTACACTCTTTACAGTTTACTCCGTCGAAACCATCCCAAGGTGACAACAATAGGAGTTGGGAATCTTTTGACTGTTTTCCTTCTCTGACGGAGAGTGTGTGGAGGTAACTTGGATTGTTATTTGTTCTATGCCCAAGTCATCTTGGTAGTTACCTTATTTATTGAGCAATGCGAATCTTTATTTTTGCAGGACGGTTGATAATATCTGTCCTCAGCTGTCAAATTTAAAAGGCGTTAGCCTTTGGCTGTAAGTCGAGGTGTGGTCCTACGAAGAAGGCTTGTACTATCATTCAGACAGAGTACTTTTTAGTAGAGAGGTAGATACCAACACATTTGGTGTTATTTGGGCCTCCTTAAGACTCTGTTCCTACCCCTCTATTCTGGCATTCCTCCCTACAATCCTGAGTACATTTTTTATGTATACCCACACATGTCTTGGGATATAAGGTGGCACAATGTGTATAGAATGGTGGTTTTGTGTGTTTGGCCCACACTGTTGTTGTCTCTAAAGGTATTTTAAAGTAATGTGGGCATACCTGTAAATTCCTTTTTGTAAATATTCTTACAGACACAAACTCCAGGTTGCGAGACCCACTGTTGAATTGCCCCTGGCTGGTCCTGATGAAGGTGGTCTTCATGGCTGTTCTTCCACCGAAACGCGTCGGCCATTCTCTTATTTAGATCCAACCCTTTGGTTGTGTAGTGGACAACTGGTGCAAAACAATAGGATGCTTTTTTGTTATATGAGTTGTGTATGTTTAGGATGTGTGAATGAGTGTGAATGTATGTGGTTCTCTACCTGGGTCATTATAACTGTCTCGCTTTTAAATGATATGTGTTTTTCTTCATATTATGGGATTATAAAATAAATTTTTGTATATGTATTCAAAGAAATGTATGTGAAACAGTGAAAAACTATCTGTATTTTGAGAAAAAAAATATTTAAGAAATGATAAAAAGACTTCAAATATAAAAACAAATAAACAAATAAATAAGTTGAAAATGTGGTTTGTGTATGCCTGTGATATTAGAGGTTTTTCCCAGTAGCAAAGTGGTTACAGGTCACAAGGGAGTTTCTTCTTGCTTCTATTTGTCCTTTTCCCCTCTACTACCTTACCTGAAAGTTTATTTGAGAGGGGGTCCCTATTTCTATTCAATTAAAAAAGGCCCCAGCACCACGCACAGAACGGAAAACAAAATGGTGCGTCAATGCCAACCGCGTGGTCCCTGAATGGTCATACCGAGCAGCTCCACCCACCAATAGAATTGTTTTTTGGCCACTATTAGACCTGGCATCTTTTGTCATGTTTCCCTTGTATTTTTGCTTTCTGACCTCTTGTTTTGATTCTGTTTTTGCTGGTTTGATGACTCTGCGCACTTTCTCACTGCTGTCCAGTGTTAAAGTGAAAGTGCTCCTATTGTAAACTGTATTATGGTATTGGTATTTCCATGTTTGGCATATTTTGATTTCCTAATAAAGCGCACTGAACCGAGAGTGCAAGGGCCTGTAAATCAAATGCTGCTAGTGGCTCTGCAGCACGGGTTGTGCCACCCACAAATGCAGCCTTTTCATAGGGTTCTCGGAGTGCCACTTCAGTGTCTACACCATTTTTACTGCCATTTTGCACCCCTTACCAATCCCTACCCTACCCTTTCATTACATGAGAGTCAGCCTTAAAGTAGGCCCACAGTACCCCAATTTTCAGGGTGCAGTGTATGTGAAAGGCAGGGCATGTACTGGTGTGTGTAGCATGCCCTGATAGTGAAATACAGTGTAATTTGTTTTTCACTATTGAAAGGCTATCTGTCTGATAGGATAGAATGGGGAATACTTTTTAACATCTTACAAATATATCTTCCAATTGGGACGAGATAGAGAAATAGAGTTTAGTATGCCTAAACTCAGAATGTAAAAATGCCTCTTTTAGTAAAAATAATTGTTATATTCTGTGTTTGAAAATACCACTTTTAGAAAGTAGGTATCTTGCTTAGCCATCATGTGTGCCTCTGCTGGGTTCTGGATTGACTGTCTGGCTTATGAGTGACAGGGGCTGGGGATGTGCATTCTCTTCACACAGCCAACGGGGGTGAGGTGTGTTCTGCCTTTCCTGGATAAGTCAGGGCTGGGTTGAATAGACATGGGCTGCATTTAGAGTAGCAGGAGAAGATTTTCTTGCACCTGAATGTGCCTAGTCTGCCTTGGACAATGCTGTCTCCACCTCCTGCCATGAAGTTTGACAAGAGAGGACCAAACAGTTTTGGACTGCGCACCAACACTCTCTGCAGAAGAGAACAAAGTGAAATGCAGTATACATATTGGGGCCCAGACCCCAGAAATTTAGATCTCTTTTGGACCAAGAAGACTGCCAAGAAGAAGAGCTGGAAGCTGTGAGGAGGAACTAGCACTTTGCTCTGTGCTTTGCAGTGTTGGCCTGCAGTTGCTGCGTTTGTCTTGGGCAGAGAAAGGACAGGACTGATTTTCTGCAACTTCTTTGTGTGAGTTTCTCCAAGGGGTTGAAGTAGAGCTTGCCTCATGTTCTAGAAGTCTCAGAAACAGCAAAGACTTCAAGTTCATCAGATACCAGCACTGGGAACTTCGTGTTTTGTGCTGTGCTGCTGCTGGCTCTGTTTCCTGAAGGCACCGCAGAGGGCACCGCTGCACCTCACACCGCAACCCTGGTCTCACTGACGATGACGCCTGATGCCGCCACTTAGCTGCTGCTTGCACCGTGAACGGTGGGCACTGCGCTCTGAATCACTGCGCTTCATGCCACTGCCATGGTATCACAGACAACATCGCTCCCTGCAGACATCGACGCCGCTGCTTGCACTGTGGTTCGAGGGCACAGCTCATAGGTTATATGACGCACCGCCCTCATCACGCACTGCAGCCCTGGCCTAATGACACCAGCGCCATCGACTCCAGTTTGTCAGCCGATGACAGTGCATCAGCAACCATGATAACACTGCTTGCACCTTAATCTGCCAGCACCATGACGAGCACCGCCTCACTTCACACCGCAGCCCTGGTCTCACTGACTCTGCTGAACAACCGTCACCGATCCAATGCCTGCACTGCGACCTGAGGACACAGCACGCTGCACTGCTGCACTTCTCACTGCAGCCCAGACACCGGCACTTTTGACCTTTACCATTAGGAGTTCCATCAACAATGCATGTGACTTCAAGGTCCTGACTGCTCCTGCGCCTACCACCAATACTGATGCCTGTGGATGCCAGCTCTTTGGAGCTCAACAAGAGGCCGCCGACTCCCTGTATTTTTAAAGGTACTTTTTTGTGGGTCTTCCCGATACCGTACCTAGCCCGCGACGCCGCAGTCAGCCAGAACTGTTTGGATTTGTTGTTCACAACGCCATGATAGCTCCGGACCGAGCTATTGACTTCAAAGAACTGTATTTCAAGTTTTTTTCAGTAGTGTATCCCCCTTATCCTGACTAGAAGGAAGGGTGCCTAATTGGACAAAAGGCAAACCATTGCAAACCAGAAACGCCCATTTCTAACAGCCGCTCTGTGGAATTACGCGTAGCAGAACTCTGCAAGCTCCGCCAAGGCCTAATAATAACCTGCCAGTGAGAACCGTTAAGAAACAAATTCATTGAAATTTATTCCAGAGTTATATATAGTTTAAAGCATGAGAATTGAGCTCTATTTTACTTTTGTAAAAGATTTTGACCTCACCTGAAGCAACTGCAAGCCAGAGAAACTCACAGGAAATAATCTCCACATTAAAAAACATTTTGTATAAAAACTAATAGTTGGTCAAAGTCATAGGCCTAGATTTACCAAGAACTTGGAACTTAACTGCACGAAAATCTGCATCATTGCGTGAATTGCAAACATTTGTGCGGTATCACATTAACTATGTGTCACAAGAAGGTGATGTCAGCAATCATATGTGTTCAGATGGTTTCAATACCCTTCACATCCTCCAGTATCTCTGCATAGATGACTGCCCAGGGGTACATTGCATACTATTTTAAATGTTTTTGAAATTACATGAATTAGGTGAGAATTTTTATGCATTTTCCTTTGGCCAACCGTTTACACGTATTTTAATTTGGTACTAGTATTTCTTGCACTGCCTGGTCACTCTGCTATACGTGCCTTTGGCTGCCTTTTCATGGAATCCTCAGTGTTTGCCATGTTCCCCTCACGTTATCCACGTGAGGGGAACATGGCTTCATGTTCATGCTTCACGAACTCATGCTTCATGAGTGCTTCATGACTCAATTATATTTAGTGTTATGCATGCATCAAATTTTACTGCAAAATGTTGGCATGCAAAAGTTTATTACTGGTATTTGCATTGCATGTGTTTCCAGTTGTAGAAAGGCCAGGACAAATGTTAGGTAAATCTGCCACATGGTTTCCTGCTGGGTTTTGAAGGAGCTGGACTTCCAATTCAAACGGAAATAGGACTGACCAATTGCAGCTTGTGGGAAGAGTGTGACGAACACAACAGCACAACATTGCCCTGAGCTCCCAGAGTAAACCTCTCAACCACATGCCCCTTCCCTTTTCAGCTTGTAGGACACAACATATTGCCTTCTCAGAATGACTGGTGACTTGTCTTATGAGTGAGCAGTCCAGAGCAAGGATGTGATGGGAAAGCTATAATGCCCTAGGAAATAAACTAGAATCCGAGGGTTTCAACTGTTGTTATGCCATCTGTTAGAAATGGGGGTCTCTAGTTGGCAGAGGTAGGTACCTTTGACCAAATAGGGACTTGTACTTCTAATCAGGGTAAAGGGGAAACGCACTGTTGATAACCTCTGCTCACCCACTTGGTAGCTTGGCATGAGCAGGCCGTCTTATCCTCAACGCCATTTGTACCAACACTCACAGTGACACACTGAAACACCACAAATGGACACCCACAGGTTTAGAAAAATATAGATATCTTTATCAAATTAGGCAAAACTAAAATGCCAAAACTCCAACATGCACAATTAGCTCTTCTTTGAAATGTCTTTGATAAGGTTCTTGGTAAAAATAAACTTGTAGATTCTGTATTTCCTTATGCATATGCAAAACAGTCACAGGTGCACGGTAGGTTACTTTGCAACAACTGGGTTTGCTTTAAAGCGTACTGCTATGAACACTAGGCACTTGTCACCGGTACGCGGTGCCCCTCTTAACCTTCAATCTGTTTCAGAGAAACCCTGCTATACGGGGAGTCCTATGTGCACAGAAAGTGAAGGGTATGGCCTGGCAAGTGGGTGCACTTGACAGGGTGACATGGCAGTTAACAAACGCCACACAGGCACTGTAGTTTTTAGGGCTTCTCATGTGGGTGGCACAATCAGTTCTGCAGGCCCACTAGTTGCATTTGATTTGCCAGCCCTGGCACTGCACTAGGGTCCTACTAGTAAATCAATCAATCAAATATATCTTTATTCGGTTTTCATATGATAGTAACAACCATAGAAGTACAATTTAAATGAGCAGTAATTTAAAACAATTTATCCGTTCTTGATATACAATAAATCATTTAAAAAGTTCATTATAAATTGATATATTCATAACACCATTGTTGGACCCTATAGGCAAATCAGTTTTTTCCAAGAATTCTGAAAACATGCTAAAAAGAGAAAATTAATAGAATTATTTATAGGACAAAAATTCATCGTACAAGCGATTTTCTAAGCCTAATACTAATTTTCAGGAATTTTGCAATATTTCTCGTAAAGCACTCATCATCTAACAGTTGCAATGCAAGGTAGGCTGGTCAACATTGTCTCATCCCCTTCATTTTTAAAATTGGTGTGATCCATTTTTTTCGCAGTTCTTTATAAAATTTACAGAACAGGACCACAGGCATCGATGTTTGGGGTGATACCTCATCGTAGGGGCAATTTGGTAGATTTTTGGGCCAGTCATTAATGGTTGGAAAACTAACCAGATGATGGAATACATTTAGCCTAAAACGTGTTAGGAGGAACCTGTCATGACCACTTAGAATAAACGTTACATAAGGTTGAATGGTGAGGCTACTTTGCATCATTAAGTTGTTTTGTACAGTTTGTTTATTTGTCTCCATGGCTAATCCAAGCTCCTCCATGTGGCTCATACATTGTTTTTTTAACTTTTCTGGAGATTTGTGCTAACAATATGGGATTTTTGTAGTAATCGTGTAACCCCAAATCAAACAGGAATTTTTTTACATACCTGAGCCACCCAATCTTGGATGCACTCTCAAGTCCAAGACTAGCCTCCAACACCTCCCGATTAAAAGTTGTTTTGGGGGATGACCAGATACAATGCCATAATAGTCAAGTCAAGTCAAGTCAGATAATTTATATAGCGCACTACATACCCAGAGGGTCTCAAGGCGCTTAGGTAGGAGAGGAGGATTACTTGTCAAATATCCACGTTTTAAGTTGCTTTCTAAAGGCTAGGTGGTTCTGGGTAAGGCGAAGGTGGGTGGGGAGTGAGTTCCATGTTTTAGCTGCCAGGTATGAGAAGGATCTGCCTCCCATGGTGGTCTTGTTGATGCGGGGTACAGTGGCGAGGGCTTGGCTGGTAGAACGTAGTTGGCGGGAGGGGGTGTAGAAGGACAGTCGTGAGTTGAGGCATTCTGGTCCGATGTCGTAGAGTGATTTGTGTGCGTGGGTTAGCAGTCGGAAAGTGATCCTCTTATTGACGGGTAGCCAGTGGAGGTCTTTCAGGTGGCCAGAGATGTGTTCGTTACGCGGGATGTCTAATATGATCCTGGCTGAGGCGTTTTGGATTCGTTGGAGTTTCTTCTGGAGTTTAGCGGTAGTACCTGCGTAGAGGGTGTTGCCGTAGTCCAGTCGGCTCGTGACCAGAGCATGGGTGACTGTTTTTCTGGTTTCGGTGGGGATCCAGCGAAATGTTTTTTTGAGCATGCGAAGAATGTTGAAGCAGGATGAGGATACGGCGTTGACTTGTCTGTTCATTGAGAGTGAAGAATCCAGGATAACGCCTAGGTTCCGTGCGTGGTCTGTCGGGATGGGTGCTTTTCCGAGGGCTTCCGGCCACCAAGAGTCGTCCCATGAAGAGGGGGATGTACCTAAGATGAGGACTTCTGTTTTATCTGAGTTCAGTTTCAGACGGCTTTGTTTCATCCATTCGGCAACTTCTTTCATTCCTTCGTGTAGGTTGGTTTTGGCGGTGCTGGGGTCATTGGTGAGAGAAAGGATCAGTTGAGTGTCATCCGCGTAGGAGATGATGTTGAGGTTGTGTTGGCGAGCGATGGCCGCAAGGGGGCTCATGTATACGTTGAAGAGGGTGGGACTGAGTGAGGATCCTTGTGGTACTCCACAGATGACTTCAGTGGCCTCGGACTTGAATGGTGGAAGGCGGACTCTTTGGGTTCTTCCGGTGAGGAACGAGGTGATCCATTCAAGTGCTTTTCCTTGTATTCCGATGTTTCTGAGGCGTTGTAAAAGGGTGCTGTGGCAGACTGTGTCGAAGGCTGCAGAGAGGTCGAGGAGGATGAGGGCGACTGTGTCTCCATTGTCCAGTAGAGTTCGAATGTCATCTGTTGCTGCGATGAGGGCGGTCTCAGTGCTGTGTTTTGCTCGGAAGCCAGATTGTGAGGAGTCGAGGGATTTGTTGGCTTCTAGGAAAGCGGAGAGTTGGTTGTTGACAGCTTTCTCGATGACTTTGGCTGGGAAAGGAAGGAGCGATATGGGGCGATAATTTTTGAGTTTGGTGGGGTCCGCTGTGGGTTTTTTCAGGAGGGCGGTGAGTTCAGCGTGTTTCCAGCTTTCCGGGAAGGTAGCGGAATTGAAGGAGCAGTTGATGACGTCTCGGAGGTGCGGTGCTATTATGGAGTCTGCTTTGTTGAAGATGTGGTGAGGACATGGGTCTGTGGGGGATCCTGAGTGGATAGAGTTCATCAGGCGGATGGTGTCCTCAGTGGAGATTGGGTTCCAATCGTTAAGAGTGTTCAAGAGGGGAGGTTGTTCATCATGTGGTTGGGTGGGTTGGACTCCGGGTTGGTTGTCGAAGCTGTTGTGGATGTCTGCAATTTTGTTGTGGAAGAATAACGCCAGGGAGTTGCAGAGGGCTTGAGAAGGGGTGATGTCGTTGGAGTTGGCCGAGGGGTTGGTAAATTCCTTGACGATGTTGAAGAGTTCCTTGCTGTTGTGGGCGTTGTTGTCTAGTCGATCCTTGAATGCTGTTTTCTTGGCCTTTCGGATTAGTTGGTGGTGTGTGCGGGTGGCGTTTTTGAAGGCGTCCTTGGTGCTAGTGGTTGGGTCTTTTTTCCAGGCTTTTTCAAGGGAGCGGCAGAGTTTCTTGGACTTCTTAAGATCATCGTTGAACCAAGAGGCCTTCTTGCTGCCAGGTTTGCTTTGACGTTTTTTCAGTGGTGCTAGGATGTCGGCGGTGTTGGATATCCATAGGGTGAAGTTGGCGGCGGCTTGGTCTGGGTTAGAGGAGTGGGCTGGTGTGTTTAGAAGGAGCGATGAGGAGATCTGGTCGATGGTGATTTTGTTCCAGTTTCTTTGCAGAGTTGGTTGGAGGTGGTTGGTGGGTTTCGGCTTGTTGTAGGTGAAGTGAACGCAGCTGTGGTCAGTCCAGAGGAGATCCGTAGTGTGGCTGAAGGAGACATGATTGCTGGAGGTGAAGATGGGGTCGAGTGTGTGACCTGCGATGTGGGTGGGGGAAGTGACCAGTTGTTTAATTCCGAGGTTGGCGAGGTTGTCCAAGAGGGTGGTGGTGTTGCGGTCGTTGTTCTTTTCAAGGTGAAAATTGAAGTCTCCCAGAAGGATGTAATCTTTGGAGGGGAGCGCGTGTGGAGTGATGAAGTCCGTGATGTCTTCACTGAATTTTGAGCGGGGTCCTGGTGGTCTGTAAAGGAGGGTGCCTCTGAGTGTGGTCTTGGGATCGATGTGGATCTGGAAGTGAAGGTGTTCAGAGTTGGCGAGGTTGACGTCAGAGCTGGTTGAGATGTGGATTGATTTTTTATGGACGATAGCGATTCCTCCTCCTGTGTGGCCGGTGCGGTCCTTGCGTGTGATCTTATAGTCTTCCGGGATGGCAATGGTGATGTCTGGGGCGGAGGAAGCGTTCATCCATGTTTCTGTAAGGAAGGCGACGTCCGGAGAGATGGTGTCTAGCAGATTCCAGAGGTCGATGGCGTGTCTGTGGACCGATCGGGTGTTGAGCAGGATGCATTGTAGGTGGTTGGCTGTGTTGTGCGGTATTCCCAATTCTGTGTGGCAGATAAACGTTGAGGTGCCTTGGGGAACTGTCAACAGATACCTTAAAAAGGCATTCTCAACTTTCTGAATTTCATCCACTACACCGTAACCTCAGAGTCCTGCCCCATAAATAGCTGTACTCACACATTTGGCTAGATATATTTGGAGCATCTCCATCGGGGGCCTCTTACCTAACCTCTGTGCAAAGTTAACCAGAGCCATTGTTGTGCTCATAAAGAGTAACTTCCTGGCTTTTACTGCTTGGCGCCATGAGCCCTTGTTATCGATTAGGATACCTAAGTAAGGGTATGTTTTAGTAGACTCCACCTTAATATTTTTAATGTAGATGTCCTTCTTTTTTCTTCTACTAGTCCCATAGCTCATTACAAAGGTTTTCTTGATGTTTATTCTTAGATCTAAGTTGGCCATATATTTATGATATGCGTTAAGGGCGCTTTGTAACCCTATCGTCTGGGCAATAATCACGGCATCGTCCGCGTAGAGTAGGGCGGGTATTGGGCATTTGTACAACCTGGGTGAGTCCTGATATCCCTTCACCATGGCTTGCTCCAAACCGTTAGTGAAGAGTGTGAATTGGAAGGGTGCCAGGACACAGCCCTGCCTAACCCCCTCCCCACTTTGAACTGGCTTGTAAGCTCCCCATTTGTGCCATATCGCACCCTGGCTGTCGCATTCGAATAGAGTTCCCTCAAGAAGTTAATTATAGGGGTCTCCACACCCATTACTTCTAGAGTCTTCCATAGTTTGTCATGGCCTACACAGTCAAAAGCTGCTGTTAAATCTACAAACACCATGTACAGTTTTCCCCCTTTCGCGTTTACATATTTTCCCATGAGGAGAGTGAGGTTCAGGCCTTGCTCCATAGTGCCCAATCCTTCCTTAAATCCGAATTGGAGATCCAACAGCACGTTATTCTCCTCTGACCATTGTTGTAGGTGATTGAGGACTATACGACCTGCTACTTTACCCAAAGAATCTAGCAATGAAATTGGGCGGTAGCAGGCTGGATTCTGTCGGTCTCCCTTCTTGAATATTGGGACCAGGATCGATTCGGACCATGATTCAATGAGCCCAGCTACACAGGATGCTTCTAACACCCTAGTTAATAATGGGGTCCATAGCTCCATATTTTATTTAAAGATGTCCACTGGGACCCCATCAGATCTAGGGACTTTCCCCCTTTACTAGCCTTAAGGGCGAGCTCAACGTCTGTTAAGCTGACATCAAGAGCTATGGGAAGGTCTTTCAGGTTAGTGCTGGAGGTGATATTAGGCGTTCCTGATGTTTTAGAATTCTCCTTGGTGTCTAAACCGAAGATCTGAGAAAAATGGTCCACCCAAAGACTTTCGTCTATTGCAATTTCTATAGACTTTATGTCCTCATATACGGAAAAAAAGGAGATATGACCACATGCCAAAATGCAGTGCAATCCTTATTAATACAGCTTTTATGTAGCTCCATCCAAGTTTCTCTTTTTAGTTCACCTTTTCTTGTTTTTACAGCCTGATTATATGCCTTTCTGAGCTGCTTGATCTCCAACCTTTCCCTATCCTTTATATGTAAGGCAAATTTCAAGTCAGCACATGCTTTTGTGCAGTTCTTATTGAACCATCCCTTACGCTTATCCTTATCTTTCCTCCGTTTTAGTTGGACTCTCAGGGATTCCTTGTTTTCAGCTGTTATCACCATATAACTTCTTAAAACTTCATGATGTGGAGTTAGGGGATCTAAGCACTTCATTATGGGAGTTAGAGATTTTTTAACTGCCACTTTTGTGATCTCCTGCGGGTCAACTTTATTCCATTTTAGTGAGTACCCATTTATTTTATCCATTGCCAGATTTTTTTGCCCATACCTCCTTTTGTTCTTACTTTTACCAGTAATGTACGTACAGGATATTGACACACTGATTGGGAAATGATCACTAGTGGCATTTTTGTGCTTCTTAAAATTCCGCAGAAGGGAAGCATATCTACTTGATATTAAAACAAAGTCTTTAATTGTGTCTGCCCCTCTACCATTAAACGTTTGTGTAAATGGGACTGGTGGAGAAAGCAGATTGTTCGCAAAACCTAGTTCTAAAACAAATATCAACTCGTTTAGACAGTCACCATTGATTGTGTGGGGAAAATGAGGTATGTTACTATTGTTCTAATCAGTTAAACCACATAAGGCCAAAGTCATAGACCAGTTGATAGAAATCATTACTTCTAACTCTAATCTGCAGACAAGCGATATATTCTTAGAAGATTTCAACAATCATTGGGAAGATCTCGATGACACTCCATCCTGGACAGCCAATCCTTAGTCCTAAGTTGCCATCTCCCCACCCACAATAATGGATCTATTCTAGATTGGATCTTAGCTAAAGAGAAAGCTATTGAGAACATTGCAATCACACCCTGCGACTGGTCGGACCACCACATAATTACCTTTGAAATTCCGCTCAGAAAATGAAAATCATCTACACAAGCCATTAAACCCAAAAAGTGGTCTAGAGACACCAGAGGAATTATTATGGAAAATGTAGCGGCACGATGCAAAACTGATCTGCAGCCACCAATGAGCATGAATGACGTCAGCGACCTCACGCTACACTACAACGAAACAATGTCCAACATTATTGAGGACATAGCCCCGCTAAAATTAAAAAGGGTCTCAGACAAAGACAAACACCTATGGTTCAATGGTGCATTAAATGAAGAAAGAAGAGCACTGAGATTAGCGGAACGTAAATGGCGTCAACACCCCTCTTCACCCCTGCTAACCTTACTGAGACAATCCAGGAAAGCGTATAATAAAAGCATTATTAAATCTAAAAGAGAATTATTCAGAAAAGAACTGGATAACGCAATGAATAGACCAAGGAAATTATTCGATCTACTTGAAGATCAATCAAACAAGGCAGCCAAAATGGCACCAGTCACTGCCAAACTAACTTAAACAGCGAAGACTTCTCGATCTTCTTTACAGACAAAGCCAACTCATTGGAGAGGGAACTCAAAAAAGCGGTGGAAGACATTGAAGCGGTGAAGGACTGGGGAGATAAGGTGACAGATGAACTAAATGCAGCAGATCCTAAAAATAATGCCAGATGGTCAGATTTTACACAGGTCAGCGAATTAGGCATTTCAAACATAATGGCGACATCGAAACCTAACAATCATTACAACGATCTCCTACCGGCGAAATGCCGGTCCTCAATAAATCACCTGCTAATCTCGGCCTGGTCTAGGATCATCAATGCCTCATTATCTCAAGGTCAAATACCGGCATGCTTAAAAACAGGACAAGTCATCCCACTCCTAAAAAAAACGACTGAGAACCCCTTAGATGCGAACAACTTTAGACCGGTAACCAATATTCCAATGTTGGCTAAAATTCTGGAAAAATGTGTCCAACATCAATTGAACCTACACATCTCAGAATTCAAGCTCCTAAATGACTGCCAATCCGGGTTCCGCCCAAATCACAGTACAGAAACTGCGGTTCTGCACATAGTAGATGACGCTTTCCTGGCCCTGGACCAGAATGAAACATGCCTCCTAATCTTATTGGACCTGTCGTCAGCTTTTGACACGGTGAACCATGCCTATATACTTGATCGACTGAAGAACAGGATGGGATTGGAGGGTACAGTGCTATCCTGGTTCAGCTCCTTTCTGGAGAATAGATCGCAAAATGTAATGGTCAACCAAACCCTCTCAAACGCATCTGACAATACTATAGGAGTGCCTCAGGGATCCACGCTATCTCCATCACTCTTCAATCTATAGGTAGAACCTCTTACAGAAATACTCCAAAAAGCCAACATTGCTTATCATATGTATGCTGATGACACTCAGCTGTACATTAAGGTGGCGTCGACTGATGATTTAAAGACAATGAATCTTGCTCTAACAAGAACACTTCTATGGCTAACCAAGAACCACTTAAAACTAAATCCTCAGAAAACTGAATTCCTCCTGATTACTCCAAAAAAAAGCACAACATTGATTGCTGAATGGTCCAACCTCATCACTGCACTAAAGCCCACTCCAAAGATTGTTGAATCAACTAAATCTCTGGGTATAACTCTGGAAAAAAACCTTAATATGTCTGCACATATCAACACAATGGCAAAAAACGCCAGGTTCCACTTCAGCTACTTACGAAAACTAAAACCTTTCCTAAACAAAGCAGACCTCAAAACAGCAGTTCAGGCACCGGTCATCTCAAGGATTGAATACGGTTGCACAACCCTAGCTGGGCTGCCAAAAATCTCAACAGCACCATTGAAAGCATGTCTTAATGCAGCCACAAGACTCATAGCGGGATCCAGAAAAGTTGACCATATCTCTCCACACATGAAAGCTCTCAACTGGCTACCGTTTGAAGCACGTATCTAGTTCAAGCTGGCATGCATCACCCACAAAGCAATACATAACAAATCTCCAGTATACCTCGCCAAGAAACTTACGCTGTTGGGAGGGTCACGTTCCTCTAGGAGCAATGCGGAACTACTATTGAAACCGGCGCGCTTCTGTAAGAAAAGAACGTATGACTGAGCATTCTCAGGGGCTGCACCGAGAATTTGGAACGCCCTCCTCCCGAACTTGAGAAGAATTCCAACCATCGCAAAATTTAAAAAGGAAGCAAAATCTTTTTATATGAGGAAATTTCTCCCTTATTCCTTACAACTGTACTTCAAGTATTTCATTATACAGGCCGGGCAGAATTTTCACAGAAGCAGCCATGGTACTAAGTTTGGAATGTTATACTAGTTTTTATCTCAGTTAAGTTCTAAAGACTCTATGGAAATCTATTTGTGAACTTTCGGATAGGTTATCTTTCTGTGAACTTTTAATGGTGCTGCCATTACGGAATTGCTTATATCTCATTCACCACTGGCTAGTAATATGTAAAAATTATGTTTTATATTCTACTGTAAAGCGCTCTGATACCCTGTGCAGGGTCATGTTCGTGCTATAGAAAACAATAAATATAAATAAATAAATAAATGTTAAATTATTATTTATTCCACACAAGGATAAATTTAATTCCCCCCGAAACATATAAAACACTTTGAGTACTATCGTTCTGTATCTCTAGAAGGGCGTTTCTAAGTTGTTTTAAAACAACCACCAAATATTCCTTCTGTATATTATTATAAAAGTTTATCACTACATACATATCTTGCCTGTTCATATTTAGGGTTATTATTTGAAAATTCGGTTCTGACTTTGCAAAGCTTACTTCTTTTATATTCAACAAATTAGAGATATAGACTATTAGTCCACCGTTAGCCCTCCCAGAGATAGATGGAATAGCTTGGGTAAAATAGGTCTTATATCCCACAATGTGTGTTTGTGTGGTAACCCATGTCTCTTGAAAACAGAGGAGGTTAAATTTCCCCACAAACTCATGCCATATATAATTGGTCAATTTAGAGCGTAAGCCCGCTATGTTCCAAAATAGAATTTTAAACATGGATTCGCTGGTTATATCTTCCTGCTTCGAACCTCCTGCAATCGGCCTATCTTGAAGTGCAGCTACGGTTGTAGCTATAATAATTCCCTGATCTCCCTCCGGGTTAGGTTTTACTGATAGTCCACTATTGGCCGGTTTGTTTACAAGGTGCAAGGTCTGCCTTTCAAATAGGTGTTCGTTTTCTGTGTCTAATTCACAAGTACTAGGATTCATAATATGGTCTGGGCCATAGATTCCAGATGGTGTATGTTCTCCAGCATTCTTATAATGAGTTTAATTTGACTGATTCAGTCAGTCTATCTCCTCCAAGCCCGAGAGGATGGCATACCGGTTGTCATTTGGGATGTTAAAACAATGGTTTTGCCTTATCTCCACTTTTCTAATAGTATCGTCCATCTGTGCCCTATATAGTGGTAGGTAGAAAAAGCCCAAAGGCACAGTATTGATCTCTATTGTTGACACCAGATTATTGCCTGCCCGCCAGAGGATATTCTTCACCAACCGGGGTGTTTTGAATGTTAAAACCACGCAATCCCCTGGAAATGTTTTTTCTGCAATTACCGACCCATCAAACCCTCCTTGCTATCTTAAACTCAGCAAAGAGTTGTTCAGTGAGCCCCACCTTCCTACTTATCCAAATTAATGCTTTATTTCTAAGCATTTCCCAATTTTCTTGTTGAGAGGACCCCAATTTTCGTACGTTGGCTAAAATAACTACGTAAGGTGTAGCCGCCAGTAGCAAGTCTAAATATTGATTTCTACTATGGAGATAAATATTAGATACTGGGACCATTAGACCGGGTAGTAACCCTATCTGTTCACTAAAAATAGGATAGTTGGACCTGCATTCTAAAGCTTTGTCTGTGCTGCGAGCCCTTCTATCTCTCTTCTCTACAGTATTAGCAGAGTGGTCGGTCGTATAAGGTTGGGAAGTGTCTACCTTAGAGACTCAGGTTTTTAGAGAAGGGTTACTAAAACTAGGGGATTCAACCCCTTTACTCTTAGTAATATGAGTAAAAATAACTCCCAAGTCAGTATTTCTACCTGCTTCCTGCACATCGTTACTCCCCTTTATGGGAATAATGGGTATATGATTTTCACAACTTCCCTTATGTAAATAATTTGCAGAGCAGTTTCTATTAGGGATAATCTTTTGCCCATTGTATCTAATGATACTTGTAGGTTTGAGATCCAATGTTTCAACTTTAACTGTTAAGCTCTTTAGGTCACTGCCACAGGGGTCAATTTTTCTATAGGTCTCTTCTTTACTTTTCCAAGGAACTTTTCTTATCCACGTTCTTTTTTTCCCCTATTTATCTTGTTTTAGCATAGTAGTACCTGAACTCTTAGATATTTTTTCCTGATCCGCCCTACCTTCAAGCTCATCATTCAATTTATCTGTGATAATTGGATTTAAAAAAATTTTTTTGCGGCGGTTGTATAAAAGAGTCCGAATCACTGTGTACTATTTCATCCGATACATTTTGGATGCAGCCATTATGAGATACTCTGCCCTTTGATCTTTGTCCTGTGGCCTCTAGCATATCTGTACTTCTTCCAGATTCGACATTCGAGCAAGTCGTAACTGCCTCTATGGACTCTTCTACTGAAGATATTTGTTTATTGAGTGCCCCCATTGATCATGTAAGGTAGCTCAATAAGGTTTGCTGTACATCACCTGTGACCTTTTTGACTGATGGACGCTGCACACTCTGCAACTTTCTTTTCCCCATTTTTGCAATCATTAAACTGCTTCTCCCTTTATAAAAATGAACTATTTCCAGCCCCACAGTGATATATATTTTTTTAGGTAATAAAGTTACTTGTGATGGTGGAATCCCTTCCCGATGTTCTCAAGTTCCTGCAGTCTGTGAAAACCAAGAGGTCTGGCCCAGCCCAGCCTCTTCTGGGCGATGACGGGCAAAGACGGGCCCACCCGAGCCCTCGTGCGGCACGCGCTGCAGGAGCCCCTGCCAGGCTATATGCGCCGGTTGGCGCCCAGGTGTTGCGTGGCTCCTGCCGTGAAAAATAGCTATGCCCTCCTGGGAGTTGTGGTCTGGGCAATCTGCTCTTGGTTTCGGGTATCTCAGCAACAGAGGCAGAGGGTAGAAAGGAAGGAAGGGCGTCCCGCACCGCGGGAGCCCCTGCGAGGCTATATGCGCTGGTTGGCGCCCAAGTGTTGCGTGGCTCCTGCCGCAAAAAAATGCTATGCCCTCCTGGGAGTTGTGGTCCGGGCAATCTGCGCTTGGTTTAGGGAAGCTCACCAACATAGCCAGAGGGCAGAAAGGAAGGAAGGGCGTCCCGCGCCACGGGAGCTCCTGTGAGGCTATATGCGCCGATTAGCCCCAGGTATTGGGCGGCTCCTGCCGCGAATAAACGCTATGACCTCCTGGGAGTTGTGGTCCGGGCAATCTACGCTTGGTTTTGGGATGCTCGGCAACAGAGGCAGAGGGCAAGTAAATCAAATATGCCAATCAGGGGGAACCAATCATAATTACAATTTACACAGGGAGCACTTGTATTTTGACACTGATCTGCAGTGGCAGAGTGCCCGAAGAATCTAAGCCAGCAAAAACAAAATCCAGCATAGCATCAAAAACACAGGAGATAGAGGCAAAAAGTCAGGGAAAACCACGCCAAGGATGCCAGGTCTAACACGTGTCCCCTCCAGCTAAAAAGTGGAGAGTACAACCCACCCTCTTGGGAGTTCTCATCACTAAGGCGGAAAAATCTGGACAGACCATCATCATTGGTGTGTTCTGTACCACAGTGGTGTTCCACCGTAAAGTCCATTCCCTGTAGGGAGATGGACCACCTCAACAGTTTTGGGTTCTTACCCCTCATCTGCTTCAACCATCTCAAGGGCCTGTGGTCTGTACAAACCCGGAAGTAAGTCCCAAACAAGTAGGGCCTTAGCTTCTTCAGTGCCCAGACTACCTCAAAAGCTTCCTTTTAAATTGCACTCCACTTCTGTTCCCTGGGAAGTAGCCTCCTATTAATGAAAGCTACAGGTTGGTCCAAGCCCTCATCATTCAATTGTGAGAGTACTTCTCCCACATCAAGCTCTGAAGCATCTGTCTGCACCACAAATTCTTTGGAGAAATCAGGCACCTTGAGCACGCGCCCCGTGCACATGGCAGCTTTCAGGGCATCAAAAGCGGTCTGACAGGCATTGGTCCAGATCACTTTCTTGGGTTGCTTCCTTGAATTCAGCTCTGTCAAGGGGCAACAATGGTGCCATAGCCCTTGACAAACCATCTGTAATACCCAGTGACACCTTGGGGGGTTCCTAAGCTTGAATGGTATCAATCTTGGCCTGTAGGGGCTCCACCTGTCCGCTCCCTACCTGGTGTCCCAAGTACACCACTGATCCCAGCCCTATTTGGCACTTACTGGTCTTGATAGTGAAGCCTGCGCTTTGCAGAGCCTTCAACACTTCACAGAGGTGTTGCAGATGTTCCTCCCAACTGGAGCTGAACACAGCAATGTCATCCAGGTAAGCAGCACTGAATTCCTCCAGCCCGGACAGTACCCAGTTGACCAGTCTCTGGAAGGTGGCAGGGGTGTTTTTCAATCTGTAGTGCATAACACAGAACCAGTAGTGCCCCTCAGTTGTTGAAAATGATGACCTCTCCTGCACCCATCATTTAAGGCAATCTGGCAGTACCCAGATGTTAAATCAAACATACTGAGGTACGAGGCAGTACCGAACCACACCATGAGCTCATCAGCTCTGGGGATGAGGTCTGCATTTGTCTTGGTGACTGCATTGAGCCTACGGTAGTCCACACAAAATGAAATTCTAGAGTGGTACTAAGACCACTAGGCTAGCCCAGGGGCTGCTGGAGGACTCAATTACCCCAAGCACCAACATCTTAGAAATTTCTTCCTTGATGCTGGCCCTGACCTTGTCAGCTACTCTGTAAAATTTCACTGGCAGACTGTCCCCAGTGTCCACATCATAGACACACCAATTGGTGACTCCTGGTGTCAGGGAGAACAGGGAGGCAAACTGACCCAACACATGGTGAAAGTCCTTCTGCTGTTCTGGGGTCAGGGTAGGCAAGAGGTTCACCCCAACCACTGACCTATCCTGCTTGTTTGCTGACAGGAGGTCAGGAAGAGGTTCGCTCTCCTCCTCCATCCTATCATCTGTAGCAAGGAGCATTGTCACATCAGACCTCTCAAAATGTGGCTTGAGGCGGTTCACATGTAGGACCCTCAAAGGGTCCCTGGGAGACTGCCAGTCAACCAGATAGGTTACTTCACTTTTGCACTCCACTACCTCAGAAGGACCAGTTCACTTGTCCTGGAGCACACAGGGCTCCACTAGTGCAATCACCCACACTTTCTGCCCAGGTTGAAATTCAACCTGAGTGGCATTCTGGTCATACCATCTCTTCAGTTATTCCTGGCTAGATTCCAGATTCGCCTGAGCGAATTTTCTGAAGTGGTGAGTCTGGTTCCTGAAAGCCAGCACATAGCTGAACACATCTTGTGGAGTCTTACCTGGAGACTTGTCCCAACCCTCCTTCACCAGACTCAGAAGCCTCTCACAGGATGACCATACAACAGTTCAAAGGAACTGAACCCTAAGGACTTCTGGGGTACCCCCCTGTAGGCAAAAAACAGGCAAAACAGGCAAAAAGACGTCCCACTTCTGTCTCATGGGTTCCACAAGACCCTTGATCATGCCTTTCAGGGTTCAGTTGAACCACTCAACCAACCCATTCCCTTGAGGATGATAAGGAGTGGTGAACTTGTAAGTTATGAATACAATTGATAGCTAGCGCACAACGCTTTTGTAGAGGAGTTTTTTGGTTGAAATTTTACTCAAAGTGTTGAGTTTAGTATGGGTGCTCCCGGGGTGACGTTTCCATCCTGCTTGACATCTTGAATACTTAAACTAAAATCACAGAACATGTAAGTGACTTAAAGCGCCAGTACAGCGCGGTAGATCGTAAACCCATTAACGTTCGTGCACAGCCACACGGACCACATTCCTTTAACATGTTCTATTTAAAATCTTTTTCAGTAGTTCAGTGATACATAGGACTATTCTCAAACATGAGTAAAACCTTGTGCATAAATTCATGTTAAGCACGGAAACACATTCAGTGTTTTTAAACAAACACACAAGCGTTAACATCACATAATAACACATGAACCACGGTCATGACACAAACACTTCGCATGATAAAGATCACCATAAAATATATGTTACAACAAATTGTTATATGCAAGTATTGACAAAGTTGATTATTCAGTGCATTACTATTTAATTGTAGATATTGCTCCCTGAGGAAGAGCGTATGCTCAAAATGCATTGGAGTACAGAATGCATAAAGAAGCATTTTGAGAATGCAATTAATAAAGAACATTGGAATTGAAATGAAGTGAATTTCAACAGTGGAAATTTCAAAGGATTGAAACAAAGAAGTCTGATAATTTAATTTACATATAAGATTCTAAATTCGAATACTACCACGGTGTGCCCATAGGGGGATGCAACCAAGGCATTTGGAAGTACAATTTTAGTTTAAGAACTTGTGAGTTACACCACACTCCTCCCCCAAAGATGTCATGTATTTCATAATGAAGTTGGTACCCCAGTCAGAGACCACCTCTCTGGGGAACTCCACACGGGAAAAGATTCCCATCAATGCACGGCCCACCAAGGGGTGTGTGATTGTCTGGAGAGGGACAGCTTCTGGGTACCGGGTGGAATGGTCCATCAAGACCAAGATAAACTTGTTGCCTAAGGCTATCGGGTTCCAGTGGCCCCACAATGTCGATTTCCACCCGCTCAAAAGGGGTGCTCGCCACAGGAAAGGGTTGGAGGGGAGCCTCACACTTCCCTCCACTCTTTCCACTTGCCTGGCAAGTCTGACAACTCCTACAATGTGTACCAACGTGCTTCTTCATTTGGGGCCAGTAAAAGTGGGTGACAAGCCTCTGACAGGTCTTGTCGCACCCCAAATGTCCTGCGAGAGGCACGTCATGAGCCAGACCCAGTAAGAAGGTCCTGAAGCGCTTGGATACCACCAGCATACGGGCTGCACCGGGCTCTGCGACCTTAGGCTCACTGTAGAGTAATCCATGTTCCCAGTAAATGAGATGTGATCCGGACTGATCACCTTCTGCCTGGTCTGCACACAAAACAGGTGATGGACCGAATGTGGATCAATGTCACACATTCACCCCAGTCAAAAGATCTGGGCCCAAATCCATCGTTTTTTTGCACTCCACACCACCCTGGGTTAGACAATGGCGATATGCAAATCAGCTCTGACCCTGTGCCCCATGGGAACAGTCCAGTCCGAACTACAAAAGCCATGTCCATTCCCAGAACGGAATCAAGCATCCAAGGACCGGACCGGTTTCGAGGTAACACCTCTCATCAGCCCGGCTAGCTTGACTCCAGTGGTGAGGAGTGCCTGGGACCCACGTCTGAGCATCCCCAGCGCACTTATGGCGGTATTGCAAACAAAACAGGTGATGGACCGAATGTGGATCAATGTCACACATTCACCCCAGTGAAAAGATCTGGGCCCAAATCCATCGTTTTTTTGCACTCCACACTACCCTGGGTTATGCAATGGCGATATGCAAATCAGCTCTGACCCTGTGCCCCATGGGAACAGTCCAGTCCGAACTACAAAAGCCATGTCCTTCCCAGAACAGAATCAAGCATCTGAGGACCGGACCGGTTTCGAGGAAACACCTCTCATCAGCCCGGCTAGCTTGACTCCAGTGGTGTGGAGTGCCTGGGACCCACGTCTGAGCATCCCCAGCGCACTTATGGCGGTATTGCAAACAAAACAGGTGATGGACCGAATGTGGATCAATGTCACACATTCACCCCAGTCAAAAGATCTGGGCCCAAATCCATCGTTTTTTTGCACTCCACACCACCCTGGGTTAGACAATGGCGATATGCAAATCAGCTCTGACCCTGTGCCCCATGGGAACCGTCCAGTCCGAACTACAAAAGCCATGTCCTTCCCAGAACGGAATCAAGCATCCGAGGACCGGACCGGTTTCGAGGTAACACCTCTCATCAGCCCGGCTAGCTTGACTCCAGTGGTGTGGAGTGCCTAAGACCCACGTCTGAGCATCCCCAGCACACTTATGGCGGTATTGCAAACAAAACAGGTGATGGACCGAATGTGGATCAATGTCACCTATTCACCCCAGTCAAAAGATCTGGGCCCAAATCCATCGTTTTTTTGCACTCCACACCACCCTGGGTTAGACAATGGCGATATGCAAATCAGCTCTGACCCTGTGCCCCATGGGAACAGTCCAGTCCGAACTACAAAAGCCATGTCCTTCCCAGAACGGAATCAAGCATCCGAGGACCGGACCGGTTTCGAGGTAACACCTCTCATCAGCCCGGCTAGCTTGACTCCAGTGGTGTGGAGTGCCTGGGACCCACGTCTGAGCATCCCCAGCGCACTTATGGCGGTATTGCAAACAAAACAGGTGATGGACCGAATGTGGATCAATGTCACACATTCACCCCAGTCAAAAGATCTGGGCCCAAATCCATCGTTTTTTTGCACTCCACACCACCCTGGGTTAGACAATGGCGATATGCAAATCAGCTCTGACCCTGTGCCCCATGGGAACAGTCCAGTCCGAGCTACAAAAGCCATGTCCTTCCCAGAACGGAATCAAGCATCCGAGGACCGGACCGGTTTCGAGGTAGCACCTCTCATCAGCCCGGCTAGCTCGACTCCAGTGGTGTGGAGTGCCTGGGACCCACGTCTGAGCATCCCCAGCGCACTTATGGCGGTATTGCAAACAAAACAGGTGATGGACCGAATGTGGATCAATGTCACACATTCACCCCAGTCAAAAGATCTGGGCCCAAATCCATCGTTTTCTTGCACTCCACACCACCCTGGGTTAGACAATGGCGATATGCAAATCAGCTCTGACCCTGTGCCCCATGGGAACAGTGCAGTCCGAACTACAAAAGCCATGTCCTTCCCAGAACGGAATCAAGCATCCGAGGACCGGACCGGTTTCGAGGTAACACCTCTCATCAGCCCGGCTAGCTTGACTCCAGTGGTGTGGAGTGCCTGGGACCCACATCTGAGCATCCCCAGCGCACTTATGGCGGTATTGCAAACAAAACAGGTGATGGACCGAATGTGGATCAATGTCACACATTCACCCCAGTCAAAAGATCTGGGCCCAAATCCATCGTTTTTTTGCACTCCACACCACCCTGGGTTAGACAATGGCGATATGCAAATCAGCTCTGACCCTGTGCCCCATGGGAACAGTCCATTCCGAACTACAAAAGCCATGTCCTTCCCAGAACGGAATCAAGCATCCGAGGACCGGACCGGTTTCAAGGTAACACCTCTCATCAGCCCGGCTAGCTTGACTCCAGTGGTGTGGAGTGCCTGGGACCCACGTCTGAGCATCCCCAGCGCACTTATGGAGGTATTGCAAACAAAACACAAAGGGCAGCAGCTGCATCCTGACACACAAACACAGCTGTTTAGATGCAATATAAAAAGCGAAGCACAATTCAGTAAATGCAAGCCTCACGAAGGTCATCAGCTGTAGAGATGATCTTTGGGAACTTTAATATAACTGAGTTCAAACAACAGGAGGCCAGCTCTCCTCAGGCCCTTGGAGATTTCCTTTTCAGAAGGGGACACGGCACACAGCAACAAGTCCTTCTCCTTCCCTTGGCAGAATAGCAACTGCAAGTCAGCCCCAGAACACACTGCAAGGGCAGTAATTCTTCTCAGTTTCACGCGCTCTTCTCCTTGGCAAAAGTTCTTCTTACTTTCAGGCTGATCTAAATTACAGTGGTTTCAGCTCTCATTTTTATACCCCAAAAGTCTTTGTTCTCTATGTGTCAGGGATGCTGGACACAGTGTAAACCAGTTCAGGGTGCACTCTGCCAGTGCACAACTTCTTCCTTTGTGAATGTGGGCCAAGGTCCTCAGACATACCACAATAGGTGGAACCAGTCTTTGGTGGAAGGCAGGCACAGCCCTGGATAGGGACAGGTGCTATTCCTCCCACCACTCCAAATGAAGATTGGCCTATTCAGCCCAGGCTGACTCGCCCAGACTCCTGGAGCCACCCCAGCCCCTTTCACTCGAAAGCCAGATAATAAATCCACAACCAGGCAGAAGCACACAGAAAGGTTGAACAAGAAAATAGCCACTTTCTAAATGTGCTATTTTCAAACAGAGTTTAAAAACCATCCTCTCTAAATTATTAAATTCTGAGTTAAGGGATAGCAGACTCCAATTTTCTATTTCATTCCTACGGGAAGATATGCAGGTAAAATGTTACACAGCATTCCCCATTCTGTCCCATGTTGCATGATAGCCTTTCAAAAGTGAAAGCAAAATTGGCAGTATTTCACTATCAGGACATGTTACACACATCATTACATGTCCTACCTTTCACATACAGTGCACCCTGCCTAGGGGGGTACCTTGTGCCTGCTATGCAGGAACCCGGCTCGAGGCTCCTTGGATCTTCGAATTGTAGATCTTCCATGATGCTGCTCGGTGAGAGTGGGACAGGTCCTTCCTGGTCAAGGGGTGTGTTCCCGCTCACTTGGCGATGACGGTGGATGTTCTACAGAGCGCCCGTGGGTCGGGTGACTCTTGTTTGCTGGGCGACGCCTTGTTGCATCTGTCGATCAAGGCAGGAGAGCGCCATGGAGCCCTGGTTGCCAGGCAATCTCTTGCAACCACTCTGGCTACAGCGTGGCTCCATCCTAATCAATCATAGCCTCGGGCAGATTACACTCTTCAGTAGCGACGAACGGTGGCAACTCTCTGGGGCAATGTAGACTCCCCGCAGGTCTCCGGCTGTGTGCTGACTCGCACACAGCATTGAAGAGATGATCCTTGGGGCAGGTGACGTGCAGGAAATGCGTGTCTCACTAAGGGCACCAGCGGCGTCCTGACACATGCACACAGGAGGCCAGCTCTCCTCAGGCCCTTGGAGATTTTCTTTTCAGAAGTGGGCATAGCACACAGCAACAAGTCCTTCTCCTTCCCTTGGCAGAATAGCAACTCTATGTCAGTCCCAGAACACACAGCAAGGGCAGTGCTCCTTCTCCTTCTCAGTTTCACACGCTCTTCCCCTTGGCAAAGGTTGTTCTTACTTTCAGGATGATCTAAATTACGGGGGATTCAGCTCTCATTTTTATACCCCAAAAGTCTTTGTTCTCTCAATGTCAGGGGTCCTGGACCCTGTCCAAACCAGTTCTGGGTGCACTCTGCCAGTGCACAACTTCTTACTTTGTTAATTTGGGCCAGGGTCCTCGGACACAGTCTTTTGTGGAAAGGCAGGCACAGCCCTAGTCAGCAACAGGTACTACTCCACCCACCACTCCAAATTCAGATTGACCTATTCATCCCAGGCTGACTCACCCAAAATCCTGTCACTCCAAAGCCTGATAATCAATCCACAACCAGGCAGAAGCACACAGAAAGGTTGAACAAGAAAATAGCCACTTTCTAAAAGTGCTATTTTCAAACACAGAATTTAGAAGCCATCGTCATTAAAAGATGCATTATTAAATTCTGAGTTCAGGGATACCACACTCCAATTTTCCATCTCAACTCTATGGGAAGATATGCAGGTAAAATGTTGCACAGCATTCCCCATTCTGTACTATGGGCAAGATAGCCTTTTAATAGTGAAAAGTGAAATTGGCAGCTCTCACTATCAGGACATGTTACGCACATCAGTACATGGCCTACTTTTCACATACCCTGCACCCTGCCCAGAGGGGTACCTGGGGCCTGCCATAGGGGTGTCCTATGTGAACACAGAGTGGGAAGGGTATGACCTTGCTAGGGCGACATGGCAGTTAACAGACTGCACGCAGGCACTGTGGTGGCAGGCCGGAGACCTCTTTTTAGGGCTACTATTGTGGGTGGCACAATCAGTGCTGCAGACCCACTAGTAGCATTTGATTTACCAGCCCTGGCACACTTAGTGCACTTTACTAGGGACCTACTAGTAAATTAAATATGCCAATCAGGGAGAACCAATCATATTCACAATTTACACAGGGGGCATTTGCACTTTGATACTGATCAGCAGTGGCAGAGTGCCCAAAACATCTAAGCCAGTTAAAACGAAATGCAGCATGGCATCAAAAAAACAGTAGGTAGAGGCAAAAAGTCAGGGAAATCCACACCAAGGATGCAAGGTCTAACCATCCATCCGATATTTGTAAAGCACAAACTAATCACCCCTAAGCTCTCAGCACCTGGGAAGATTAAGTGAGCTATAACCCAGAGTCACAGGGTGGTGAGCTGAGTTGCTGCTGGTGCGGGGATCGAACCGTGAGCCCTGCGCTGCAGTCAGCCACATTGGGCGCTGCGTCACATCTCTCCTTCCTGCGCCGCACAGATATGCTCCTAACCTTTTTGCCCTGCTATTCCTTGGACGCCACTGTACCAAAACTTAAAAGATGGGCGTGAGAGGAACTGTTGGGCATATTACCAACAACTAGCGATAATTATCGCTATGTTGGCTTAGCAGCAATATTTTTATCGCCGAGCTGGGGCGATTTTTATCACTTAGGAACCTTGCTATTATCAAGGTTTATCTCCTAAGCGATAAAAATCGGCCGAAATGCATGAATATCGCTGAAAAGTCAGCGATATTCATGCATTACCCAGCTAATGCTCTTAGCCATGTTATCCACCAACCATTGGATAACATGGCTAAGAACTGCTCAGGGGCAGGTGTTAGCTTTTGGAGATAATCGCGCTTAGCGAGAATATCTCCAAAAGTTGGTAATAGGAGATAGCGATGTTAGCGACTGTTTCCAGTCGCTAACATCTTGGCACGCCCACTTTGCATGTCATTAGTGATAAATATCACTGACATGCAAAGCGGGGCCCAAGATGGTCGCTATCTCCTACTAGCTGTGGCTAACTGGTGTTAGCGACAGCTAGGTAATAGGGAGATCATTTTATCTCTGCTTTCTTGGCTTTTAAAGCCAAAAAAGCGGAGATAAACACCCTTGATAATATGCCCCTGTAACCTTAAAACGACGTGCTCGAAATAATGATGGCCAACAGAAAAAAATGCTGCACTTCCTGAGAATGCAGAACTTTTCACGTTTGCCTCAGCAGAACTGCTGATTTGTACGGCAGCCTAGAGCTTCTGACATGTCTGTAGAAACATCTAGAGAGCCCTCATTGAAACCACCATCTTTCATACATTTAATTCAAATACAATCTCGTGACACTTACAGAATTGAATGTTAGCATTAAGGCTGAAAACCAAAACACGTATGGTGGTCTGACATACACTGCATTTTCTACGCATATCTCAACAGTGAACTGTAATTCATTCAGTCCTAACACTGTAGGCTGAAAACGTTTGATGATTTTTTATTGATGGAATTCTGGGACACTGTGCGAGTCTTGACATCTTTTTAATGATGGCAATCTATCAATAATGGATCAGGCCTGCCTACTTGAGCCATGTATTTGGCAGACTTGTACTGCACGGTCTTGAAAAATTCAATGCACTGAAGATTCCGTGTAGAGCCCCCATGCACTGCGCCGTCCTCATTAACAGCAGTTCTTAGCCAACAACAAAAGAAACAAGTAAAGCTGGCACAGTCAAGCACCAGACACGCTACAAAAGACTACTTGGAAGTGCGCTATCCACCATCTTTCCATATTGGAATATAGTTTCCACTAAACTGCTTGAGCAGAATGTATGGGAATACAGCGCGTGCCCCATTTGTTTCAATGGTGCGAGGCAGCCATAAAATATTGAAGAAGTCTACTTTTTTGAGCCCTGCCTATGCATATTCTTCATCTGGCAAACCACCAGCATTTCAAAATGGTATTGCAGGTACAAGATCCTTTTTTCACGAAATGGGATTCTGACATAATACAATTCCTGTCCCAGTGGAACATTTCTGCTGCCCTCTTGCCTGGCTGCCATCCAGCTAGCCGAGGAGATTCTCTATCGGATAAACCTATAAACACAACGCCCTGTTGTGTACTATACAGTGCTACTTTTTCAAACACCCCGAGGGTCCCATCCATCAAGTTGTTAGGCGTTTGGCGTTTTCAATCTGCCTCTGTTGAGGTACATACGGTGTTTGCATGTCAGATGGGAATGTGCTGTGCAAAACCCATCAGGCCACTCATGGCATGAATTGTAAAACGAAACATAAACGAGATTTGCTAAAAGCTCATCTGCAAAATATTCGAGCGGGTTCTCCATCTCTGAGCTAGTGCTCAAAAAGACCCTATTTCCTGAACTTTCTCAGTTTCTGTGAAGCGTACATCAGTAGTAGAATGCTGGACATCTTCATCAATTAAGGCAATTTCTTCATTTTCCGATTGAGCAAGTAAGGAACAAAGGTGCATTTCTTTTTTGTGTAATAGTCATCATTAACATTTATCGAGTTCTTCCTTTTTAGGCAAAGGGCACCGCTGACACGCATTTTAAGACCCCGTGACTTCTTTCGTTTGTTTTTTCAGTGCATCCAGAGAGAAAGAGCACAGCGAGGCAGAGCCTGGCTGTTCTCCCTGGCTACACAGAAAGAACACATAAAAGAGATCGGGGTGCCTCAAAAAATGTGCCTGTGGTGTCCACCGCCAACCACTGGCTACAAACCAACGGCTACAAATTATGCACTGAACAGATATAAGTAATGACTATTACACAAATGAATATGACTTGCACCTGGAGAATCCTTTGTCCAGGGCAGTACAGCATATAAAAAAATTTGCTAAGTCATCCTGTGTGCCCTGTGCACCCCCACTTTTTGCTGAAAGATACCGGTGGTAACTGACTACTTGTGTTGTAAAACCTGCGTGGTAATATACCGCAATCAACATGATTGCGTAGTAACATCGTACATTTGTCCCTAGTAGATAATGTTGCAGGGGATTGAAACCACCTTTAGTACCCTAGTACATGATAGGGCATGGAAGTTTAAAGGCCAGCAGCATTCATTTGCACTTGCATGTGTGCACTGCTGAATGCCTGAGGTCATTTTAAAAGCAGTCCTGTTCTGAAGCATGCTTTTAAATGTAAATTGTGCCCAAACTCGACTTTGGTGGTAGGGGCATTAAAAAGTGATAATCTACATTATTGTTAAATATGTGGTACCCCCAGGTTCTCCCATAGGTATCCCGGTGGCGGGGGGTCATGTAATTATAGTCAGGGTCCATTAAAATATGTTTTGTATGCCCTGGGGAAAGAGAAATGGCACATTTCACTTCCTACATTGTAGTAAAGCCTCTCTCAAAATCGATTTTGGTGCTAAGAGCACTGTCGGATAGGGATCCACAATAGTTTAAAATATTCAGGGCCCCCAAGGTCTCCGCTAGGTGTTCCAGGGGTGGGGTGGTCATGTAACTATGAGCAAGGCCTCTATAAAATGTCTTTTATACGCCTGCTGATTGAGAAATTGCACATTTCATTTTCCCTTTTTAGCTACCTAGCCACAAAGGATACCATTGAATTTGTTTATGGATGCATAACTATTGCTAGGAATTAAAAAATATATCTTTCAAAGACTTTGTAGAATGGTATTAATATATCCAGCAATACGATTGCCGAATTTATCCTAAACTGTACAGAAAATAAGGTATAATACTTTCTTGTCTGTGAGGCAAATTTCAGCATTCCTGCAGTCTTCCCTGATTGGTCAGAGTTAACAGGATTAGCCATGCGCGTTGATGAAGTGATAAGTGGCTCACCAGGGGAGAGGCTATCTACTGGAGAGGGCTCTGGCACAAACAAATGTCAGAGCAGGTGGGAGGGGTCTTAAAGCATGAGGCAAGAAAGGAGGTACAAGACAGGCAGAGAATTCCAGGCCAACTTACCTCCATCCCTTCTGACCCAGCCAGATAGCAGGCTTTAGGAAATAATCTGCAGACTTTAGGGAGGAGAACAATTGAAATGAGCCACACTGGAGGTTGGTTTAGCTAGCTTTTGCTCCTCTGCTGATATTACAGCCATCATTAATTTTGGAGGAACAGTACTTTCTGGGGCAAGAAAATGCCACACTTTGGAGGAAGTTGTTGTGTTCTAGGGTGTTGCCTTAAACCTCATTGGGCGGAGCGCTCTCCTGCTTGACCCCAGAGAGCACTGAATACATATGTGAGAGGTGCAGAGCCTCTCAGACCTGCTGATTGAAACTAGGAGAATAAGGATTGCAATGCAGGAAACTTGATTTGCGCCACCAGACCCTGCATTCTGACTGATTGAGCCTGCTGCATTACCTGAAACTACAACTCTATGGAAGCACCTTGCCTCAAAATGATATTTGGGTAGACTCTCTGTGAGCTACAGGTTAACAGATGTCACCTGCACCATCAACATCAAGAGTCTCCTGCATCGAGTGTGTCCAGTGGACCATTACGTTTTATGTCCAGGTACATTGTGGGACTTGTGGTCCCGACATTTCAAGGACCACCTTGGAGATTTCAGACACTTGGATTGATTTTTGGACCCTTTGGACCCTCATGAGGAACTTCAGGAAGAAGTTCTGGAATTTTGGAGAAGTTTAGAGCAACCATGGATAATAGCTCCATAAGGTAAGCTACTCAATAGCGAGACCCAAACTGGCCACCTTCAACCACGATCCAGCCCGGATTCTAGGTTCATCCCACTGAATAGCTTTGGAGGTCCAACTTCCTGAGTTTGACCAGGAGCTTCCTGAAAGTCAATCCAGTAAACCCCCTCTGAATCTGGTCTGGTGTAGAGCCTCAAGGGACCTCGGAAGAAAAAGCTACAGACAGAAACTCACAGTGTAGCCTCAATGCCAAAGCTCTCAATCGCGGCCCGTCATAAACAAATGGCACAAAAAGGTCAAAGTAGATACTATACATGTGTAATGAGATAAAGAAAAGTTCCTACAGAAACTGTATGATAAGAATAGATTGCACTCTTAGAGAATGCATAATTAATAAAACAAGTGGAATGGAAACCAAAACTAAATTCCTGGCATGCATTACCTTAACTTTTTAAACATCCATTGTTCAGAAATAAATCTGTGTTTTGGCATTAAAGTTAAGGGTGTGAATAAAGAGGACTACAGGGACCCGTATCAATGCCAAATGACAGAATCAGATCCCCAGAATTATGCAACACAAACATCTATCATGCCATAGCAGCTGTTTTTAAAATCAATTCATGTCCAGATTAGGGATAAAACATTCTAGAACCATTGTGTCAATAAACCTAAATAAATCACAACCTTAATAAGCATCAAGTATGCTTGCCATGTGCTAGGTATTCATACACATATTATTTTATGTTTTTGATATTTTTCTCGTATTCCACAAATCAGGAAACTATATAAACATATTTCTCCCTTTGCGCTTGACTCCCTTAAAAGCGGAAGATATTTGGACTTCACATGCAGCCAAAGGCATGCACAACTTTTAAGTCAACTTCGTTGGGGAACATATACAGCAGCTTCCATTCTAAAGGGGCTTGTGACCTACATGTCACATTCGGAAGAACAACATAACCTGGCGTCTCAGCAAATACATCTAATAAACTTTTAGCGTTCAGATTTACCATTACTGAGGACAATGCGCCAAATCTCACTTACTGTACTCTCATCTAATCCTACCCTGTGACCAATGGGAAAGGGTGGGATCTATGTCTGAGAATGACGTCTGGCCTCAAAACAGCAATTCAGCCTGCATTGCCCGAAACCTTGATACCAGCAGCATCACTGACCAACTGTGGATATCACGAAAGATTCCCATGGCACCGAAGGGCTTTAGAAAGGCAAGCCCTGTGTTGTCAATTGATGATTGTCATGAACACAATTTTCCTCCTTGATAGTTATGCTAAAACCAAATGCATGCCTCCCTGGTGTGTATTTTGTCTATCATACACAAACAGAATTACTACTTACTGCCAAGAACTTGTTTTCCTTGGACCCAGAGAGCATATCAATCAATAATCAAACTTTTTCATACATTTATCTACATATTTCTGTTTAAAGTGTTGAAAATAATCATGCGCTCCTTTCTAATACAAAGACCATTCCTGTAATCTAAAGCAATCATATTGATGGCATACAATCGTTTTAAACTGCATACAAATAACAACAATTGTATTTTTTGTTCTTTCTGTTCATCAAAGAACAAACTGCCCAATGCATTTTGGGATGTACTCCCTTCTTCAGGGGCAGTTGCATGTAATGACTCCAAATGTTGTCAACGTGATCGTCATGCTGATGACCGCTGAATAGTGAGGCTCCTTCTAGTTTACTTGCCACGTATACATGCGTTCTCTACAATTTCCCAAACTTTTTCTGCGAATCCTGTAAGCGTGACAGTGGTGGATTTCAGCAGTGCTGTCTGGGTCCAAGGAATCCAAGTTCTTGGCAGTAGCTAATAAAGCCCAGCGTTGTACCGCACATTCCAGAAAGTTGATTTAATGCCTAGATTCTGGCTCCTTGTTCAGAGCGAGGCTGGGGAGGCGGCCTGTGCCAGGCACCCTAGACTTAAATACATTTATTTATTTATTTAGAGAAACTTTATAAGATCATATATCTAAATATATCTATGTACTAAATATATTTTGCAGAAAAGATGTAGGAATTTCAGAGCGGCGCAGCCCCAGAGCCCTAACGTGGAAATCACCCTTGCCCATATGTGTGCTTCCCCTTCTTGGTATTCTGAGACTCCTTCCATACAGAAGGCACTGTCGTTTTGAAGACATCTTTATATCCTCTCAAATAATGTGAACAGGTTCAAGGATTGCACATAGCATTATGTTTCTGTCCACCAAGTCCCTAAATGTTGTTTTGCTGCAAGAAACTCACTTGTCCCCTTCAGAGGAAGCAAACCAAAGGAGAGTCTGGGTGGGTAGGTTCCCCATGCCTGCAATGAGGGTCACTGGTATGACACGATAACTAGATTTGCTGCTGGAAAGAAAGGGGTTGGGACTATATTTTTTAGGAAATCACTGCAACTGAATGTTCAGAACATCTGGAACAATGGTGGAGAACGACGTTTTGGTAATGGGCTCACTCCTTTTTTTCACAACCCTCCAGAACTATCTCTAAGTTATGTTGACATGCAATAAATATAAGGGGGATAAGAAAATGATTGTGCAACTGACTCTGGAGAGGCACACTTGATCTAAACTATTCCAGGGACCATGGAAATTTGCTTTCCAAAGACACTCAAGAGACATGTGGAGTCTCACTCCCTTCCCACTCCTCCCCAGGCAAGGAAAATACATTTGTGTTGTGTGTTTTTGCCATCTGCACTCACATTGAAGTTGTTTTCTGTCCCTCCCACTCTCTTGCTGTTTGTGAATGGCTTACACTCAATTCTGAATTAGTGGTGTAATATTAACGTTTTGCAGCTGGATTTCGGTCACAAAATATTAAACACATCTCTTAAGGAATCAATATATGAAAAGGATGCACTTATAACGCCCCTACCAAAAAGCAATTCCTTAATATTTACTTGACCCATTTAACGATTTGGAAAACCTTTTCTGAATCTTTAATTGGTTTAGTAAATTATAAAAAGTGTTTTAGCAGTCGCAAACTGTCAGATTTACGGAATCTGAGGTTCTGTGACTATTAAAACATTTTTGTAAATCAGGCCCATAGTTCGGTTTGAAAAATGTAGCACTGATCAAAAATTGCATCCAGTGACTGTTGGACTTGACATCTTTTGGCGGGTTTCCCCTGTCTTTTTGCTTTCTGACCTCCTGGTTTTGACTCTGTTTTTGCTGGTTTCGTGTCTTTGCGCACTTTGTCACTGCTGTTCAGTGAGAAAGTGCAAGTGCTCCTGTTGTAAATTGTGTTATGGGTTGGTGGTTCCATGATTGGCATATTTGATTTACTTGTCAGTCCCTAGTAACGTGCTCTGAGTGTGCCAGGGCCTGTAAACCAATGCTGCTAGTGGGCGGCAGCACTGGATTGTGCCACCCAAACAAGTATTCTGTAAATGTAACTCTGGCCTACCATTGCGGAGCCTGTGTTCAGTCTGCACCTGTCTTGTAGAACTCCACTTGCCAGGCCCTAAACCATCCCTTTTCTATATGCTAGTCACCCCTAAGGTAGGCCCAAGGTACTCCTGTGGGCAGGGGTAAGTGTATGTGAAAGTTAGGACATGCCCTGATATGTGTGGTATGTCCTGATAGTGAATTACTGTCCATTTCGTTTTTCACTATTGCATGGCTACCTGTTCCCATAGGACAGAATGGGGATTTTATTTATAACATCTTCTAAACCTAACTGGCCCTGGGATCTAGGTAGAAAAATAAAGTTTAGTATGTCTGAATTCAGAATCTAAAGATGCATCTTTTAGTGACGGTGATTTTTACATTCTGTGTTTGAAAATACCACTTTTAGAAAGTTGGTATTTTCTTGCTCAGCCATGCAGTAGGCCTCTGCTAGGTTGTGGATTGACTGTCTGGGTTTTGAATGACAGGGGCTGGAAAGGGGCAGTGGATCCAGATAGTTAAGGTGAGTCATGAAAGGGCTTGAATAGACCTGGGCTACATTCTGAGTAGGGGGAGGAGATTTCCTTTCACCTGAATGAGCCTGGTCTGCCTCTGACAATGCAGTCTCCACCTCCTGCCAGGAAGCAACACCACAGTGGGCGGAATCGGTTCTGGCAGGGCACAGACACTCCCTACCTGAGAGGACAGAGGATTTTGTGCTCTAAAAAGCGGGGCCCAAACCCCTGAACTTCAGAACTCTTTTGGACCAGGAAGACTGCCAAGAAGAAGAGCTGGAGAAGCTGTGAGGAAGAACTATCACTTTGCTGTGTACTTTGCTGTGTTGGCCTACAGTGGCTGCTTCTGTCTTGGGCAGTGAAAGGACTGGACTGAACTTTCTGCAAACTATTTTTGTGAGTTTCTCCAAGGGCCTGAGGTAGAGCTTGCCCTCTATACAAGAAGTCTCAGGAATAGCAAAGACTTCAAGTTATTTGGCCCTCAGCACTGTTGACTGTGGGTTTTGTGCTGCACCAGAAGAAAAGGCAACCTGATGCCGTCTACGACACCGCTGTCAACTCCATGTCCTTAGGGCACCGCTGCAATGCCGCACAGGGGCAATAGGCCTCACCAACGACGCCTGCTGATGCCGCCACCGAGCCCCTGCTCACAATGCGACCTTGGCACTGCACTCCTCATGGCCTTGCTTCACGACGCCGCCTTGGCATTCCCGACGATGACGCTCCACACCAAAATGTATGATGCTGCTTGCACTGTGGTTCAAGGGCACCACTCGTAAACCTACACGCACCGCAGCTTTGGTGTACGGACGCCATCCCCATCGACTCCAGTTCGTCAGCCGATCACAGCGCTTCAGCAACGATGACGCCACTGCTTGCACTGTGACCTGCCAGCACCGCAACGAGCACCACATCACTTCACACCGCGTCCCTGGTCTAACCAACGATGCCATCTGACGCTGCCACCGAGCCAGTGCTCGCACCGCGACCTGAGGGCATTGCACACCGCACCGCTGCAGTTTGCACAGTAGCATCCGATGCCTGCTGATGCCAGCGCTCCTGACTTTAAAGCGAGGAGTTCGATCTGCAATGTGTGTGACTTTTAGGGGCACGACGACTCCTGCACCTACTTCCGGAACTAATGCATGCGGACGCCGTGCTTTTGGAAGCTGAACAAGAGGTCGCCGATGCCCTGCATTTCTAAAGGTATTGTTTTGTGGGTCTTTTGGACACCGTAGCTGGCCACTGATGCCGCAGTCAGCCAGAACTGTTTTTATTTGTTTGTTCATGACGCTAAGATAGCCCCAGACAGAGCTATTGACTTCAAGGAACTTTATTATAAGGTTATTTTGATAACTGAAGATTTATAAACAGTGTATTGTGGATTTGTATAGTTTTTGGTCTGGTCTTGAGAATATAAAAATATTAGGTAGTTTTATAACCTAATGTGGTGTCCTTTTGTAGTTCTTACACTATATTACTGTTGGTTATTTGCAAATGCCTTACACACTGCCTCTAAGATAAGCCTGACTTCTCGTGCTAAGCTACTAAGGGGTTGAGCAGGGGTTATTTTAGGAGTGTAACTCCCTTATCCTGACTAGCAAGAAGGGTCCCTATTTGGACAAAGGTACCTACCTCTGCCAACTAGAGACCCCCATTTGTAACAGTGACACAATAAATGTGCCCCCCCCCCCAGCCCAGTGGAAATGTCAAGAAGATGTAATTACATTGATATGGGTCCGTCTTGTAAATTCTACATTTCATACAGTTATTTACATGCAACCTTTTGGCACTGGCAATCTGTGAAGAAAGTACAATGAAGACCCCTGGCAATTCTATGACTTTTTACGTCTGTGGTCAAACTAAACGTGCAGGAAGGATGATCCTGAGGATATACAAGTTTGCTTCAAATCATTTGCAACACCTTTGAGCACATAGGAACTATCTGAAGGATGAAAGTGTAAGTGCTACAGAAAATGAGGAAATATATAATAATTACCCAAGTTATCCAAAGGAGTTTTGAGGAAAGGGAAGACATGTTAGAGTATAAAAATTGTAAATTAAAAGAAAGACATTTTTTTAAATAAATATCCGACACCTGGCTTCACAACCAAGGTTAGGTAGGAACATAGGTAAAAGCAGTCTTTTTAGTGTCTACACATTACTTATACCTATTCTGCTAATGAGCTTTACACAAACTTTCTCTCTGGGGCCAAATTTAAAGTGTGGTTTGTGGCCGAGGGCCGCACCGGTGGGGGCGGGTTCAGTGGGGGACAGGGTAGGGCTAGAGCAAAAAAAACTGCCACCAAGAGGTTGAACACAGGCATTTGTCCACTGAGCCACCAGACCCGGCTCACACACACATCTCTCTCTCTCTCCCCCTCTCTCTCTCTCCCTCTCTCTCTCTCTCCCTCTCTCTCTCTCTCTATCTGTCTGTCTGTCTCCCTCTGTCTGTCTCTCTCTGTCTCCCTCTGTCTGTCTCCCTCCCTCTGTCTCCCTGCGTCCTTCTCCCGCTGTCCGTCTCCCTCCTCACTCTCCCTCTGTCTGTCTCCCTCTATCTTCTTCCGTCTGTCTTCCTCTCTGTCTGTCTCTCTCCATCTCCCTCTCCAGCACCCTCCATCTCACTGTCTCTCTGTCTGTCTCTCTGTCTGTCTCTGTCTCTATCTGTCTCTGCCTCTATCTGTCTGTCCTTGTCTCTGCCTCTATCTGTCTCTCGCTGTCTCTGTCTGTCCCTGTCTCTATCTGTCTCAGTCTCTATCTCTGTCTGTCTCTGTCTCTATCTCTGTCTGTCTCTGCCTCTATCTGTCTCTGCCTCTATCTGTCTGTCTTTCCCTGTCTCTGTTTCTGTCTGTCTCTGCCTCGGTCTTTCTCTGCCTCTATCTATCTCTGTATCTATCTATCTCCGCCTCTATCTGGCTCTGCCTCTATCGATCTCTGCCTCTATCTGTATCTTCCTCTATTTGTCTCTGTCTGTCCCTGTCTCTGCCTCTATCTGTGTCTGCCTCTACCTCTCTCTGCCTCTACCTGTCTCTATCTGTCTCTGTATTTATCTGTCCCTCTCTCTGTCTGTCCCTGTCTATGTATGTTTCTGTCTCTATCTGTCTCTGTGTCTCTAGCTGTCTCTGTCCAAAGAGGAAGCTTCCCAAAACGCCCTTTTAAAACTCAGTTGGTAAAGCGCGAACAGCTGACTTTTTAAGGGCATTTTGGGAAGCTTTCTGAAGGTGCCCTGACATCACAGAGGCTGGCAGTTAACACAGAAGATGGTTGCAGTAGCATACGTAGTGAATACCTATTTAATACGTATTCACTACGTATGCTCCTGCGGTCATCTTCTGCCGTGGAAACTGCAAGGCAAGGTCCGCAGACCGCCAGTGAAGGGGTGTCGGGCTGCTGGCGCCCAGCAGGCCGTACTATGAGTACCACAGCTGTGCACCATCGCATGATACTTTGTACACCTTACACCTTACTGTAGAGAAGTGGCAGCCACACCAAGCACGCTGACATTAAAACCAAAGTCACTGGCTATACATAGGCATTCCAATTTTTATGAGAGTAGTCCAGGATTCATGATAATCTAGCCAAGAACTGCATTTACCTGTTTGCAAATCTCCTCTAGGTGTTTAGTTCCATTTGGTGTTAGGGATTCCTCATCTGGCCACAGCAGTTGGCATCCGGCTCACTGGAACACTGGAACATCTAGAATGAAAGAAAGCAACCAAAGGCTACTTTACCGACTCTTTGATCAGCAAGTTTTCTTGGCCAAACATAGCAACCAATCCATCTGTGACTTAAACCACTCTCGGGGCATTGACATCAACCTATGTATGTAACAAATATTACATAGAAACCCGTAAAGGCTGTGATTTTAATAAACTGCACACCGCAAAGTTCAGACCTGATGACCAACAGCCTGTGCTTCGAGCAAGCTGAAAGGCTGATAAAGCACAGCTTGTACGTCTGAAAAACTGCAAACCTAATGCCAAATTTCAGGTGAACATGGCCGTATGACTTTTGCCACTTTCACTTTTGGCTTAAAAATAAAACTCTACGGAAATATTATAGCTGTTATGTTTCTCAATTTAAATGATGGCAGCTGAATGTGGATTTGGATCCTTTTACCACAAATGTGAAACTGGAATAATTTTCAAGGTTGTCTTTTTTCTACTTTATTCATTCACTGACTGAATCAACAAAAAGCCACAGGAGTGTTGGCCTGGAGAAACTAATTATCAGGTGTGTTTTTTTATTGGGGGCACAAGGTGTTTGTGGTAATAATAAATGTTTTCTCTAAGAAAAACGTTAGGTACAGGCGACTTCAGGCGAGTATGGTGAGATGTCTGTCGGATTTCACCTGGAATTTTCCCATGCACACACAGACAAACATACATATACACACACGCACTCTCTCTCTCTCCTCTCTGTTTTGAAGTTATACATTTTTTTCGGTTATTTTGCATAATATTGTTTTTTAAGTACTCCTCTAACAATCCGCACTGCCCTCACTTTCCACTGCCCCTTAAGCTCCCTCATTCCCTGCTTCTTTTGTAAGTATTGTGCAATGCTTTGCCAGTGTGATTGTTCGGAAAATCTGAAGCTCACACTCCCTGAATCTTACAGACCAAGCTACGCTAGTGCTAATTATAAAATGCAGATATTCTCTTAATTATACATCATTTAGCCTTCAATGCCAAAACAGTGGCAGGCTGATCAAGGTTGAGAGTTCAGCCTAGAACTCAGTTCGATACAAAAGGGGATGATGGACTAAGCCTTTGAGTAAATCAAACACTCACCCCCAGTCAACTGATCTGGGTTTAATCCATCACCATTCTTGAGCTCACTCTGCCACCCCAGTTCAGACATGGCCATATGCAAATCAGTCTGACCCTGCGCCTCATGGGAACAGTCCATTCCGAACTGCCAAGCCATGTCTTCCCTGGACTGGAAACAAGCATCCTGGGACCGGTTTCGGATTCATAATCCTCATCAGCCAGGCTATCTTGAATCCAGTGGCCAAGTGAGCAAGGGACTCACGTCTGAGCATACCCTGCCAACCAAGGGCGAACAAAGCGATACAAAAGGGGATGATGGACAGAGCATTTGAGTAAATCAAACACTCACCCCCATTCAACTGATCTGGGTTTAATCCATTACCATTCTTTAGCTCACTCAGCCACCCCAGTTCAGACATGGCCATAAGCAAATCAGTCTGACCCTGTGCCATGGGAACAGTCCAGCCCGAACTGCCAAGTCATGTCTTCCCTGGACTGGAAACAAGCATCCTGGGACCGGTTTCGGATTCATAATCCTCATCAGCCAGGCTATCTTGAATCCAGTGGCCAAGTAAGCAAGGGACTAACGTCTGAACATACCCTGCCAACCTAGGACGAACAAAGCGATACAAAAGGGGATGATGGACGGAGCGTTTGAGTAAATCAAACACTCACCCCCAGTCAACTGATCTGGGTTTAATCCATCACCATTCTTTAGCTCACTCAGCCACCCCAGTTCAGACATGGCCATATGCAAATCAGTCTGACCCTGTGCCTCATGGGAACAGTCCAGCCCGAACTGCCAAGCCATGTCTTCCCTGGACCGGAAACAAGCATGCTGGGAACGGATGGAAAGATTAAGTAATCCCATTCATTGGCAATAGCTTGGGCTCCTTTCTAGTCCATTAATTTTGGTCTGCTGGGCAACTAATGTCATGGCATTCAGAGCTAGTGTTAGATATTGGGTTACTGGTTGACTGGGGTGTGAGCCTTAGTCAAGCAGCAACCACAATCCTACATAGGGTAAGGCACTAGCAAACCCCAAACCAACATGTGCTCACCCCATGTATGTATTTTTGCACAGAGCTGCCAGACTTAATTTAGAGGCAATTTGTAAAGTTTTTGTTCAACACTTTAAACAGTAGAACAGTGAAAACGACACATGAAAAGAACACACACTAGATTAGTAAAACAGGGAGATTTAATAAATAAAACAAGACCAAAACAATAAAGATCCAATCAGTGGAAACTGAGTTATAAATTTTCAAAGAATGAACTGCAATATAGAGCCTAAAAGCATAAAGTGCCAACCACAGCTATCTGTTCGCGCTGGATTGGGTCAAAGTCAAAAATGCAGGCCGACTGAAATGGAACACGGATCGAATACAGTTCCAGATTAGTCCAGATGAATGTTTACCTTCTCAAGTTTGTGCAAAGATTCCCGTTTGTATTGGATAGGGTCAGGGGAAACAAGGAAAGCATTATTGGTCAGCTTGGCACAAAAAGCAGGCCAGGTGCTGCGGATGAGCAGGCTGGAGCTTCATGTTAGCGGTCCTCCATGGTGATCAATGCTTTAATGTGCAAGAAGACAAGTGGACGGCAGCCCACAATGAATGTTTGTGCAAGCGGCAAAGTTTAGGCACAAACTGGCCCCTTCACGTTTGCAAAGAGCCCAAAAGCTTGATTTTAGAAAATGTTGAGCCACACCAAGGGACCAGGACCTGAGGGGTACCACTTCGGGATCAGGTACCCACTGAAGATTGATCCTGGTGCTGCTGGGGAGCCTGTTATGTGGCTCGGATCGGGAAGCCAGCAGATTAACCCTTTGAGTCACTCCTGGGGTCTTGGGTTCATAATGTCATGCAGTTGCAGGTCCAGTTCTTCTTCCCCAGGCAAGAGGGCAACAGTCAGCAAAGTGAAAGTCATTTCTGCAGCACAGCAGTCCTTCTTCATGGCAGAGTATCCACAGGTCCAGAAGGGTACTGAAGTGGTGGCATTTTTAGGTTATTTTATACACAGTTGCGCCTTTGAAGTGGGTAGATGCTTCTCGAGGCATGCCTTTTTGAAGTGCATAGATGCTCTGCCTTCCCTGTCCTGGCTTTAGGCTAACTACAGGGGTATGCAGCCCTTTATTTGGAGACAGGACACATCCTATTCAGGTGTAAGTGAGGCGGGCCCCAGATCCTCATATCCATCCTGCCAGTGATACCCAGTCAGTGATACCCAGTCACACCTAAGCTCCCATTGTGCGTGGCTGTCCAGGAGGAACACACAAAGGCGAACTGTCAACTGCACCCAGATATGGGACCAGAGACAGACTGCAGGCACCAAATAGCTAAAGCAAAAATATGCCAGCTTTCTAAAAGTACAAAAAACTTTTAAGGGTTGGTTGATTTGGTTGAATGCTTCTTACTAAGAGACAAGATTTACAATAGACTTGGCCTGTGTTTTCATTTCACAGTTCATTGGTTATAATTATTGCATTTTTTGTCTAAACCTGAAAAGGACAAGCACTCCTCTTTTACATAGAACAACTGTGCTGCATTAACAAAATCCAAAAATCAAGCATATTGGCAATTTCATCAAAATAAAATACAATAATGAAATGAATGCATGCAAATCAACATTATATTAACAAAACAACCTACATAAAATTGGAAATGCATTTACAGGCACACAACAGAAAATACATTTGTTTTGACCAGTCCAAATGTTTCTATATCAAAGGGATTAGATCATGGCTGGTCTAAGGAAGCCAAACCTTTTTGGTACAAACATCTGGGTTCAAATGACATAAAATATGTATGGGTTGTAATTTGGACAATTTATTTTTACAATCCATATTGGCACTAGGATTATGTTAGGGTAATGCGACTTATAGAGTCCACATATACCAAAAGGTGTCTTCGCTCTATCTGCTCCTGAGACAGAAAAAAGCCTACTTGTTGCAAAGCCAGGTTTTTAATTGCTTTCTAAAAACTCATCCACACTACCCTGAGAATCAATTGTTAAAAGGCGTTATTTTCCCCCGGTCCGAGTGCCCAAAATACATCAGCCCAGGAGGACAGAGGGGGGAAAGTACTTTGTCCTGCTCTAAAAATTACACACCACCAAGCAACTCAAGCAAGAGATCCTGGGACAGGAGTGCAAGCTTATGGAATCTTGCATGGCTATACTTCTTTGGCAAAATATGGTGGACCAATATGGCCATAAGGAAACCTACACAGTGAATACTAAAAGAAAAAAAGAAACAATTTTCTTTAGCAAGAGTATATCCTGCTTAAAAAGTCGAAAGCATCTTTTTCAGTGTAGAGTATTTTTATTTTGTATTTAAATGAGGATTCCCTTTGACTGTATCTGAAGCTTTGGAATTGTTGTCCAAGACAGCCTGCAGATCACTCCAAAGGTTTTTATTTTTCACGAAGTATGGCCTCTCCAGATCACTAGGGCCCATTTGAATTCCCATAAAATGACAGTTATTTATCTAAAAATGTTACCTTCCACACTGACTATGCTCTCCCAGTTTGAATAATAGTGACCATGTAGCCACAGCAATGTTATCTCTCTCGTTGCCTTTATAACAAGAAGAGTTAAAAGATTAGTGAGTAAGTGGGATTGCAATTCACATTTGCAAACTACCAATCCAGGCAGCTAAGATGTGCCTTATTGTACATGAGCAGGCAATTATCATTCTTGTTCTGAAGGCACTCTGCTCTGTCTGTTGCAGCCATGATCAAATTCAGCACTCTCTTCATTGTCTCCAAAGCCTTCTTAGAAAAAGGTCGAACAATCTTCAGATATTAGCTCCATGTGTTACATTTCTGCTGGAAACTGTGTTTTATTGCCTGCTAACTTGATCCAACAATGGTTGTTCAACCCGAGAAAATGCAGAGTAAAATCCATGTGAACACAAGGTCCAAGGCTTATGTGTTTGAGGAAGCACCTGAAAACTAAACCATATAGATCCATGTTCTAATGCATCTTCTATAATACCAGGGGCCTTATTTATGAAGGACTTGCGCTGCCGGTGCGTCACTTTTTCCCATGTTAAAAGTGACGCACCGGCGGCGCAAGGCCTTCATAAATAAGGCCCCAGGTGCTCTGGCCTCAGAACTTCATCTATGAGTACCTACTCGACCCGAATGCATGTATTCTCACTACTTTTTTCCTCAGATTGGACAGTTTCTATTCCCATGTTACATTCTGAAATGTTACAGTCAGGGCATTACAAAACCCAGAAAGAAATACATGTAGAATGCATAACAATGGTCAAAATGTGCAGTAGTACACATTAACATCATACACGTTTCTCATTTTTAGAGTAATGTGCCAATGCTACATTACCTTAAAAAGCTTTCATGGTTTTTAGAATTTTGTGTGTACTTTTTATTTTTGTGAGAAATTGGGTGGTTGGTTGAGGTGGGGTGTGAGCCCTTCTCAAGCAAAAGCCATAATCCTTGCTAGGATGAACTACAAAAAGCCACTAAAAAAACTTGTGTTTAACCCTCTGGTAGCTTACCACAAAAAAATCAGGCTTAACTTAGGGGAAACGTGTAAAGTATGTATGCAGCACACAAACAGTAATAAAGTGAAAAAACACAACACAACAAAAATCCCACATCAATCTAGAAAAATAGAGAACACCTTTTCCTAAATAAAATAATATCAGAACAGCAATCGAATTAGTAGAAACAAAGATCTGCAATTTCAAATGTTTAGGTAAAAGTTGCTCCAAAAAGTGCAAGCGCCAACTGAAGTAATCTATTTGCACCAAATCTAGACAGCATAGGACAGGTTCGGGACCGAGTTCGGCATACTGGTCAATTTACCTGGTTGAACTTGGACTGAGATGCCACGTCCTGGTTCTTGAAAAGTCGCGTTGCATCAGTTCCAATGGGACCGCGGATCAGGAACTCTGAGGTGCTGTATCAAGTTGGGTCATGCTGCATCGGTTCTGATGAAGACGCCGATCATGTTCTGCAATGTGCTATCCTGGGATGCACTGCCTTAAGTCGCCTGTTGCTACATGGTTCTGAGGAAACTCACAGTTGGGCCAGGTGGGGTTGCACTCTGATGCCAGCCAAGCATCCATTGCCTGGGTTGCAGCTCTTGGTGATCAGGGCTCACTCCAGCAAAGGCCAGCAGCAGGGCACAGGCAAGTCCAGTTGAGTCTGTGCAGCTGGACAGAGGCAGGGCAGGTCTCCAGAGCTTGTTATGTCCCTATAGGTCAGGGCAGGAGGCCAATGAACTAGCCCTGGGAGTCACTCTGGTGGTTCTGGTGCCAAAGAGCAGGTCCAGTCCTTCTTGCAGCATGGCTGTTGTTCCAGCAGTAGGGCAGCGCAGCAGAGCAGCACTGCAGTTCTTCTTCTGAGTCTTCCACAGATCCTGAAGTAATCTAAAGAGTTGGTCTGTGCATCAAATATTCACACCTAGTGCCAGCTTTGAAGTTGGAGAAACTTCTAAACTCCTCTCCTCCCCCACTTCTGGTTCTGGAATTTCCTTTCTTCCCCTGCCCCATCTCCGAGTGGTCTGGGGTGACAATAGTCAAGTGTGAAGTCTTTGTGAGTATGCAGAGAAAGACCCTTTAAAGTGCATTTCCCATCCTGACAATCCCCAATCTCCCTTTTGTATCACTGTCTGGGGGGAATACACAATGGCCAACTCCACCTATTCCTGTAATGCAGGATAAGACTGCTGTCATACAATGGATAGGACAAGAAACTGCCATGTTTCTAAACTTGGCATTTTCAGTATTGTGACTTAAAATCCACATTTACCATTAAAGAGTGTTGTAAATTCCAATCTATTTCAAACCAAACAACATTCCTACCTGTTGCCACTCAAGGTTATCCCTTATCAAATGTAATAAGGTTATTGTGCCCAGTCCAATCAGTAGTTCTAAACTGCACTCAGGTTTCAATGGCAGGCCTGAGATATGTTTAAAAAGCCTACGTAAGACGGTGGATCAATGAGTGCTGCAGACCCACTGGAAGCATTTCCATTGCAGGCTGTGGTTAAATATTGTACCACTTTATTAGGGACTTCTAAGTATATTGAATGTGCCAATTTGGTGTAAGCCAATTTTGCCATGTTTTAGGGCAAGAGTACAGGAACTTTAGCACTGGTTAGCAGTGGAAACGTGTGCAGAGTCCTAAAAACCAACAAAAATGAACTCAGCAAACAGGAGGGCTGAAAGCAAAACGTTGGAGTGAACATCACTCCATGGTGTCATGTCTAACAGTTTTTAAATGAGCTCTCAACACAGACTAAGTAGAGCAGTTTTTTAAAGCAAAGCATTTCCTGTTTTTTCAGCTTCTTTCATGTAGCAAGAACAAACAAACTGGGATTCTTTTGGTCGGCTGTACAACGTACAGGCCAGCGTCTGCTGTTACCTTGTGAGAAGTCTTTTCATAAGGTACAAAGTGCACCTTCACAGGCAAAACATAAGAACTAGTTCGCAGAGACTGGCACTTTCATTCCGTTTTCTTTCTCTGTTTTTACAGTGTACAGCATTTTTTATTACCGACCAACGAAGCCGCATTTCAAATCAATGTGGTTCACCTTAGTATTCGGTAATGTTTAGCATGACTACTAATCACTACTAAGTGGTCTTTTTGTTATCTCAGCACCAATAATGATGGCATTATGTTTTTTTCGCAGTTTCCTGCAGAGCTAACGTCTACAAGACACCAGTTGCTCTTGAGGTAGGTTTTGGTTATTCGTGAGTGTCCATTTCCACAGTAGCCAGCACCAATCCATACTAATACCTAGGCATTACTTGATTAGACCACACAGTCCCTTCTTTGAGCACTTGTTCAGTATTAATTTGCATGGGTGTTAGGATATTGGCTTTACAAGCACCCACTCCTTTTTCTTCTTCTTTCATGAATATTGGCTGTGAGTAGACCAGCATGAGGCATGAATCATGGTGATGAATTGTACACTACCTGGATTTTAATTGGTTGTGTTTGCTGTGAACATGGACTTGAGCAGTATATATTTTTCCAAAAAATTAGTGTGTTTATTGGCCTATCTTTGTATTTACCTACAGTGCCCCTGAAGAAGGGATTTAGTCCCGAAATGCATTGGGCTTGAGGGTGTGATCAAGAATTGACAATTGTTTTCATGGCAACATGACAACAACGGCTTTGTAAAAAATGTTAATGTTGTTTCATGAATATGTTAGAATTATTAACAATGTTATATCTTTTGGTTTCTTACTAAAATTATTCATGTGCCAAACACATTGAGTTCGTTTGTACTTTGCTGAAAAAGTTTCTTGGTACACTTTGTTTGGAATATATTTATTAATCATTGTTCTACATTATTATACTTTACACTTTTGTGCACCTGGTAAACTGGTGGTTTCCCACCAGCAATCGTTTCACTTTGGCCTTTCTCCATTTAAGCTGCAATGCACCCTACAAGGAGAAAATGGCCTCCCCAAAGGCACCTGGCTGGTTGGCGTACCGACCAATCTCAATGTTGCCATTGTAGCGTTGTGATTGGCTATGGGGAGGGAGGCTGCCAGCTTCCTGTTCCTGCCAGAGGCAGAGATGACGTGAGACCTGGGAAGGTAATTTTTTTTTATTTTTAAATTACCTCTCGTGCGCGAACCCCGACGAGACCCTCCACCCGCATTTCATGCCAGCGGCGACTGCATGTTAAATGCAAATTAGAGGGGCCTCACATCTTCCCTTTCGCCGGGAGCCCCGGAAGTTCTGGGACCGGCCCTGCAACACACAATCCATATAAATAACACCAGATCAGGTAGAAGCTGTTAACCAGATAGAGATGGTAATGCACTATATAGTAAAGAAACCAGGTTTTCTTTCAAGGCACTCTATTGTAATGTTTCACACAGCCCGGGACACACCTAGAATATGAAAAAAACGGACCAGCAGAATGCAGAATGACAAATGTTGAGGATTTTAATATAAACCCCCGCACAGATAGTGATCATAACGCCCTTTCACTTACCTTGGGTTACCTTCCTGAGTCCATCGGACTCTCCTCTCCGGGGAAAGGAGATGAACGGGGAAACCTTGTATTAACTTCTAACAGGCGCAGGGTGAGATGGCAAAAATTCTCCAAGTCGGAAGAAAATATTGGGAAAATTTACAATCTCGTCCTCCCAAGATTTGAGGCTTTGGAAGAAGTAATTAGTCACTCCAGTGCCCAGGACCTATCTAAAATCTTACCTTCTATACACGAGGACTTAGTGGGAACTCTGGGTGAGGTCCTCTATCCAGAGGTACCTAAACCCAAGCACAAAACTAGAACTTCCACTTGGTACAACTCTGACTGCAGAAAGGCCAAATCTGATCTTATTGCTGCAGTCAAAGAGGGTGCTCCCCGTAATAGGGTGTCTGCTTTGCGGCAACTTTACAAGGACATTATGGCCCGTGCGAGGTCAGACTGGGACTGGGATAGATGGCATGATCTCTCAGCAGCATTAATAGCGAAGGATGCTAGAAGATTTTGGTCTATAGTCTCCACTGGCTCAGGGGAACCCAAAGCCGCGGTTGAGCCCAATATAGCTGCATATATATGGAAAGACCATTTCGGGAAACTTTATGCAGACGAGCTAGAAAACACTGATGCCACTATTGCGGCACTTCTTTCCCTCCCTGGGGACACTCTGGAGTTTACATTAGGGGAAGTGGCTAGTGCAATAGATGGCTTAGCAATGGGCAAGGCCCCCGGCCTTGATAAATTACCTGGTGACCTCTTTAGGTCCCATCCAGAAATTTGGGCGCCGTATCTCCTTATCCTTTTCAACTCAATAGCAGGTGGAATGGCGATCCCCTGCACTTGGCTGGGGGCAGAGATAGTCCCTATCTTCAAGAAGGGCTGTCCTCTGCTCCCATCCAACTACAGGCCGATCAGCCTGATTGATGTCCCTCAGAAGATGTATTCGCGACTTTTACTCGACCAACTTATGGATTGGATGGAGGAAAATGAAATTTTAAGTCCCCTCCAGGCTGGCTTCAGGAAAAATACGTCCACCATGGACCAAATCTTCCGCCTCGTTCTCCTTTATTGGAAAACGGTGACCATCGAGGGCGGGAGATTATACATGGTGTTCGTAGACCTGAGGTCAGCCTTCGACCTTGTACCACGGAAAAAACTCTGGGAGGTCCTGAGGGAGATGGGAGTACCCATTAATCTACTCCAGGCAATCATAAGACTTCACCAGGGTAACTTCGCCCAGGTACGTTGTGGGAGGGGTGGTGTTCTGACACAAAGGTTCCCTGTCTCCCGAGGGGTTCGGCAGGGGTGCGTACTTGCCCCAACTCTTTTTTGTCTTTATGTGAATAGTGTCATCTCGCATTTAGCCAATGTTGGAGACAACGACGCCCCGGTTCTGGCAGGTAGGAGGGTACAGGCAATTATGTTTGCGGACGATACCCTCCTGCTTTCCAAATCACCCATGGGTATTCAGAGAACTCTGGATGGCTTTGATCTCTTCTGAAGGCAGTTTGGCCTCGAGATCAACGCCGGGAAGACCAAGTATATGATCTTTAACCCCTCCTCCACAACCAGACCCAACCCGTCCCTAAATTCTATAGTTTTAGAGAGGGTAAAAACATTTCAATACCTGGGCGTTACCCTTCAAGAGAATCTGTCATGGTGTCCACAGGTTGCAAATTCGTGATTAAGGCTATCTCAACTGTCTGGGGCTATCCTGAAGATTACTAACACCTCAACATATAAACCCATAGCCCCCGCAGTTGAGATGTACAAAACCCAAGCAAAACCTGCTGCATTATATGGCAGCGAACTCTGGGGACACCAAGCTGCAAATGAGTTGGTACGTGTGGAGAACAATTTCATGAGGCGTCTCCTGGCCCTTCCAGTTGCAACTCCATTACTTCCCCTACGTCTTGACTTGGGCTTATCATCTATCAGGGAGGATGCTGAACTTAACCCTATAAGATTTTGGCACAGACTCTGGTCAACTAAGGAGCTTAACCACTACAGGAGTGATCTTGTGCATGTAATGAACCTAAACGTCAATGACAAGATCCCCTGGCTAACTTTTGTTAAAAAAGAATTGTTCCGGTTAGGCCTCAGTGAACTGTGGTTGGCCCCCGAAACTGGTTGTATCAAGGTCCCTCGGAAAAGCCTAGCGAAAGCCTGCAAGCAACAAAATCTTGTAACCCAAATGACTGCACCTAGCACTGGCACTTTAACCCATTGTTTTACCCAATCCAAAAATACCTATAAATTTGAATCTTTTCTGGATTTTATTTATCCGGTCGCAGCAAGGAAGCTTTTTCTACAGTGGCGATTTGGAACCCTCCCCCTTAAATCCTTTACGAGTAAATGGACCAATGGAGGGGATAAATTATGCCCTGGCTGCAATTCCTGTGATGAGGAGGAAATCCATGTCTTATTTTTCTGCCCCACCTATAGGTCCCCAAGGAAGTATTGGTTGGTACCTTTATGCAGAAACATGGCAATAAGAAACTGTTCCACTTCTTATAGAATATTGAAATCTGACTCCTCCCCTCACATTGTTTTTGCAGTCTCAAAATATCTGTTCGCCATGTGGCGTATTAGGTCCAAGTTGATTAAGGCTTCACCAACATAGGATGATAGTTCCGGCCACTGTCTTAAATTAAATTTTAGCCCCTTATGGCAAAGTTTTTATATCAATATTATTTAAATTGAATTAATATAATTGTGATGTATCTTTTTATCCACTTTTATCTCATCTAACCTTTACTCCCAAAACTTGTATCCATTGTATTATATGTACCAAATGTTGATGTAAAATGTTGTATGTTTTTTTATGCATCTTTTATGGTCTTAATGGCCGAAATAAAGATCTTTTGGATTGGATTGGATTGGAATGACAAATAAAAGAAAGTAACACAGTTTTGGAAAGGGTTCATGTTAAAAACACCTTAATAGGACACCATGGCCAAACGTAAGTTTTTTTTTAATTTCCCTACAAAATAGTTCATAATGTAAAGCTTCAGTAATGATTAAAATTCTCAACGTATTTCGTGTTAAAATCTATTCAGCATGGTCCTCGGAACAGACTGAGACTACTATCTTTGGATCCTGCCAGCTAGCTAGCCAAACACAATGTTGGAGCACAGCACTCTGCAAGATCGAGAAGGTAAGTGAAATGATGAAATAACTATTAAAATGAGCACTGCCGAAACTCTGCCAACAACTAAAGAGAACAGAGAAAAGCACACGCAATAAAATATTACAGTGCAAATGGTACCATTCACCTTGTATTTCTTTTGTGGTGGTTATTGGACAAAGGTGGTAGCTGACTCCCGGGAGTCAAGATGGACATATGGACAAAAAAGATCAAGAATATACGGGGCGCACAGCAGAAAATAAAGCATCTCTGGATATGGCCAGCTGGCGTGCCAAGACCCTGCTGAACCACAGCACTTAACAATGTTAAGTGGCCAATGTAAAGGATAAAATAATACAAATTTGGTTCCGGGAGTGGCATGCACATTAGAAAGAGTCACCACCAATTTCTCAACGGCATGTGTTGCAGATGATCTTCCAGGCAGCAAGCCGTCAACACTGGTGCATGGTTCAAGGCCTTTAAGAGGCAATTTCAAACACCAGCAGTTGTTAAGTTTAATGCTTCAGCACCCTGGCTCTAATATCTTGATGAGAGGAAGTGTAGGCTTTAGGCTCTCCTCAAGACTGTTGGTGTCCTTGGGCTCGCTGGGCGCTCCCACACAGCAAAATCAGAAGCATGGCAGGCAAAGCCTCAGCATCGTCTTCAGGCCTAGTCCATTGCAGGTGGATGTGGGCAGCTTGCCAGTTCCATGCTCCAGGTGTACCACAGCAGCTGTGTCCACACTGGTCCAAGCCCAAGAGATAATCAGTGGGTGTAAGCTGCATCAGTTTACATTCCCAAAGATGGGCAGTTGTTCAGATGCCAGCTGCTGATCGGTGTCCAGTGCATTTCACATGTTTAAGTAGTAAATAAACTAGACTGGCTTTCGGCCCTCAGAATGGAGATGGAGCTAGGCCAGCTTCCAACAGTGCACAGTGGTACTTCAGCTAAGAAGAACAGGGAAGAAATAGTGGGGGAAGGCGTGATCCTCTGTGGGCATCACTTAGCCGCAATCATGCTGGTACGAATATTATATGAAAGTAGATATATAAACACTGTTTCGGTGTAACCCTAACAAGACACTCCTAATATAGGGAATACTATAAGGAATGTAGGGAATTTAATATTTCATATGTTCGCAAAGAGTTACTTTAACATTGATATTCTGCTGTCATTCACTGTACCACAAAATGCTTGAATCATTGGTAAAATAACAGGAAGTCAAGCAGGCATTTCCTTTCCTGAAAACCTTCGACATTCCTAAAAACGCATGGACGAGAAAGATAGAAAAGAGTGTCCTTCAACGGGCAAGTGCTTTTGAAAATTTTACACTGATTTAAAGATAATATATGTGTGAAAAAGAGATCATAGATTTAGGCTATAGTTAGAAGGTACTGGCCTGAATCATTGTTAAAAATGTGCCCCCATCCACAATTGTCAATTGCAAAATATACTTACTATTTGTGGTAAACTAGGTAGTTGATTGACTGAGGTGTGAGCCCTGGTCAAGCAGCAACCACAATTCTTGTAATTGTAATTTTATTGGCACTTATATAGAGCATGGCTACCCGAGGGCATCCCAGCTCTGTAAATGTTGCTTTGGGCGCCGATCTTTTAGGGGAAGATCCAGGTCTTAAGTTGTTTTTGGAACTTTAGGTGGTTCGGTTCCCTCCGTAGGTGTAGCGGGAGGTCATTCCAGAGTTTGGAGGCATTTAGCGAAAAAAGCCTTCCGCTAACTCTTGCCTTCTTGATCCTAGGGACCATCACAAGGTGGAGTACATTAGAGCGGAGTTTCCTATTAGCCCTGTGGGGACGGATCATGGCATTTGTAATCATGGGCTTTCCTTCATTTATTGCCTTATGGGCTATACAGAGAGCCTTAAAGTGTATTCTCTCCTGTACTGGGAGCCAGTGGAGAGCGTGTAGTTAAGGTCTAGCTGAGCGGGGTTTCAGTAAGCCGCACAATTCTGCACTACCTGCAGTTTTAAGATCACCTCCTTTGGGGCAGCTAAATATAGTGCATTTCCGTAATCCAGTCTAGACCGTAGCATAGGGCGGGCGTTTTCCTTTCCTGTGCTTTAAAGGTAAGATTCTGGTCAAGTCAGATTCCAAGGCTTTTGATCTCTGTTTTGGGTATCGGTGCTGGGCCCATGGTGGATGGCCAAAGATTTTTGGGGAATGCACTTACAGAGTTACCAAGAATCATAAGCTCTATTTTCTCTCATTAAGTTTCAAATGAGATAGACTAATCCATTTTACCACTTCTTGCATACAGGAGGGGAAATTGGTCTGTTGGCTAGAGTGGTTCAGCACTACAACGAACTGGGTATCGTCGGCACTGGTTACCATATGGATCCCAAAGGGGGCCACCACTTCAGCAAGCGAAGCCATATATGCATTAAAAAGAGTGGGACTTAGTGAAGAGCCCTGTGGAACTCTGCACTGTAAGGGCAAGGGACGTGAGTTGGTACTGCCCTCAAAAACCTGAAAGGATCTCCCTTCTAAAAAGGACTGCAGCCATGATAGTGCTGTTCCCATCACTCCAGCTCTCCTGAGGTGGGGAATCAAGACCTGATGGTTGGCCGTCTCGAAGGCCGCGCTCAGGTTGAGGAGGATTATTTCTGCCACTCATCCTGGGTCCAGTATTTTCCGGGTTTCTTTCACCACTGAAAGTATTGCGGTCGCCGTCCCTTGCCCGGGCCGGAAGCCTGCCTGTGAAGGGTGGAGAACACCATTGAACTCCAGGAAGGCGGAGAGAGAGTAAGTTAGATAGTTACTTAGCTCAGTAGGGTCCAGGTTGGGATTTTTTTAACAATGCGAACATCATTGCCCTTTTCCATTCTTAGGGAACCATGCCATTATCCAATGAGGAATTAATCAGGCAGGTAACAGTGGAGGCAATGGTTGGTCCAACCAGCAACAGAATATTGGGAGGGCTAGGTCTAGAGGGGATCCAATTTTTACAGCTGCTAACATGGCCAGGAGACGTTCCTGGGTTAGCATAGGAAAGGACGTTAATTCCTGATTTTCCAACTGCCCACCACCTTTCCTATCCACACCGGTCGTATGGGGGATCATTAGTTCCTGAGGTCCTAACTGCCCAATATCATTTATATCTATTCTGGAAATATTCCTGACTTCTTGAGGAAAAATCTTAAGAATATTCTGGACCTTGGTGGAGAAAAAATTGGGCAATTCAGTACATCGCTGACTAGAACCACCGGGCCAGTTCATTTCATTAGCTTCAAGGCAATATTGAAAATTTCTGTGGGGGAGTTGCATGCTAATAAAATCTTTCCATCATAGTAGGAAGATTGGGCAGTTTTATTTCTGCTTTATACCTGCGAATGATTGACCAGTATTCCCTTTTTTTGTCAGAAGAAAAATCTTTCCTCCACACTCTTTCTGCTTTTTTACACTGTTGCCGTAGGATACGTAGTTCGGGTTATACCACTGGGCCTTGTTTGGGCCAGTTTTCTTCTGTGTTAAAACTTTGGGGAGCACCAGGTCGAGGGACCCCTCAATCCAATTGCCGACATTTTTGTTGGCTGTTATTGGGTCAGTGTCAGGGTTAGGTATGGTTTTTTCTAGCTCTGATATCCAGCTCTCCAAGGGGAGTTTAGACCATGGTCGAATTTGAGAGTTTGGCAGAACAGCGTCAGGTATCATGTTGGGATGTATCCACTGAAAGGGGATCAGAGAGTGGTCTGACCATGGGGGGTGGATAGGTTTTTTCCCTTCTAAATTCTCCAAGTTAGAAAAGATGGGATCAAGGATGTGTCCCTTTTCATGTATTGCTAACGAGACCTTCTGGAATAGGTGGTAGGTCAGGAGGTCCTGGTTCAGTTCTGTGGCTAAGGAAGCTGACGGGTCGTTGAAGTGTAGGTTGAAATGTCAGAGTAGTGTAAAATTGGTAGCGTGACTTGCAAGATTGCTGGCTATTTCTAGCACAGTTTTGCCGAATTGACCTATTTCCCCAGGAGGTCGACAAATAGGAATACCAGAGAATGTGAGGGTGGGTATAAATCCAAGTGTAAAATGAATATTTTTACAATCTAACAACGGACTGCCTAGTAGGCGGCAAGTCATGTACTCCCTATATACAACAGCAATCCCTCTGCGCTTGCCAGTCCCTCTATCCTTTCTGAGCTGGGATTGAGCCATGTTTCTGTAAGAAATAAATCCTCAGGGGTTTTTTCCTTTAGAAGTATTAAGATTTCACTGGTATGCTTCGGCAGGGATCTGCAGTTAAGTAGGAGTAAATTGTATATTTTCCCATGAAATGGGGGAGGATTTGTGGATGTGAGCAATTTGAACTGACAGTGGGAGCATTTTAATTGAGATGACTGAACCCGAATAAAGTACACATTTTGGATCTAGGATGGAATTCAATGCTTTCAACTGTGAGCTGGAGTGATGAAACTGACCGGTGGGCAGTGTGAACCAGGGGTTCTGGCCCCTGGTCCCGGTCTGGCGTGAGCGGACGCAAGCAGGCTTGCCTTTGGCACGCTGCTGGCGCGCTGGCTGTGGGCGTCTGTTGCGCGTCAGCGCCATTTGCTGTATTTGTAGTGTGCACCTGGTGATCTTGTGAGGAGTCTATACCGTCTCCCTCCCAAAGTGGAGCCTGTCAGTGGCACAGCGTAAGTAGTGAGAATGTGGCGTTGATACTCCCTCCCCTCAATCAGCCCAAGCTGTGGTGGATCGGGGAGAGGAGGACGCTAAGCAGAGATTCCAGGTAAAAACAAAGTATTAATTCCCCAGACTTTCCAGTCCCTCAGAATGCCTTTAGTGAAATGAGAATAGGTTCACACATACAATGTGGGGGTGGGTAAAAAATACTCGGCGCATTGCTCAGGCGATACAAAGTGACAATTTTTAAAAACAATTTATCAATTTAAGACCTGCAGCACAGCTTACACTTAGCGTCTACCAGCAACGTTTATCAAATGCACGTCAGCGCCATTTGCTGTATTTGTAGTGTGCACCTGGTTATCTTGTGAGGAGACTAGACCGTCTCCCTCCCAAGATGGACCCCTTCAGTGGCACAGCGGAAGTAAGTGAGAATGTGGCATCAATACTCCCTCCACTCAATCAGCCCAAGCTGTAATGGACCGGGAAGTGGACGCTAAGCAAAGATTCCAGATAAAAACAAAGTTTTAATTCTCCAGACTTTTCCATCCCTTAGAATGCCTTTAGTGAAATGTGAAGAGGTTCACTCATACAATGTGGGGGTGGGTAAAAAATGCTCGGCGCAGTGCTCAGGCGACACAAAGTGATAATTTTTAAAAGCAATTTATCAATTTAAGACCGGCAGCACAGCTTACACTTAGCGTCTACCAGCAACATTTTCGAGAGGGTAAGGTACAAGCCAATCCTAAATAAACCTGCGCTCAACCCTCTTTAGCTTGGCACAGAGCAGTCAGGCTTAACCTAGAGCAATATGTAACGCATTTGTGCAACAGTTCAAACAGTACTAAAGTGAAAAACACTGGGAAAAAAGATCCCACACCTAGTTAGAAAAATTGAGTACACTTTAATAAATAAAACAAGATCAAAACTGCAACAATCCAATAGGTTGGATCGAAGTCATTAAAATTTAAAGAAATTAATGAAAATAGCAACAAAAGGCACAAAGCTCTAACTAGGGATATCTGGTCACGCTGGGCGAGGTTAAAGTCCCACTTTCATGCTGATTACAATAGAGTGCAGATCGGCTACAGTCACCAGGTTAGATTTGCTGAAGTTTACCTTCTCAAATCTGTGCCAAGAGTCCCATTTGCAATGGAACGGGCCCTGAGGGGCAGGTAGAGCATTGCGGAAGCCTGCCAGGGTAGTTTGAAGGGCAGGCCAGGTGTCGCAGGTAGGTGTTATTGGAGCTTCGCATTGGTGGTCCCTGCTAGAGGTATTGTATTGTATTGTATATTGGATTTATATAGCGCTTATCACCCAGGGGTCTCTAAGTGCTTGCCTTGGGAACCCGTCCTGGCATTTTCCTGTGAGATAGCCCCTACAGGGCATCCCCAAGGTGAAAGCCAGGCATCCCGCCGCGGGGGCCGTTGTGGAGATTAAGCAAGCTTAATGCCCAGAGTTGCAGAGTGTGAACCCATGATTAGGTCAGGCACCGAAGCAAGAATTATCGAGTCCGTGGACATTTGAGCTCAAGACCCTGCCGCGTCGGGAATTGAACCCAGGTCCCGGGTCTGACCTCTGCTTCAGGGTCTGCCTGCTCTATCCAGTGAGCCACACTTCTCCAGGTCGATGCTGTAGAGCAAAGGGTAGGCTACTACTGGAGCTTCACATTGAATAGCAGTTTGAGCGATGAGGTCTTGGTGTACACAGGCCCATTAGCTTTCACAAAAAGCACAAATGCTTGAATGCAGCTCTCCGAGCCACAACTAGGATCCAACTCTGGAGGGGTATCACTTGGGGTTCAGGAACTCCCTACAGCTGTGTCCAGGGGCTGGGGCAGGATGTTGGGGAGCCTATTATGTTCCTGAAGATTAAATAGGAAGACCAGCAGACCACCACGTGTAGTCATTCTGCTGTCCTGCAAGTTTAGTTCTCTTCTCACCCAGGCAGGAGGACGGCAGGTAAACACAGAAGGGCAGCAGTTCCATCAGAGCAGCAGTCCAACAGAGTGGTCGTCTTTTGAGCAGCACAGAAGAAGTCGTTCTTCTTGGCAGAGTATCCACAGTCCAGAAGTGTACTCAAGAGTTGGTGTCTAAGGTCCAGTATTTATACCGAGTTGTGTATTTGAAATGGAGAGAAGCTTCCTTTTTTTTTTTAATATTTATTGATTCAGTTCAAAGCCATGTATATAAAAAACAAAAACATATCAATGTTACAACATAATAATTAACATATTCAACATAAATAGACATGCAGGATTGAGAATGATTTTAGCATCAGATAAATACAATCTGAACAGCAGCTTTATCTTATTTGATAACATAAATAATAATAGCTAATGATCCAAATAATCTATCAGAGTCTGCCATATTTTGTACCCTCTTCTCTTTTTCGTAATTGATTTAATGCGATACAGATTAAATTCTAAATGAAAAATGTTATAAAACTTTGCTCGCCACATTTCATATGTAGGTGCTTCAGGTTTTAACTACATTGATGATATACAAAGGCGAGCTACAGCCATAGCCATGAATAAGATATATCTATTATCTTGATAACCTAAAAACAGTTCATTATCATTTGATAAACCAAAAATAATCATCTCTCTAGAGATTTTTACATCGCATTTTGTAATGTGTGCTAAATAAAATTCTAAGGATACAAAAAACGGTTTTAATATAGGGCAATCTGAAAATATATGTATAATATCTGCCAAATCACATTGACATCTATAACATTTCCAATTGTTTGCATTACTCCATTTTAGCATTTTAAGTGGTGTATGATAAAGATTAAATAAAGGTTTATAATGTTGTGAATATAAATTTGCAGATAGAATAATTTTATCAGCCATGAATATTGATTCTTGAAAGGGTACTGTAGATGTACCTAGCCTCGTACACCATTTAGATACCTGCTGTTTCATATCATCCTGCTGTAAATTTAACAGGTAATTGTAAATAATCCCTATACATGTTTTTTTTTTTATTATTTCCATAAATTCATTAGGACATAGTGGTACAATATATGGATGTGTATAGATGAAATTCCTTATTTGCAAATACTTAAAAAAGTCATGTTTCGAGAGACTGAATTGATCTCTTAGCTCCTGAAATGAGGCGATTGTACCATTTTTAACCATGTCACCAATGGCTATTATACCCTTTTCCCGCCATATACCCATAGTACGATCCCTAAATATTAACGGGAGTAGTTCTATAGAGTTACACGGAGTACAAAAATTAATACGTCCCAATAAGATAAACTTCCGAATAGAACGCCATCCTTTAAAGGCGGACAATATAAGTTTGAATCTAGTTCTTTTATAGTAACTAGGTTCTATAAAACGGAGTAGCATTTGTCGAGATTGTGGGCCTAATAAAAGAGAAAAAATATCTGGGCTTTCAAATGAGGGTGGGGTTCCGCCTATTGAAAAATATTTAACATTTTGCATAAGACATGCCAGATAATAAAGTGCAAAATTCGGGACTCCCCAGCCCCCCTTTAAGATTGGTAATGTCATGAATTTAGATGCTCTCCGCGTTGATTTCTCACTCCATAAAAATCGATCAGTTATAGATTGCAATTTCTTCAATTGTAGTGTGGGTATTTCCAGTGGTATTGCTCGAAAATAATATAAAACTTTCGGAAGAATAGCCATTTTTAAGACATTACGTCTCCCAACCAATGATAGATGCAAACGTTCAATTTTTTCTAGTTGATTTTTTACTGATACTAATATATCTACCCAGTTTGCCATAACTAACTGTTGAGGCAGAAGTCTAATTTTAATACCTAAATATTTAGCCTCTAGAGTAACCCTGCTATCATTAGTACATAAACCTGCTGATCATATAACCTGTGTTTTTTGGCTGTTAAGTTTGTAACCAGACACATTGCCGAACTCGCAGGTCAGATTTTCTATTTCAGTTAATGCGGATTCCGGATCAGATGTTACCACTGCGATATCGTCAGCTGTCCATCTGTAGTCTGAAGGCTGTCCATCTGTAGTCTGAAAGGCAAGATGGCGCCTGCACGTCAGGCATGTTTGTGAGAGCTCCGTTTGAGCGTCCTGACAAGCTGCTGTTCCTGAGCTTTGGCGGTGTTTCTGATGGCTGCCGGACTGCGTCTTTGACTGCTGGTGTTCCGCTGCTGTTTTCCCCGTGCTTCACTGTATTCGGAAGCCGTGCAGAGGGAGCCCCGGAGAGTTGGAGTCGGAGCTTTCTTGGAGCACTCTGGCTGGGGGACGTAATCCTCTGACCGGGTGGGAGGTGCCTGCTGTGCCGGGGCGGCCGTGGATGCTGCAGCGGCACCTGGAACAGACCACACACTGATTTCGGTGCAGCAGAGAGCTGAGTGAAAACACCACGGAGCAGATGCTGTAGAAAACGCTGAATGCCGAACACTGTCGAATTTGGTCCTAACTAGGATTACTACAGGAACAATCGAGTAAGATTTCTCTTTAACCCTGAAGCTGAAATAAAGCAGATTTAAGTTTAGTGGAGAGAAAAGAAAAACGCTGGTATATTATTCCATTTTTCTCTATTAAAAAAACTGACTCTGAAGGGGCTAAAAGGATTTAAGGAGGTTTCAGGCTCAGAGAGACTTGATAAACAGCAGTTTAGCGGCAGAATCTGTGGAGCTTACCAGTTGAAAGGCGGTCTTTTGTAATTACCTGAATAAACTGTACTAGGATTCTGCAATATGCCCCCAAAAACTGCGCGTGGTGGAAAAACTAGACCCAGCGGTGATAATCCGATCGGGACTCGTGCTGCACTTGCGGCAAAATCAAGGAAAGATATTAGCAACAACGACCCGGATAATACCCAATTGGACACCCCAAAAATTCCGCAAATGTTTAATTCCAAAGGAAAAGCAACAATCAATATTAATACCAAGCCTCAGAATGATGGTGGAGGACTGGAAAAGGGCGGCTTACCTCTGGCCAACGACCAAGATGAGACTCTGGTAGCTGCACTCGAACAGTTGATTGTTTCTCCGACAACCTCTCTGGCTACTCCATCCACATATGCCTCATCATCTGATCCCCTCGTATTGTCAGAAATACAAAATGCTGCTCTCAATGGTAACGATGAAAGGGAAGGATGAAGGGGCTGCGGAATTGGACCCACCCCGATTTGAAGGGGTAGAAGGCGATGGTGACCCCACTGGTAGTAAAGATAGCGAATTTTATTCACTTTCAGAACACTCCGAGGGGTCCCACTTGGAAGAGGACTTAGAGGAGGGGATTGAAAATCTGAGTAAGGAGAATACAAGTAAGGAAGCACATGCCAGTGCTACAGACGATATGCGAGCAACTAGATCTTGGAGCGAGGAAACTTCAGAAGGTGATCCAACCATCATAGATCAAGATCTAGAGCAGGATCTAGCAGACTCTACTAATCAAACCAGCTCTAGCCCTGGACCTCCTAATCAAATGCCAATTGATATTATATTGAAAGCTATTTCGGAACAACGGCTAGAGGCAAAAGCTGAGCACCTGAAAACGCACAATGCGTGTAAAAAACTTCAGAACACTGTGCGACGCTTAGCTAAATCATGTAATGATTTTACAGATAGAATGGCAGAAGCGGAAGGACGTATATCCTGATTAGAGGATCAAGTAACACACATTAAAACCAGTCTTGACGATTCTAAGGGGCTGAAAGAAGATGTGAATTCTAAACTGGTTGATTTAGAGAATAGACTTTGTCGCAATAGTCTGCGAGTTTTGGGTGTTCCAGAAGGAAGTGAGGGACATGATGTACGACAGTTTGTTGTCGAACTTTTTGAAGAAGCCTTTCCTGATGTTAAAGAGTGGGACTGGTCTATGGAGATTCAGAGGGCACATCGCTTTCCTTTTCGCAAACAAACGGCATGGAACACCCAAACACGGCAATACCCTCGAGCCATTTTGATATCCTTGAATAACTTTTTGGCAAGACAGAAATTGTATGATCTTGCAAGGCCGGATAAGAAGCGCTCTGAGAAGGGTATAGCATTTTTTGTACGCCCTGATTATTGCCACTCTACTGTAGAAAACCGTTGGAGAATGCGCCAAATGATCGATCCATTTCAAAAGAAGGGTGCGCAAGCTTTTTTGCTCCAACCATCCACTCTAAAGATTGTATATAAGGGTCAAAATAGATTCTTTACCGCCGAAGCTCTAGCAAAGGCATATCTGAATACATTAGAGTGAGAAGTAAGACTTGAATATCAGAGATTAGGTGTATAGTATGGTACAAACTCACTCTCTCTAATGCTTGGAGTTTTGGATACGCCCAAACATCTGTGGTGCTCTCACATACATCACCGGGGCAATAGGCCCCTTTGCCTTAATGTTGGGGAGGGTCACAGGGGGGGGGGATGCAGCGCTGGGGTTGGGGTTTGGGTGGGGTGGGATGATCACGGGTGGTGTGCTCGGGGCGAAAAGGGGGAAAAAAACTCAGTCAAAGTCATGGAATATTATGCTGAAATTAATAGTTCTTTTTTTGTCGTTGGAATGGTACAATGGTATAATTTAATTTTTGCAATGAATTTCTATTTTTGCTATGGCAAATTCTAATTTTCGAATGTGTTCTTTTAATGTATGTGGTCTCAATAATGTGCAAAAGCGTAAGCGTGTGATGCATGAAATTCGGTTAATACAATCGGATATAATATGTATCCAAGAGACGCATATGCCATGGGTGAAAAAACAAGTATTGACCGATCTTGGATTTATAGTGTTGGCTGCCTCACAACAATCAACTACGAACAGAGGGGTGGCTATTTTGGGTTGACGATCTGTAATTACGACGGGGCAAGTTAAAGTAGATAGTGTAGGACGTTGGGCAATTGTGGACTACGATTTGTACAGTATATGGATCCAATATGTATGACACTGCAGTGATAGAATATCTAAATGTAGAATTAGCCCTATGGAGTACTCCATTATTTGTACTGGGTGATTTCAATATTCATGGGGAATTGAATACATGGGATCCAAAATTTACTGGTATCTAGGTAGGAAGCCCAAGGTATATAAGGCATTACGTCAACTCTTATCTCAGCATGGGTTGATTGATGGATGGCCTGTGACTCATCTGAAAGATCCTGGATACACTTATTTTTCTTCACCACACAAGAAATTTGTGCGAATAGATTATATTTTTATACCTAGATATATGGCACAAGGATCTAGCATGTTTGTTAAACCACGTATCACCTCAGATCACGCTCCAATTGTTATGGATCTACCTATATCTAAAACTCATCGCACACAAAGACCCTTCACTTTTAATAGGAAATTCTTATTAGATGAAACATATGTGAAACAAATTATGGACTGGGCTCTTTTTTTTTTCGATCATAATAGAGCTTCTACATCTTATGCAATGGTATGGGATTGTTTTAAGGCAGGGTTACGTGGCGAAACCTCTAGCTATAGCTGGAGTATACAAAAGAAAAGGAAAAATATAATGATAGAATTAATACAAGATTTAACCAATGCAGAACATGATTTAATGCGCGATATTAGACTACAACGAAATAGTGAAACATCACAAAATGAAGTCGCGAAACATAAAGCTAAGATAAATGGGATCTGGAGCCAGGATATAGCACAACAATATAAGGCGTTCCGTGCAGAAAGATATGAATATGGGGAAAATGTCGGTAGATGTTTAGCACAGAGAATGCGTGGGAGGCAGACTATGCAGCGTATAAATTCTATAGAAAATAATCAGGGAATTCGAATAGAATCACCAGAGGGGATACTGCAGGTGTTTTATGAATATTATACAAATCTTTATACTCAAGAAGATTCTTCATCTGATTTACTTGACCAATATATAGATAAATTGGAATTGCCCCAATTAGATTTGGCACAGCAGGAACAATTAGAGCTTCCAATCACAATTGAAGAACTTGAGACATCCCTGAAAGAATTAGCCCTGGGGAAGGCCTGTGGCCCTGATAAACTTCCATTAGAAATTTATCAAATTCTATTCCCTCTAATTAAGTGTGACATGCTTGCAACGTTTTTAGAAGCTCAAAATGGCCGTCCCCCACCATCATGGGAAGATGCTAGCATAGTTATATTTCATAAAAAAGATAAACCTTCGCATTTACCTGGATCGTACCGCCCCATTTCTCTCATAAATGCGGACGCAAAATTATATTCTAAAATTTTCGCCAATCGACTGAGTCAAATTGTCCCAACCTTAGTTTCTCAACAACAACATGGCTTTCTCCCAGAACGCGGCACTATCAACCATGTACACCGGGTTATTGCAACACTAGATTATGCTACTGCAGTACATAAAGACGTTGGACTTGTGTTTTTAGACGCGGAAAAAGCATTCGATCGCGTCTCATGGGCATTTTTGTGGGCAGTTATGGTGAAAATGGGATTTGGATCACGACTTATATCTGCGTTACAAATTATGTATAGGCACCCGAGGGCTAAGATCTGTATATTAGGACAAGAATCTATGGCAGTCAATATTACGCGGGGCACACGACAGGGGTGCCCCTGCTCACCCTTGTTATTCGCTATTTATATAGAACCACTGCTAAAGGCACTAATGTCATCTCAACAAATTCAACCCATGGTTCTACCGGGAGGTGATATAAAGGAGAGAAGCTTCCAAAGGCATATCTTTTAAGTTTACAGATGCCCTGCATTACTGGACCTGGCTCCAGACTAACTACAGGAGGTATGCAGCTCTTTGTGAGGAGACGGGACACAGCCTATTCTAGTGTAAGTGGGCCTGGGTCCAGCTCCTCCTTCCCATCCTACCAGTGAAGGCTCATCCAGTCACTACTAAGCTCCCTATTGTGTGTGGTTGTCTAGGAGCATTACACAAAGCCCAACTGCCAACTACACCCAGTCATGTTACCCAGAGACAGGATGTAGTCACCAAATGGCTAAGGCAAGAAAATGCCAAATTTCCAATAGGAGCATTTTCAAAATTGTAATTTAAAATCCAACTACACCATGTTAGGGTTTTTCATTACAATTCCAGAGTTACCAAACATTAAGGGGTTGCCTGTTCACATTTGGAAATTATACTTAAAATGTAATTAGGTAACTCCAATGTTATTCAATGGGAGAAGTAGGCCTTCCCGTAGCAAACATGAATTTAAGAATGTATCACTACCAGGAAATGTAGGTCTTAAAAGTACATGCTCTACATTTTAAATGCCTAACACCTGGTCCTCTGGGCAGCTCAGGGCCTACCATAGGGGTGACTTAAATATGTATAAAAAAGGTCAAAATAACAGTTTAGCAACTGCACACCGACAGGCTCCATGGCAGGCCTGACACATGGATAAAATGCTACTTAAGTGGGTGACACAACCAGTGCTGCAGGTCTACTAGTAGCATGTAGTTTACAGGCCCTGGGCCCAGGTAGGTTCACTTTGCTAGAAAATTACAAGTAAATTAAATATGCCATTTGGGTGTATGACAAATTTACCACATTTTAAGGAGAGTGCCATGCACTTTAACACTGATTAGCACTGGTAAAGTGTACAGAGTCCTAAGGCCAACAAAGGTGATTTCCGCTAAAATGGAGGAGTGAAGGCATACAGTTTGGGGATGACCCTGCAGAAACTTTTTAATAATAAAACATTTATATATCATTTCTTGTTGCAGTTTCAACAAAGTGTAAATAACAAGTATTGCTATTACAGAAGGTAATCATCTTTATTTGAATGTCTCAAAAGGACTAATGGGCCAGTTGACATTATTTCATATGGGGAACACATAGTTAATCTGACAAATGAATCTAATCTTTTGATTTTAAAATCAGAAACCTATTGTATGTGCAAAAAGACCTTAATTTTTCTGAGCATCCCTGGAGGATTTTCTCTAATGTATTGCCAGTTATAGAATCTAATTGCTGAGCGCTCCAGTCAAGGGTGTTTAGAGAGATTCATAATGCTGTGTGCTCATGGAGAATTCAGCAGGAAGATGCAAATGCTTATTTGTGGACAAAATATAAGAGACTCTACTAGTGGAGTCCTTGAGGACACTGTGGCCTCAGCTGAAGCAGTATACATCCTTGGGGAATTTGTATCCAGGGCTTGATAAAGAAATACATGTTTTTCACTTTATTGTATTGTATAGTTGTATTTATAAAGGGGGTTATACCACTGACAAGGTGCAGACAGGCATCTGAGGAAAGATGACATGCTACTCGATGGAACTGCTATTGATAGAACTGTGTTTGTGTAACTATTATGTGGCCTATGTGGGTGGTGTTTTGGTTTATGTGTGAGGACTAGAGTTGTACTTTTATTGTATGTTTTTGCCAGACATTGTGTGACGTTGCAGTGCATTAACAACTAGAAACTGTGTGAGTGATATGTGGCCTGCTGTAACCATGTTATGGTGTGCATGCAGCTCTGACTTAATGTGGGCATAAGAGTAAAGTGTATTGCTAGAAATTTAGGTTTCTGGTTGTCAGAGTATATGCCCTGTAGAAGCAATCACCACAATCCTTTTCAGGGAAAGTCAGATACACATCCTAAAGTAACTTATGTTCACCCACTGGTAGCGTGGCATAAAGCAGTCAGGCTTAGCTTAAGAGGCAATGTGTAAAGTATTTGTGCAAAACTTTATTACAGCTTCATAGTGCAAGCACCACAAAAAAACTCCACACCAGATTAGAAAAATAGGGAATCTTTATCAGCGTAAAACAAGACCAACATGGCAAACATCCAATAAGTAGAACTTGAGATATGATTTTTATAGATTTAGGGCCTGATTTAGATTTTGGAACACAGGTTACTCCATCACAACTGTGACAGATATCCTGTTTGGCAGAATAAAAACCCTACAAGATGTGGAGTAACCTGTGTACCAAGATCTAAACAGTCCCTAAATTTGAAAACAGTGCCTAGAAGTCACCAGAGGTCAAAAGGTTACTTAATGCAGTGAAATGCAGGTGCAAATCCAAAGATCTTGCTGACTGTGATTGAGGGCGGGCCGGCTAGAACCCATGCAGGGTCCAATAAGAAAGTAAATTGTATGGAGCAAAGCTTTGATGTCGAACACATGATGTGTCGGCCTTTTCCCTGCAGTCAGATCCTTACATCGGAGACAAGCCTCGCAGATAGCTTTGAATATTCAGCATCGTGCCTCGGAGTAGGGACCCATGTTGTTGTATATTCGGCACTGCGTCCACATCGAGGAGTGATGCGTGGGTTTTTCTAATGCGGTCAAGTTGATGCACCGGTTTGGGGAGAAAAACTGCTGCAGAACCGACTTCTGAGGCGCAGAACTGGAGGGAGCATCTCAGGGAAGGGTAGGACTCACAGATGGCATGAACTAGCAGCACCAGCAGCGCATCAAGAAGTCTTTTGTGTCCCTGAGACTTCTGGAAACAGGAAGAAAGCCAGCATGCCCTTGGAGAATCTTGGGTTCAAGGATGTAGAGAGCAGGTCCATAATCTCTTACTCCCAGGCAATAAGCAACCGGCAGTAGACCAGCACAGCAGAGCAAGTTGCAAAGTGGCAGTCCCTCCTCCACCACAGCAATTAGCAAGCAGCAGGTCAACGCCACAATGTAGGTAGCAAAGTGGCAGTTCCTCCTGGAGCACAGTAGCTTTTTTTCCAGGCAGAATCTCCTTGTTCTAGCAAAGTTCTGATTTGGTGGTGTCAGAGGTCCACTACTTATACCCAAAAGTGCCTTTGAAGTGTGGGATACATCAAAGAGGCATTTGAAGATCGCAAGTTTCCTCCCTTTCCTGTCCTGGATCCAGACACACTACAGGAGGATATGCAGCTCTTTGTGCGGGGCCAGGCACAGCCCTATTCAAGGGCAAGTGTAAACTACTTCCTCTCAATGTACCTCAGGAAGGCTCATCAGCCTGGTGATAGGCTTTAGGATGCAAATGTCACACCCGTTCTCCATTTGTGTGACTGTCTTGAGGGAATGCACAAAGCCCAGCCGTCACTCACCCCAGACGTGTATTCAGAGACAGGCAGAAGCACAGAATGGTTAGAGTAATAAATGACAACTTTTTAAAAGATAATTCAACAAAGGGGTTAGCCTCATGGAGCCAGTGAAACTGAGACTGTAAACAAGTGTAAATTAAACAAGACATGCAACACTAACAAATCATTTGCATTTTGCTTGATTCATGGCTGCTTAAAACATTAGTAACAGTCACCATTTATTACTTTGCTTTTTGTATTCTGTATATGAAAGTAATGCAACCATTTGTTGATGCAAGCAGAAAATCACATACAAAGTTTGTCCACATAAATCACAGTAAAAAAACACAGAAACACAAATTAAACAAGCCACAATAGACAATGTGACTGCAACACAGCTCATAAAACACAACAAATAAACAGTTCACATTTTTTACAAATCCAAATGAGCGCTGGATAAATGTTTTCAATGAAGTCTCAAATGCAATTTAGAAATTCATTACATTGCTCGCATGATAAATGGATCAAGCACCTCTGCAAATGACACAATTATAACAAACCAGGATGACATTTTAAATATTTAACATTTGAAACTGCCCTGGATTACACTGTTATTTTCTTAATGTTATTTTTTCAAATCATGTAATTAGTGTTTCACAGTAGGTGCTTGAATAGTAGTCATCCGGATCTTTATCAGGGTTCTCCTCAGGACAAGGAACTGTTTTTTTATTTCTAAAAAACATATATAAACAAAATGTTTAATACGATCTTCTGTGTATTCATCCAACTTTAAAACCTCTAGAAACCTGTAGAATTTCCTCAAGAAGACTCGTGATTATATAACACAACAGGAGTCAGTTATGTTCACCTGCAATTTAATAAATGAGAGAACTTTGTCAAAGTAGCATCGTTTATTAGGGCAATGTAAAGCCCCAAACGGGAACTGGTAAGTTCAATATCCAATTCAATAAACCCGTTGGACAAGGTACTCACTTCGAACATTATCTGCTTTTTCAGTAATGTTCGGGCAGCATCTAATGCAAAGAAATTGCATGGTGGAACAATCTACAATGTAAATGACACAAATTTACTCTACCGGCTTGTTCAGGACTTATAAATCTATTACATCAAGCATGAAGCAAAATTGCAAATGATTTGTCAGTGTTGCATTTGATTAAACGTTTTAAAAGTGGCATTTTCAGATTTACAATTTAAAATCCAGCTTCACCTGTACAGGTGGAGTCCAGCCATCTCCACCAGAATCTTCCTCCCGATGGCATCATAGGCAGAAGCATCTGTCGGAGGGCGTCCCACCAGGAATACAGTAATGATGCACTTTTCCGTCGAGACAACTGTGGCAGGGAAACCTCCAAGTTCGGGTTGGTGGAAACTAAGAAAAAGAGGTTAAAACGTACCTTTTCCGAGGCTCCCATTTTTCTTTCCATCTTGAACCCCTTTGTCAAAGTCCTTCCTGTACTGCTGCTACCTGACCACAATGTTCAGCAACCATGTTGTCGCTGGAATCTAAGGTAGGCTTCAGTGTCACTTGTCTCACTATGAATCGTATCTTAACATTAGCGTTCGCCTCATTTATTTTTGCATTGCTCTTACATGCAATTTTTTATGTGTCATGCAGAAGTGTTCATCTTGCAACTTATCATGGTAAATGTACACACCTGTATTGACACAAAGAAATACTTATCTGGTGGTGGTTGTTGCAGGTGTTGTGTTTGTGGTGACTGCAAGTGTACATACAATAGTGTGTGTGTGTTGTTGGTGTGCAATGCTATATGTAACATAAAAGGCATTAAACATTACTTATATATACATTTTGACAGATTCACAATAAATATGTGTAGTGTGAAAATGATAAGTAGTATCTACCAGTTTCTACACCATCATAGACTTACTTCATAAGGACTCCAGTGCCAGGACACTGCCAGCACAGCAGGAATATTTGAATTGGCTCAGCGCAAACTTGCCGACCTGACGTTGTCTGAGTACTGCTAGCCAGATAGGAAGACTGCCACCATCATGTGAACAAGTCTGTTGATGCCACATCTAACTACAGTGGGCGGACCTCTGTCAGCTTGACCAGTTGATGACACGGATATGTTATAATACCAAATGCCTTTGCTTTAAGGCCTGTAGCTTTCTTTGATCTACTTGAAATTGACACAAGCAAGAATGCACAAAATTGTCACACGTTCCATTTTGTGTCAGTCAGCTGAAACGTGCAAAGCAACGCAAGGCTTTCTGAGAATACGCGTGCCAGCTTCCAGCTAGCTATTGCAGAAACAGCACAAGCCCATGTATAACGGAAACACATATTTCACCTTTATGGAAATACCTCAAATCTGCTTCTGCCGATGACACTTCTGAGCTGGGTTCTGAGCTGGGATGGGGCCGTGAGATAAATAACGGTGATGGATCAAGCCCTGATCTTTGGACTGGGTAAGAGTGGTCTGTTTAACTCAGACACTCTGTTCATCACCACCACCCCCTTTTCTAAATCGTTTTTTGCCACTATAGGTGCGGCAGGGTATACTCAGACATGAGTCCCTTTCTCACTGCTCCATCAGGATTCAAGCAAGCCGGGCCGAAGAAGGCTGAAATGCCAGAAACCGGTCCCCGGTAGCTTGTCTCCTTTCTGGTGAAGAATTGGCTTGGTAGTTTAGTCTGCCCTGTTCCCATGATGCACTGGGCCAGGGACAGACTGATTTGCATATAGCCAGGTTCTGAGCTGGGATGGGGCAGTGAGATAAATAACGGTGATGGATCAAGCCCTGATCTTTGGACTGGGTAAGAGTGGTCTGTTTAACTCAGACACTCTGTTCATCACCACCCCCTTTTCTAAATCGTTTTTGGCCACTATAGGTGTGGCAGGGTATACTCAGACATGAGTCCCTTTCTCACTGCTCCATCAGGATTCAAGCAAGCCGGGCCGAAGAAGGCTGAAATGCCAGAAACCGGTCCCCGGTAGCTTGTCTCCTTTCTGGTGAAGAATTGGCTTGGTAGTTTAGTCTGCCCTGTTCCCATGATGCACTGGGCCAGGGACAGACTGATTTGCATATAGCCAGGTTCTGAACTGGGATGGGGCAGTGAGATAAATAACGGTGATGGATCAAGCCCTGATCTTTGGACTGGGTAAGAGTGGTCTGTTTAACTCAGACACTCTGTTCATCACCACCCCCTTTTCTAAATCGTTTTTGGCCACTATAGGTGTGGCAGGGTATACTCAGACATGAGTCCCTTTCTCACTGCTCCATCAGGATTCAAGCAAGCCGGGCCGAAGAAGGCTGAAATGCCAGAAACCGGTCCCCGGTAGCTTGTCTCCTTTCTGGTGAAGAATTGGCTTGGTAGTTTAGTCTGCCCTGTTCCCATGATGCACTGGGCCAGGGACAGACTGATTTGCATATAGCCAGGTTCTGAGCTGGGATGGGGCAGTGAGATAAATAACGGTGATGGATCAAGCCCTGATCTTTGGACTGGGTAAGAGTGGTCTGTTTAACTCAGACACTCTGTTCATCACCACCCCCTTTTCTAAATCGTTTTTGGCCACTATAGGTGTGGCAGGGTATACTCAGACATGAGTCCCTTTCTCACTGCTCCATCAGGATTCAAGCAAGCCGGGCCGAAGAAGGCTGAAATGCCAGAAACCGGTCCCCGGTAGCTTGTCTCCTTTCTGGTGAAGAATTGGCTTGGTAGTTTAGTCTGCCCTGTTCCCATGATGCACTGGGCCAGGGACAGACTGATTTGCATATAGCCAGGTTCTGAACTGGGATGGGGCAGTGAGATAAATAACGGTGATGGATCAAGCCCTGATCTTTGGACTGGGTAAGAGTGGTCTGTTTAACTCAGACACTCTGTTCATCACCACCCCCTTTTCTAAATCGTTTTTGGCCACTATAGGTGTGGCAGGGTATACTCAGACATGAGTCCCTTTCTCACTGCTCCATCAGGATTCAAGCAAGCCGGGCCGAAGAAGGCTGAAATGCCAGAAACCGGTCCCCGGTAGCTTGTCTCCTTTCTGGTGAAGAATTGGCTTGGTAGTTTAGTCTGCCCTGTTCCCATGATGCACTGGGCCAGGGACAGACTGATTTGCATATAGCCAGGTTCTGAGCTGGGATGGGGCAGTGAGATAAATAACGGTGATGGATCAAGCCCTGATCCTTGGACTGGGTAAGAGTGGTCTGTTTAACTCAGACACTCTGTTCATCACCACCCCCTTTTCTAAATCGTTTTTGGCCACTATAGGTGTGGCAGGGTATACTCAGACATGAGTCCCTTTCTCACTGCTCCATCAGGATTCAAGCAAGCCGGGCCAAGGAAGGCTGAAATGCCAGAAACCGGTCCCCGGTAGCTTGTCTCCTTTCTGGTGAAGAATTGGCTTGGTAGTTTAGTCTGCCCTGTTCCCATGATGCACTGGGCCAGGGACAGACTGATTTGCATATAGCCAGGTTCTGAGCTGGGATGGGGCAGTGAGATAAATAACGGTGATGGATCAAGCCCTGATCTTTGGACTGGGTAAGAGTGGTCTGTTTAACTCAGACACTCTGTTCATCACCACCCCCTTTTCTAAATCGATGACACGTGGGCAGCAACACCAGATTGCAGACGTATTTCGGGCCTTAGAAGGTATCACACCAGGGTTAGCCTTCACTGATTAGTCCAGCAGGGATAGTCTGATCTGTGTTATGTATTTTGTGATGTCCATCCTCTAGGGCTTGTATCTATAAAATGTCTCTGCACTGTCATACCAATTGGGCACTCAGTAAGCTTTGCTGAGGTCTCCGTGCTGCACGTCTATTTAGCATTCTGATTGGGTTCCCAAAAAATCTTGCAAACTTGTGTGCTGAGAGAGAATTGTTTGAGTGTTGTTATTTATCCTTTATTTTTCAGCTTCAAAATTTGGTGAAGAATGCGGTCCCATCACAACTGATGGGCTCCATTGACGGTCACTGGTGCTTGGCCTCTTCAACTCTGAGGGTGGGGATTTGAGGTGATAACGTTCCGTTTGTTTATCTCTCTCCGATCTCTCTGGTTGCTGGAGGGTCGATACCAGTGAATGGTCTGATTGTCGCCTCCCTGTTGTCTTTGGGGTGGTTCTGCTCTTTTCCCTCTCAGCGCACTTGTGTTGTTTCTGCCTTTTGTTCTTAGCATCCTATGTCTGGGACTGTGAGTTTGTGTCCTGGGATGTTTATGCCGCTTGTATTCCGGACTCCATGTCTTTCATGGTTCCTTTTCTGATCACTTTCTTTCTCCTATCGCTCGCTCTGATGGTTTATTTTTGTTACTGTCGTCACGCTGCCCAGGAGGTAACTCCTTGTTAGCCGTTTCTCTTGCTCTCTGCGCTATTGATTTTTCTTTGTTTCTGTGCCACGGGGGTGTGTTCACCTCTGTCACTACTGCCTGCTGTCCGCTGCAATTTTTTTATCACGTACAATTTCTGTCCTGTAGGGTCTGGCCCGGGTCTCCGACATTCCTGGGCAGGTGACGGCAAGTTTTTGCAGGATTCCTGACTGGCAGTGACTCTTTAGTTAATTCGGTATCGTAAGGCTCTTGGCCCGCCATTGAGGGCGAAGTTCTGCACCCTTTCCCCGCCAGCAGAGAGTCTCTGGCCGTTGGGAGTGGAGGACACCCTTGCCAGACCGTTTCCCCTGGTTGCAGCGGACGTCGGTATGCTATGACAGACTGGACGGAGCCCGGTGAGTAAACTTGGGTGGGATTTACATCCTCCGGTATTGAGTTGTAGCAATTAGCCCATCGTTGTTGGGATTTTGCAGTTTTGGCTCCCCTGTGGGTGGTAGCAGGTAGTCCCCCATTTTAGGGCATGGCGGTTTTGCTCCCCAGACTGGTGCATAGTGTTTGTGCCTGTTAGGTATCGCGATACAGGTGGCCGGGTGGGCTGCCGGATTTTGTTTTTCTACTGTGTGTCTATTGATCGATGGTTTGCTTGTTCTCATGAGCTCTGACCTGTATCCAGCACTTTCGCCTTCACGCCGCTGGCCTCAGCTCTGGGATTTTATGAGGAACGCTCCAGGAGCTTCTGGCTCTTTGGCTGGCGCCCGTCGCCCTGCCTGGGTTCCGCCTCCACCCTCCCCCTGGAGACATCCTTCTAGGTGCCAGAGTGGTTCTCATTTCGTGCCTCAGGATAATTCTCAGCACGAAGAGGGGGGTGCACCGGTATTTCTGTTCTCAATCGTTGTAGGTTTCATTGTATTTTTTTACTGTGTTCTTGTGATGTGCTTGGCATATGTAGTGGCCAAATACTGTAGGTAGGTGAAGTGTTTTCACTTGATGTCGGGTTCTGAGAATTTCCTTTGCCAGCCTATGCATTTACTCTTGGTATTAGAATGTTAGTTGACCGAGCTCCGATAAAGGTACTTTACCTGATAACTTCCATTTACCAATGTTACCAACTAGTACGTCCACCCCTAATACTCTCTTGCCTCTACAAGGGACTGGATGTAAAGATTTATTAATGGGCACTCCTCTAAATCTCCAAGTATAAAAAAGATTTCTGTAGCTCCCCTTACTCTTTTGGGATTAGGTACAGTAGACCCACACACAATCTCAGCACAGAGGGTTTTCTCTACAGTGCTGCCGCGTAGGATCCCCAGAACTTGTCCTAAGTGTTTTATGTGATTGTTTGAACTGTACGAAGCAATTCACCACCCTTGCTCTATTTTTGGATGTCGGGACCCTGTGGCACAGCCACAGACAGGGTCTCTTTTCCTATCTTACTTATTTCACGGGCCACCAAGGCTCATCAAACAACCAGGATCTGGCTTCTTTCTTCCTTTTGAAAAAGCTTTGGTGAAATGGCATCAAGGGACCTGTTGGAGTGACTGGCGGATGGCTTTCTGTTTGCTCTCTTGCAAATACTGGTGTGTGGCTGAAATATATATGAAGTATTTTTGTCCACCTATTGTATCACATGTTACCGTCTTGTAGTCCACCCTGCAACCCTTCTGTCTAGTATACTTGAACAGTTAATTGTGAGGCGTTTAGGACTAGCTGCTGCACTACACACAACTTAACCATGGGAAACAGCAATAGTAAAAATAATATAAATACAGCTCAGCCAGCCCCACCCAAGAACTCACCTGCCCATATCGTGGGTTTAAAAAGAGGCTTAAGCTCAATTATGTACACCCAAAAATGGCACGATCTCACATCTAAAAACCCGGACCTGCAGTTCCCATGTAATGGCACATACGACATGGCAAAATTATCATATTTGCGCCAGATGTTGCATTTGAAGGGAAAGAAGGTCATAGGGGTTGAATGGGAAGCTTTTTATAGTTGGGATTGTGTTTTGAGTGACATGCGTACAACCAACGCGGTCAAGTCAAAGGTCCACAGTGAGATTATGGATATTAAGAAAGAGGTACTACAGACAAAACTAGAGGGCAATTGGAGAAAACACCAGCTAGACGTAGTGGGTGTGTTCCCATGCATTCCAGTTACAGAAGAAAATAAGGTAGAGGGTGAGGCAGGGGTGGAGGACCAAATCCTAGAAGATATTCTCTTAGGGTGCTTGGGATGTGATTCACCACTTCCTGCACCTGAGCCAGAGCACACTGAGCTAACTCCTGAGGAGTGGGAGGCAGCAGTAACCTTTGTACATAGAGCACCGAAAGATAAGGTTGTGAGATTGGAATTGGACGCTGTCCAAGACCTGGGTTTTCTGAAACTAATGAGGGACACAGCTGTCCAAGCAGCTACAGAATACAACAATGAGAAACATAACATTCTAAAGGAATGTGTTCAGAAAAAGGTTAAAATTCCTAAATTAATTGACAGACAGTGGCAGCAATTATTTGAGGATAAATGACAGGATGACTCACTCAGACATTCACAGTGGCATTCACTAATATGGGGTGGATTTAAATATGTTCACTGCACAGAACACAACAGTTCAACTTTAGAGCAATGTTTGGCAGAAATTTGAGTCAGCTCCAGAGAGCAAAAGATGAGGCATCATAGGAGGAGGGGTGGGAGGCGCTTCCACATCCACTCCAAATTCACAAAAATTGGTGCTAAAGAGTGATTCTTTAAATTGTCAAGCTCTACTGCAATGGCTCATTGAGGGCTCACTCACAGTGGACTCCTTTATAAAAACACAGAGTAGGAGGCATGTAGAAAAAACGTTTTCCTTAGCACAAGCAGAGTTATTGAACAAAGCACCCCAAGCTCATTTGGCATTTGCTATGCAAGCCAACACCCAGACAACCACGGGTAGCGATATCACACTACCAGCACAATATGAATGCGAAGTAGGGACGTTCGGATTCACAGACTCAAATTTACTAACATGGGGAGTCTAAGTTGCAGGACACGCTTAGATATGCGGTAGACAAATTGCAACAATGGAAACAGTTAATACACAGGTGTGCAGTGATCAATGTAGCCCAGACCCTTGCCCACTGCACCACCGCAGCCAACACAACAGAAGTCCCATTACTTATCATGCCCCTACGGGAAATACCGCTACCACCTGGCAGTGGGCCAAATGACCTAAAATACGTTTATGTCCCATGGTCCAGGCAGGCCATTCATTGTTTTACTAATGACTTCCCCAAGCTTAGAGAGGAACCACGGAAGTGGTACGAAGAGCTAAAGCGGATGGCTGCACTAAGTGGATTTTTATGGAGGGATCTGGACACATTGTTTAATATCATTATCCCAAAGGACCTTTGGGAAGACTGTAAACGGGAGGTTGGGTGGCCAGATTTGGAGCCAACAAGGGGCAAGGGCGGGATGCCATGTTCAGAAATAGATGCATTATACACGAAAGTGGCAGAACATTTGAAGGAGAAGGTACCGGAAGATAGGGTTGATTGGAGTAAGATCACGAGTACTAAACAGGAGAAGGTCGAAAGTGTGAATACATACTTCGACGGCCTCCTGCAGGTATATAGGCAGAACAGTGGATTGAAAAACCCTATGGGGGATGCGATGCCGGCCCCTGTAACCACATTTGTACAAGATCTCACACAACCTATCAAAACATACTTACAAACTTCGTTTGTCTGCTGGCAGCAAGAGCTAATAGAGAAGGTGTTGGCAGTAGCTAGGGCCTGCTCAGATTTTCAGTCTAGTGCGCAGGCAATAGAGACAGAAAAATTAAAGAAAGAAAAAGTAAAGCTAATGAAAGCACATGAACGATTTTACAGCAATAGCAGAGGGCGGGAAAGAAGCAGAGGGGGGTCACGAGGCACAGGAAGGCAACGGAACAGTAGGACGCCTTCCTTACCCCGCAGATCAGCCTCCCTGCCACCACAAGGAACAGCATGTTTCTATTGTAAGGACCCCAACCATTGGAAAGCAGATTGCCCAATATTGAAGAAAAGGAATGAGGACAATAGGTACACACAGAACATTGGGCATGAGGGCCGACACCAGCAGACCAATTACAATAGGCACACAGGGTACCGGAACAATGCGCCAGAGGAAAATGAGCCTCAACAACAGCAGCAATGGACAGGAGGGGAGGGGTGGACACCAGTAGGCAATGACTGGCCCCAACCACCGCCTCCAATATCATTCTAGGGGTGCCTAGAATGACATTGCCCCAGCAATATCATTCTAGGCTGCGTAATACCCCCAGCAATAGCAGTGGATCAATCCGGACCTTATGTAGAGGGAGAAGTATTGAGTAGGATTGTTCTATTCCTAATTGATACGGGGGCTCAAAGATCAATGCTGAAGGCTCTTACAACGCCCGAGGATCCACTTTCTAGGATTACGGTAACCGCAGTAGGCATGACCGGGCAACCCATTACGAAATTCCTTACTGAGTCACTATAGTTTGTAGTAGGTACAATAACAGTGTACCATCAGTTTATCCTCAGCAGATTTTGCCCAGTAAATTTGTTAGGTAGATATTTGTTATGCAAAAGGCAATGCACCATACACTGCTCACCAACAGGAGTTTTTTTAGAGAGCAAGACAAATGGACTCATGTTACAAGCCTTCATGACATGCACTGACCCTACAATACCGCCAGAACTACGTAACTATGTGCCTCCTGAAGTCTGGGCCACCAGTGCCAATGAGGTAGGGCGGGTATTAAACTACCCAGCAGTCCAGATAAAACTAAAGACAGGAGCAATTCTCCCAAGAGTGCCACAACTCAAAATTTCTAAAGAGGGGGAGGAAGGCATCGCACCAGTCATACAGGACCTCTTGAAGCAAGGAATTCTAAGGGCGATTCAATACAGTCAATGTAACACATCATACTTCCGGTGCAAAAAGCTACAAAGGGCCCGAATGGGGCTCCTGTCTACAGATTCACACAGGATCTGAGAGAATTGAACAAAATAGTGTTGCCCTCTTTCCCGGTGGTACCAAACTCAGAAACATTATTATCCAACATCCCAGTGACAGCCACCACCTTCACAGTGATGGATCTTAGCTCCGCCTTCTTTACCATTCCCTTGCACCCTGACAGCCAACATTTCTTCTCCTTTAGTTTCGGACAGAAGAGGTTTTGTTGGACGAGGCTCGTGCAGGGCTATACAGAGTCACCTTCTATTTTCACACATGCCTTGAAAACGGATTTAGACTCCCTGGTACTTAAGGAGGGATCCACACTTATCCAGTATATTGATGATCTATTATTGGCCTCGCCTTCGAGGGAGGCTTGCGTAAAAGACACCATCGCTGTCCTGTGCCACTTAGCACTAAAGGGATACAAAGTCTCCCCCAAGAAGCTACAATTTACCTAACCTCTGAGAAGTATCTCATGAACTAACAGAAGGCACCCGGAAATTTCTGCCTGACAGAATATCGACCATCACCCATTTTCCCAGACCCCGCACTCCGAAGGAGGTTAGAGCATTTTTAGGAGTAGCAGGGTACTGTTGTCACTGGATACCCAATTTCTCTCTCATTGCGAAACCCTTGCAGGTACTCACACACAAAGACATACCTGACAGTGTACCTTGGTCACAGAAATGTGAGAAAGCTTTCAATGAACTGAAAAGAGGGTTGCGTGAAGCACCAGCATTAGGCCTCCCTGATTATAGCATGTTCTGTCACGAGAAGGGAGGTTGCTCAATGGGGGTCTTGGCTCATAAATATGGAGCCTTCTACCGCCCAGTGGCATATTACTCTGCCACGCTAGACCAAGTGCCCTCGTGGCTCCCGCCGTGCCTGAAAGTGGTGGCAGCTGCGGCACTTGCCGTGGAACAGTCAGACAACTTAGTGTTAGGACACACACTAGTGTTACACGTTCCACATGCCGTGGACACACCTCTCACAACCACTAAGACACAGCATCCCACAAATACATGCCTCACCAGGTATGAGTTGGTACTCTTGACACCACACATTGTCATCAAGAGATGTACCACCCTGAACCCTGCGTGTTTGCTACCAACTGAACACGAGCTGGTGGATTTTGATTCAGATGATTCCTTTCATGATTTTGCCGTGGCCATAGATAGGCATACAAAGGTACGCCCAGACCTTAAAGATACACCACGCTCAGATGCTCAAGGAGATTTGTTTGTAGATGGGTCGTGCCTGATGGATGACAAAGGAGTATTACAAGCATCCTATGTAGTGAGAACAGCTACTAACTTATTGGAAGGTGGGAGACTGACCACAACAAAGAGTGCACAGGCAGCTGAACTCGTGGCACTTACAAGGGCATGTGCGTGGGCTGAAGGGAAGAAAGTGAATATATACACAGACAGCCAGTATGCCTTTGGGGTGGCTCATGACTTAGGCCAGCTGTGGTCGATAAGAGGGTTCCTCACTTCAGCTGGTCAGCAGATACAGCATGCACAATTGATTTGTGACCTTATCCGAACACTGCTACTTCCTTCCAAAGTGGCTATTATAAAATGTGCCGCCCACACCTCAACAAAAGACCCCGTTTCCAGAGGCAATGCTTTGATTGATCAAGAAGCAAAGTGGATAGCGCTTACAGGGTGACAGCTAACAATGATACAATTAGTGGGCAGTGAGACAGACACCAGGGATGACAGTGATTCCTTACATTTTGACCCCATACAGATTCAGATGAGGGCGGCCAACCAAGAAAAAGATGAATGGGCCAAAAATGGCTGTGTACAATCCAAGGAGGGGCTATGGACAGGGCCTAATGGAAGGATATGTTTGCCTTCCACCATGCTCCCTTCAATGGTAAAACTCTTTCATGGGCCTTCACATGTAGGACGTGATGAGATGATCAGATTGTTTTCTCAATGTTGGTACAACTCCAAATTTTGTCAGACAGCAGAAAGACTTTGCAAGCAATGTTCCGACTGTGCCCAATATAACACAGGAAACGGTACACTAACTGCACCTGGCCACTCCCCCCCCTCATGGACCATTTGAAAGCCTTCAGCTTGATTTTATTGACATGCCTCCCACCCAGAAATACAAGTATGTGTTGGTAGTGTTATGCACGTTTAGTAAATGGACAGAGGCTTCCCCCACTAAACATTGTGATGCACAGAGTGTGGCCAAGTGCCTGCTGCAAGAACTACTGCCACGATTTGGGGTACCCTCTCTCCTTGCGTCCGACAATGGGCCTGCATTCATCTCCCATGTAATAAAAGGATGATGTAAGGGGCTTGCGATAACAGAGAAACTACACTGTGCTTATCACTTACCAGCCGCAGGCTCTGTTGAGAGAAAGAATGGGGTGTTGAAAAATAAAATAGCGAAGATTTGTGCGTCAACAGACCTCTCCTGGGTAGATGCACTGCCCTTAGCACTACTAGCAATGAGAAGCACACCAGACACGCTGACCAAGCTAAGCCCACACAACATCGTGTTTGGCAGACCAATGCATATTCCAGGACACATGTCAACTGCCCCTCTGTCAATAACTGATGACCTTTTGCTTTGTTATTGTAAGAAATTAACAGACATTTTAAGTTACCTCCATTGTCAGATGCTGAAATCCCTCCCAGAAGCAGCCACTCTGCCATCCCATGATCTACAGCCACGGGAGTGGGTGTGGGTAAAGGCCCATACATGAAGGAACTGCTTACAGCCGAGGTGGAGGGGACCTCTGCAGGTTCTTCTGACTACAGCCACAGCGGTGGAATGCGATGGACTAGCGTCATGGATACATGCAACACACACGAAAAAGGCGACTCTGGAGGACGGTAAATGACAGAATTTACCAACGCCAATACAATCATCAGAAGTACATCGAGGATATAACCTTCGCTCCAACAAACAGAAAGCTGCAGAAGTGGATTGATGATTTACTAACTACTGCCGAATGCAAGGACTCAGAACTGCTAGACTTCCATCTGTATCAATACAAGCCAGTGGACAACGGTCCAGAATTCAAGTAACCCTTTTGTGTCCAGGAATAGAGATAAGTGCAACACTGTCATTACTGGTGCCTGGCTCCCTGTTGCTCAGTGAGATAATAAGACTGATTTTTCGTGACATTTTCTTTCCAACGGGTTCAGCACTGAGCAAGAATTAACAAATGTACGTCTTGACATTCTCAATTGTGCCATTAGTGCGATAGAGGACATTGATTCTAGCCTTTTCCAAGACCTGGAACATATCCCATTGTGCCATTTTTGCAATAGAGTACACTGGTCCTAGACTTATCCGAGACATTGAATGGACTATAACAGTGGGTAAAATCCTTCCACGGATGACCCACTTCACCAAATTAGTGCCAGCTGAAGAGAAAGTGTTGGCACCGGTTAGGGCCAAAAGAACAGCAGCATGAATAGACAACGTGTTAACAGGTTTTGGGGCGATGGTCCCAGTAGTAGGCAGTGTCTATACCTCAGTCAGGGTACACCAGTTATTCAGAATGATTGAGGATCTAGCGGACTCAACCACTGACGCCTTAGGAAATATAACGGAAGAACTCACTTCCATGAGGGCTGTCCTCATCCAGAATAGGATTGCTCTAGACATCATTCTAGCCAAAGAAGGAGGAGTCTGCAACGCCATTCATCAATTACCTTCTCAGTGCAGTGTTTTCATACCAGATAACAGTGGGAATATAAATAAAGCAATAGATAAAATCAAGGATATTAAAGATGAAGCCCATGGTATACACACAGGAGGCCTGTGGGTAGACATGATGAACTGGTCTGCAGACTGGGGTTCTTGGATATTAAAGGGCATTATATTAGTGGTAGCAGTCCTTTTGACACTATGCCTCCTGGTCAAAATATGCCCAGCCTGTTGTATAGTCATTTCCAACTCCTGTGCTCGCTGCACCCCCCAGGGATGGTATTACGCCACACCACACCCATGAGGATGAGGGACAAGAGATGATGAGCAAAGCTGATTTCTTATTAGCATATGATTTGGTATCAGATATGGCAATGATGATGCAGATATTTTATGATACCAAATGCCTTTGCTTTAAGGCCTGTAGCTTCCTTTGATCTACTTGAAATTGACACCAGCAAGAATGCACAAAATAGTCACACGTTCCATATTGTGTCAGCCAGCTGCAACGTGCAAAGCAACGCAAGGCTTCCAGCTAGCTATTGCAGAAACAGCACATTTCATAATAGTGTCAGCGTGACCTGACCAGTCACGTCCGTGCCATGCCCACGTATACCAGAAACACATATTTCACCTTTATGGAAATACCCCAAATCTGCTTCTGCCGATGACACGTGGGCAGCAACACCAGATTGTAGACGTATTTCGGGCAGTAGAAGGTAGGCGTTCACTAATAGGTCCAGCAGGGCATAGTCTGATCTGAGATATGTATTTTGTGATGCCCATCCTCTAGGGCTTGTATCTATAAAATTTCTCTGCACTGTCATACCAATTGGGCACTCAGTAAGCTTTGCTGAGGTCTCCGTACTGCACGTTTATTTTGCATTCTGATTGGGTTCCCAATAAATCTTGCAAACTTGTGTGCTGAGAGAGAATTGTTTCAGTGTTGTTATTTATCCTTTATTTTTCAGCTTCAACACTATATGTAACATAAAAGGCATTAAACATTACCTACATATACATTTTGACAGATTCACAACATATATGTGTAGTGTGATAATGATAAGTAGTATTTACCAGTTTCTACACCATCATAGCCTCACTTCATTAGGACTCCACTGCAAGGACACTGCCAGCACAGCAGGAATATCTGAATTGGCTTGGCGCAAGCTTGCCGGCCTGACAGTGTCTGAGTACTGCTAGCCAGATAAGAAGACTGTCACCATCATGTGAACCAGTCTGTTGATGCCACATCTAACTACAGTGGGCGGACCTCTGTCAGCTTGACAGAGTACTTGGAGCCTCGACGGGACGATGGTAGTCCCATCTAAATCTAAATCAGGCCCTAAGATTCGATAATGGAAATGAGCAGAACACCTATGCTTCGAGGGGGACAAGAGTTCAATCAGCAGTAATTGGAGAATGGTTTTGTAAGTTGTCAGAGACAGCAGGGGATGTGATAAAAGCAAGCAAAACATTGAAATAAACACTAGTGAGAGCGCAGAAGGCAGGATGCACGTGCTATATCAGCGTGATCATTGAAAGACATGAAGGAGGAGAGCACGGAATAAAGTGCATGGAAGAACACACATGCAGAAGTGTATGGGGGAGCTGTAGTGCATGCACCTGCACATTCTAAAACAGGGCTGTAACTGCATACATGTGCACACAAAGGGAAAAGCATCCCTATCACTCAGCAGGAGCTTCTGCACATGCAAAAAGAAATACAAGGAAAGAAGAAATGATTGAAAACGGAACCAATAATTTCATTTAAAAAGCATGCTCAGGAAGCATTAATAAAAGTCTGCAAAAGAAACATTGGAGACAAATAATAAGCAGAAAAAGGGCATCCAATCCTGCGTAAGGATTATTTGAACAGGCCACACCACATATTACATCCAGGTGGCAAAATGAAGAGGAAAATATTCCTTATTTAGAAGACTTCCACCATTTCAGTTATCTGATGCAAAAAACTCTAGGATTCCAAGTGGGAAAAATACATGTGTAGATTCCCACGCTCTTTCTAGGTGACTTGTAAAATATCTACTATTGAACAGGCACTAGACCTGTAATTAAACTTAGTGGGAGATGATATTGAAGAGCTACTCGTAACACGTCCTGTTGAGCAATCAAGAACATACGAGGGAAGAATACAACAAATTGAAAAAGTGATTTTACCTGGAATTAAACATTTATAATGGAATATATCTATTCAGTAAAGCTTGGAAAAGAGGATATGAAACCGTGGATGATTTTGTAACATGCTTGTGCAAACTAGTAAGTAACCTGTAGTGATTTTCAAAATATAATAATGAAGAGGCCATAAGACGACTGGTAATAGATCATTATCAGCTTTAGATAATTATCAGCTTAGATAATTCTAGGCCCATAAATATAATACCAAGAAAAACAATACAGTTTGATATCAATATTATACAAACCAATAGAAAGACAGGCTTCCATCATGCCAACTTCTTTTTCACCACTAAATGTATTGAGTGGTCTTTCCAGCACTGTCCACTTCAGATCTTGGGGACTGTGCTGTGCTGAAAAGAAATGATTGGCCAATGTAGTCGAGGACTTCCGACACCTGATATTGCTTTTATGTTGCAAGATACCAATTTTCACCGTAGGTGGTCATCCCCACATATCGCAGAGAACAGGGTCAAGCGAACAAGTATATGAAATTGTCAATATTGCAATTGGTGTGGCAGTTAAGGACCCATAGTCTCAATGATTCTATATCAATTTTGGTTGTTACTGATGTGTGAGAACATGCCTCACATGAACCGCAAGGAAAATGGCCCTGTACTGGAGGTAAACCCAAAAGGGTATTCTGTGAACTCTTGTTTGTGATGCAGGTGTAGGAAGTCCTTGACTAAATTGACCAATCATTTCCTTGCAGCACAGCACAGATATTCCGTGGTTATCACTGTAGATGTCTTGTGTAGCCCCCTTGAACCAAACTGTTTGCTCTACCGCAGAATAGGTGTCTATCTATTCTGATGCCTAGCCAAGATCATGGTTATGAATGTAATTTTCTTACCTATTTTCTTAACTTTTTGACACATGTATATGACTTTTAAACAGACTTTATACATATCTTTGGATGGTATTATTGTAACTCGAACCTACCTGTTTGTTCTACCACAGAATGGGTATTTAGCTCTTCTGATACCTAGTCAAGATCATGTATATGAATGTCACTGTCCTATTTTAACATCTGTATGACACATTTTTATATACACTTTATACATATTTTTGAATGGTATTAAAATACATCATCACAAGACATGTTCTCATTACACTCACTCTGATGGAGAACACAGATACGATGAAACAGTTTAGCAGTTGCATTACCGACTAGTATGGGCTATATTTGATTTTTGTGTATCCCAAGAGCTTTTAAATCTCGCTCCAAACTAAACGTGAATGTGGGTATTTTCACTATAACAGAATGGGTTGATTTTTCTATTTAGCTGTTAGCAGACATCCCTGATCAAAGGAGGGCATGGCAAACACGGCGGTGTTTCAACTAATCTATCTGACATGCGCTGTGCTCAGTATTCAGTATGCAGCGTTACTTTGACACATGCGCATTAGACGCCTATTTGATTTGCGTGATTTGATACACATGCGCTAAAGTCAGCGTGTGTTTTGGCCTATCATGGAGGTGCGTGTCTTAAAAGAAGGTGTTTTCTGGGGCTTGGTTAACTCCGGTCAAAGGCCCTACTCAACACCGGCGTACCGAAGGATAGTTAAGCCCTCCAATGTCTTTTTTATGTACTTGTTTTGTTGGCTAGGCAGTTGTCAGCCGTTTTCACAATGATGGTTTTGCTCAGAGACTTCTTAAACATCCGGGCATTGTATGGAGTACCATGCCTCTCACTATAGATGGGACTCGTGTTACGTATATGCATCCTTTTAGGCCACCGTTAACTGAGAGACTATGTGAACCATTTTCACCACACAGTAATTTATGCTGGGGCTATTGACTATACTGTTTTGGTATGGTTGTGAGGATTCACTCACCATTACATGCTGTTGTATGTTATTTTCATATTTCAAATATGATTAAATTCATTACTTCAATTTAGACTTCTGGTTTTTGTAAATTTAATACACTAATTTGGTTAGCATTTGGACTTAATACCTGGTTGGTCCTGTGCTTTTTCCCTCTTTAGACCCCCTCGCTATAGATTGGCTCCTTGAACATATGCTTATCAGGAATATTGACATGTTTGTCATACTCCTTTTTGGTTTGGATAAGACATACCATCCCTCACAATTGTTTGACTACGTTTTTTTCAGAGCGGTGCTGAATTCCTGAGCTGTCGCCAGGTAGAGGTGTTGTGACTTACCTAGTAGTAACGGGTGAGTTGCTTATTTGTTTTGTATGTGATGTAGAACTAGTAGTTCTTGACATTCTTATGATCATTGAACTGATTTTGGTTTCTTTTGCTTGATTGCAGGTAATGTTACTCATGAAACAGGCATATTAAGATAATTCTTGTCCCTGTATCATTTTGTGTTGTACCACTCATAATCAGTTTAGCAGCAGCATCATAGGACCTGATGAAAACCTAGCCTACCTATAGGCTATAGGGCTGAAACATGTTGACCGATTTGTCTCAATTCACCATTGTGGTTTAAATCCATACCGCTAGTGCACTGCATTTTTAACCCTAGCGAAGAGCGTCTCATAATAAAGGTCTTTTCTTTGTGCTCTTTAGCTAATTTTACCTTCGTTTTACTCACAGTTTTGATTTCTTTTGCGCTGTGCCCTCACTCACACTATTTAGCAGTGGTTTTCCACACTTTCTAACTACTATTATAGACCTCAGGATTTTGTACTGTTGATTTTACTTACAATGATGTCAATTGCACCAAACAACAAGATGGTGGCTGTAGTGCTTGAAGTTATTTATCTCACCCTTTGGCAATCTCTCAGGGTCAAATTCAAGTCACTCATTTTTTGTCCACTATGGAGCAGGACCAAGCTGATTTGTTTATTAATAGTTCCTGTCTGAGTGGCATGGTTGGCAAACAATGATGGACTGTGTTGTGGCCTACAGTAATTACAAGTGGCTGAGATGACTTCAAGTAATCCATTCATCATCATTTTACTTTACATAGTGCGATTCCCATCTGCTTACAGACATAACTTTGAGATGGGGACGGTGGGAATCTCTGACAGAACCCGTTAATCAAAACCTATTTAGACAATGGTTAACCACTTTTTTATGAATTAGCTACAAATTGTATTCCTGTGGACATGCTTGGTTATCCTTGTTCATGGGCATGAACATAAAGACCATCTGCACATTGATTTCAACATCCTCCTCTATGAGCTCCAAACTCCAACTCCATCAACTCAATTTCACTTTCATTTTTTTTATAAAAAGGTAAAAAATTAAAAGGGCAACAACCATGTATTCTGCAAGAACGTGGGGAACTACATTTCAATATAGACAATGTCTTGTTTGTATGTACAACTTTACATCATTTCACTCCCCATCAAGCGGTGCATGGTGGACAACTTCAGGAAACTGACCAATTCACTGTCACACAGACATGTTTACACATACAGACTTGCTTGCTTACACATACGCTCCCTCTCTCTCAATTAAACAATCTCTTACCTGCAAGCTTGCATAGAAAATACATTTAATGCCAATTTTACTTACCACAACTGCCACCAAAGGTCCTAACTATGCTCCATTTTTATTACAATCATAGTGAATAATAGAATATAATTAACTTTTAGAATAATGAAAAACGGACAGACAATAAGGAATGCGTAGCTGCTCCTATGTTCTTGCAATTGAGTTTACCACCTCAAAGGCTAGGAGTCACAAAGACTGTGCCAGGGACACAAAGTACAAGCTACGAGTTGCAGGAACAACACGTTTGACCCCTGAATGTCGTCTATGTCTAGGTCACCCTAAATCTTAACCTAAAAATTGTTTGCCTGTGGATTCACCCCAACAATCTGTCTGGCGAATTCTCAAAGGTCTGAAATGTAAACTAATGAAGGGAATTCCATACCTCCACTTACTGCATGTTTCTATGTCTGAATACACCCAGCATAAGTTATCCAGGGGAAAAAAGGCAGGCTCGGAGTCAATCAAAAGACTTTCTAGAAATGGGATCACTGTGAATCATCCTTTGGTGTTATGGAACATCTCTAGAGTCTGGGAGTCTCAGGGAAATTATGAGACTCTGTATAGAACAGGGTTATCAGTATATAAACCCAACTACAAGCAAACACCTGAGTTTCTCTCAAAGATGCTTTGACACATGTGCAGTGAATACCAGCAGGCTACATCACGAATCCTTCAGTCCCGTTCATATCATGCAGAGTGGTACAGAGGAATGTGATGAAGTATCCAAGGAGGGAAATCTTTGAAAAACACACCGTAAAAATACCCTCAAATACCACTTTGAAAAAACATTCGGGCGGAATACTATTCCTCTATTTTGTTGAAATGTATATAAGAATGTAAATGTTTGCATGCTAAATATTTATATGTTTACCTTGCCCCCAAACAAGTGTCGCTTAGTCTTTCTTGACCTAACTCTTTATTCAATATTTAGGCGGAGATCTTATGAAAATATGAACTCTAGAAGTGTTTTAAAGATAAATAGCTCGATGACTTAATCACTTCGACACAGGGAGATTCTCAGGCTGACCTGAGACTTTTGCCTCCTGTGTCGATTCTATTGTCTGCTCAGGAGCACCTAAACATGAAAGAGCTTGATTTCACAAAGGTGCAAAGTCTTGTCAGTACACTTCTCTGGAACATTGCCATTCTTAGCCAAGTAGGCAACCATTGATGGATTGAAATCAGGAGTGCCGCCTAGCTATTTGGGACGAGTATGTCTGGATCATTCTGAACACAGTTTGGGTTCTAAAAGCCTTGTTGAATGGGGATCTAATCCAGTGCCCCCCAAACTTATAAATGGAAGGACAGGCCGATCTTTCTGGCATTCTTGAATGCCTACAGACATTATATTCAAAATATCCCAAGAACATGTACTATAGTTTTCCTGTGAAGCATAGTTGCTGGTACTCTAACTAAAATAGCCTGATCCCCATTGGAATTATCATCATACTCATCCCTCTCTGCACTGCAATATCAATACCAGGATTTCCATTTAACCCACTGTTAGAAATGGGGGTATCTAGTTGGCAGTGGTTTGCACATTGTCCATGTAGGGACCTTTTGCCCTAGTCAGGGTAAGGGGGATAAACTTCTAAAACAACTCCTGCTCCCCCCTTAGTAGCTTGGCACGAGCAGACAGGCTTATCTCAGAGGCAGTGTGTAAAGCATTTGTGCACACATACAGTAATGCAGTGAATACACTACAAATGGGCACCACACCAGTTTAGAAAAATAAGTGTTCTTTATCTAAACCAAACAAGACAAAAATGACAAAAATCCACAATACAGTAACTAAAATGTAATCTTTAGAATGTAAAAACAGTTCTGTCCATAGCAAACTGTAGATGTAACACTGCCAACACAAAGTACCTTGGATGTGTCAAAATCATAAACAGAAACAGCAGCAGGGAAGCTGATGCATCGGTTCCTTACTCCAGGGGAGGTGATGCGTCGGTTTCCTACTGCCCCGCAGGGAAGGTGATGTGTTGGTTTCTTACAGTGTGGGGAGGTGATCTGTTGGTTTCTTACTGCGGCCTCAGTGTCCTTGAAGATTTGATGCCCCGGTGTGATGTGTGGGGATTGGGGATGCGACAGTTCTCGGTGTGGCGGCAATGGTGCTGCATTGGTCTCTCTAACCACGGTCCCCGATGCAGTGGTTCTTTCACCTGCACAGCAGGGCCTGCGTCGGAATGGGTGTAGTGATCTCAGACTTCAGAAATTGGTGCATGGGATTCAGCATGCAGCAATTTCACCAGCCACAGGCAGGTGCTGCATTGATTTCTTCAGTGGCACAGTGGAGATGCGTCAGAAACAGGTGCGGTTGTTTCGCGCCTCTCATAGTTGCGCCTCTTTTCCAGCTCCCAACAGCAAGAACAACTTCCGGAGGTGCTAACCCAGCAACAGGCGCCTCTTGTCAGGTCAGAACTCCCAGAAAGGAAGTTCAGGGGAGCTGGTGGCAAGCTGTACTTCAAGCCCTTGGAGATCTTCTTCAAGCGGGATCCACAGCACACAGCAAAGTCTTTATGTTCTCCTTGGCAGAAACAGACACTGAAGGCCAACCCCAGACAGTACAGAGCAAAGGAGCAGTACTTCACCTTCAGCTTTCCCTGCTCTTCTCCTTGGCAGAGGTTCCTCTTGTGTCCAGATGTAATATAAAATCTTGGGGTCTGGTTCCCAATATTCATATAGCACTTTCCTTTGTTCCCTGGTGGCAGAGAAGGTCTGAACTCAGTCTAAACCAGTTCTGTCCTCCCTGGTCCAACTTCCCGGCTGGAGGTGGAGACAGCATTGTCTAAGCAGCCCAGGTCCAGAAAATCTCTCCCTCCTACTCTAAATGCAGCCCAGGTCTATTCAGCCCACGCCTGACTCATCCAGGAAAGGCAGGACACACCTCTAACTCCCCATTTGCTATCTCCAGTGAATGCACATCCTCAGGCTTGGCACTCCAAAGCCAGGCAGTCAATTCACAAACCAGTAGAGGCACACAGGATGGATAAGCAAGTAAACACCTACTTTCTAAAAGTGGTATTTTCAAACACACTGTAGGAAGGGGGAGGCTTTAGTTGGCGCAGTGCAACACTAGCGACAAGCAGGGACTCTCTCTTCCTCGTCAGGGCTGAGGGTTACCTTCCAGACAACCTCTGCTTACCCTCTAGGTAGTGTGGCTTAAGCAGTCGTAGGCTAATCTTTGGGGCACATAGGGTTAAACACTTGCAATAGTACACCTTTACAACCAACCCACCACACAACGAGACCAGACTGTATTCTGTAAAAATATATATCTTTATATAGATTTTAAGCAGGCTTGTGAATACAGTCAACGTACTTTACGATAACGGCTGCAAATTACTCAGTTCAGGTTACCACAGTTCTTTCTAGCAGTTTAAGCGTTCTCTTAGGGCCCTCAGGCCGATGTCAACAAAGTTCTTGTGGAGCAGGCAGCTCTCAGGGGATCTGTCCCACGTCGCGTTGCCTTCCCGGGGTTGCTGTTCATTGCGGCTCTCAGCCGAGCAGTTCACGGGTCGTCCGGGGCAGCGGTGTTCTGTGGCGGCAGGGTCCTCTCCTCGTCGTCCGCTCCGACCTTGGCGGCGGCGGCTGTGCGGTGGTGGCAAGTGGCAGTACGGTCCCCAAGTGCAGGACGTACCCAGCCAAGTGCCGGTGCAGCTGTGCGCTCACAGCTGGGCTGTCGGGCAGGCTACCGACCTTGCGGATTCTCACAGGGCAACTGTCCGTCTTTGCAGGTGAGTGGCTGCTCGTAGCGCAGTCCACTCGAGAGCTTGGACCGGACGGGTCCTCTTTCACTTTGCTCTCGGGCTCCCGGTGCAGTTGCGGTCACGGTGTTCGGGCCAGCGGCGGCTGGTCCTCACTTTGCTTTCGCTGTTGCTTTGGGCCCCGGTCACGGTGGTCAGGTAGATGTCATCGCCTTGGAGGAGATTCCTCCGTCGGTACTGCAGCGATGGTCAGCACCCGCAGTCGCTTTCATTCAGGGGGTAGCGCCCACTGGTCCTGGGGCGCTGGTCAGGGGGCAAGTTCAGTTGCAAGCCCTTGGAGATCTCTTTAGCAGAGTTTGGCACAAAGTAAAGCAAAAGTCTTCTCGTAGTCTTTTCTTCTTCCTCTCCTTCAGCAGCAAGGCACCAGACACAGGCAAGAGTCAGCACCCTTCCTTGTCTCTCACGGTCCTTCTCGTAGGGCAGAGTCCTTCTGTGGCCCAAACAGGATCTAATTTTCAAGGAGCAGGGCTCCTTCTTTTATAGGCCAATTCTTTTGTTCTCGCAGGCCAGGGGGGCCTTTGCATAGCCACTTTCAGTCCTTGAGTACTCTGGTGGGTGGACTCCGGCTTCTGCTTTCAGTGTGAGGGGCAGGCGCATCAGACGCCCCACAGGAGGTGGAGCCAGCATTGTGCGGGCAGGGGCGGCCAGAGTACCTTGTTGATGGGGGCTTCGCCCTTCCTGGGCCAGGTGCCGGCCGAGTCATCCGCCGCTCCCCAGGAGGGTGGAGCCAGCATTGTGGTGGCCGAGCACAGCTACAGTTCGAGTCAAGAGGCACTCCTACCTTCCACTAAGGTGTAATCGGCGCATTCACCACCTGTCATCCTCCCAGCCCTGTCACTCACACGTCCCAGACAGTCAGATACACATACCAGCAGAGGCGGGCTGAAATGGTTAGGCAAGCAAATGCTAACTTTCTAAAAGTAGCATTTGCAAACCCAGGATACTAAAATAAACTTTACTAAAAGAAATATTTTATCATCCTGAGTTCAGGCATACTAAACACGACGCGCTACCATGCTCCTTGAGCCTGCTGGGATTATAGGGTGTAATAATTCCAGCAGCTCAGTCTGGTCTAATGGAGCAGGTAGCCTTCAATAGTGAACTACGGTCTTGTTTGTAAGTCACTACTAGGACATGCCACACACATCAGGGCTTGTCCTACCTTATACCTACAACGCACCCTGCCCGCAGGCCTACCATAGGGGTGACTAACATGTAGTCAAGGGAAGGTTCGGGGGCTGGCAAGTGGGTGCACTTGCCCAGCTATCGTGACAGTACGAGACCGCACGCGGGTTCTGCGGTCGCAGTTCCCAGACACATCTTTACGGCTGCTTCGGTGGGTGGCGCAACCAGCGCTGCAGGCCCACCAGCAGTATTGGCATCTACAAGCCCCGGCACTCTCTAGTGCACTTTACTAGGGACTAACAGTAAATCCAATGAACCAATCATGGATACCAATCGCATGTACAATTTACAGTATGGAGCACTTGCACTGCGGCACGGGTCAGCCGTGGCGCAGTGCCCTGAGTATCGGAAAACCAGCAAAACATCGGAGGCACATCAGCAAAAAGTGGAAGGGAGACTCACGCCAAGGTGCCAGGTCTAACACACACAATATAAAAATCATCTTTCCTAAAAGATGCATTTTTATATTCTGAGTTCATGTATCACCAATGAACTGCCAAGATCCGAGAGGAAGTTCTGCAGGGCTATTATGTCACTTCCTCAAGGCACTCCTATTGTCCCATTAATGATTGATTTAGGATGCCGCCCCATCGAAAATCTAGCTAAATTTCGGCCCCTTCTGTTATGGGCGCGCTTGTGGCGAGTTCCGGAGCTCGCCAAATACGCGCAAGGGTTTTCTGAAATTATGGCATCACCAGGGTGGCATAGAATCAAATGGCTGAGAGACATGAAAGCTCTTTTGTTTAACCTGGGCTTAAGCGAAGCATGGATAAATAGAACTTCTCCCCCAAAGGCTACGCTTAAGAACCTTTACTGGAACTGGAACATACTAAACACGACGCGCTACCATGCTCCTTGAGCCTGCTGGGATTATAGGGTGTAATAATTCCAGCAGCTCAGTCTGGCCTAATGGAGCAGGTAGCCTTCAATAGTGAACTACGGTCTTGGTTGTAAGTCACTACTAGGACATGCCACACACATCAGGGCTTGTCCTACCTTATACCTACAACGCACCCTGCCCGCAGGCCTACCGTAGGGGTGACTAACATGTAGTCAAGGGAAGGTTCGGGGGCTGGCAAGTGGGTGCACTTGCCCAGCTATCGTGACAGTACGAGACCGCACGCGGGTTCTGCGGTCGCAGTTCCCAGACACATCTTTACGGCTGCTTCGGTGGGTGGCGCAACCAGCGCTGCAGGCCCACCAGCAGTATTGGCATCTACAAGCCCCGGCACTCTCTAGTGCACTTTACTAGGGACTAACAGTAAATCCAATGAACCAATCATGGATACCAATCGCATGTACAATTTACAGTATGGAGCACTTGCACTGCGGCACGGGTCAGCCGTGGCGCAGTGCCCTGAGTATCGGAAAACCAGCAAAACATCGGAGGCACATCAGCAAAAAGTGGAAGGGAGACTCACGCCAAGGTGCCAGGTCTAACACACACAATATAAAAATCATCTTTCCTAAAAGATGCATTTTTATATTCTGAGTTCATGTATCACCAATGAACTGCCAAGATCCGAGAGGAAGTTCTGCAGGGCTATTATGTCACTTCCTCAAGGCACTCCTATTGTCCCATTAATGATTGATTTAGGATGCCGCCCCATCGAAAATCTAGCTAAATTTCGGCCCCTTCTGTTATGGGCGCGCTTGTGGCGAGTTCCGGAGCTCGCCAAATACGCGCAAGGGTTTTCTGAAATTATGGCATCACCAGGGTGGCATAGAATCAAATGGCTGAGAGACATGAAAGCTCTTTTGTTTAACCTGGGCTTAAGCGAAGCATGGATAAATAGAACTTCTCCCCCAAAGGCTACGCTTAAGAACCTTTACTGGAACTGGATACTGACCCAACGGAGTACCAACTGCTCATTGGGCAGGCTCACGGAGGATTTCCTGAAATTCAAGGACCTACCAATTCAGGAACTCTATTTAGACATCATTGAGAAACCATTTGATAGGGTCCTTTACTTTAAATTTAGAACAGGAACTCTTCCTCTGCATGCTTTTACATCCCAGTGGAAACCACCAGCACAAACTACAGAGTTCTGCCTAGCGTACATATCCAGACCAGAGTCAGTGGCGCACTTTTTGTTTGAATGCCGGGAGTACGTTCTACCACGGAGGAAATGGCTTAAGCACTTGTGCCGCCAGCTGGGGACTAGGCGCCACGAGCAGGCATTACGCATTCTAATGTCAGACTGCCACACCTTGTATGTTTGCACTCTTGCTAAGTTCCTCTCATGGGCTTGGTGTATTCGAACTAAAAGGCTTAAAGCAATTGTTCAATTCATTTTTAATTAATTACTAATGAAATGCTTCTTTTATCTATAAAAACTGAAACTTTTTTAACCAATTTTATTTTAAATTGATGTACTTCCCTTCCCCCTTTTTTCCCTTCTATTTAAATGAATTTATGTATTTTATTGTGTAGCTTTTATGATAACTTTTTATCGAAATAAAGCCTTTTTGACTTGACTTGATATTCTGAGTTCAGGCATGCTAAACGCCATTATTCGATCTTGTCCCATTGGAAATTTATACTTATAAGATGTTATGAATAAATTCCCATTCTATCCTATTGGACGGATAACATTCCAATAGTGAAAAACAAAATTCACTGTTGTTCACTATCAGGACATGTTACACACATCAGGACATGTCCTACCTTTCACACACACTGCACCCTGCACACACAGGTACCTTGGGCCTACCTTAGGGGTGACCTAAAAGTCAGAAAAGGGAAGGTTAGGGCCTGGCAAGTGGGTGCACTTACCAGGTCGACATGGCAGTAGAAACTGCATCCAGACACTAAAGTGGCAGGTCTAAGAACCCTTTGAAAGGCTGCTTGTGTGGTAGCACAATCAGTGATGCAGGCCAACTAGCAGCATTTGACTTACAGGCCCTGGGCACACACAGTGCACTGTACTACGAGGCAATACTTCCTCTCTGTTGGAAGAAAGAGCCGCGTCGAGCGTCCATCATGCTGCACAACTGAGCTGAGAATCCAGGGGGCAGCAGCCAATTTTCATTCAAGGCGTTCGGTACTGCTGGTTCCTAACAATAACGCGAATGAGCTAATTTGGAACTGCTGCAAGGCCCCAAGAACAGGCTGGTGCTGACGCCGGTAGCACAGGGGAAAAAAAATAATTGTCTGGAATTGAGGAGGCCAAAGGGGGTTCCTCGCTGAAAACACAGCAGCTGGGGGTGTGTTACAGCCCAACTACTGCCACTCTTGTGGATAATGAGCACTCAAGTCTAGTGAGACTATTGTGATCAAAACAAGAGATGATTTCTTGTTTTGAAATAGAGAGTGGAGTCCTCGATGTACACGCAGCCAAAAAGAGAGAATAGGGAGGAGAGAATCCGGCTGCATGCAGTGACCTGGAGAGAGGGTCTTGTTTTTTTTCATGACCATATGAGAGAAGACATGTTTTGTTTTGTTGTCTTTTGTCTTCTGAGTAGGGGGGTGTCTGGATTTTGCATTCAGAAGCTGTTAAGGCACAAAAAGGAAAATGAGAGGAGAAATCAAGCTGCACAAAGTGATCCATTGGGGATCCCAGGGAAGTTCAATGTTCAAGGCTCAACAAAGGTATCACAACATCACACCTCTGGTGAGTCTAGGATTAAGGGGTACAATTGATTTATCTAATTGACTTATATTTAATTTGCCCATCAAATGCATTCATCTTCTTTCTAAGATACTTCTAACCAGCATCCTGGGTTTATCTCACTATAGTTATACATTATTAAAAATACAAAAAAGAGACAAACTCTTTAGGAGCGGCTAGCCTTGTAAATTAGAGCACTATAAAGAACAGCCAGGCTGACTTTGCCATAACACCAAGAAGATACAGATGCATTACAGAATATAAGAACTATAAACTAACAGTAGGGGGTAAAGAAGGTCAGAGGGTGAGCTCTAGGCTCCCCCCAGAGAGGAGAGAGCTAAGCTGGCCTTGGAGGCAGTCCGCCTACTGTGGATGTGGCTTGCGACCAGTTTGTGCAAACTCCTACACTTTCACCTAACTAAAACAGCTACAATAAGTCATAAGAAGAAAAAGGCACCACAAGGAGCAAGAAATCACTCAAAAGAGAACATCGCAGTTATTAAATCTCACGCCTCTAGCCAGTTAACTCCATATCCATCCTCATCTATATCTCCATCCCATCTCCTGATAGAGCCAGGTACAGAGCCCTGCAGGTAAGGAAGATTAAAATGGATCTTGTTAAAAGTGCTAAAAAAGACAACCCACCTTGCATGGTTGCAACACTGGTGGCAGAACCTGATCCCAATTTAGTCCGCACAGATCTACTGCCTCCAGGTCACCAGGAAAAGCAACAGGACATGCCTCAGAAAGTAGAAAAGTCAATATATCCTCTCTCTTCTGTAGGAGGGTCAAAGGTGATGCTTCAATGCAATCTCCCAATACTTGGCCCTCCACAATCAATACCTATTTGTGACATAACTTGTGATGTGGGGCAGCTGAATGAAAACTTTCATTAACTCTCAGCTCATTTGACACAGGCTGAGCTCAAGGTATCCTCACTCGAAACAAAACACAACAAAAATGGAAGCAATTTGATAAAATAACCAACTGAACTTGAATATTTGCAACTCAAACTGGATGATATGGAAAATTGAGCCCGATGACCCAATCTGAGATTTACTGGTATACCTGAAGATTAAGAAGTGGGCAAATCACCGGTCCAATTTATAAACAACTTGATTCACAAGACCGTTCTGCCCGAAAGTGCAAAAGATATAGGAGACCTGATGATCAATAGGGCTCATCACATACCAACAAGTTGTCCATCAAATGCTACTTTCCCAAGAACAATACTGGTAAACTTTGGGGATTTCAGAGTCAATGAACAGATTCTATCACAGTAATTCCCACAAAAAATCGTTCACCTCTCCTAAGAACTTTTCTTTCATGATCTACTCAGATATGTCCATTTTTGCTACACAAAGGCGAAGAAAATTTGTAGGCATGATCGACGATTTCAAGCGCCATAATTTGCCGGCTGGGTTAATCCAACAGTCCAAACTTAAAGGTTTGTTTAAAGGGAAATCGCATATATTTCAGTCCGTAGAATGAGTTCGGGAACGGCTTATCTCGCTCAAGGGGGTGGAGGCGAAAGAGGAAATAGCAAGTAGCATTCAGGCCAATAAGAGGAGCAGATATAGAAGTATTAGAAATAAAAGAAGAATATTTTGTATGTTAAAAGTATGTTCCTAAACACGTTAAGTATATTCATTTATATTTATTTCAGTCCGATTTGATGATGATATTCTGGTAGAGGTGGAAGCAGTGGAATCTACAATAAGATTACAAATCAAAAAATCAATAACTGGTCCAAATGGTTGAGCAACTGATGCTTTGTATTGGGTCATGCAATATCAGCGGTAGCAATAATACAACAAAATTAAGAGCCATACTTCAATGGCTAACGGCTAATCAAACGCAGTTGAACCTACTTCAAGACACGCATTTTTTAAAAAGTATGCCCATACCCAAATGGCCAAAATTTATAAAACAGGCCTTTTTGGCCTCAGCAGATGCCGCTGTTAGGGGTATCGCAATTCTTATTGCCTGCTACTATCAAGGAGAAGCTCTCCAGATCATGAGCGATCCCCTTGCCAGATGGGTGATGGGAAATTTAAAATTGGGGGAGCAAACTCTTCATTTACCCAGCTATTACGGCCCTGTGCACATTGAAACCCTAGCACTGGAAAAATAACTGACCTACTAATTCCTCTACAAGGTGCTAATATTATTGGAGGAGACTTTAATTTTATTCAGAATCTAGGATTAGATTACTCTTGAAAAAATAAATACCAAAATAAATTATTAACCGCTAGATACTTGGATAATATGATTCTGGATTTCGCGTTTGCAGATCCTTGAAGGGCCTACCGTACAGCTTGCAAATAATTTACATATTGTTGAAAAAATACAACACAGCATCCAGAATAGATTTCTTTTTAATCTCCCACCAGTGTGAAAAAAGGGAGTCCTGGATCATTCCTGCTCTCTATTATCGGTCCCAGTAATAGAGATCAAGGTAAAAGCTGACTCAAGGGAGCGGCCAGATGGATATTAGACAAAACCTTACTAACGGAAGAGGGCTGGATTAAAAAAAAGCAGACACTACTTATGGAGTTTGCCATTATAAACGTGGGAACAGATAGTCCCTTTGCGGTATGGAACTCTTGTAAGGCTTTTTTTCAGATTGGAGGCAATTTCTCATAAAGCTAGAATTATCAAAGATAAATTCTGAACTAATCTTCAATCTCATTCAGAAATAATGACCCTTAATCTAAACTAGGCTCGTAAAAAAATCAGAGACATTTATGAACATCAGGAAATAATAAATAAAAAACTTGTTCCCAAAATTGGTATGAGGACAGCGAACAAGCTGGCAAGCTTCTGGCAATGTCTGTAAAGAAAAATCTGAATTATGCCATGGTAAAATCCATCTTTGATGGTTAGACAGGTCAAAATGTCCATCAGACGGATGAGATTAATATAGTTTTTCTAATCACACTATGGTTAAACTATATACAACTTCAATACCTACATCATCAGAAGAAATAGACACATGTTTTAATACAATTTTGCTACCTCGTTTAATATCCCTGCAAAAAGGCCAGTTGATAGCACCAATCTTCGAGATGGAGATTTATGGGGCTTTAAAAAACACACCTAGCACCAAAGCTTGTGGCATCAATGGCATACCCATTGAATTCTATAAAATATTCCTGCCATAACTAACACATATATTGCTGTCTTGATATAATACAATCTTAGAAGATTGCCATATTCCAAAGACATTTGTCAAAGCCGTTATAGTTAATTTTTTAAAAAAGGGGAAGTTTCCGAGCACACCCAGATCTTATCGGCCTATTAGTTTACTAAATAATGATTACAAACTATTCACGAAAATCTTGGCAACAAGAATTACCCTAGTTGCTGCAAGTTTGGTTCATGAGGGCCAATGTGGCATTTTACCAGAAAGATTCCTCACCAACAATACAAAGTTTTTAGTTCAGGCCATCAACTTATTTTCAAATAGTAATAAGAAAGCAGCAATTATTATGATTGACGCAGAAAAAGCTTTTCATCAGGTCAATTGGAATATTCTTTTCGTGATATAGTAGAGCCCAGGACAAAACAATAATTAACTCCAATACTGCTGGTATAGTTGAGATCCAAAGAGGTACTCGACAAGGTTGCCCAATGTTGCCCGTTTTATTTGCTGTGTATATAGAGCCATTATCGAATTTGATACACCAAACCACTTAATTAAGCCTCCAATAGTCGGGTACCCAAATTAAAATTATTTGCAGACAATCTAATCTTCTATCTCGAGGTATAAACAACAAATATCAAACAAACATTCAACATGAATAAAACATTTTACAACTTAGGAGGGTATAGAATCAATGACAGCAAATCCAAGATCCTATTATTTAATTGCCATGATCAAATTCTACCCCAGACTCTTCAGATTCGAGTGGCAAAAAATAACCCTGTTCAATACTTAGGTATCTGAGTCACACATGATTTTTCACAACTTTTCGCACTTAATCATACCACAAAGCTTAATAAGGTAAGGAATATCCTAGATAGCTGGCATAACTTTCCCTTATTGATAATTGGAAGAGTAGCATTAATAAAAATGATGGTACTTTGGCTATTTAATTTTATTTTTTCAAATGTCCTTATCAAGATTCCACATAACTACTTCCTAGAAATAGATCAATTAGTGCGGAACTGTATCTGGGTAGGGAAGAAACCACGCACAAAATTGATAAGATCACAATTGAGTCCTGAAGAAGGTGGTTTAGGGCTTCCTACATTTAAAAATACTTCCAAGCTGCCTTGTTAGACTGGTGTGGATGTGTGGCATCATCCCACATTCATTGGCCCAATTTTTATCTTCACCAAATGCTTTTGAAAAAAAATATAGACCTAAAACCCTTTATCAAAATTCCCAAGCTAGCTAAACGCTATAGATATAAGACGCCCTGTATAAGTCATGATAACGTTAAACAATTGAAGGAAGAACATTGATATACACTTTTACATTTACAAACTCAACTAATACACTGTAGGGAACTAGGAGTTGCAATTGATACACCAACATTAAAAAGATGGGAAACGTTGTGAAACGATCAAATAAAAGATCTAGTAATAGAAGGCAAGATGAAGTCATGGGAACAAATCAGACATAAAAAAACTGAAAATGTCTCAATCCTAGTATTTTCCTACCTCCAAATCTCCAGTCTAGTGCAAAAGCTACAACACCCGGAGGGCTCACTTTCCACAACCGTTACACATGCATATAAATCAAACAAAAGACAGGAATTGGGAACTGGTATCATATTCTCCAGCAATAAAGGTATAATCAAATAGCCCAGAGAGCTCTCTTAAAAATTCAGGTGACCACAGGGTGTCATATAGAAGCAGCCTAATGGAGGGATTACAATAAATGGTCTATTAAGGCAATTTGCGGGGTGAATTTTAAATGTATGGCACTCTTCTCCAGATGGCAACTATACTACACCTCCTAGATGTCCCCTCCTAGATGTATTTATCAAAGAGAGTACTTGCTTCATATTTGCTTCTCTTGCCCTAAACTAACTGACTACTGGACTAGGGTCTTTCAGTCAATTAGCTGGCAACTTAAACAGAACATAGAGCCCAATCCTACTGTTCTTTTATTCGGGATCCCAAATCCAACTTTAACGGTTCGACAAAAACAATTTGCTTTAAATGCTTCGAATCTTTAATAGTTAGATCTTTTGTTTTACAAGAATTGGAAATCATCGGATTTACCGAAATTTGCACAATGGGTAGTGAAAATGAGAATCACAAAAGAAAGAGAAAAACTATACACCTTTTGAATAGGATCTATCAAGAAATGTGTACAAATATAGAGGGGCGGACTAGAATCGAATACATGTAGACACAACAATAAAAGCATCAGGTGAAGAAATGGATACGGATAGCTGGCAACAACTATACCTATTCATTATATATGTCAATACGGTCCATTTGTCATACTTTACATATATTTATGATACATAAAGACTTATCTGCAGCAACAAGATTCCTTTTTTTTTAAAATATTTTTTATTTGCATCAAATGAACACAAAGAAAAAAGTCATAATAAACAAAAATCACATTTAAGCATTACATTGATCACAAACAATAATGAGGTCATATAGAAAGGAAAAAAAAGGCAGAAAAAAAAGAATTTAGAAAAAAAAAGAAAGAAAAAGAAAAGATGCTAATATTAAGACATAAATGCTCCCCGGATTTTGTCAGTTTTTCGTTTAGCCCGAAGGCCCTTTGAGGTAGCAAGGGTGGACTCCATAGCATAAATTTCTTTAACAAAGCCATTCCATAACAGTTGGTGAGTTTTTCTGGATCCAAGCTCTAGCAATAATAAGTCTTGCACACGTAATTAAAATGTCATTAAATGCATTGAAGCCACCACATATACCAATCAGTACATCAGTTGATGAAAAAGAGATAGGTTGAGTAAGTCTGTCCGAGACCACCTTAAGTATACCATTCCAGTAATCATTAAGCATAGGACAAGATAAAAACATGTGAACGATATCAGCCCCGCTTAGATCGCATTTAGGGCATTTTGTGCGTTCACTAAAGTTATTATTCCTTGCCCATTTAGGAATTCTCACTGGGGTGTGATATAGTTGACATATAGTTTTAAACATTTGCAATTTAAGGCTAGAAGAATGAACTGACATATTTAAGCTCTTAAAAGATAAAGTAATTAAATCAGGTGGTACATTTGAGGTTAACCTTCTATTCCATTTCTCAGTTAGTTTTATGATATCACTAGTATTAAAGTCCAAGAATAGCTTATATCCTATGCTAATCAGAGCTTGGTCTGATTCTCTGTAAATATAGTTCCAAAAGTCAGAGTCTATTACCAAATTAAGTTCTAATTTCTTCACTAAATAATCTTTAATCTGATAATATTTAAACCTAGCCAGTTCTGATAAGTTATAGCATTGCTTTATTTTTTCAAATGTCATAAATCCTTGATGGTCATACAAGTCTCCCAGGAGTTTAATACCAGATTCTAAATATACTCGACATGTTCACTCCTGAGAAATTGAAGGAAATCCTGGGTTACCCCAGAGAGGTGTTTTATAATGAAGGTGAGAAACATTACATTTCATCATGATAGAACGGCAGATATTAACAGTATCTCGTAATGTCTTAAATTTAACCCTTTTGAAATAATTAGGGTCATTTAATCTGTAAATAAACATATTAGCATCTTGTCCGAGCAGAAATTTATGAAAATACAAACATTTATCAAGAATTGTTAGGCTACGAAAACGAGTCAAACAAGCCGACCAATAATAAAGTTTGAAATCCGGAAGAGCCAGGCCTCCTTGACTAAAAAGAAGTTTAAGTGAGGAGACTGCACGTCGAGCTTTTTTATATCCCCATATAAAGCTGCTAATAATACCTTCTAGTCTGATAAAATAAGAGTTATTAACACGTAAAGGAATTGCACGAAATAAATATAAATATTTAGGCAGGATTTTCATTTTAATTAAATTTATACGCCCAATGATATTAAGGGGAAGTTTGTGCCATTTTTTAAATTGCATTGCAGTCTCTTTTAATAATATTTCATAATTTAGAGCCACAACAGAGTCAATATCAGAAGAAATTTTAACACCTAGATACGTTGCGACCCCACAAATGCCTGGAGTAGAAGCAGGAAGATGGTGATTCGCAACAATTTGAGTTTTAGTGGTATTAAGTTTGTATCCGGAAACTGAACCGTATACACCTGCTTCAGTTAGAATACCTTTCAAAGCTTGGGGCACATCCGAGGAAAACACTGCTACGTCATCCGCATATACAGTCATGTCCAGCTTATTTAAGCCATTAAAAAAAGGATTGATTAAAGCCTGACGTTGGAGTGCAATTAAAAAGGGTTCCATACCCAAAGCAAAAAGCAGGGGTGATAAAGGACACCCCTGTCTTGTCCCCCTCTTAATTGGAAACATAGAAGAGTATTTCCCCATATAAGATACTTTACCCATTGGATTATCATAAAGTGATTGAATCCATCTCAAAAATTGGCCGTTAATGCCAAATGCCTGTAAAGCTGCCCATAAAAACCCCACCCCACTCGGTCAAATGCTTTTTCTGCATCTAGTAAAATCAAACCGAGTGGGGCGGACTGAATCCGTGCAGCGTCGAAAGCAGAGATGGCCATATTAATATGCGTGGTAGTATCGCGTTTTGGTATGAATCAATGTTGCTGGAAAGATACGAGCTGAGACATAACTGGCGCAAGCCTAATAGCCAATATTTTAGCAAAGATTTTGGCATCGCTATTAATAAGCGAAATTGGTCTATATGATCCCCTCTCTTGAGGTACTTTACCCTTTTTTAAGAAAAAGATGATTTGAGTTAAATTCCTAAATTTAGGTTCTTGTTGTCCATTGCCAATAGCCCGAATCACTTCCATTAATAAAGGTATCAGATCCTCAGCGCAACATTTATATAATTCCAGAGAAATAGAATCCTCCCCTACTGCTTTCCCTGTTGCTAAGGAGTTAATAGCATCCCTAATTTCCATTGCTGTAATGTCTTCCTCTAGTTGTACTGTTTGTTCTGGTTTTAAAACATTCACTGTGTTAAGTTCTATATAGTTTTTAATGCTATCTTCCGAGGTTGTAATTTCTGGTGTATATAAAGCTTGATAATAAGAAGCAAATTGTAGCAGTATTTATTTAGAGTCGCTAACCAGTTGATTATTGTCTATAAGCCAAAAGTTTTCATATTGATCAAGTTGATATTTTTTTAGTTTATTAATACTTTTAGCTCTGAGAAGATCTTTTAATGCAGCTTTAAGTTCGATTAGTTTAAAATTAAGTATATCTGAGATCGGTGCCCTATCAGACAAAGCCTCTGATAGCTGGAGCTCAATGTCTCGTATTTCACCAAGCCTTTTCTCATTTAAAATTCAATGTTCTTTATTTTGCCGCCAAATATATTGCTGTGTGAATCCACGTATGCCAGCTTTACAGGCATCCCATACTATCAAGGGTTGACTAGACTGAATATTTATATAAATGAATTGTTTTATATGTTCTTTAAGTTGACTCACAAACCCAGAATCAGTAAGCAAATATCTTGGAAATGAGAAAAGACATGGAGAAGATTCTTCAGCTGTAATCTCGAAAGTTAGAGAAATTGGATTGTGATCTGAAGTTACCCTTGGGTAAATGGCCATTGAGCAGTTACTAAGACTGAGGACAGAGTCTGAAACCCAGATCATATCTATGCGTGAGCATAACTTATGGGCTGCCGAATATTATGTATAACCCGCTAGTTTATGATTTAAACATCTCCAAGAATCTTTCAGAAAATGAGTAGTTGCTAGATCCAAAATTGCAGCTCTAGTTTTCCGCATTCTCTGGAAGGAGTTTTTCCTAGTTGTGTCTAAATTATAATTCATAATACAGTTAAAATCGCCCAAAACAATATATTCCCCTTCCCATCCAAGCAATTCTATATTAATCTGATCAAAAATATTTGGTTCATCTTGATTTGATGCATAAATCCTACATATTGTATATTTTCGACCTTCCAGCTTTATCTGAGCTATAGCCCATCTACCAGCTTTGTCAGTTAGTGTCTTGAGTATCTCGCCCTTCAAGCCATTTTGCTTTAAAATCGCCACCCCTCGAATTGAAGCATTAAATTTAGTACAAACTATTATATCACATCCTAATTGTTTCAACAAATGCTTATCTTTGTAAGGTATATGGGTTTCAGTAATTACCACAATTTGAGGATTATACATCTTCAGCTCTTCATACACAAGGCTCCTCTTTGTTCTATTGTTTAAGTCTGAAACATTCCAAACTAACCATTTTATACGATGCATTTCAAATGATAAATATCCCTATCTATATGACCTCCATAGCCAGTTAAATCATTTTTATAATTCTTATTATTTTTATATATTTTGTGTCTTTTGATGCATTTTTTTCCCCCAAACATATCTTCCTCTTCTTCACCCCACACTACACACCAACCACCCCCCACCCAATAGTTACCTGCTGGTCCCCCCGTTAGATCGACTGCCGCTATTCTGGCAGCCATTGAGCGGATTTAATCGCTTATAGGATCCAAGCATTCAATATTGATCAAAACAACAAAAAAAGGACCATACTTCATAGTGATCACTGTCTAATATATACCATAGCTACACAGGCAAAAAGACAGTCTTAGTCTAGCAAGAAATTAGAACGAATAACAATAAAGCAAGAAAAATATGTAAGCATAGCATTGGTCAATAACTTAATCATTTCCCCGATCGCCAAGAGGCAATAGCAGTATCAACCTCATTTACTTCCAAGAAAAAATAGGAACGGCCATTTTTGATTACTTTCAGTTTTGCAGGTTCCTGTAAAAAAGCTTGACATCCAAGCTCTTTAATCGGATCAATAAATTGTTTCAATTTCCAACGTCGTTCCAAGGAAAGTCTGCTTAAATCAGATCTAACAAAGAAAATGGTTGAATCAATGGTAACTGGAGTGTTTGGCCGTGCTTTTAGTGATATAGCTTGGCGCAGCAAATAGTTGCCTATATAAATCAAAATTGGTCGTGGGAATTTACCACTCTTATCCCTTTGAACTAGGGGTAGTCTATGAGCACGCTGGATCTGAGAATCCCAGTCCCAATCTGATAAATCAGGAAAAGCCTTTTGAAATAATTGAGTAATATATGCTCTCGGATCTGCTCCCTCGGCTCCTTCTGCAATACCAAAAACACGTAGGTTCTGCCTCCTTTGTCTGTTTTCTAAATCTTCGAGTTTGGCTTGCATCTGAAGAAGTTGAGAGGCATGTTTGTTCACAGCTATTTCAGAACGTTGCGATTTTTCCTTCGTTAGAACCACTCTTTGTTGTAATTCCTCTATATCTTGGGACACAGCCCCCAATTTACAAGCCATCTCTTGCAGTGTAGTTTGAGTTTTGTTATTGTCTTCCCTCATCTGCTGATAGTGAGTTTTGGCTTCCTGTTTCTGTTCATTTAAGAGCTGTAATATTGTCTGAAAGGATGCAGATACCTCCCCTTGAGGAATCCATTCTGTTGATGCAATAGAAGAAGAAGAATGAGCTGGATCCTCCGGAATTATTTCTTTTGTTAGCTCTACTATTGGGGCTGGGTCAGTGCCACCTATTGATGCTCTATAAGTACTAGCTATATCTTGAATTGTATTATTGCTATTACTATTTGATGAAGAAGTAGGGGTATCTCCCATAAATGTCGTTGGTGATACAGAGGGGTGCTGGTGATCCGATAGTGTAGAAGACATAATTTCCTCAGATGGTTTTGTAAATTCTTTACCAAAGCCAGATAGATCGTGTCCTTCCATTAAAGCCTTCGCCTTTGTAGTAATCTGAGTGAGAATGGGTGCTACATTTGAGATTTGATTAGAGTCCGTTAGTCCAAGTATATTTACCATAGTATTAGCAGTGCTTACTTCTTCGGTTACAGTAACTTGGTCATTAGGGCTGTTACCTGACAGTCTCATAGCCATTGATTTAACACCGCCCTTAGCCTGCACCCATTGTCTAATTGGACTATTCTCTGCTATCGCTTTCATAGTGCTTGTCTTAGATTTGCTAATAGTTTTTTTGACTTTATTCTTATTTTTACCCTTCAGTTTTTTAGTATTGATAGCTTTGTCTTTATCTTTAATTGATCTTAAAGCTGTATTATTCATCTGTCTCAGCACCATGAGTATTATCAGTATTTTCACCTCCCTCAGCCGCTCCCTTGTCTTGATTTAGAAGAATATTAGTCATTTCAGACTGAGTGGGGTTCATATTGGTATTGGTATTAATTACCACGTTCACAATCTGAAGCTCTGAAGTTTCATTAGTTTCACTAGACAGTGTACAAGAACCAGTAGCTAAGCCTGTAAAATTTTCATGTGCATTTACATTTGCAGTCGTTTTTATCACAGGTGGATTATTTAAAGTACCGTTGCTCTGACCTACTGCAGTGAAACTGTGGCACGTTGTCTCAGGCACTATTAATTGGATACTAAAAAACAACGGGTATGTGGAGGGTCGGAGGGGGAATATTTAGTGACCTTCCTGCTCGCTCCCCTATGCCTAGATACAAAACACAAAAAGAGCAGGTAAGGTCTACACATGATGTGTATCTACAATAGTGACTGGGCGGCAATGTTGGTGCACGTATGAGACACAGGGTCTGTCAAAACAGGTTACTAAGGGTCACATAGAGGGACTAGCAAAATTCCCATCAGACCACCCATGTGGCGGAGTTTGCGTCATATGGGAACTGTTGATCAGCCTGTCCCAAATCCGACCAATAGTGTCAATAAGGGAAAAAGGTTGTCAAAGGAGTCGACCTCTTGTGACACCAAAAAGTATTATGAATAGACAGAGTGCAGTGCTCAACAAAAAATGGTTTGTATAAAATTAACTACCAGGACACCAAGAAAAACTTAACATAAAGGGCCAAGTGTCAATATTAAAAACACGCCGAGTAGTGATGCTACCCATAGGCGCTAATAAAATGTGGTCGACATGTTTCAGCTCTCAGAGCCATTGGCTCAGCTTTCTTCAGGACCTTAAACAAAATAATAGCTACTGCAATTTACATGTGGTGTGTATAACTAACAAACAAATTTTTGATTGTTGATACATAATTACAGAATTACATAACACCAGAAAGTGGTATACTTAAATGTCCACTGGATGGAAAAAGATGTCATCTTCCTGTCAAGTGAAGAAAAAACACATAATAGTATGGCAGACAGCACCCTTAGCCCACACGACCACCCTCAACGCACACGCAGAAACAATGCAGACACACTAGCAGAAATAATTTAATTTATATTCTGCAATCCAACAAGCATATTAGCTTCAATCACTCAGAGGCATTTCCTCTCGGTGATACTCACCCAGCTTTGTGTGGGTGACGACCTCACCTCACCCGGCAACCGCTCGGGGGAATGAGGCCCCGCTCTAAAGTATAGAAATACAAGACACAGTAAGCACACAGCTTTACGGTATCTAACCCAATGGTTCTATACAAATAACCTCACTAGTGTGTGCTAGTACGTAAAAAGTGACACCGAGCGGTTGCCGGGTGAGGTGAGGTCGTCACCCACACAAAGCTGGGTGAGTATCACCGAGAGGAAATGCCTCTGAGTGATTGAAGCTAATATGCTTGTTGGATTGCAGAATATAAATTAAATTATTTCTGCTAGTGTGTCTGCATTGTTTCTGCGTGTGCGTTGAGGGTGGTCGTGTGGGCTAAGGGTGCTGTCTGCCATACTATTATGTGTTTTTTCTTCACTTGACAGGAAGATGACATCTTTTTCCATCCAGTGGACATTTAAGTATACCACTTTCTGGTGTTATGTAATTCTGTAATTATGTATCAACAATCAAAAATTTGTTTGTTAGTTATACACACCACATGTAAATTGCAGTAGCTATTATTTTGTTTAAGGTCCTGAAGAAAGCTGAGCCAATGGCTCTGAGAGCTGAAACATGTCGACCACATTTTATTAGCGCCTATGGGTAGCATCACTACTCGGCGTGTTTTTAATATTGACACTTGGCCCTTTATGTTAAGTTTTTCTTGGTGTCCTGGTAGTTAATTTTATACAAACCATTTTTTGTTGAGCACTGCACTCTGTCTATTCATAATACTTTTTGGTGTCACAAGAGGTCGACTCCTTTGACAACCTTTTTCCCTTATTGACACTATTGGTCGGATTTGGGACAGGCTGATCAACAGTTCCCATATGACGCAAACTCCGCCACATGGGTGGTCTGATGGGAATTTTGCTAGTCCCTCTATGTGACCCTTAGTAACCTGTTTTGACAGACCCTGTGTCTCATACGTGCACCAACATTGCCGCCCAGTCACTATTGTAGATACACATCATGTGTAGACCTTACCTGCTCTTTTTGTGTTTTGTAACTATTAATTGGATCCCATCGTTTGCCAACATTTTATCTTCTGTATTACCTTGAATTCCTGCTTGTTTCTCTTGCTTACCGGGGTTCAGTTTGTCCAGATCCAGAGCAGGAGCCGGAGCATTGTTAGCAGATGACGACTTTTTATTGGAAATTGAGTCATTTGTTAACAACACTGGCATAGGTGCCGGCGTTACCGTTGTTTTCCCGGTCGTTGCTATAGTCCGGGTAGTCCGTGCGGGAGGTTTCGGCGCCATTCCAAGAAGATTCGCCCTCACTGTCGGCGTTGTTGGTATCACGGAGAGTCGTTGAAGCAGCCGCAGACCAAACCAATTGACCGCCGTACAACCCTTCGTGGATTCAAGGGTTAAGCGCTGTAGTCTAGCGGAGCGTAGCAAGCTCCCTACTCGGCTCTCGATCAGCCGAAATTGCAGCATTCGGCGTCCCGGTAAGCACCAGTCAAGCTCTCCGTTTGTTGGAAGCAATATTTTTCGGCACCAAGCAGCGTTATACAGCGTTATGCAGCGTAGGGTAGCAAACCAGGATTTATCAGTTCGCATCCATTTAGTGTTTAAGAATTATGCTCGCACCAGCCCGGACCCGTTCAGCGTTCCTCCGCTCCGGCGGTGTCAATCCCCCATCTTGGACAGTCAGAGTTTCCTCGCAGCAACAAGAATCCCGAATATATTATGTATGCCAGTAAACTATACTGTTTTACTAGTATATTTAGAAAAGAAAGAGAGGAGAGGAAAGAGGGAAACAAAAAAAAAACTTTTTGAACCCATATATAGATGTCCATCCCAAAGCATTGAATAATTGAATTGTACATAATTATTACCAGCGTGCAGAGGTCTTATAATGGAGTTTGCCACAACAAGGATAAACCATGGCACGGAAACAAAACACAGAGGATACCATGCGGCAATGAGTGGTGGGGGCGGGCCCTAGAACGAGTGACGCCATAGCGCTGACATGGGGAGGGCGGAAAGCCCATTAGACACAAGAATTGGTTTTATTTTTCAAATAAAAATGAAGGACTGGGGCTGCTGACCCAGGGTGTTTACCCCAGATCTGCCCACTAGACTCCAGGGATTGTTTTTCAAAATACAAAGATAGGGGTGGAGGCTGGTCAAAAGGGCATGGACATGACCCAACCCTCAATATATGTAGAATAGTATTTCTGCTTCCCAGGTGGACAAATAGGATTACCCTCGATTTGCCCCCAAGGATAACAGCCCATTGGACACCAGAGTCAGCTTTTTTGTAAACAAAATTTAGGCATCAGGACTGCCCACCATGGCATGGCCATGACCCCACCCTCAATATATATGGAACAGTCTTTCTGACCCCCAGGTGGGCAGAGGGGGTAAATAGCCCTGGTGTGATCTCCCAGGGTGGACAAAAAGCCCACTAGACACCAAGGATTTTAAAAAATAAAAATATTTGGGTGGGGGATGCCCACCAAGGCATGGCCAAGCCCCAGCTCAATATATATAGATTGTTCTCTCTGGAGTCCCAGGGGGGGGGAATTGAGGGATTATACCCAATTTGCCCCCTGGACTCGGGAAGCCCAGTAGACACCTGGGAAAATAAAAAAAATAAACATAGGGTTTGAGGCTGCCCAACATTGGAGTGGCCATACCCCACTCCAGAAATGGCACAGACACTCTTTCAGCCCTCTGGGGTGGCAGATTGGGGGGTGTTTAACCCCAATCTGCCCCCCAGGGAACATAAAGTTAACTACACATCAGGGGGAAAAAACATAAAGGTAGGGGCTCCCAAAATGTGCATTCCTATGTTCCACACCCCAAAAAAAGGACTCAATAGTCTTTTTGCATCTCCTTGGAGGCGGATAGGGCATTTATCCACAGTTTGCTTCCCCTGGGGGCATACAGCCCACTAGGAAAAAGGGATACATTTATGCAGGATTGTTTTGGGGGCATGCCCCCTGGGGTATGATCCCATGCTCACCCTACCCTAGGGACCAATAGGCTTTCTGCCCCCAATGGTATAAATAGGAGTATTAAGTGTGCCCTATGCCCCCTATTGGCGGGGGCATAGGGCACACTAAACACCAGGGATTTTGAAAATGGGCCAAAACAAACAAAAGGAGGTGGCAGCCTATTCTGGATTCAAACCATTCCCCTACCTCCAAAGGGGCAATAGTGTCTTTCTGCTCCCCCAGGGTCAGATAGGACTTTTGTACTAATGGAGGAGGTTGACCCAAATCTACGTGATGAGTAGAAATTCCACTACACATCAGGCATTTTTCATTTGGAGCAAAAGAAATGGGTGTGTGCATTGCACCCTAGCATTCGCCACACCCCATCCCATAAGGGAAAACTCAGTCTTCCTGCCCCCCCCCCCCGGGTTAAAAAGCCCAGTGTAAGGCAGGACTTTTTTTGTTAATAAAATAATGGGGTGAGTGTGGCCCATCCTGATATGAGGACAAACCCTTGCCCCTAAGCATCAACAGTATTTCTACTCTCCTGGGGACTAGAAGATCCCTCCCCAGAGGCAAGAGAGAGGGCATTTGATTCTTTTGGGTGTTGTTTTTACATATAGCCCAGGAGAGTGGGGCTAAATCCCAATATCCTTACACTCTTTGTGTTTAGGTAGGCTGCCACCTTCAGAAAACTACCATACCCAGACAATTTGGGAAACTATACATGGAGTCCAGTGTGGTATGCTTCACATGGATACCATGAACTTCCTACCCACTTAACCCTGAAAACCTCAAACTTTGCCTAAAATCACACATTTTCCTTGCATTTCCGTGATAGAAAGCTCCAAAATAAGTAGTAATTCCCAGCAATGCTAACCCTCAGCATTACCCCACTTATATCAATAAAAATGCTATTTTACTTGTGTGCCTGGGCCTGGTACACACAACAGGAACAAATCAAACCAAGGTCAATAGGAGCTCTTGCAAGGGGACTTACATTGAGCTCAGTTTGATCAATTTATGTTACTTTAGTGCCTTTTGTGTGGTGTTTAGGCCCAACCACATTAGTGGGGTACCATTCTTATTGGGGGACATGTTGCAACTCACAGTAGTAGGACATTTGTAGCTCCCTGCAGATTCCAGAACTTTCCAATGCAGAAATGGAATGGAAAAATGTTTTTTGCCAAGGTTTCAGGCGTACAGGAGATTCTGGGTAAACAAAACCTGGTGAGAGCTATGCAAGTCACCCTCCTTGGATTCCCCCAGGTGTCTAGTTTTTAAAAATGTACAGGTTTGCTAGGTTTCCCTGGTGCCAACTGAGCTAGGGCCCAAATCTACAGCTACCCAATTTGCAAAAAAGGGTCAGTTTTGAGTGGAAAAATGTGATGTATCAAAGTTGTGTTTTGGGCCATTTCCTGTTCTGGACACTAGGCCTATCTATAGGCCTAGGCAGTGAAATCCGCTCCGTTCTCAGAGTTTGAAGAGTTTTCTGCACTCACATGGAGTGCAGAAAACACCGCTCTGCATAGTACAGGGACGTTTTTTCCCCGCTCGTGCTCGCGAACAGTAAGTTGGCTAGCGTGAGCTGCCACACGGGTACAATTTCTACCTAAGCAGCAGGAAGATCACTACAAAAGGCAGTTCACACTGCACTCCGCCACTTGTGGAACTCCGCCCAGACATGCCCATCTACACAAGTGAAGAAGAGCCATGTGAGTCACTCCACCCTAATTTACCCCTACATCTAGTATTGCACACGTTTACTATTTTTCCCTAGGTGCCAGCTGAGCTAGGACCCAAAATCCACAGCCACCCACTTTGCAGAAAAGGGTTTCCTGCCATGGGTACCAGGCCTACCCATTCAAGTGAGGTACCATTTTTATTGGAAGGCATATGGGAGCATGGAATAGTAGAATATTTGTTTTCACTGCATTTATGCCTTCCAATTGGGAATTTAATTGCGGATGAAGAACTCATGTCCCACCAGGAATTTACCCAGACCCACAGGTTGCCAGGTTCCTTCTTTACAACACATGCTAATATATCCTGATATGTCCATAAACACTGGGCACCAGCTGGGATAGAACCAGACACATACTTCCTCATTCAGGTAGTAAACAAAATGTGTACCGGCAGGCACTTGGACGAATGGCTGTACAACGGCCGAAGAGTAAACTTGCACGTCTCACTGACACCCTTCAGGACCAGGTGGAAGGAGGACCTTGGTCATGGCCTGCATGATGAAGAATGTTGTTATCTAATGAAATATCCCAACAAGATATCCCATAATTCCCGGTTCAAATGTATTCAGTTCTCCCGACTACATAAAACTTACTTCATGTCTCAGAAACTGCACAAAATATTCCCCACAGAACTCCTCCGACTGTCCCAGATGCAACACAGGCTCAGCGGACCTACTTCAAATGCTATGTTCTTGCCCTTCCCTGAAAGCCTCCTGGGCTAATGTCCGTTTGGCCCTGGTAGACCTGGCAGGAGTCCCCATTGGAACACAGTGGAGCACTATCTCCTGGGCCTATACCCGGGACTTAAGCATTCCAAAACCCTAGCATGCTTCATAGACCTGGTCCTCCTACTGGCTAAGTGACAGACTAACAGGAGCTGGAGCTGGAGATCCCCTGGGTCCCCATACATTGGGGTACGGCTGAGAGCCTTGCGCTGCAAAGGGAGGAATATTGTGGGCTTTGGAGGCGACCCATTGCCTTGACATTGTGCACCCTAGGAAATTGTTCAAATCCCAGACCACCCACAAATAGAGACCTGGTGGTGTGGACTGGGACTCCCGCTGGTGGAAACTCTAAATACCCCACTGGCATTTCATTGTGTTTGTCATCCGGGCACTGGGTCAGCTTTCAGTTTTCATGTGGGCACTCACGCAACCTAACCTGGATTAATGGGATTCGCCTTCTGCCCTCCCTCCCCTCCCAGAATACAACTGCAATATCTGTATACTATCACTTCACACATGGCATTATATAAGTTGAAGGTAGGGTCAGGGGTCTGGTATTGTTATTTATTGGTAAAGCATTCCTTCAGAAATTATGTCTTTCAAGGATTTCATTTATGCCGGTAATTAAATCACATTCCCAGATATGTGATGATTAACATATAGTTTGATATGCAGACCCTACTGCTTATATTTATTTATCCATAAAATCTACATTAATATAACTGTTTCCGGCTGTACTTTAACTCTTTCCAAATATGACAAAACTCAATAAACTTTGTTAAAAAAGTAATAAATTATGTCTTCCAGTGTGTAAGAAAGAAAACATTTTTAAAAATACCCTTTAAATCATATGTAGGTATGGTGACATAAAAATTCAGAGATGTACAAACAACCACGGCTCCTAAATTCCTTATGTTGCGCCTATTTCAGAAATATGCAGGTTTCCTTGGCACCCATTTTTCCCTTTACATATTTCACCATATGGGTTAGTACACAATGAACAACCATTGTACAGTGCAGCTCAGATGTTGGCACTGGGCACTTTGGGTTCTTGGACAACCTACAACCCCTATATATCCTCCTAAATAGAAGATTCCAACAGAAGTAACGGTATATTCATTTTGTAAATTGGCCATCGTGGCAAAAATTTACAGATGAAAAGGTAGTCACAAATAGGTTTTTTCCTACTCATTTTCCATATTTCTTATTTCAACAGTTAGTTTCTTTGGGAAAACCTTGAGGGATCTACACATGTGACTTTTTGCTGAATTCAGAATTTTGACTACTTTTAGAAATCTGTAGCTTCCCTGGATCACCCATTAGGTTCACCCTTGAATCCACCACAAACTAAAAATAGGTTTAGAGCACAAAAAATAGGTAAAACGGGTTCTTTAAAAAACGCCGAAACTGTTGGGAAAAACACAAAGAAAACTAAAAAATCAACAAACATGAAACTTTCAATAAACAACACATTATCTACTAAATCAGTAAAGGCGAGGCCGTTTTAAGATGTTCAGTACTTGGATTTGTGGCCCTGCGCAAACACCATAAGAAGTGGTAATTCTTTTTTGATTTCATTGTTCATTGTGGATGCACGTTTATACATATTTTTCACAGCCGTTAGAGGTTTTTTTTCTATAAAGAACTAGTCAAATTGAGCCTCTGGTCTTGAATGACAATTTAGCTGGAAAGTTAAAACCTTTTTGCATTGGAGTTCCTTATGGATTAAAAAATGAGCTAGGGCTAAGAAGACTGCTCAGATTTCTAGACAGGAAACAGGTCTGTGAAAAGGTTATTTGGAAACAGTAGGAGATACATACTGAATGTACATTATTCAGTATATCACTCATGCAGACTTTGAGACATTGGGTGGTTGGTTGATTGAGTTGCAACCCTGCTCAGTCAACAGCCATAATCCCTGTCAAGGTAAACCTCAAAAGTCACTAAATTAATCTGTGCTTAACCCACTGGTTGTTTGGCACAAAAGCATTCAGGTATAACTTAGAGGCCAGGTGTAAAGTATTTGTGCAATACAAACAGTAATAAAGGGCAAACACAACAAAATTTAAAATTGCGCAACAATTTAGAAAAGTAGAGTAAAATGTAATACATTATTTTATACCAAAACAACAAAATTTCAATCAGTTGAACACGAGCTATCAATTAAAAAAAATTAAGGTTAAAAATAGTGCCTCAATGATCAAAGAGCCAACCATGGACATCCAGTCGCGGAAGACCCGGTCAAAGTGGAAAAATATGGCTGACTGCGATGGAGTGCGAGTTGGATACAAAAAGTGGATTGGAACCGGTCAGCGCATACCTTCAGATTTGGAAGAAATTTTGACAAAAATACTCTGAGACAGTAGACGGTCAGAGAGGCAGGCGCTGAAGGTGGTGTTTGAGGCGGAGGTGTTTTCATAGGGGAGCTGCTGGATGATGTCACAGTGAAGTATTCCGCATTTGGACTTAGTCTCTTTTTTTGGAACTGGAAAATCTCTAGCTGCAGGCATTAGCCAATGAGAGTTCTACAAGGCCAGATAGCCCTTTGGTGAAGGACCGCTGAGTGGGGTTTGTTGCTGTGGAGAAGAACATAGCAGGAGCTGCTGCAACGTCAGGCTATCCTGAGGTGCTCATGAGCAAGACAAACTACAGACATAATAATTATTACCCCAAAACACAAACAAAACTAAAAAATCAATAAACATGACACTTTCAATTACCAATACATTATCTACTATATCAACGAAGACGAGGCCGTTTTAAGATGTTCAGTGGTGGCGTGACTTGGCGCCCGTTGGTGATGCCCTTGACTAATTTGCATACAGCCAGGTTCTGAAACTGGGATGGTGCAGTGAGCTAAAAAACGGTGTTGGATCTAGCCCTGATCTCTTGACTGGGTGAGAGCTTTCTGCTTAATTCAGAGACTCTGTCCCTCACCACCCCTTGTTGTAAATACGTTGGTGATGGCGGCATCTGCGTGAGGCTCCGAGAGGCTCCGGGGGATATTATTGTCTCATACGTCTCTTCCTGCCGGGAAACGGTATTCACGCATCGGAACGACTCCAGTTGCCTTTCCACTGAGCATGGACCTTCCGCCTGCACATTTGGTGATGTATCCTGACAAAATGCGCTGCGAACAGATCGCCGGCGGCGCGGCCGCCATTTTAGAGGCTGCTGCCGAGTGCGCATTTTCATCATAACAGCGGCGCTCTGAGTCTTTGGCGTGCTGCAGGAACACCTATTGCTCACACGGGACTTGGAAGCTCTTTTGTGATACATTGCTGCAATATTTGGTCACTTATGCAATGCGGTGAGTTTTTTTCTCAGTTCAGCCGCCATTTTATGCCCTGCAGAGCTTGTCTCCTCTCACTATTACATTAATGAATTTCCGAATGCCGTAGCTTGCTCCTGCACGGACTTTGCGTCATCTCATGAAAATTAGCTCCCATATTGTTTCTTTTGAGCCCTGAAATTTTGTTTTTGCCCTCTTGTTGCAGCAGACTACTGTGCTGGACACTTCGTTATAATTGATTCACCTGCCTCACCTTTGCCTCAGCCTGCTTGCTTTCTGCCACCCGGTTGTTCTCCTATTTACCATTCACGCCTTCATTGACGCTTGCTGGTCTGGTTCTGCTGGTGAGGTCGGGATGTTCATCAGTTGTGAACCCATATAGGGTGTTTTTTTCTTTTTTCTTAGCGTTTTTCTGGATTAAGTTTTGTCACCTTCAACAGTGCCTTTCTGGACTATTTCCTTTTCTTCAACTTCATGCTTTTGTACACCCGTTTGTGTTGAAGTCTTTTTGTTAAGCGGACATTGCGCACTTTGTGGGTTGTCACAGTTCCCTATATCTTATATGGGACGACTTAAAACTATGTCACGCATGCACTCCAAAACCACGACGAAGGTGGCTTATGTGAAAAACTCTAAAGTGTTTTCGGCCTTATCTAAACTAGAGGATTCTCTCACTTTGTCTGGCTCTGATACTACCATTGATCCTTCCCAGTCAGCATCGGGGAAAACTAACATTAAGAGACTGAAAAAAGATCCTCCCTCACCTCTCAAGTCATCTCCACCTGTCTCAATGGAGCTCTTGCTGGAAGAGATAAGGGGCCAGATGTAGGTGGCCATTTACCGGCAGGTTACGGCCGTTTTCGGCCTTACCGACCGGCAAATGAGTTTTTGGGATGTAGGGGTCCAATTTTACCGAATCTGTAAATTTACAGAATCAGTAAATTTACCGATTAGGTAAAATACCGAATCGGTATTTTTACCGATTCGGTATCTTCTAGATGTAGGTGGGACTCTTCTGAGTCCCAAAGGCATTTTAGATTCGGTATTTTACCACCCAATCCAATTGGGTGGTAAAATACCGAATCCAGGTGTGCATGCACATGTGTGCATGCACACCTATGCCATGTGACAGACAGACATGCCATTAGGGCATGTCTGTGTGCCACATGGCACACATGCCTGTATTTGGGGTGCTAGAGGGTGTCAAAGTGACACCCCCTGCACCCTTGCTGGAATCGGTATTTACTGAATCGGTAAATACCGATTCGTTAATGCCCATTGATTCCTATGGGCTTCAATGCCCATAGTAATCAATGGGCAATACCGAATCGGTATTTACAGAATCGGTAAATACCGAATCTTAACGATTCGGTATTTACCGATTCTGTAATACCTACATCCCCCCCCCTTCTATTTTACCACTTCTTAAATACCGAATCGGTAAAATCCGATATTTAAGAAGTGGTAAATAAAATTACCTACTTCTAGGTCAAGATCCTTTTGTCCTTTTCTGGAGGAAATCGGGACTCTCCGTCCTTTCATGGAGGAAACCAATGTCAAGCTTCAGGCTCTTATGGACAATTGGTCACAAATTGAAACCAGAGTCTCTTCAGTTGAGCAGTCTGTTGCCTCATTTCAGGAAACCCATTCTGCGGTTTCCCACTTAACCTCACAGGTTGGTGCCCTCCAGAAGCAGGTGGAGGAGTTGGAAAATAGAAACCGACGGAACAATCTTCGCATTTACGGATTGGTTGAAGGTCTTGAGGGTTTGGATGCAGTCAATTTTTTTCGGTCTTTCCTTTCCAAGCTGCTTCACTTACCAGAGGGTACGGCCCTCAACATTCAACGCGCTCATCATTTGGGTCGCCTACCTACATCTACTTCCATGTCACAGCGACCAAAAGGTGTCATTCTCTACTTTCTGGAATATACTGACCTCCTGAAGGTGCTTGCAGCTGCCAAGGCTTCACCAAAATTAGCATGGTCTGGATCCCCCTTGTTCTTTGCTCAGGATTATGCAAGGGTGACTGCCAATCGACGTAAGGCCTTCTTAGGCATGAGAGATGTCCTTCGTTCCATGGGTGCCAGATATGGATTATACCATCCTTGCTTGTTCAAAGTCACCTACAATAATAAGACGATCACCTATGAAGATCCAGTGCGTTTACAAAGTTTTATCAATACTCACAAGACTACCGCCATGGATTCTTCTGGACCTTCTACTTCTCATCCTGGCTGAACAGCTGCCCTATTTGATCTTGTTCTTCTGATGTTCTTGTATAGGGCGCATTTTTGCCTTGCTATTTTGTTTTGTTCCCTTGCCTAATTAAGATGTTATTCACTATTGTCTATGTTTTTGTATCATTTTTGTTTGTCTAATGAATCCTTGTTCTTCTTCCTCATCTCTGCAGGAACTTTTCCCCGTTTGATGATGTCTCCCTAGTTCCCCACCTAGCCGACCTAGGATGTGTTGCCTCACCTATGTGGTTCCATCCCTCCCCAGCTCCTTCTCATTCTCTTCTTTTATGTCTTCTCCTCTTGTAGGTATGTTTTCCCCTTATTTCCCTTTGTTCTTTTGCTCCCCTTTTGCCTTACCTTTCCTCCTGTATTTCAGTTTCCTTGTTAATGCAGTCGTTATAACTTCTTTTTTTCCAGGTGCAGTTTTCTCCTCCTTTTCTCTTTTCTTTCATCAGTCCTCTTGAGCTCCTCTTCAATTTCTCCCTTGTTCTTTCTTCTTGCACGTTTTTTAATTTTCACAAACTTCTTTTTTCTCTCTCCTTTCTCACTCTATATTGCTTCTCTATCTCCTTTTCCTTCATTCTTAATCATGGGTCTTTCTTCTATTTTTACGCATGATTTTTATGCATACTGTTTTCTTTCTGTTCTTCTTATCCTTATCTTCCTTCTTATACTTTTCATTATTTAGCTCTTTGCTCTTGATTTCTTCGCATTTATGGATTTCTATATTGCTTTCATTTGTAGCAAATTTATTGCATTATTGTACAAATTATGTCCTTGAATATAACTTCCTAGAATGTCAAGGGTATTAATTCCCCAATTAAGCGTCAACGTATTTTATCTCACATGGCTAAATTGATTGTTGACATTGCGTTCCTTCAGGAAACTCACCTTTCTGACACAGAATCTGCTAAGCTTAAAAGAGGTTGGGTGGGAGAAGTGTGTTATTCACAAGGTGATGGTAAATGCAATGGTGTTGCAATTCTATGTCACAGGTCTCTCCCTTTCACAGTCATCTCCCAAGAATCTGATACTAATGGTAGATGGACGCATGTAAGACTATCGCTTAGAGGTGTTCCAATCTCACTTCTTAATGTCTATGGTCCCACCAATGGTGAACCCCTTTTTTGGGCTGAGTTCTCTCCACATATTACCCAATTCATGGATGGTAATTTCATCCTTGCGGGGGACTGTAATCAACTTCTTGATTCGTTTCTGGATTGAAAATCTGACGCCATCTATGTCCCCACTAAATCACATAAACTTTTTACCCAAGCTATATTCCAACATAAGCTTGTTGACGACTGGCGTTTATGTAACCCAACTGTGCAGGAATTTACTTTTTATTCACCTTGTCACCACTCCCAATCACGGATTGACTACATTTTTGTTTCCCATGATCTTGACCAAATGCTCACTGCAGCGGAAATTGGTCCATTTTTGCATTCGGATCATGCCCCTGTAATAGTTAGCCTTGATGTGATTCCTAAAGTTGATGGGCTTTGGAGATGGCGTTTTAATAATGCCCTCCTATAGGATCCCCAGTTTTCCACTTCCTTCACTGTCTTTTTTGATGAATTTTTTCAATTTAATGATGTCCCGCCTACTTCAAAACACACTGTCTGGGATGCTTTCAAATCAGCTGCACGCGACTTCATTATTAGTTATGTCGCAAAGAAGCACAAGATTGCCTGCCAATTTACTAAAACCCTCCTTCTTGACATTAAGTGATTGGAACACGCCTATTTAACATCACACTCCACAGATAGTCTGATAGCTCTGGTTGCTGCTAAGCTTAAATTTAATGAAAAATCTACTGAAGATGCTTCCTTGTATTTACTCAAGTCAAGTGCCAAGTTCTATGGCGGTAGGAATAAAGCTGGGAAACTCCTTGCAAATTACCTGAAGGTCAAGCACAACAAGATGACCATTGAATCTATTTTTGACACTAATGCACACTTACAACATAAAGATGCCGACATCCTTGCTACATTTTCCCGCTTCTACGAAACCTTATACACCTCTGACACCCAACCCTCTCCTCATTCTCTCAAACATTTCTTCTCAACTATTCAATCACCTGCACATTTCCCTCTTGATCTTTCCTCTTTGGAGACTGACATCTCACAGGCAGAATTGCTTACAGCACTTCAGCGTCTTAAACTCAACAAAGCCCCTCGTCCAGACGGTTTTACAGTTGAGTTTTACCTTCATTTCTCCAAATTATTGATTCCAAAGCTCCATTCCCTTCTCTATTCTTTTGCTGAATTAGGTGCCTCCTCAGGGACCTTTTCAGACGCACACATTTGTTTAATACCCAAAACTGGAAAGGATATGCAATATTGCAAAAACTACAGACCCATCTCCATTGTTAATATCGATTATAAAATCTTTGCCAAATCATTAGCGATAAGGTTGGATCATTTGCTTCCTGACCTCTTAGGAGAAGAACAATCTGGCTATGTTAAAGGCCGTTACATTACTGACAATACCAGGCTTTCATTTAACATTTTATCAAAATCATCTCACCTCCAACATTCCCTTGCGGCGATAGCCCTGGACGCTGAGAAAGCATTTGACAGGGTCGAATGGCCTTATCTCTTTCATACTCTCAGATGGTTTGGGTTTGGTCCCAAATTAATTTCCCTAATCTCAATATTGTACTCTCCCCCACGAGCTGCAGTCTATGCTAATGGTCAAATATCCTCTTACTTTGACCTTGGTAGAGGTGTCCGCCAAGGATGCCCCCTGTCACCTTTTCTTTTCAACCTTGCTTTAGAACCTTTCTTGTCCAGACTACGCCAAAACCCCGACATTCATGGCTTTCAGACCATGGAATCCTCCATCAAACTTGCTGCCTACGCAAATGATATTTTACTCTTTGTCTCGAATCCCACGGTCTCCATTCCAGCTTTCTTGGAGGAAGTACGGACTTATTCCTCAATTTCTGGTTACAAACTTAACAATGATAAATGCGAGATCCTTCCCTTGACAAAATTCACCTTCAAACCTGACTTTAAAGCCTTCAATTTTACCTGGAGCCCTTCCCATATTAAATATTTAGGACTGCATATTACCCCTTCCATACCTGACACTGTTTCCCTCTGCCTTACTAAATGTATTCAGAAATTATCCGACCTCACAGCTAAGTGGCATCCTCTTTACCTATCTTGGTGAGGTCGTTTAGATACTATTAAGATGATGTTATCCCCCATTGTTCTATATACCCTCTCCAATATTCCCATCTCTATCCCAGCCAAATTCTTTAAGAAAATGAATTCAGTCTTGTCCTCCTTTTTATGGCATAACAAGAAACCCAGAATGTCACTTGCCAGACTCATTCGCCCCGTTTCTAAAGGAGGAATCAATTTTCCAGATTTCCCGGCTTACCACAAGGCTTTTTTACTGCGTCAAGCTTCCTTTTGGTTACAGGACCCTGACTCCCCTTGCCCTTTGTGGACCAAGGTTGAACGCCTTTTTCTTTCCCCCTTCTCCATTGCTGAATATATCTCTTTATCACGCAAGCCCTCCTCAATTCCTACTCTTATCCATAAATTCACTGTCAAACTCCTCTTATCCTCTAATCCTCCCCCTCCTGCGACTATTGCTGATTTCCTTTCTTCCACTATTTGGCACAATAAACACCTTTTAATCCGAGGTAAACCCTTTTACTGGAAGTCTTGGAGATCCAAAGGTTTGCTTTGGATATCGCAGCTATTCTCGCAATCTACCTTGTTGTCTTTCCATACCCTTTGTTCCACTTTTGCTTTGCCCCTCTCCTTCGCTCCCAAATATCTCCTCCTTAAAACAACTGTCATGGACACCTATGCGAGACTCTCCAGGGCGACACCTTCTCCCATTCCACCTGATCCTACTCTTCTACTGCACTCTACCCTACAAACCCTTCCTAAAGCTTCTTTTATTTACAGGCACCTTCATGCACATACACTTCCCAGACTAAAGTCCAAGGTGGAGGGAGATTGGGAAAAAGATTTCTCCACATCATGGCCAATATCTCTTTGGGACAAGATTTGGACGAAGGTTCGTAAAACCTCTAGGGCAGCATCCCTGACGCAATCTATATTTTTCATATATAATCGACTGCTTCAGACTCCTTCTATCCTTCACAAGCGATTCCCTGCCACCCCAGATATATGCTGGTCTTGCTCCTCACCCAATGCCACTTTGTTTCACATGTTGTTCCTCTGCAAGAATGTGCATGTCTTTTGGTTACAAGTTTGGGCACAAATTAATGTTATTTTTCATACTTGCATTCCCTTTTCTCCCACCCATATCTTTTTGAGTAGTCTTTCTCCTTGTTGGGACAAGACTGATCTCTATGTTCGTATTGTTGACCTATTATTGGCTGTTGCATTTCAACAAATTACTATTAATTGGAAGTCTTCCTCTACCATTACTTTCAAAGCATGGTCGTATAGTGTTTGCCATAATCATAGGATTGACACTGCTTTTGTTTTTCCTGCCCAGATGGCAGCTAAACGTGCAGATGTATATCTTCCTGTTACGCTGTATTTAGATAATTGTACAGTTCATTCCTTTTGCCCATGTCCTGCTCAGCAGGAGGTATCCAAACCCCCTTGATGCCCTTTATTCATTCCCCATTCTTCGTTACAATTTTTAATTGCATAACCTCAATTGCATTTGCTTTTGCTGTATCATTATTGTACCCTTTCATTTTACCCTCTAATACCCATGATAAGTTTATTATTGTTTTTTTAACTTTACAATGTATTCTGAATATTCTTCCTATGATTTCCCTTCCCTCCCTTTCCCCCTGCTTTCTCCCATAATTCTTTCACTGAATTATGTATCCTTACCTTATACTTTGATTGACTAATAAACTTAATTGAACTTAAAAAAAAAGATGTTCAGTGTTGATTAGAGGAGGCTAGCACTTGAATTTGTGGCCCTGCGCAAACACCATAAGAACTGGTGATTTTTTGTTTTCATTGTTCATTGTAGATGCCCATGTATCCATATTTTTCACAGCCATAAGAGTTTTGCGCTGCAGGGACGATTGTTTATGTGCAGGAAGGGACATCTTCCTTCACATATACAACCAATAATGGTGATTTACTCTTTCCATGTGTGCTGCAGAATGGAGCGCACTTGAAAAGACCACAAAACGAGGAGAAATTAATAATTCCTCCTCAGATCACCATTCTAGTGCCTGTTATTCCATTACTTTAGTTTCTGGCACTGCCTTAGCCTTGTAAATCTGGGGCAGCTTCAAAAAGCAATCGGTGTTGATGTGTCCCCTTTGCCGCAGAGAACTGCGACGGAAAGAGGCATATTTACAAGTTGGCCTTAGGACACACAAAATGGCTTAGTGCTACCTTACATATGGAAAATGGCGCTACGACATAATAGCATCAAAGAAAGTGATGCTCCGGTGGAGATAGGGGCTTGTAAATATGCCGCAGAGTTTCAAGGCTGTATATGAGAAATTAGGTCTTCTCGACATCTCACAAACAACTTTTAAGTATCTCTGTCATGGATTAGGTAATATTTTGTAAATATATGGTGTTCCTTACTCCTGGATCGGATCACAGTTCGGGAAGATACACGTCGATACTGAGGCATCTTAAATGCTCCTGCTCTTTTAAGGTTTTCGACATGCCTTTTTCAGGTTTTGAAAGAAGACAAAGAACTTGCTCACTGATTGGAAGACATACCAGCAAGCACAGAGTGTGTTCACAAAGGCTGAGAGGCACAGAGAGACATAGCCAAGCCAACCCTGTGGGACCACACCAGCCTATATCATTGTTTGACTTTTCCACACAAATGCTTTTAACCTCAGGCAAGTTCAGAAGGTCAAGAAACTGTGTGTTCTGCTCTTGGTCAATTTTAATTCACCTCCTAAAAAATAAAAAGTACAACAGCCTGCAGCTAAAGAGCAAGAGCAGTTCAGCACTATGAAAAATGTATGGAACAGAACTCTTTGTTTTTTTACATATAGAAACTTATATAAAACTGATTTGTTTCAGTCACACAAAAATTGAAGTGGGATAAAAATTAGAATACGGTAAACCAACTACATATAAAAGCATGATGTTTTCATACATCACATTGTTAGAATTTTAGCACTTTAGCAAGTAGCCCTATATTAATGCAATTGGAAAATAACCTTCGTTTATATAGATCTGGGATTTGTAAAGGAAATTTTTTTTGAACAAGTTTCTCTTCTTTAATAAAAATGATGACATTTTATACTGCATTTAGCCTACAGAAGTGGCAGATGGAAATATATTTAATATACATTTTTAGAAATATAACAAAGTTAATTAAAAAGTTAAACATGCACACATAATAATTTATATATATATGTATATATATATATATATCAATCCGCAAAAGTTGCTTAAACGGAGAAGTCCGACAAAGGTTCATATAGCTTCACTGATTTATTCAAGGCTGCAGCGTAGGTGGTAACATGAGCACAGAACAAAAAGATAAAGCCGACGCGTTTCGGGCCCCTGCCCTTTGTCATAGGCTTGGTGAGAACTGGCATATAGGACAAGCGGTGCATCTAATTATATTGAGTTCCCCGCCCCGGTGAGCGTTGCCGCTCGCATGGCTTCTTGGTCCTCGTAGTGCAACCATAATATCGCTCAAGTGAGCTGTCATGTTTGCCAGCCAGTAACTCATAGTTCATGCCACAGTGGGTTTCTCTGCCATTCACCATCCCAAACGTCCGCACCTCAGTGCCTTGAATACCAGCTCCTGTCCTGTCAGTGATGACTCCCATTTGGCGTCATCCAGGTCTGCTAAGAATGCAGGGATTTCATGGTGTCAGCTGCTGCTCTTTCGACGTGCAAGGCCAGTGAACAAGGGCAGTGGAGTGCCCGAAACGTGTTTGGCTGATGTTATTCACTGCCATCATGAAAACAGAGCCCTTGTGCAGTTCTCAAATAAAAGGTTTAGAACCCACCGTCGGCTTCGTCTTCATTTGGAGGCAACTTCTGTGTTCGGGTATATATATATATATATATTACCTACTGGCGGTCGCCAGTAGGTAGTTATAGTTAGGATTTTTTTCAATGTTAAATCTCAAAATTCTATTTGGAATAACTTTGGCACCGGTTGACGAATCTGCCTGAAGATTTCCTGAAAATGGCCTCGTCGAGCTCCGGTCCTTCCTTGAAAGTTTGGGGGGGATACGTCAAGCGGGGGCCGAGATAAAAGGGGGTCCCAAAACGCGTTTTCCCCATGTAAATTTCCATAGGGCGGTCGATTTTACTTTTAGCCCGAACGGCTGAATGGATTTCCACCAAACTTGGCAAAATTGAAGGGACTGGTAGCCCGATGTGCCTTTGCTATGTCTCAAGATATGTGCTGCAGTGGATTTTGAGTAATTTAGGTGCAAAAAAATATATATATCTATAGGCGCTCTCCGGTGCGGCACCGGAGTGCGCTCCCGGTGCGACACGCGACTTGCGCGCAGGAAGCTGATTGGCTCTTGGGTGTCTGTAAACATTCTAAACAGTCTGGAGCGGCCGCCATCTTGTGTCTCGGTAAAATCGAGACACAAGGGGTTTGAAAAAAAAAGGGGCAAATGACCATAAGGGGGAAGAGTAGACCCCCTCTGACCCCCTAGGTTTGATGTAGGGGCTAAAATAGGGTCCTGCGGGGCATTACATTTTTTATTTTTTTTTTCGTTTTGCGCGGGGGAAGCGCTTGGTACGCGCACCGGCGAAGCACGGGGAAAATCCAGGATCATATTTATGAAGGCCTTGCGCTGCCAGTTTTGCGCCTCCTGTGCGTCAATTTTTGTGACGCACCAGCGGTGTAAAAAAATGCGCATTGTTATGCAATATTTAAAAAGTGACGCATCTATCAAGATGCGTCACTTTTTAAATATAGTGCAACGAGGCACCTTTTTTTACACTGCTGGTGTGATGCGTCACTTTTCTGTGCGCACTCCTTATGACATTCCAGATGTGTCATATTTAATGTATGACGAATCATGTTGCAAGGAGTTACAGATACATCAGTTTTTCTGACATATCTGTAAACATAAAAGTGACGCGAGGCAGGCGCAAGATTTTGACGCAACAGCATCCTAAAAGTGACGCAGAGAAATCTTATAGATTTCAGTACGTCGTTATTACCAAGCTTTTTGCGGGGGAATGCCCCCTCTGCATACATTATACCTGACGCAGATATAATGTGGCGCAGAGTTTTAAAAAGTGACCCATGTACCTAGATGCGTCACTTTTTAAAAATAGCGTCAGGTATAATGCATGCAGAGGGGGTGTTCTCCCGCAAAAAGCTTTGTAATAGCGACGCAGTGAAATCTTTGAGATTTCACTGCGTCACTTTTAGGATGCTGTTGCGTCAAAATCTTGCGCCTGCTTTACAGCAGGTGTTAGACTGACGCAAGACCTTTCACATGGTGCTTTTTCCATGTGAAAGGACACATTACTGGAGTTGCGTCACTTTTGTGACGCACTCCAGCAATGCGTTACTTGGAATGTCATAAGGAGTGCGCACAGAAAAGTGACGCATCGCACCAGTGGTGTAAAAAAATGTGCCTCGTTGCGTTATATTTAAAAAGTGACGTATCTAGGTAGATGGGTCACTTTTTAAAATCAAGCGCCACATTATATCTGCGTGAGGTATAATGCATGCAGAGGGGGTGTTCCTCCGCAAAAAGCTTTGTAATAGCGACGCAGTGAAATGTTTGAGATTTCACTGCGTCACTTTTAGGATGCTGTTGCGTCCTTTAAATATAGTGCAACGAGGCACATTTTATTACACTGCTGGTGTGATGCGTCACTTTTCTGTGCGCACTCCTTATGACATTCCAGATGTGTCATATTTAATGTATGACGAATCATGTTGCAAGGAGTTACAGATACGTCAGTATTTCTGACATATCTGTAAACATGAAAGTGACGCGAGGCAGGCGCAAGATTTTGACGCAACAGCATCCTAAAAGTGGCGCAGAGAAATCTCATAGATTTCAGTACGTCGTTATTACCAAGCTTTTTGCGGGGGAATGCCCCCTCTGCATACATTATACCTGATGCAGATATAATGTGGCGCAGAGTTTTAAAAAGTGACCCATGTACCTAGATGCGTCACTTTTTAAAAATAGCGTCAGGTATAATGCATGCAGAGGGGGTGTTCCCCTGCAAAAAGCTTGGTAATAATGACGCAGTGCGTCACTTTTAGGATGCTGTTGCGCCAAAATCTTGCGCCTGCTTCACAGCAAACCTTTCACATGGTGCTTTTTCCATGTGAAAGGACACATTACTGGAGTTGCGTCACTTTTGTGACGCACTCCAGCAATGCGTTACTTTTGTGTTTACAGATACGTCAGAAATACTGACATATCTGTAACTCCTTGCAAATTGATTAGTCATATATTAAATATGACATATCTGGAATGTCATAAGGAGTGCGTCCACAAAAGTGACGCATTGCTGTTTTCACGTAGCGATGCATCACTTTTCAGAAATGAGGCCTCCAGTTTATTCACTGTGTCATAACTTTCTTTTCTAACACTCACCTTCTTTCATTCCTCCTACTTCACTTCCTTTCACCTCTCATACCTTTCTGTTCTTTCTTACTCATTCTCCTTTCAATTATCATTGCACTATATTTCACTTACTCTTCATTTTTTTAAGAATATAGCTCTTTGATGAGAATTGGAGGTAGTTCTGAAAAGAACTTTTGGTTTTCTTCTTTTAACTGAACAGGAACAAAAACAGGGAATGGAAACTGCTCAACAGGAGCAAAAAGAAAACAAAAAAATTAGGGGTGGGAAGGGCAGCGATGGTTCTCCAATGCTCGAACCATGAGCAGGACACTTTGCTCCCCATAGGTGAGGAGTTGATTGCAGTATCTGCATTTGACGACCCCATGGTTAAATGCAGGTTGTATGTTTGCCACCTGCTTCTGCGATTGCTCTCTCCCAGAAGAAGTTGCTCCTCCGGTTGATGTAGAGGCCCCATCTCTGGGAACCTCTTGTGCCAGAGCCCTGACACTTTCCCGGGCAAAATTCTGGGGGTGCCTCCTCTCCACATGGCGAATCATGGTAAAGTTGCCAAAAGAGTACTTTTTTTGGGGGTTACCCCGTGACAGGACCTGTTTGCAGATCCTGCACTCCACTTTTGGTGCATTCACCTTTTTCTGGTCTGCTGGAAACTTAAAAAATTTCCAGATGAAATGCTCTTTGACCTTCGGCTGAGGAGGCTCTTCATCAATGAATTCAGGCTCATCTTCACTGCTGGATGGTCTGGCAGCCATGATTATCCAAGAAATATGCAAGAGCAAAAAGGCAGGTCTTTCAGTCACAAAAGTGAAAGAAGAAGTGAAGGAAATGGGTGGGGATTTCATTCATTGTAAAAAAAAACTGTTAGCAACCAATGAAAAGTGTTATTTTAGGGTCACATGACCCGACGCGTTTACGCTGCGCGCTCCGGAGCACTTCCGGTGCGTTTACGCAGCGCGATCGTAGGCGCTTCCGGGGCACAAACGTGGCGCGATCGTAGGCGCTTTTGCGTGCGTTTGCGCCGCGAACGTAGGCGCTTCCGAGGGCACTTACGTTGCGCGCCGAAGTGACGTCATCAAACTATTACAGAAATACATAATCATTTTCCTTATTAAAAAAAACTAATTTTATTTGTATGGTACGAAATGTTTTGCATTATTATTAACTTTTCATTCATATTTTTTTTCACGAACGACAGTTGCGCTCTGGGTGCGCTTTCAGATGAGCTCATGGAAAAGCTTACCGGAGAGCTTAGCTGAAAGCTTCCCAGAGCGCGCACCCAGAGCGCAAAAGAAAAAAATTATATAAAAAAAATGAATACTTTAAAAAAAACAGCAAATTGTAAAAAAAAAAAAGGTTAGAAACTCGATATACAAAGGAATTAGCATTTAAAAAACCTATGAAATTCACTCAAAAAACCATAGGTTTCACACCAGTTATAGTTAGGAATTAGCATTTAAAAAACCTATTAAATTCACTGAAAAAACCATAGGTTTCACACCAGTTATAGTTAGCTGGAAATTTTACTGATATAAAACCATTGAAATTCCCACGTTATAGTTAGATGGACTCACTATAACTTGCGCGTGCAATGCACTGCTGATGATGTCTTAATAAGCCAGTTAACCAATCAATTTTTTAAAACCATCCATTTAGACACTTATTTAAACATTTATTCTTCCATCAACTTTTACATATACATATATAAAATATATTTATTTTTCAGAAAGACACACATTCACTGGATGGTGTCATCAGTGATGTCATGAGTGATGTCACTGACCATGTCATGAGTGATGTAATATGTGATGTCATCAGCAGTGCATTGCACGCGCAAGTTATAGTGAGTCCATCTAACTATAACGTGGGAATTTCAATGGTTTTATATCAGTAAAATTTCCAGCTAACTATAACTGGTGTGAAACCTATGGTTTTTTCAGTGAATTTAATAGGTTTTTTAAATGCTAATTCCTAACTATAACTGGTGTGAAACCTATGGTTTTTTCAGTGAATATATATATATATATATATATATATATATATATATATATATATATGTATGTATGTATATATATATTCACAGAAAAAAAACATAGGTTATAGTCCATATATAGTTAGGAATTTGCATTTGATGTCATCAGTGATGTCACTGACCATGTCATGAATGATGTAATATGTGACATCATCAGCAGTGGATTGCGGGTGCGCGATATATAGTTAGCGCATCTAACTATATATGGAATTTCAATGGTTTTATGCGAGTAAAATAAGGTTTTGTAAATGCAAATTCCTAACTATATATGTTCTATAACCAATGGTTTTTTCATTGAATTTTCAAGGTTTTGTAAATGCAAATTCCTAACTATATATGGACTATAACCTATGGTTTTTTCTGTGAATTTCATTGGTTTTTTAAAAGCTAACATCTGTAGCTGTAAAATGTATTCTACTTTAAAACCCAAAATATATTTTAGATGTTTATTGATAATTTTAATTGAAATATTTTTTTTCTTCGCTTCTGGTAAGCGAACCGGGAAGCTTTCCGTTAGCTCATCTTGATGCCGCGATCTAGTACGCAAACCGGTAAACGTTACGTTAGCGGAACTGTGACGCGTCGCGGAAGCGCGACGTATCATTGTCGCGTAATGCGTCTTATGACGCGCCGCTTTAGCGCTCCCGAAAGTGCTCGGGACCGCGAACCGGAAACGATGCGGGACGCGGCGCGCACCGCGTAACGTGAGCGGAACAAGTCATGTGACTTGTTTATCAAAGTTTTCATTGGTTCATTTCACTTTTGGTTTCCAAATGATGTATGACTAGGTCATGTGACCTAAAAATAACACTTTTCATTGGTTCTGAACTTTTGCTTTTCCAAAATCACGTAAACCCCTTCTTCTTTCCTCACTCTGACTTTCATCTTGGTGAGAGAAAGACCATTTCCAATTTTGATTGCAATGGCTTCTATCTTTGCTTCAGCTGGTGGACCCCCACCACCACCTCAACCTCCTCATGACAAGAGAGGACCACCATCTCAATTCATCTCAAACAGAGAGGAGGAAGAAGACGACTTAGAAGAAGAGGACACTGATGAACCTGAATTTATTCAGGAGTTGCCCCGTGTTTCCGGAAGGAAAACAAGTTTCATTTGGCAATTTTTCTCAATTCCTCGAGGGGAGAAGAAGGTTAATGCCAAATATGCCACCTCCCTAATTTGCAAAAAAAGATTATCTCGAGGCACAGAGAAAAAGTATAGTATGGGCAACTATACTATGCATCGCCATATGGTCAGGTGGCATCCATTAAATTACAGCCGGGCAGAGTTAAGGGATCTGCAAGATAATCCCCCGACAACTCCTGTGGCCAAATCAACTTCTAATATAAATTTGACTGTAAGAGAGGCACAGGAAACTGTGCCAAACATACAGCCAAACTTCAAGCACATGAAGTTAACGTGCATACATTGTGGTGCTATGCTCTCATGTGGCAACATGAGCGTAAACTTAATAAACTTGGTGTTTGATAACCATAACTGCCCTAACCCACCCAAGCAGTAATTTTTTCTTTGCTCCTGTTGAGCCCTTTTCAATGCCTGTTTTTTTGTTGTTTCCCCTCCATGAAAAACACAAAAAAAACATAAAACTGTTCTAAAAATACAAAAAAAACAAAAAATGTTCTGAAAAAAAAATAAAATAAAATAAAACAACAAAAACATAAAAAAAAAGTTCTTTTCAGAACTACCTCCCCTCTCAAATAAAATTGCTAGAATGTTTAACACTCTAGCAAGCTCTATTTCTTTTGGTTCGCTTCAAGTTCGCTGCCCGGTTCGCGAACTTGAAGCGAACCAAAAAAATATTTTTTTTTAAAAAAGAAGAGTTAGTATAAGGGAAGTAAACAGAGAGTAATGTAAAAAGAAAGACAGCTATAGAGAGTAAATCAGAGATAGTGTTTAATAGATCTATTTATTAATTCAGGATGACGATAAGGTGTGATGTCTCGTGAGGTTTGTTTAAGGTGAGACCTACTCAGGGTTACAGATCAATTTTACACTTGTTGAAGAATACAGAGCAGATAAAGCATGTGAAGGCCTACCAATGAAGTAAATCATGTCCTCTTATTACATCATTCATGGCATGGTCAGTGACATCATCAGCAGTGCATTGCGGGTAAAAAGAGTAGAAAACATTTACCTTATAATTCTTGTTACCTTTTTTAAATATTTTTTCATACTTTCAATCTGTAAAAGAGAAAACAAACATTTCCAAAAATATTACTACATGTATTTAAAAATTACAAAAGAAAAGGGAAAAGGTTCAAGAAGAAACACTTTTTCAACAATTTTGACATTTACAGAAGCCTCTGCTTCTCTACGTCCCCTACACAATCCTAAAAATATATATTTTAAATAAACAGTATCTTCATGCTGATGAACTGAGACCTATTTTGGAACATGGTACTTCTTTTGCACTGCTGATGTCTCACAATAGTGATGCAATAGCAGCGCAAAAAAGATGTAAAGCCATCATAAAATTGTCTCTAATATTTTAAATGATAGTTTCAGGATGCAAATAAGATGTGTGCTTTGAAGAGCTTTCTTTGAGGTGAGGCCTATTCCTTTTTTTTAAAAAAACAGTACCCGGAAATACAGCACTATAAGCATTAAAATTGACACTTACAGAAGACTCAGTTTTTCCATATCTACCTCACATTTCTAAATGTATATCATAAGTACAAACAGAAGAACATTAATTATACATGTTATATGGTTTATTTTTGCTGTTCTCAGAATGTATCAAATTTCACTTAAATCAGTGACTTGAACGTATTCATCATGTAACAGCGGGGAAAAAAAACACAATCAAAATGACTGTGTTTAAAAAACCCATACAACCTAAGAAATCTGATTTCAAAACTCCTTAAAATTAACTTACTTTCAATGACGTCGAAGGATCTCCTATGAACAGCATTCACTCTGTTGTGCTATAAATATTTTCAGCCCGCCACTTTCTGAAAGAAAACCTCCATCGATACGAAAAATATGTTACATAGAAGAAAAGACTTCTCTCATTCTATCACATGTTTCCACTAGGCCAAATCATGTTGCCGCGATTCGCAACTCTTGTAATTCCAATCAAATCCCGACATTTTCTATTTTCGCAACTTTCAAAAAGAATACATTTAAGATTATTTTCACAATCCTGGACTACTAATATCTTACCCTTCTTTGTCACTCATGTTCTCCTTTTCCTATGACACTGATACTGCTTACTATGAAGCAGACTTACTTGCATCAGGTTTATATAGTTGGATTTTTAAATTGACATTATAATTAAAAGTTTTGGACCAATAATCTAGACAGCATTGCAGACTTACATTCCCTCTACTTCATGAACCTTTTGCAATTCTTCACAGGAAATCCCGAGATTCTTTCATTAAAATTTTGGTTTTAAAAACACCAGGTAAGAATTTTTAAGGTCAAACGGCAATTTTTTTTTGAAAGTTACAACGGAATCATTGCAGAATGACCAGCCGTTTCGAGACTTTAAATAAGCTGTATAATGTCCTGATGTTGTTGAAGGACCATCGTGATAGATAATTGCTACAGTTACAAAAGTCCTTCCTGATATTGAAAGCTGAGAAGCCACAAAATGTTTTATTAAAGTTGACAATTTTGATCCATCAGGCCTACATCGTTGAATCATTAAAATGACATACTGTCCATATCTACGTATAAATAATGTTGACATCATTTCAGATTTAGATTGGCTACACTCCATGTTGTGATCCGCTGCATTTACTAGCTTATTAAAGGAGACTGATTTACTGTCTGGCAAAGTTAAATATATAAATCTTTCTGAGTCTACACTAGTAGTACTTGATACCCTACAATTCTCGCAGTCATGCTGCCATTGATAAGAAAGCCCAAACAGGTGATCTACATCTACACCCTCATCTTGCAATACATCAAGCATATACATTAAAAACTCCTGACAATCTTGCTGATTATTTTCAGAGAAATCTGTTTGCCCTGAACATTCATCTAACAGATAACGAACTTCAGACACACTTTCTACTTTTGTTCGATCATTGCTACATTTCTCGAAAACAGAATTCAATAAACAGCATAAAATTTGTTCTGAATTCAACAGAATCTGTTCTTTTAAACTCTCTAGTGAAAAGAGAACATTAACCACTACATTTGCATAGCAGTTGACACCAGAACTGTTTTCAAATTGAAAACCGACAACATCTTCAACAGAATCCACTGTGTTTCTGCTAACAATTTTCGGTTCATTGACTTTTAGTCTTTTTGCAACAACCTCCCTACTATTACAGATATTTCTACGTTTGCGGCCTACCACACGTTTCTCAAACAAAGGATATTGAGGCAAATGTGGCGCATACTCTCTTCTTAACCACATTGTATTCCTTAACACAATCTAGATCCGCACAAATGTTTGTGACATCACAGTCAATCAAGTACAATCCTGATAAAGTTCTAACTCGTGACAATGCCACATATGCCATACCCTCCTTGAACACAGAACTGCCAATATTCACCAATGCACTGTCTACACTTAAACCTTGCGATTTATGAATTGTTACCGCATATGCCAAGCAAACAGGAAACTGTTTACGGCGAACATATAAGTCTTTAACAAGCAAAAACCTAGCAGAACAACGACCAATTAGCTGTACTTCCTCAATGCCATCAAATTTAATTTTTAAAAATTCTATTCCATCTCTATTTCTGTACTTCTCAAAATCAACAACATTACCCATTGATCCATTTACCAGACCTCTTTCAACATGTAAATTTCTTCTCAAAATGATTCGGCAATTTAAACACACATTCAAAGTCTTTTCAAAACCCGCTGTTTTAGATATAGTCTTCTCTAATGAATCCAATTTTGATTTCAAATTTTCTGACAAAATAATTGTTGATCCCATGTGCTCTATTTTGTCAATAGCTTCAAGTTTCACAATCTCTTGCTTTTCTAAATTCAACATTTTGTTGTTGAAGATGGCACATTCTGCAAGAGTTGGCATCAAACATATTCCGGATTTCTTCTCAGTAATTTTCTGAAAAATATTCTCAGCCACAATCTCTTGTTCGGGATATAAATTTGAAAGTAATCGTGCATTCAAAGCTTCTTTTCCATGCTCGGTCACTTTTCCAATTCTAATATCTTGTAGAATATTCTTGTAATCTTCATCTTTTGCCTGACGCATATTTTCATGCAGTTCAGCATAATTGAAGTTTAACCATATATTGACGTTGCCAATGCTCCCTAGGCACTTCCTGGTATCTTCATGCGTGAGTATTTTGAACACAGGTTCTCCTTTTACTGGTGTCAGCTGCAGAAGATCTCCGAAAACAATGATGTGTTTGCCACCAAATAACACATCATATTCAGTTTTAAGTACTTCTTGCATTCTCAAATGCACAAAGGCAAGCATGACATTGGAAACCATGCTTACTTCGTCAATGATAAGTAGTTTCATTTTCCTCAAGACTCTTGAAACTTCACAGCAAGCATCCCCAGATAACTTGTGATATTGTAATTTGTTGTCATGCTCCACCGGCAGCATCAGTAGACGATGCAAAGTAATACCTTTAATGTTATGTGCTGCAAGTCCAGTAGGAGCGGTGACAACACAAGACAGCGATGACTCAGTCCTTTCCTGCAGATAGCATGAAATTGCTTTAATGAGGAAACTTTTTCCAGTTCCCGCTTCTCCACACACATACAGTAGGACAGGCTTCAACGATGTACATGAGCACTCTTTCTTCTCATGACTTAATCCATGCTCAATTTGCTTGGTAACTTCATCATATATTTTCCTCTGCTCAACGTTGAGTTGTTTTTCCAAGTCTTCTAAGTTAACTGAATCCTCCTGAGCATGTGCCATGGCTCTTTCCACTTCATTCATAGCAGTGGCAGCTTCATTTTCGATAATAGGTCCTCCAAGTGGATCTTGACTCAATGAAACAGAACTCTGACTGTCCTGAGAACTGTCTCTGGCAATCTCGGCTGCAATCGTTGCTTCCTGCTCAATTTCCAAAGTTAGCATTTCTTGATATTTGGGAAAAGCAGGACATTCTATGCTATCCTTAGCAGCAGTGAAAGAGTCTTCGTAACAGAGGAAATCTCCAAGCAGTTCCTCTTCTGCACGCCAAGGCTTGAAAAGTTGCAAAAGTGCTAAATAGAAAAACTCCTTTTTTTCTGAAGATTCGCCACTCAATTTTCGATGGTTTACTAATTGGCATTTTCTTTGCTTGACCAGGCATCCCTCACTTCCAATTACAGCATACACTCCTTTCTCAATATCTTCTTTGATGTTCCTCTTGAATATATAATTTTGGAGAACCTCATATAGACAAACATTCTCAAGGTGACTGCTTCGATTTGGATAATATGTATCCAACATGTTGGTCTTCAAAATGTCGGTACTGTTTGGTTCCTTTTCTGCCAAATATTCAATTTCCCGGACAGGTTTTAGAACCCGATTTCGCGTTGCAGCAAGACCAAGACTCGCCCAAACGATACTCCTGGATTTGGCATAGAGACTTGCTGAAGACAATCGATCTGAACATTCGTAAGCTCCGATTTCTCGATGCGACAACATCTTCAGACTGAAACTGTACAACTTCTTGCTGAGGCTCTTTTCATGGGAAATGTCCTCCCACATATCCTTCAGTTCTGTCTTTTCTTTTTTGGTGATGTAAGATGTCACATACCGAGCCACAGCCATACAGTTGTCACCCACAAACTGTATATCCATGTTAGCATTCCACATGGACAAAATCACTGGGTTGTAGTCGTTGATGTACTTGGACTCTTCGTTCCTTTTCAAATTGTATGTATTTGTGGGTGATTTCCTCGTCACATTATGTCGCAGTGAAGACATCAAACTGTTCACTTTTCCTTTAGAAATCACCGGTCGTGGAAAGTTGAAACGACATTTGGTGTAGATTTTGTCCTTGTTTCTGAATTTACGACGACAGTACTTTCCGCAACGATGGCTTTGGAAACGTAGAACTTGTTCTCTTAGGCTTTTCTTCTCCGTTGCGTTTGGAACAGCACACGTAGAATACTGTTCTATGAAATTCATCACTAAGTCATCCGGATCTGTTCCAAATTTAGGTGCATCCTTGATCCACAACAACATATGTATATGAGGAGCACCTCTTGCTTGGTACTCCTTTCTCCAGAAGAAATCCAACACCTCTCCAAGAGGTGGATTCTTCTTATTTGTGATGAAAGACATCATAGCTTCAAATCTATGATTGAAGTACCTGCATACATTCACAGGATCCAAAGAACACAGTTCTCCAGGTGTCTTGAATTCAATATTTTCAATATTTCCATTTGCCTCTCGTAGAAATTCAAGTAAGTCTTCCCAGCCATACTCGGCACAGCTCAGAGTGAGGAACCATGTCGGAGTTCCTAAGTTCCTCAGCATACATTTTAAATCACCATGACGACGGTACCAGTACTCATTAGTACCACGCTGACACGCCATGAGATTAATTAAGTGAGAATCCAAAATACTGTCTTGGACATTGACTTTATGCATAAAGTCCCTTGCCGAGATATTTCGCATCTGTATACCACTTTTTAAGATGTGGTTCACTGCATATGACAGTCCAGACAGATCACTTTCAAACAGGAGATGAAACAAATAGGGAATGCATTGACGAAACCTAGGATCGTCTGCATACAATCGTAAAGTCCGGTATTCAGACGCAGGAATTTGATGAGGCCGCTCATCATATCTTCCTCCTCGACCTGTGGGAAATAGCTGTGGGAAACACCGAGCTTCCAAACTTTCCTCCCAAACACTAATGGGACTCCCTTTAGCTTGTTTCATTTGAAACAACTCAATAGCATTCCCCATGACTTCCTTGGAATGCAAAGGATGAACACTATAATGTTCATATATTTCTTCACTTTTAGAGGCTTCTACTTTCTCAATTTGGCCAGCACACAAATCGCTATCCTCTTCATCACTTACTTCCTCTTCTGCAACATATACATTCTTATAGTACTTATTATTTGTCTTCAAATACACTGTTGCCTTTTTGCCTTTCCTAACATCCACTAAATCTTGCCATATTTTCTTATTCTTTGTCGGAACCCCATTAACTAAGATAACCAGAGGTTCCTCTTCCACTTTTTCTATTCCAATTGTGTTAATGTTTTTGTTCAAATCTAGAGGCAAATAAACAACTCTTCCCTTTAATCCTCTCTGTAAATCTGCTGGAGGCAACTTCCCTGTCTTTGGCTCCATTCTTACAATAGCCTGAAAGGGATGGATACTTTGAATCAAAATACATTCATAAGTATTTAAATCCTTCAATTCAGAAGGAATCTCAACCAATTCCAGATTATTATGAACTGCCCTAGCAGGCATCTGGTTTTGGTTTAATTTATTACAACAATAAGTACACACACGTTGATCCGATCCTAAATCAAAATAATTTTCTACCATCAAGTATGTGGCAAAATCCTTCCATTCACTATTATTTTCCCTTTCACTTTTTGTATATAAATCCACTACCTTAGTCTGATTCTTATAATAAGTGCGTCGACAACATACACAAGTGAAATTAGGCCTCTCACTTGATTTCATCTGAAAAGTGGCAATTTCCTTCTGAAAATTATCTGTACTGGAAACCTGTACATTATCTTCAACATTACCCTCTACTTCAGGGTCAATTTGAACATTCTCATCTTTACTACTAAAGTAACAAAACTCAATTTCTTCACAAATATTCTTCACATCTATTTCAGAACCATGCAAAAGAGCAGCACATAATTGTTTAAGCATAATTGCTGGACTCTTAGCATAATACAACATTCTCACTAATTTTCTCACTTTATTATGATGCACTGCTAGCATCCTGAAATGATGAAAAACACTCTGGCATACTCTCCTGGAAAGACAAGCCAGTGAATGACCACGCAAACCTGTCATTTGTCTCCCTCTGCAAGGATCTAAATCTTGCAACAACTTCATTTTCTGCTTCAAGCTTTTCTTATTAAATGTCCGTATAAAATCACAAAGCAAATTGATGGAAACCTGTCGCACACTGCAAATAGAACTACACTTCCAAATGTACACAGGACCCTTAGGACGTCTTCCTAAAACCTCATCACTTAGCACCTCTTCTGTCTCTGTTGTCACAAGTTTTTCTTTTTCAACTGGACAACCATCCTTCACTTCATAAGCTCGACCACTGGTGTCAACTGCAAACATCAAATCATTATCCTGAAAATAACTCTCCTCATTAAAAAATGCCTCAGAACTTGAACTATGCATCCATTCTCCGGAAAAAACTTCACAAAAGTTACTACGATTTACTACTCTCTTCCATCTACTGTTTGTTTTGAAATCAGAAATTACCTTGCTTAGTTTCCTAATTCTATTGATTACCAAAATAAACAACTTTCGCTTAATTTCAAAAGCATGATCAATAATTTTTTCTACATTTTTCTTCTTCTTATAAAATGCCGCTTTCTGTTGGCCTTTTTTAATATTTCTTAATAAATTAACTATTATCCTGTTACGGAACATTCGTTTTCGAATGTCCCTAAACTGTTGTTTCCTTCTACTATCATGCACAGAGTTATCTCTTCCTCTACCAATAACATTTTCGATGGGTCTTTCCTTTCCATTTAAATTACTCTTCTTTTTCTGAACTGAAACATTTTGGCGAAAAATATTTTTTTTACTAAAAATATTTTTTAAGAATGATTTTGTGCTCTTACCCGGAGCTTTCTTGGTGTTTTGATAAGTATTTGGGGAAGAGGACTGCTGCAATAAAACATCATCCTGCTGTCTTTGACGTTTTCTAGCCTTTCTAATTCTATTTTTCGTAGGCATTTTTCAAATTTAAAAAAGATCTGCAGTTGAATCTTTGGAAAAATATAATAAAAAATGTTATTAACCACTATTACCAAACAGTAAATGAATAACAGTCATCAAAAACTTAACGCCCTACTTATTATTTAACATAGAAAATCTTTTGCACCAGCACTGCATCACAAGGACATTTTCAGTCATTTCCTCTTGAATGCAGGTATACAATTGATTTATGTGCTGTGTTTAAAAACGATTTTTTGAAATCAATTACATTTCTGGATATGTACTGCTAGAGCTTTATAGGTTGCTTTGGGTCATATTTATAAGGCATATGAGTGTCTATAATGTTATTTTTCCTTTTTAAATGGAAAGCGTTCTTCATGGTGCAAGTTTCTTATAAATACGATCCCACCTGCGAAACGGAACTTTGCGATGCAAAGCTGATTGCCTCCCCGGTGTCTGTCAACATTCTAAACAGACCGGAGCGGCCGCCATCTTATCTCTCGGTAGGATCGAGAGAGAAGAAGAGGTGAAAAACGAAGGGGGAATTTAATGAAAGGGGGCAAGGTATACCCCTCTTGACCCCCTAGGAATGTTGTTGGGGTTTTTAAAGGGTCCCGTGGGGAAAATAAAAAAAAAATATTTTTTACGGTAGAAGCGCTTTCCGAACACCGAACTGGGCCGCAAACTGCTGGCGAAACGGGAATAGGTATAAGGGGGTGCGGGAGACCATTTTGTGCTTCGTTTTAATTAAATTACTAAGTATAAGGGGGTGCGGGAGACGTATCCTAATCCCTTATATTTTCTGAGGGTGGCTGAGAAGGCTCATATATGTTGATACATGTGTTCCAGCGGCTGTGCGTGAGCTTTTTTTTTTTCTTTGCTGCGTCACGTCTGTTAACGTTCGATTCGAAGGAAATCAGGAAGTGTTGACAACCAATTTGTCAGTGCGATAAAATATTTCGTTATAAATGAATCCTTATTGATAAACATTGTCTGCGCCATCTTGTCTTTTTTACAATGCCACAATTTTGTCGTGCACGGTAGCCATTTTAGATGCCAGGCCGGTCCCAGGCTATTACCTAGCCCCAGCTGTAGAGAATCCACACATACCAACCCTCCCGATTCAGGCGTCAGACTACTGATTTCAGTGCTACTCTCCCGCCTCCCGATTCCTGCAACCAAAAACGCAGGGGTATATTACCAACCACTAGCGATAACTTCTTTAGAGACAAAAATTATCGCCGCACATCGGCGATTTTTATCGCAGATAAACCTTGCTATTAGCAAGGTTTATCGCAAATGCGATAAAAAACGGCCGCAATGCATGAATATCGCTGAAAAGTCAGCAATATTCATGCATTATCCAGCAAATGCTCTTAGCCATGTTATCCACCTCTCATTGGATAACATGGCTAAGAACTGCTCGCAAATGCGATAAGAAGCGGCCGCAATGCATCAATATTGCTGAAAAGTCAGCGATATTCATGCATTATCCAGCATATGCTTTTAGCCATGTTATCCACCTCCCATTGGATAACATGGCTAAGAACTGCTCATGGCCCCATGAGGAACGCTTTCCATTTAAAAAGGAAAAAATAACATTATAGAAAAGAATCGTTTTTAAACACAACATATAAATCAATTGTATACCTGCATTCAAGAGGAAATGACTGAAAATATCCTTGAGACACATGAAAGCGTTTTCTGGAATGCCCTAGCACCATTTTTTCGACATTATTATTATGGCTATGTAACTCCCATAATCAAAATCTAAATTTGCCAAGCGCAGGTGGGAGCGTATTTACAAGACACTTGCCCCATGAGGAATGCTTTCCATTTAAAAAGGAAAAATAACATCAAAGACACTCAAATGCCTTATAAATATGACCCAAAACAACCTATGAAGCTCTAGCAGTACATATGCAGAAATGTAATTGATTTCAAAAATTATTTTTATAAACAACATATCTGTTTCAGCTTACATAAGAGACCATGGAATGGGCTTCATATACAACAATAACTTGTATAACTGCATGCCAGAATGCTACACCGAATATGCAATTACAATTTCTCAAAGTAACAAAATCTATTTCTATATCACTACAGACAAAGTCACAGTTTAAAAACACAGCTTTCTTCATCATTTTCCCCTTAATTCATACTATTCTCTATCTAAAATAAATAAATCTTTTCTCACCTTAGCAAATACTTTTTGAGTTTTGAAAACAGTCTCAGAAATACACCAAATTGCCTTCAGCAGAAGAAAAAGGATGCACTCCAGAGTCTGCAGCTATTGAAAGCACAGAAATACAGATATTCATTTCACATATCTCTCATATTAGCCAATCATAACTCTTCCCTCACTTTTTTCAAATCAAAACCCTTCCCCCCTCTACCCTCTCTGCCTTTTTTCCATAGCAACGACCTCCTGGAAGACCTCTCATGTTTGCAAATTCACACAACAATGTTTCAATTGAACTCTGAACTCTCAGTGCACCTGCGTATCCAGTGCAATCTTTCATTAAAAGTTTCTTCCTTGACCATTCAAATTACATCTTTCAAAGAACACATCCATGCACCCTAACTTTCTGTTTTCAGAAATGGAAATACACCAATCACTGCTAATGAATCATTAGCATTGGAACTCCACAGTTTTTTTTCTTTACAAACTCCTACTGTTTCAACTGCCCTTTCATTACCACACTTCATCTGACTGCAGCACAACCTTCTCCCACCATGTTTAACGTCTGGATTGTTGGACATAGTTACATCCACTGGGCTCAAAGGTATGGTGAGAGCAGAAATTTACCCAACCTCAATTTACAAGATGTGGAAATTAAGTGGTTGGGCCAAAGAGGATTAAAATTTCACCAATTGATACCATTGGTGAAAACCTTTATGCATTTGCCAAAACCTGACCTGTTAATAGTGCACTGTGGAGGTAATGATTTGGGCACTTTGACAGGGGTAGGTCTGGAAATGCTTTTAAAGGACACCTTTGAGCAATTAATGGCACTTTTTCCTCAAACTGCCTTGGTATATTCCAATATATGCCAAAGACAGAAATGGAGGTGGTCCAACCAATTTTGTCCACAAATTGAGAAGTCGAGGAAGCATGTAAACAAATCTGTTTTAGCTTTCATGAGAGACCATGGAATGGGCTCCCTGTACAACAATAACTTGCGTTACTACATGCAAGATGGAGGAGATGGAGTTCACTTCTCAGATGAGGGCAACAGAATTTTCATTCTGAATTTAAGAATGTGCATTGGTACCTACTTATAAGTACCTAAATGTACCATAAACCCAAAAGCTCTTCTCAGAGCTACCCTTCATCTAATCACTCACAATTATTATTTTTTTCTAACTTTTTTCACTAATTTTCCACAAAATACGCTCCCCGGTTCGCTAACCGAAAGCTAACCTCGCGGAATTTTTTTAAAAAATGTTTTTTTTCCGCACATTTAAGCCTCCTCAGCCACCCTCAGAAAACCTAGGGGGTCAAGATAAGTCTACCGTGCCCCCTTCTACACATTCTGAACATTATTTGCCCTCCATCTTGTATCTTAATGCGACCGAAACACAAAATGGTGGACTCCCGTGACGCTTAAGGTTCGCTAACCGGGCCGCTTTCCAGAAAGCGGTCCTAAAAAAAGGTGGGAAAGTAATTAGCAGAAAAACGACTAGAGACACTCTCACCAAATATAGATTAGCTCATACTACATAACAATCCCTTTCATTCTCACAAATTTGATTGAAATTTCATTTAGCCATTTAGCCTGTAGACCTATCTAAATACCCTGAGGTAAATTACTTCACAAAACACATCTAAAATATTGGAATTGACAACCAATGAAAACTTTACTTTCATTTACAATTTTTATTACCTGACATTTGATTGGTTATATACCTGAATATATATAAAGGAAGAGAAGGAAACACAGCCATTTTCACTGCTACTTCCTGAACTACATTTCAAGAGCCTTTTCACCTCCCTGTAAAGTTATTTGATAATTTGTAAGTGGCACTTTAAATTAATTTGTAAAAACGTTTATTGATAATTATTTACTGTCCCCCTGCTATAGTTATAGATACAGATAACCTCCTCTGTTACATTTATTGATTGACTTACACTTCTCTGCTATAATTATGAATTTACTTACTTTAACTTCACTGTTAAAAAAACAGAACTACATGTCTGAACTTAAACCCAACAGTGCCCTAACTCTTCTAATATAATTATTTTTTTATGCAATTTACAGCAAAAAAATGGAAGGGGAGCAAGAAAAAACTAATGTTTCCTTCGACATTACATCCGAAGACATTCTAACTGAAGAAAATGTGGATGAAGATTTTATGGATGAATCTTTTGATGAACAATTTATTCAAACCTTACAAGAGACAGAAACATCCATGTTTGACGAGATACCAGATGATATAATGCTGGAAGTTTTAATGAACTATGAAAATAATAAATAATTTTTTTTTAAATCAAAATAAATAAATAAATTAAAAAAACGAACAAAAACAACAAATAATTAACATACAGTATTAGAAAAGTCTATCATTCTTTTATCCTTAAAGTACGCTGCCCAGAACGCTTTCCGGTTCGCGAACTTGGCGCTTACCCCGCAAAAAAAAAAAAAAATTTTTTTTTTTTTGGACCTTCCTAGGCCCTTTTAAAACCTCCACATAAAACTTAGGGGGTCAACGAGGATCTACTATGCCCCCTTATGGTAATTTCCCCCTTTGTTTTGGCCTCCTCTTGTCTCTCGATCCTACCGAGAGACAAGATGGCGGCCGCTCCGGACTGTTTAGAATGTTGACAGACACCGAAGAGCCAATCAGCTTCGCTTCGCAAAGTTCCGATACGCGAAAAGTTTGCTAACCGGATCGCTGCCCGGAGCGCTGTTACAGATATATATCTTGATTTAAACGCTAATTTCTCAAAATCCACTGAAGCACATATATTGAGACCTAGCAAAGGCACATCGGGCTAACAGTCCCTACAATTTTGCCAAGTTTCGTGAAAATCCATTCAGCCGTTCGGGCTAAAAGTGAGTCCAACCGCCCTATGGAAATTAACATGGGAAAAACGCGTTTTGGGACCCCCCTTTTTTCTCGGCCCCCCCTTGACGACCCCCCCCCAAATTTCCAGGAGCTGCTCAGAAACAAAATGTGCCATTTTCCTGAAAATTTCAGCCAATTCCGTCCACAAACGCCAAAGTTATTAGGCATAGAATTTTCAAAAATCCCATAGGGAAAAAATCCTAACTATATATACCTACTGGCGACCGCCAGTAGGTAATATATATATATATATATATATATATATATATATATATATATATATATATATATATATATATATATATATATATATATATAAAAGCGATGAGTAAAATATTAATTTTCATTTATTTTATAATTTTAAAATGATTTATTAATATACAAAGATATATATATATCTCCAAGATCCTCGTCTACTTCACTCTCCTTCAGGGAGAATAACTCTTTGGAATTAATTTCAAATGGAGTATTATTAGCTATAAAATCTGCAAACACAGGGACCCAAATCAAACTGCTACCCAGAAAGGGCTAAAATGTTCTGTAAACTGATGCCTGGCACTACATTTTATGGTCACTGTCATCCATCAGAAACCAAAGACATTGACCAAAGAGAACCATGCTGCCTACGTATGCATGCTCACAGTGCTGCTAAAACTAACAGTTTAAGATGGCGGGGTGGTGATAATACTATTCCAGCAGCAGGCATTGAAAAAAAACACCAATTTGCGATCCCTTACCTGCAGAAAAGCAGAAAGCTCATGAGCAAGACAAACTACAGTCAATATGAGTATTACCCCAAAAACAAAGAAAATTAAAAAATCAACAAACATGAAACTTTCAATAAACAATACATTATCTACTAAATCAGTAAAGACGAGGCTGTTTTAAGATGTTCAGTAATTGGATTTGCAGCACTGCGCAAACACCATAAGAACTGGTAATTTTTTTGATTTCATGGTTCATTGTGGATGCACGTTTATACATATTTTTCACAGCCGTTTGAAGTTTTTTTCTATAAAGAACTAGTCAAATTGTGCCTCTGGTCTTAAATGACAATTTAGCTGGAAAGTTTAAACCTTTTTGAATTGGAGTTCCTTATGGATTAAAAAATTTGAAAGGGCTAAGAAGACTGCTCAGATTTTTTAGACAGGAAACAGGTCTGTGAAAAGGTTATTTGGAAACAGTAGGAGATACATACTGAATGTATATTATTCAGTATATCACTCATTCAGACTTTGAGAAATTGGGTTGTTGGTTGATTGGGGTGCAACCCTGCTCAGTCAACAGCCATAATCCCTGTCAAGGTAAACCTCAAAAGTCACTAAATTAATCTGTGCTTAACCAACTGGTTGTTTGGCACAAAAGCATTCAGGTTTAACTTAGAGGCCATGTGTAAAGTATTTGTGCAACACAAACAGTAATAAAGGGAAAATACAACACAATAGAAATCGCGCAACAATTTAAAAAAAATAGAGTAAAATGTAATAAATTATTTGATACCAAAACAACAAAATTTGAATCAGTTGAACACGAGCTATGAATTAAAATAATTTAGGGTAAAAAATAGTGCCTCAATGATCAAAGAGCCAACCATGGACATCCAGACGCGGAAGACCCGGTCAAAGTGGAAAAATATGGCTGACTGCTATGGAGTGCGAGTTGGATACAAAAAGTGGAAAAATTTTAACAAAAAGACTCTGAGACAGTAGACGTTCAGTGAGGTAAGGGCTGCAGGTGGTGTTTGAGGAGGAGGTGTTTTCATAGGGGAGCTGCTGGATAAAGTCACAGTGAAGAATTCCGGATTTGGACTTAGTCTCTTTTTTTGGAACTGGAAAATCTCTAGCTGGAGGCTTTAGCCGATGAGAGTTCTACAAGGCCAGATAGCCCTTTGACGAAGGACGGCTGAGTGGGATTTGTTGCTGTGGAGAAGAACAAAGCAGGAGCTGCTGTAACGTCAGGCCATCCTGAGGAGCACCATTGGAGGATAGATGACCAGGTTGGTCACAGTCTTTTCTTAATTCTCAAGCAGTTCTGAGCCAAAATATTTAAAAGGCCCAAGGTTTGGATTTTGGATATCTGGGCACATTTAACACAACCACCAAAGGGTCCAGGACTGCAGGAGCACCACATGGAGGGGGGTTTGAACTCACTCAGGCTGGGTCCAGGTGCAGTTTCAATATGGTTGGAGCTTTTATTGTTCCTGAGGCTTTGCTCAGGAGGCCAGTCAACTCGCCCTTAGAGTCACTATGGTAGTCCTGGGTTTAAGAAGTGGAACAGGGCTCAATCAGCGGGGCAGACCTCTGAGTGTTCAAGGCAGGATTCAGGTAGCAAAAGATTCATTCCGAATGCAGCTAATTAGTCTTTTAGAGTACACAGTAGGCCACAGCAGTAGGAAGTCATTTGGGAATCCTTCTGCAGGTCCAGAAAGCGAGCTGGAGAGTACAGGTCCAACCTTTTAATTACAATGCATCCTGCCCAATATGTTAACTATGGCCTACCTAAGGTATGAATTATATGCAATAAAATATTAGTTTAAGGCTTAGCAAGGAGCATTTAATACTCAATGCTTTGATAGATTGAACACATGGTGTGTAGAAGGAAGACAGAGAAAAAAGAACAAAGAGCTGTTCAACTTTTCTCTCAAAGGTGCATATTTACAAACAAATGTTGGAGCGTAGAGCTGCACTAAATTTGACAGCGCCATGCTCCAACATTTTTAAAACCAGGGATGCATTGTATTCACAAGAATATGATGCATCCCTGTGTTTCCTCCAGTGCTGGCACCAAAAAAGCTGCCTAGCTACTGCTGCTTTGTAAATCACACTGCTACTCAGAAAGGGCTAAAATGTTCGGTAAACTGATGGCTGACACTACATATTATGGTCACTGTCATCCATCAGAAACCAAAGTTATTGATCAAAGAGAACCATGCTGCCTACATATGCATGCTCACAGTTCAGCCAAAACTAACAGTTTAAGATGGCAGGTGTGGTGATAATACTATGCCAGCAGCAAGCATTGAAAAAAACACACCAATCGGTGAGCCCTTACCTGCACCAAGGCAGAAAGCTCATGAGCAAGACAAACTACAGACATAATAAGTATTAACCCAAAACACACACAAAACTAAAAAATCAAGAAACATGACACTTTCAATAAACAATACATTATCTACTATATCAGCGAAGATGAGGCCGTTTTAAGATGTTCAGTGGTAATTAAATGGGAGGCTAGCACTTGAATTTGTGGCCCTGCGCAAACACCATAAGAACTGGTGACATTTTCATTGTTCATTGTGGATGCACATGTATACATATTTTTCACAGCCGTAAGAGTTTTGCGCTGCAGGGACGATTGTTTATGTGCAGGAAGGGACATCTTCCTTCACATATACAATCAATAATGGCAATTTACTCTTTCCATGTGTGCTGCAGAATGGAGCGCACTTGGAAAGAGCAAAATATGAGGAGACATTAATAATTTCTCCTCAGATCACCATTCTAATGCCTGTTATTCCATTACTTTAGTTTCTGGCACTGCCTCAGCCTTGTAAATATGGGGCAGCGTCAAAAAGCAATGGGTGTTGCTGTGGAATGCCCACATCAACACCCATTGCACTCCCCTTTGCCGCAGAGAACTGCGACGGAAAGGGGCATATTTACAAGGTGGCAATAAGACACACAAAATAGCTTAGCGCTACCTTATATATGGAAAATTGCGCTACGACACAAGAGCATCAAAGAAAGTGCTGCTCCGGTGGAGATAGGGGCTTGTAAATATGCCCCACAGTTTCAAGGCTGTATATGAGAAATTAGGTCTTCTTGACATCTCACACACAACGTTTAAGTATCTCTGTCATGGATTGAGTAATAGTTTGCAAATATATGTTGTTCCTTACTCCTGGATCGGATCACAGTTAGGGAAGATACACGTCTATACTGAGGCATCTTAAATGCTCCTGCTCTTTTAAGGTTTTCGACATGACTTTTTCAGGTTTTGAAAGAAGACAAAGAACTTGCTCACTGATAGGAAGACATGCCAGCAAGCACAGAGTGTGTTCACAAAGGCTGAGAGGCATGGAGAGATCTAGCCAAGCAACCCTGTGGGACCACACCAGCCTAAAACATTGTTTGACTTTCCACCCAAATGCTTTTTACCTCAGGCAAGTTCCGAAGGTCAAGAAACTGTGTATTCTGCTCTTGGTCAATTTTAATTCACCTCCTAAAAACTAAAAAGTACAACATCCTGCAGCTAAAGAGCAAGACCAATTCAGCACTATGAAAAATGTATGGAACATAGTTCAGCACTATGAAAAATGTATGGAACATATATTTACATATAGAAATGTATATAAAACTGATTTGTTTCAGTCACACAAAAATTGAAGTGGGATAGAAATTAGAAGACGGTAAACCAACCTCATATAAAAGTATGATGTTTTTATTCATCACATTGTTCGAATTTTAGCACTGCAGCAAGTAGCCCTATATTAATGCAATTAGAAAATAACCTTCGTTTATATAGATATGGGATTTGTAAATTAAAACATTTCTAAACAAGTTTCTCTTCTTTAATAAAAATGATGATGTTTTATACTGCATTTAACCTACAGAAGTGGCAGGTGAAAATATATTTATTATTCATTTATCAAATTTTACAAATAAAGTTAATTAAAAAGTTAAACATGCACACAGAATAATATATATATGTATATATATATATATATATATATTTATATATATATATATATATATACACATATATATATATATACACATATATATATAAAAGTGATTAGTAAATGATTAATTTTCATTTATTTTATAATTTTAAAATTATTTATAAATATACAAAGATATATATATATCTTCAAGATCCTCGTCTACTTCACTCTCCTTCAGAGAGAATAATGAGTGCGGACCCAAGCTTTGCGCAAAAATATTTAATGTTCACTCCAATCCATAACGCATTTCGGACTTAATCACATGACAACGCTGGCTCCACAGATTGCCCCTTTTAAAGTGACAGTGCTCATTAACCAGATGATGGAAATAAACAACATACCTAAAAAAAAGTACCTGATATCTGCACCAATGCAAGGTGTAAATACACTTAATAACCATGTTGTATGCAAGTCAAGCTTCCGGCAGACCCAGTCGACGGCATTGCGGCGTCATGGTGTTGATATGGCTGTAAAACCCAGAAGCATCCTCTATATATATATATATATATTCACAGAAAAAACCATAGGTTATAGTGGATATATAGTTAGGAATTTGCATTTACAAAACCTTGAAAATTCAATGAAAAAACCATTGGTTTTAGTCCAAATATAGTTAGGGATTTGCATTTACAAAACCTTATTTTACTCGCATAAAACCATTGAAATTCCATATATAGTTATAAGCGCTAACTATATATCGCGCACCCGCAATCCACTGCTGATGATGTCACATATTACATCCTTCATGACATGGTTAGTGACATCACTGATGACATCACTGATGACATCTCAAATGACATCACTGATGACATCACTGATGCCATCATCCAGTAACTGTATGTTTCTGTAAAGTTAAAATATCTCTTACATATTGAAGAATGAGTGGATATATAAGTGTCTGGATGAAGGATTTAGTAGGTGCATGACTGACTGTATGAGTGAGTGATTAAATGTGTCTCACTGAGTGCATGGGTTAGTGACTAAACTGTCTTAATTTGTGCATCATTATGTCTGTTGTTCTGTAAACTGTTGCATGTGTTGATAAGTAGCTATATGAGTAACTATATGGGTTATTGATTGGTTGCCCAAGTATTTGTATGGGATACTGAGTGTGTGTGTGGGTGGCTAGATGTGTGAGCAGTTGATTCACTAGATGTATGGTTTCAAAAGTGCATGTGGAAACAGCTGTATGGGCGGTTGACTGTGTGCATGAGTGTATTGGTGAGTGAATGGATATCTCAGTGCTACATGTCAAAGTAAGTACATATGTAAAACACAGTACATGTGAGAGTTGACATATATAAATAACTGTGCATAAGAGCCAGTGAATGTGTGAGTGGCTGTATGGATCATTGTGAACTTGTATCAGGGATTGTATAAGAGAGTAAATATGTGTTAGTATATGTTTGAATAAGTAAAGTTTGTATAACTGTATATTTGAGGAAATGGAGGTGTGATTGATTCTTTGCATGACTGACTAGGTGTGTGAGTAACTCCATGGATGAGTGACAGTCTGTGAGTGTCTGTTTACACTGATTGTATCTAAGGTTATATTAGAGTCTGAAGAGGTTCATCGTATTATCACATGAATGATATCATCAGTGATGTTATCAGTCATGTCAAATGAGATGTTTTCAGTGATGTCATCAGTGATGTCATTTGAGATGTCATCAGTGATGTCATCAGTGATGTCACTAACCATGTCATGAATGATGTAATATGTGACATCATCAGCAGTGGATTGCGGGTGCGCGATATATAGTTAGCGCTTATAACTATATATGGAATTTCAATGGTTTTATGCGAGTAAAATAAGGTTTTGTAAATGCAAATCCCTAACTATATATGGCCTAAAACCAATGGTTTTTTCATTGAATTTTCAAGGTTTTGTAAATGCAAATTCCTAACTATATATCCACTATAACCTATGGTTTTTTCTGTGAATTTCATTGGTTTTTTAATAGCAAATATGAAAAGCTTTAAAATGTCAAGTACGTGATAGATAAAAACATTTTCGTATTTATGCACGCTGATGTGCTTTGAACGCTGCACCCCCCCCCCCTCCCCTCTTTTGTCTTAGTAGTACTCTCTCTTTGCAGATACTGAAGGGTAGTTAACGCAGGCCTTTACCCCCGTTGTAATCCGTCGTGCCTGCTTGTCTCTCCATTTGATTGATTGTTGTCCAAGCATTTACTGTTTTAGAATTGGTTCTCTTTGGATCATTCTCTATTTACAAACAAGCACAAAGTCGCAATACTCTGTTTAGTCTTTGCAGATAGTGAAAAATCGTGTAAAAAAATAAAAGTAATCGAGCAAAATCAGTAGGCCACTAATTGGATCTCTTTTTGACCTCGCTAAAATAGAAATATTAGGAACAACCCTTCATGAGAAATACGAAAATAGTGAGATGAACTGAGCTCCACACCATGAGGGCTGCAAGATAGCTCGGCTCCATCACCCATCCCGCACAAAATAACGACAAACCCTATGCAAATATTAAAAATATAGACAACACACCAGCAAAGAAACAGGGTAAAACATTTTATTAAAAAACTATTTACATAACGTTGGTTTATAAGATGATGTCAGTAGTGGACCGATGTGTGAATAGGTCGAAAGCAGCACAAGGCTCCAAGATCCGGATGGCAAGCTCCTGGATGTTGGGTGCCATAGTTCAGAGTTCTGAGTTTGAGCCTTTTTCAATGCCTGTGCTTTGTTGAATCAAAATGGCGGCTTGACACAAAGCTGACTCAAGCGTTGCTACTGATGCTATGCAGACCAAAACTGGTTTTCAGTTTGTACATTTTTCTAGATTTTTCAATCCAAGTTTGGTTGACTTTGTAGAACGATGGCTTCAAATTTTCAACATACGGTGTGGTGGCGCTGACTGGGAGGGGGCGCTTTGCTCCTGCCCCCTCCCCAAGTAAGATTTTCATACGTGAAAGTACGTTAATGGTTTTGGTCCCTGAGTTGCTTCGATGTCACTGCCATTCTCAAATGGCATAAGTTCTGGATGTTGGGTACCATAGTTAAGAGTTCTGAGCAGCGCTTGTGACACTGTCTGAAGCTTATTTCCACCTACTGCAGCTTCACTATTCTCAAAGTAAGTGAGTATCGTTTGTGGACCTGACTGCATTAGAAAACAATGTGATATGTTACCTTCCTAAACAGCTTGACGGAGGCCCCTGAGGGGCGGTGTGATGGCCATGGACTCGGAGAAGACGCTTGGCTCCGACACCCTCCCCAAGTCTTATAGCACTGGTGTAGCCTGAGATCGCCCCCGACATAGGCGGCCGGCTCCCGGGGTCCGGCGGAACTTTTTGCCTTTTGATGACTCTTCAATTCTGAACCTTGTCCCATCCAGCTGAGTTGCGCCCACTCTTGCGGCTACAGCGTCTTGCCCACCATCCAGCTGAATTGCGCCCACTCTTGCGGTGCAGCGATAGGCGGTTGCCACAGGACTCTCAAAATGGCGGCCGGCTCTTCGGTTTTGGGCCTGGTCCACTAAAATGGCCCTGGGACACCTTTGAACTCGGACGCTTCCCTGATAGGGCTTGGGTCCCATTCTCGAAAAGCGTCCCCTCAGCCGTGAAGATTCTACAAAAGTCTTGGGGGCCTCCGACTCCCGCAGGCTTCTGGTGGGGAGCGGCTGCCATGATTGCTCGTGGAATGGCCACGACGGAGCTACGAGATGGTAGTGGTCTCATGCTGACGCCAGCTTTAGTCTGAAACATCCAGAAACACTGTAGACTACCAATTCGATCAGTTCCGGTAGCGCCCCAACATGACCCGGAAGAGAAGAACTTGCCCTCCCCTCTTTGACTGATGGTTCTTGTTGCCTGTCCCCTCTGTTGTCATTTAACAGAACTTTTTGGACTGCTGAAAGGGGTTGTGTTCCGAACGCTGGTTGGTGGAGACATTTTGACTATATTCTTGACCTACGTTGTCGCGTAATGCGTTATATGACACGCCGCGTTACCGCACCCGGAAGTGATCCGAGGCGCGGCGCGTAACGTAAGCATAACAGGTCATGTAACTTGTTAATAAAACTTTTCATTGGTTCATTTTACTTTTGTTAATTTAATGATGAAAAGCTTGGTCATATGACCTAAAAATTACGCTTTTTATTGTTTTCGAACAATATTTTTTTTTCAAACATATGTTATAATATTCCAGGCTAATGTACTTTCCCGGAAAATTTACAACTGTCTTGCAAGTAAAATATATTCCTTTTTCGAGAAAAAGGGCGTTTCTTCCTTCCATGACGGAGCCGTTGAGTAAAAGAGATTCGGCCTGCTGTCTTAGTCGCCGATACGCCTGATTATCAGATTCTTATCGATCACTTTATATTGCAGACATGAAAAACACAACTGCCCTTAAGCATTTATCTTTACTGCGTTCCTACATATTATACCTTTTATCCGTCATGTAATTGGACTGCTTTATTTCACTTGCCTTTACTGATTCGAAAACAGTGACTAAAAGTAAAAACTTTACCAATGTAAATACTACTACCGTGTTTTGTTTTAAAAACCTTTATTGTGAAAATGTCAGTATACAAATACGGGCCTATAACCATGTGGGCCGGCCACGGAGCAAACTGAAATCGTATATGATGAGGAGACATTTACACTGTAGAAGAACGTAACGAGCGGGCCATTAGGTTGCAAGAACAAAGGTGTCTAACAGTTGCGGAATCGGTGGACGTACATTTTGTAATTAAAATACGACAGGGCCACTTACAATAACATTTTCTAGATATACATTTGCGGGCAAGGAGTTACGAGTCCCATTTATACCGGCGCCATTTTGGGCGAGGCCGGGCAGGTCCAAGATATAGTCAAAATGTCTCCACCAACCATCGGCCAGACCAGAACCCCTTTCGGCCCTTTATGCTACAAGATGGTGTCTTCCATTCAGAAAATATTGTTGGCAGCATTTTGAAAGGAAACAGAAACAGCCGTTCTCCTAGTGAGTTTCACATTGTTACATTTAGGAAGAATGTTGAAGAGTAGTATGTGGAAAATCTGAAGCCATTTTTCTACAAACTCTCAATCAGACTTGGAGGGAAAAAAAAAACCTGAAGAATGTATAGCATCAACAGTAACGCTTGAGTCAGCTTTGTGTCAAGCCGCCATTTTCATTCAATCAATAGCGTCCCCCTGCACACATTCAGGGACCTGGTCGTGTCTTCAGATGAAACGGATTGTAGGAAAAGAAGCAGAAAGGAAAAGGAAAAAAGTTCCGCCGGACCTCGGGAGCCGGCCGCCTATGTCATGTGCCACCTTTGGCCACACCAGGGCAATAGTGAAGCTGCAGCAGGTGCAAATAAGCTTCAGACAGTCTTACAAGCACTGCTCAGAACTCTCAACTGAGGCACTCAACATCCAGGACTTGCCATTCGGATCTTGGCGCCTTGTGCTGGTTCCGACCTATTCACACATCGGTCCACTACTGACATCACCTCATAAGCCAACGGGGCACCCCACGCCGACTTTCGGCGCAGCATTGTAGGATGGCCACACCAGTGCGGCAACTTGCTGGACACAACATCGGGGCCATCCAGATCTCGGCGCGTTCGACTCACTGTACCGCAAGAGTGACCGCAACTCAGCTGGACACGCCATCTTTCGGCGCAGCATTGTAGGATGGCCACACCAGTGCGGCAATTTGCTGGACACCACCTCGGTGCCATCCGGATCTCGGCGCGTTCGAGTCACTGTACCGCAACAGTGACCGCAACTCAGCTGGACACGCCGTCTTTCGGCGCAGCATTGTAGGATGGCCACACCAGTGCGGCAATTTGCTGGACACCACCTCGGTGCCATCCGGATCTCGGCGCGTTCGAGTCACTGTACCGCAACAGTGACCGCAACTCAGCTGGACACGCCGTCTTTCGGCGCAGCATTGTAGGATGGCCACACCAGTGCGGCAATTTGCTGGACACCACCTCGGTGCCATCCGGATCTCGGCGCGTTGTGCTGCCTTCGGCCTATTCGCACATCGGTCCGCTACTGACGCCGCCTCACGTGCCAACGGATTTTCTACGCTTTTTGTAGCCCTATGCCGCATAACAGGTCATGTGACTTGTTTATAAAACTTTTCATTGGTTCATTTTACTTTTGGTTTCCTAAAGATGGAAGGCTTGGTCATATGACCTAAAAATAACACTTTTCATTGGTTTAGAACATTTTTTTTTCCCAAACGATGAAAGCCCCACCTTGTTTCTGGATCATTCAGACTGAAGCTGGCGTCAGCATGAGAGCACCACCATCTCGTGGCTCCGTCGTGATCATTCCGCGAGCAATCATGGCAGCCGCTCCCCACCGGAAGCCTGCGGGAGTCGGGGGCCCCCAAGACTTTTGTAGAATCTTCACGGCTGAGGGGACGCTTTTCGAGAATGGAGCCCAAGCCCTAGCAGGCAAGCGTCCGAGTTCCAAGGTGTCCCAGGGCCATTTCAGTGGACCAGGCCCAAAACCGAGGAGCCGTCCGCCATTTTAAGAGCCATGTGGCAGCCTATCGCTGCACTGCAAGAGTGGGAGCAACTCAACAACATGGTGAGCGAGACGCTGTAGCCGCAAGAGCGGGCGCAACTCAGCTAGATGGCCGCCACCTGGGGAGGCCCGTTCACGCCGCCTCCCCCACGCCCCCCCCCCCCCGGGCCGCCGCACGCCAATTTTCGGAGCAGCATTGTAGGATACCAAAACCAGTGCGGCAGTTTACTGGACATCACCTGGGTGCCTGTCGTACATGTTGTGTCAGCCATGGGACACTGGACACAGTCCCATCAACATCTCAACGCGTTCTGCTGCCTTGGGACTATTCGCACAACAGACCGCTACTGACGAGGCCTCCCCCCGCACCACCCGGGACGCCCCACGCTGTTTTTCTGTGCTGCATTGTAGGATCCCAAAACCAGTGCGGCACCCAGGCGACATCACCTGGGTGCCGTCCAGAACTCTGCACGTTGTGCTGCCTTGGGACTATTCGCACAAAAGACAGCTTCTAACCATTGTTGCTTTTTGAGTTGAAAAATGTTTAAATGTTTTTAGTTTTTGTTCCGTTCATTATAGTTAAAAGTTAATAAAGTTTTATAATCTTACTTTGTTGGAGTGTTATCTATTTTTTTAAAAACGGGTGAATAGGGCCTTGAATCGGGTTATTGTCATGTGTGGGCTTTGGAAGTGTGCTGCTGCAGGATCGGACATTTCAAACTCAAATGCACGTTCTTTTTCTTACCTTCCCGAAGCATGGAGCGCAATAGCAGGCAGAGAAAGGGTGATGCACGTGTTGAACACTACCTGACCTGGCAAGTTGCTGGCAGTGCCCCCCCGCCCGCTCCTGAAAGAGGGCACACACACACCGCCGCCCCGAGTACTTCACAAATCTTTAAAAGACCATGCGCTTGTTCATGAGGCTTAAATGGTTTATCACCTCTTCTAGAACCCCTGCATCGACCCTCTGACGTTTCCTGGAAAAATTACCATGTAACACAATACCAAGCCCTGTCAGCTGAAACCCCCAAGGAATCGTGGGGCATATTATCAAGGGGGTTTATCTCCGCTTTTTTGGCTTTAAAAGCCATGAAAGCGGAGATAAAATTATCTCCCTATTACCAAGCTGTCGCTAACACCAGTTAGTGACAGCTAAAAGGAGATAGCGACCATCTTGGGCCCCGCTTTGCATGTCAGTGATACTTATCACTAATGACATGCAAAGTGGCGTGCCAAGATGTTAGCGACTGGAAACAGTCCCTAACATCGCTATCTCCTATTACCAACTTTTGGAGATATTCGCGCTAAGCGCGAATATCTCCAAAATCTAACACCTGCCCTGAGCAGTTCTTAGCCATGTTATCCAATGGGAGGTGGATAACATGGCTAAGAGCATTTGCTCGATAATACATGAATATCGCTGACTTTTCTGCGATAATAGCAAGGTTTATCTGCGATAAAAATCGCCGATGTGCGGCGATAATTTTTGTCTCTAAAAAAGTTAGAGACAAAAATTATCGCTAGTTGTTCGTAATATGCCCCCGGGTTTTTGCTTGCAGAAATCGGGAGGCGGGAGACTAGCACTGAAATCAGTAGTCACACGCCTGAGTCGGGAGGGTTGGCATGTCTGAATTCTCTACAGCTGGGGCCATAAACTACATCCGCAGGGCTAGGTGATAGCCTGGGACCAGCCTGGCATCTAAAATGGCTGCCGTGCACGACAAAATTGTGGCATTGGAAAAAAGGCAAGATGGCGCAGCCGCTGGAAGAGATGTATCAACATATATCAGCCTCCTCAGCCACCCTCAGGAAACATAGGGGATTAGGATACGTCTCCCGCACCCCCTTATACCTAGTAATTTAATTAACGAAGCACAAAATGGCGAATTCCCGTTTCGCTACCAGTTTGCGGCCCAGTTTGCGGCCCGTGAAGCGCTTCTACCGTGAAAAATCATTTTTTTTTTTATTTTCCCCACGGGACTCTTTAATAACCCCAACAACATTCCTAGGGGGTCAAGAGGGTGATACCTTGCCCCCTTTCATTAAATTCCCCCTTCGTTTTTCACCTCTTCTTCTCTCTCGATCCTACCGAGAGACAAGATGGCGGCCGCTCCGGACTGTCACGCAGCAAAAAAAAAAAAAGCTCACGCACAGCCGCTGGAAGAGATGTATCAACATATATCAGCCTCCTCAGCCACCCTCAGGAAACATAGGGGATTAGGATACGTCTCCCGCACCCCCTTATACCTAGTAATTTAATTAACGAAGCACAAAATGGCGAATTCCCGTTTCGCTACCAGTTTGCGGCCCAGTTCGCGGCCCGTGAAGCGCTTCTACCGTGAAAAATCATTTTTTTTTTCTTTTCCCCACGGGACCCTTTAATAACCCCAACAACATTCCTAGGGGGTCAAGAGGGGGATACCTTGCCCCCTTTCATTAAATTCCCCCTTCGTTTTTCACCTCTTCTTCTCTCTCGATCCTACCGAGAGACAAGATGGCGGCCGCTCCGGACTGTTTAGAATGTTGACAGACACCGGAGAGCCAATCAGCTTTCTGCGCGCAAAGTTCCGAAATGCGAAAAGTAAGCGGACCGGATCGCTGCCCGGAGCGCTGTTACAGATATATATCTTGATTTAAACGTTAATTTCTCAAAATCCACTGAAGCACATATATTGAGACCTAGCAAAGGCACATCGGGCTAACAGTCCCTACAATTTTGCCAAGTTTCGTGCAAATCCATTCAGCCGTTCGAGCTAAAAGTGAGTCCAACCGCCCTATGGAAAAATGAATGGGAAAAACGCGTTTTGGGACCCCCCTTTTTTCTCGGCCCTCCCTTGACGAAACCCCACCAAATTTTCAGGGGCTGCTCAGAAACAAAATGTGCCATTTTCCTGAAAATTTCAGCCGATTCCGTCCACAAACGCCAAAGTTATTAGACATAGAATTTTCAAAAATCCCATAGGGAATTAATCCTAACTATATATACCTACTGGCGATAGCCAGTAGGTAATATATATATATATATGTATTACATGCTGGTGGTCGCCAGTAGGTAGTTATAGTTAGTTCAAAAATATTGTCCACAACTGTATGTCTGACCGTAGAATTCTTCTTTATTCTTAATCTTTGTTTCTTGATGTATCAAACTTCAATACAGTCAGTTCACAGCCAACACGTGTTTCGTCTGGCCTGTTACATTAGCCAATGACTTCATCAGGGCTGTGTTATAAACATCAAATAAATATATATCAGTACACGATTGTTATTGCAAAGTTTTTTCTTAGTACCTGAAGGTAGATGAAGAGAATAAAAATCCAACTAGTATACACCAGTGTTTTGAGAGGAATATAAAAAGATGTGTACTACGCCATAAGGGTCATAGGGTCACCATTGTGCACACCATATTGCCCAAGATCTAGTTCAAATACGACCATAGTCACCTCTAAATGTAAGCAAAATAACGTCACAGAAGATTCTTCTCATCCTCTAGACTAAGAAAACGATCATCTTGTCCTCTGAATAACACAAATAAATCAGGTCAGTAAATGTTCTAACTAAACTACAATACCCTATCCTATTAAACTCGCCACATATAACCCAGTACTAAATTTATCTATCTAAACTCACCAATTATATATATCTCATCATCAATTCCCAAAGGTTATAGGGAATGACCAATAAAATCGGCTCTTAGTTGCACGAGGGGTAATATTTATCTGCAGTGAAAAATTTGAAAATATCAGTTGTGTTCCAGTTTATCTAAAATATTTGCAGTTATTATAATCTCCCTGTAGATCAACCTTACCGTCTTCTTATATTCTGTTAGTTGTCACGTTAGAATAAGTAATGGAGTATTTCAGTAAATCTTAAAGGTCTGTATGAGGAGATACATTTGCAAATGCCCAAAACAGGGAATGTCCGCCCACTGTTCCAAATCTGCACTTTCTATATGAGTTCATCTTACCTCAGGCTCAAATCTTCGTCATAGCTGGCCTGGGGATTAATAAGTATAAAAAGGTTCCATCAGTTAACTCCCACAGAACATACACTATCTCCCTGTGTATGTAAATCCCAAAGAAAACTCACCCACTCTTCCCGTATCTGTAGTAGACCTGTTGAGTGATCACCGGGAGACGAGAAAGAAAACAAGAAAGACAGCGTATTTTACAACGTGTTTGTTGCTATATGTAAACCAATTTGCGTATTAGTTAACACTTTCGCCAATATATATAATCACAAAAGTAGTTAAATCATCAGTCCTCGCTTGCAAAATTATCGCAGGTATCTATATTGTAATAAAACACATTTTAACTTCTAAAATTGCTTGTATTATAATGTGTCAGATGCTATATCCAGACGAAAAACAGCATATTATCTAGCAGGTTTAATAATATATCTGGCTACAAGTATAGTTAAACCATCAGTCCTCGCTCACCAAATTACCACAGAGTATCGTCTATTTCAAAATCCGGCGAGCAGCACGGTCGCCATGATTGTGTGTCTTTTTATACCGTGGCGTGCATGGGCGCCATATTGTAGTGTGCAATTGTCCCAAATCTTTACGAAAATCTCGTTTTAACTTCAAAATATTGAAGCTATAAGAATCAGGGTCCACTGTTTTTGACATTGATCTACACAAAGACAAAGGTCCTGAATTCGACTCCCTCTTATCCAACGTTCAATTTGTATATTCGTTATTCACTCAATCTCCTATACTCCCTTCGATTTGTATATTCGTTATTCACTCAATCTCCTATATCCCTTAGATGGAGGGAAGTAAGATATCGATATACTTAAATTCTCAATCTTAGATTATGTGTCACATCTCAGTCGTTATTATAAAAATATATTCCAGATCCAAAATAAAATAATCGTATACCAGTTTCGAACCCTGCATCAGAGCGTAGATCAAACAGCCTCCGGTGCTTAGTGCTACCGATAGTTCTAATAGACGAATAGGAGTTTATGTATATATATATATATATATATATTCTTACCAATAAGGTAGTGTGACATGGAATAGAGTTAAGTAGAGTTAAGTTTGGAACAAGATATAGAGGACTAGATATGTAGAATTTACTAAAAATAAGAAAAAATATACATTGTATCAAGTGCCCAAATACCATATCTAGGGACCAGATAGTAGAGAAAATAGTGCCAAAGAGAGAAGATCATCCTATTTACAGTAAATTGTACTTTCCCATAATTATATGAACAATATTTACATTTCAAATGCGTGTAGATTCATCAATACCAAAATTGCTTGTAGATTCATCAATACCAAAATACTCACTCTTAAGATGTACTTAGAACATATGTTAGAACATCCTTACCTGTTAAACTCAGTCATCATACAGTATGGGCCCAAAGGGTATACATTTAAAGCAACTGGTATATGAATACATCAACATCGTAGTATAATACATAATACATCATAATCAATGACCCAAATATTATTGTAATTCTGAATCTAAATTCAGGGCCTCTTCGACGGCCCTAAGTTTCATAATCCACATGCATTCCCTGCGTCGTAGCCGGAGGGTTCTGTCCCCTCCCCTCTTATCTGCACTCACTACGTCAATACCATGATAATGAAACTGATGTTTCATCCTTTCATTTTGGGTTTTAATAAAGTGTGCAGCTATAGGATATCTTGTGTCTCCATTTTTAAGTGCTCTAAAGTGTTCTACCATCCTGTCACGTAGTCTCCTAGTAGTACTACCGACATAGATCTTAGTACATGAACATACAATCACATAGACTACGTGTGTGGTCTCACAGGTAATAAAAGAGTTAATTTTAAAAGATCCCATTTGATTATAATTAAACTCCTTAATCCTCCTAATGGCCCATCTGCAGGAGCTGCAGTTACCGCAATGGAAGAAACTTTGCGGTTGGCGTCCAAGCCAATTGGGTTTATCTGGTACACTATGATAACTAGGACAGAGTTTATTCAATAAAGTTGTTCCCTTCATTTATGTAATATTAGGTCTATCATTCAACATTCCCTTAATATCAGAGTCACTCAATAATAAATGCCAATATTTCTTCAAAATCCCGAATAACTGGTAACTCCCTTCCCCATAGTTGGTTACCAATCTCACCAATTCCTTGGCGTCCCTAGTCTTGCTAGGACTCGGTTTGGATCTCAGTGTATCTAATCGTGCCACATTCCTGGCTCTTTTCGAAGCTATATTGATGACCTTATCCGAGTAACCTCGAGCTTTGAACCTCTTGTTCATATCAGTCAAGTTAATCTCAAAGTCTACATCCTCTGAACAGTTTCTGCATGCTCTCAACATTTCTCCATATGGAATGGAATTGATCTGGCATGATGGGTGGCAACTTTCTGCTGATAGTATTGCATTACAACTTGTAGTTTTACGAAACATTCTGCTGCACAATCTGTCATTATTAATGAATAATTCTAAATCAAGAAAAGTCAACTTCTCAAAGCTATATTCAGTTGTATATGTCATATGCACTTGATTATTATTAAGGTGATCAAAGAACTCATGTAGTTCTTCTATGGTACCTCTCCAGATCATTAAGCAATCATCCATGAATCGACCCCAGTAATAAAGGTGGTCGATCCATTTACTGCCTTTGGGGCCCCAGATCCATTCCGCCTCAAACCAACCCATAAATAGGATGGCAAAAGACGGAGCGAACCTGGAACCCATCGCAGTTCCATGTCTCTGTTTGTACCACTTATCTTTGAAAAGAAAGTAGTTATTCTCAAGGACCAATCTTGTCATTTCTAATAACATCATAGTATGATCATATTGCTCAGCTGGTCGTTTTCTCAGAAAAGTTTCTATAGCTGCTATCCCCAAATCATGGTCAATGTTACTGTATAAAGAGACAACATCTAGTGTTACTAGAACCATACCACTTTCCCACGTTATATCATTCATAAGGTTAAGAACATGTCTAGTCTCTTCAATGTGTGAAGGTAAATTGTGAACAAATGGACGTACATAGATGTCTATATATTGTGATAGTTTTTCCGTTGGTCCATTGATACCCGAGATAATTGGCCTCCCAGGTGGTCTATCTCTATTCTTGTGGATTTTAGGTAAGAAATATAAACAAGGGGAGCGGGGTGATGTGATTTTCAAGTACATATATTCGTCAAAGTCCAGCAAAGATCTATCATACCAAATTTTCAATTTGTCATTAATCAGAGGTATTATTGCTAGTAGCGGGTTAGAAGCCACCTTCTCTTAATACTGACTGTTGTTAAGTTGAGAGAAGACTTCACTTTCATAAGCCAGAGTATTCTGAATAACTATGTTTCCTCCTTTATCTGCCATTTTGATGACTATATTGGGGTCTGAGGTTAAAGTCTTCAGAGCTATACGTTCTTTGGTAGTCAAGTTGTTATGTTTAGGGTACCTATTATTATGTCTGATATCTTTATTTATCAACCTGTCAATATCTAGATTGACTGCCTTAAAGAAAGCATCAATCACATAGCCTGAGGATAACTGCGGGGTCCAACGTGATTTGTTTTTCAAGCCACTCTCCATAGTGATTTGATTAATCTCTAAGTCCATAAGTAATTGTGACATGGTTAATGGATATTCTTCGCTCTCTTTCAGGGACAATAATAATTTGGTATCTTGTACCTCTTGGATTGAAAGATTGCTGAGATCAGGTCTAATGACAGCACTAGGTAGTTTCGGGTGGTTTGCGAAATGCTTCTTTATTTTCAACATCCTAGTAAATTTATACAGATCAATTTTTGCTAGATTCCAATCAATTTTATTGGATGGACAAAAATTCAAACCTTTTTTGAGCAAAGAAACCATGTCTGCTGTCAAAATAATTGAAGAAAGATTAACAATCTCAATTGCATTTGTATCACATACATTCTCTACTGATTCTTTCAAGACCGAGTCCTCATGCCTTGTCTTGTTTTTGTTTTTCCCTTTGCCTCTGGTTCCTCTCCTGGTCTTGCGTTCCCTGGGTCTCATCTGTTTCCAATCCTTAACCGGCGTACCTCTTCTAAAAAACTATTACCCCCTGCTGTTGCACCTATAGTATCAACTATATCTTCGTTTTCACTCGTGGAGATTTTGCTAGAAGAGGAATAGGGGTCACTAGTACCCAGGGTCTCTCCCTTTTTCTTAGGTGGTAAGGGTTTGTTCATTAAATGATCAAATCGCCATGCAAAAGTAAATAGACAGCCTGTACGATAATCATTCTCATCTCTTTTTAATTTCTTAGCTTTCCTTCTCTTAATGTCAGTCTGCATTTCGACCAAAATTTCATCCAGAATCGCATAATTTTTCTTCGTGGCTTCTGGAGTATTAAGTACCTTTATCTCATCCTCTATAGTTTCTATTTCCATAAGTAATTTTTTGATTTTACTTTCCGCATTTTCTATTAAGATGTTAATAAGATTCCTCAAGCTACTATCGGTAGCACTAAGCACAGAAGGCTGTATGATCTACGCTCTGATGCAGGGTTCGAAACTGGTATACGATTATTTTATTTTGGATCTGGAATATACTTTTATAATAACGACTGAGATGAGACACATAATCTAAGATTGAGAATTTAAGTATATCGATATCTTACTTCACTCCATGTAAGGGATATAGGAGATTGAGTGAATAACGAATATACACATCGAACGTTGGATAAGAGGAAGTCGAATTCAGGACCTTTGTCTTTGTGTAGATGGGATTGTCAAATACAGTGGACCTTGATTCTTATAGCTTCAATATTTTGAAGTTAAAATGAGATTTTCGTAAAGATTTGGGACAATTGCACACCACAATATGGCGCCCATATTATAATACAAGCAATTTTAGAAGTTAAAATGTGTTTTATTACAATATGGATATCTGCGATAATTTTGCAAGCGAGGACTGATGATTTAACTACTTTTGTGATTATATATATTGGCGAATGTGTTAACTAATACGCAAATTCGCTTACATATAGCAACAAACATGTTGTAAATACGCTGTCTTTCTTGTTTTCTTTCTCGTCTCGCGGCGATCACTCGACAGGTCTATTACAGATACGGGAAGAGTGGGTGAGTTTTCTTTGGTATTTAAATACACAGGGAGATAGTGTATGTTCTGTGGGAGTTAACTCATTGAACCTTTTTATACTTATTAATCCCCAGGCCAGCTATGACGAAGATTTGAGCCTGAGGTAAGATTGACTCACATAGAAAGTGCAGATTTGGAACAGTGGGCGGTTTTTCCTGCCCACTGTTCCAATCCTTTAAGATTTACTGAAATACTCCATTACTTATACTAACGTGGCAACTAACAGAATATAAGAAGACGACCCGGTAAGGTTGATATACAGGGAGATTATAATAACTGCGAATATTTTAGATAAACTGGAACACAACTGATATTTTTGAATCTTTCACTGCAGATAAATATTACCCCGCGTGCAACTAGGAGCCGATTCTATTGGTCATTCCCTATAACCTTTGGGAATTGATGATGAGATATATATAATTGGTGAGTTTAGAGAGACTGGGTTATATGTGGCGAGGTTAATAGGATAGGGTATTGTGGTTTAGTTAGAACAATTACTGACCTGATTTGTTTGTGTTATTCAGAGGACAAAATGATCGTTTTCTTAGTCTAGAGGATGAGAAGAATCTTCTGTGACGTTATTTCACTTACATTTAGAGGTGACTATGGTCGTATTTGAACTAGATCTTGGGCAATATGGTGTGCACAATGGTTACCCTATGACCCTGGTGGCGTAGTACACATTTTGTTATATTCCTCTCAAAACACTGGTGTATACTAGTTGGATTTCTATTCTCTTCATCTACCTTCAGGTACTAAGAAAAACTTTGCAATAACAATAGTGTACTGATATATATATTTATTTGATGTTTATAACACAGCCCTGATGAAGTCATTGGCTAATGTAACAGGCCAGACAAAACACGTGTTGGCTGTGAACGGACTGTATTGAAGTTTGATACATCAAGCAACAAAGATTAAGAATAAAGAAGAATTCTATGATCAGACATACAGTTGTGGACAATAATTTTGAACTTTTGATTTTGGATGTGTTGGAGTTTCTAACCAGGATTTGAGGAATGAACACTGTCCGCTTGTGACCAGCTACTTATGGTCACAACCTTACTGTTATAACTGTGTTATGTGTTATAACTTTGTTATGTGCAATTCTACTTACTACTGAACCTGTACTAGGTCTACCTTAATTTAGATATTTGCAGCGCAGGTGAGATCCCCCGTTTTGTAGCTCTCATCTCCGCACCAGGTGTGGTTTTCTTGAGGGTAGTCTGGTAACCACCCTTTTTCTCACCTAGCTGCACCACTGACTTGTAAATTTAGTATCATTCCCTGGTGATATATTGAGCGCCCTTACCAGCGAGGTTACCAGTGGTAATTTGTCCCAGTTATAGTTAGGACCTAGTTTCCATAGGAAACTAATTTTTTAGTTTCCCAATAACTTTGGCACCGAATGACGAATCTATGCAACATTTTCAAAACATATGGCCTGCTCCGGTCCGCTCCTATCTTGAAAGTTTTGAGGTGATTTGGAATGGGGGGGCGAGAAAAAGGGGGTCCCAAAACGTGTTTTATCCATGTTAATTCCCGTAGTAAACTTTAGACACGGCTACAGCCTGAACTGCTGAAAGCAATTACACCAAATTTGGCAAAAAGGTAGCCCTTGGTTCAGAAAGAACTCTTTTTCTTAAATGGTGTAAATCCGTTCAGTAGTTCCTGAGAAATAAAAATAAAGTGGTCAAAAAAAGCATTTCCCATAGCAAACTTTAGACACAGCTACAGCTTGAACTGCTGAACAGAATTACACCAAATTTGGCATAAAGGTAGCCCTAGCCTCAGAAAGTACTCTTGTTCTTAAATGGTGTAAATCCATTCAGTAGTTGCTGAGAAGCTCCAGCGCTTCATTTAATTAAGCCCCAGGGTGGGCCAGGTCCCGGGGGCAGTAACAAAATTTGTGGGGGGGTCCCAATCCCCCCACCACCGAGGCTTTGCATGTTTTTACAGTTTTTTTGGCCTCTAAGACCCCCCCAAGCCCCGTAGTTCACCACCCCCAGGGTTTGAATAATTATAATGGCGGGTGTTACAGTGTCCCCCCGCAGCCCCAGGGACAGCCACCCCGGGGCTTTGTCAATGTTGGGAGGGGGCGCCCACGGTCCCCAACAGAGAGGGCCTGCCCCGGGGGATGGGGACCCCGGGGCTATAAGTGGCCCGGCAGGGGGGCACGCAGCCCCCTTCCCCCCAAACAAATAAAGGCCGGCTCGGGATGGGGTCCCAAGGGCCAATAGAAACCTCAGGAGGGGGGCCACACACCCTCCTTCCAAAACAAATTTATGTGGCCATGCCCCGGGGGATAGGGTCCCCGGGGCAGGAATTGGCCACAGGAGGGGGGCCAACACGGACCCCTTCCTGTTAAATTTTTTTTCTTCTTAAATGGGGGTAAGGCCCTGGGGGATGGTGTCCCCAGGGCCCAAAAAAAAGTAAAAAGAAGGGGGCAACACTGCCCCCTTCTAAAAAGAAAAAAAAATGCTAAACACCGGGAATATGCTGGAGATCCCTCCCCCCCCCCCCAATAATCTTCAAACGCGCCCTGTGGTGTGTTTACAATGGGGAATTCATTCACCTTCAATACTAGAGGTCCCTGAGGGCCAACTACCCCACCAGGTACCTCCTGTAAGCGCCACAGGGCTGCCTTGCAGAGAGGTGGTCAGGCCACGCCCCTCTTTACACCTCTCTGTAACGCAGCTCTGTGGCACTTACTGAAGGTACCTGGTGGGCTAATTGGACCCCAGGGACCCTCAGGATTCAAAGAGACCTAATCCCCCAACTTAAAATGTGCCACAGGGCGCGTTTGCACAGTGGTGCAGGGAGGGGGTGTGACTTGAGGTGACATGTGTACAAACACACCCTTTGGAGCGTTTTAGGTTAGGGAATTAATTCCTGTTCAATCCTGAGGTTCCCTGGGGTCCGACTAGCCCACCACATACCTCCAGTAAGCCCCACAGAGCTGCGTTGCAGAGTTGTGTAAAAAAGGGCATGGCCTGGGCCACCTCTCTGCAACGCAGCGCAGTGGCACGTATTGGAGGTACCTGGTGGGCTAGTTGGCACCCAGGGACCCTCAAGGTTGAAGAGGAATTATTTCTTCAAATTAAAACACGCCACAGGGCGTGTTTGCACACATGTCACCTCAGACCCCGCCCCCTCCCTTCACCACTGGACAAACGTGCCCCTTGGCGTGTTGTAAGGTGGGAAATTAATTCCCCTTGAATACTGAGGGTCCCTGGGGGCCAACTAGCCCATCTGGTACCTCCAGTATGCGCCAGGGAGCTGCTTTGCAGAGAGGTGTTCAGAGGCCACGCCTCTTTTTACACCTCTCTGCAATGTAGCTCTGTGGCCATTCCTGGAGGTACCTCGTGGGATAGTTGGACCCCAGGGACCTCAGGATTAAAGGGGACTATATCCCTCAACTTAAAGCGTGCCACTGGGCGCATTTGCATTTGGTGAAGGGAGGGGGCGGGCCTAAGGTGACATGTGTGCAAAACACCCTGTGGCACGTTTAAAGTTGGAAAATTAATTCCCTTTCAATTCGGCCGTCCCCTGGGGGCCAACAAGCCCACCAGGTGCTTCTAGTAAGCGCCACTGCGCTGCGTTGCAGAGAGGCGGTCCAGGTCCTGCACCTTTTTACACCTCTCTGCAACGCAGCTCTGTGGCGCTTACTGGAGCTTCCGGGTGGGCTAGTTGGAACCGAGGGACCAGAGGGATTAAAGGGTATTTATTCCCCCAACTTAAAATGTACCACAGAGCGCGTTTGCACAGTGGTGAAGGAAGGGGGGTCTGAGGTGACATTTGTGCAAACACGTCTTGTGGTGCGTTATAAGTTGGGGAATTAATTCCTCTTCTATCCTGAGGGTCCCTGAGGGCCAACAACCCCACCAGGTACCTCCAGCAAGCATCACTGCGAGGTGGGCCAGGCCACAACCCTTTTTAGACCTCTCTGCAACGCAGCACTGTGGCGCTTACTGGAGTACCTGGTTGGCTGGTTGGACCCCAGGGACTGTCAGGATTCAAGGTGACTTAATCTCCCAACTTAAAAAGGGCATTTTTGCACACATGCCACTTCAGATTCCCCTTCACCACTGTGAAAACGCACCCGTAGCACTTTGTAAGAGGTAGTTTTAATTCCCCTGCCCTATTATGAAATAGGGCCTTACAGAGGAAGTCATGGTAATCACATGGGTACCCCAATGCATAGTGCTCCCTAGTGTATGTAGATGTTTTCACTGTATTCTAAGTGTCTTTTAGCATAGCACTGGCTCTAGGCCTGGTTTAGACCTGACACCTAAAGACACACCTGCACCCAAAGCCCTGCGGTCCAAACAACAATGTCCAGGCATCCCCCATCAACCCAACTTAGCTCTCCTTCACAGTGGTTGTCCTCAGGAAACCTCCTTGACCAAATGTACAAACCCATCTCCTGAACCAGAGATCTCTATTGGGAACAACAGGGCTCCTGATGTCTACTTGGCACCCTGCTCCCAACTGCCCCTGTGCCGCTTGGGCTTCAATTCCTGTACCAATTGTTGGCCCCTGCAGTGCTGATCTTAACGACAGGAGTGATGCTCCCACAACAGAGTGGCCTGCTCAGGAGCAGCCCCTAACAGCAGGCCTGCTAGCTCGATTGGCTAACATTGGGCCTTTTAGCACTCCGCCCTAGTGCCGCAGGTGGTGCAACTCAAGTGCCTCCTGGAACCTTGGGGAACCTTGATTCTAACCCCAGACACCCAGCCTTGTAGGTCTTTTAGTTACTTGCAAACCGATAACATTCTTTTTCACACTAGGAACCAATGTTATGGTTTTCCCCCAAAATGTTGACCTGTTTTCTGTATGAAACAAAAGCAACTGTACATTGAAACGTTAATTGTCTCTTTTACCTTTGTATAGTAGGACCCACAGTGTGATATCTAGGCATAGCACACCAAATAGTCAATGTAACTGAAAAGTAATCTAAAGTTTGTTTTTTTCAAAGTATTCTGAACTGTTTTTAAGCAAATATAAATCTGAAACAATACCAATTTCATCTACAATTCCATTTCTGTGTACAGTTTTACATTTGAAAGTATATTATACCTACCTGAGCCAAGTCCTGCTTGGTTCTAGAAATAAAACATGAGTATACTTACTTAATAGGTCTAGATTCTGTCTCTAAGTGTGTGCCATCATTTCTTGCCTGAGTGAATACAATAAATGCTTAACACACCCTCTGATAAGCCTAACTGCCCAACCACACTACTACAAATAGAGCTGTTTGTGAATATCTAATTTAGCGTCTGCTATACCTCAGAGGATCCACTGGACTATGTGTACACCATACCTTACTTTGGTATAGTATAAACAGAGCCAGCTTCCTACAAGGTGGTCCGTTTAGAAAGCTGTCTTGCATTTACCACAAAAGTGTTCATTGATGCTATGGCTGCTATACTATTGCCTATCCACCTTGAATCATATGGTGTCACAGAGTGGGATAATCGTATGCTTGAGCAAGCCTTTGCTGCTACACTGTTGGATATATAGTGCCATCTGCTTCTCCAGCGTAACACCTGGAATCCACTGTATCAAGCAATAAATACTATCATCAACAAGTAAACCTGTTAAAATGATTAGTTCTATATTAACAATTTCCACTTCTGCAGCCACAATTTATAGTGAGCCACCAAAAGAGTATACATCATTTGAAATTATACCACAACACAAAATTGCACTTACTGAAAATGACTCTTATTCAGGTTTTGAGACTGATGAACTGCAAGAAACATAAATAATAGTTATTCCTCCAATTGGCAGGTGCTACAGATGACTCCTTGCATGTTTCTGGATCCATAACAGATTAATTCATACACCATGGACTTACATATGGGTTGGCACTGTAATACAATTGCTCTTTATGTAACATTAATTTTGTTGTTGATACATTTGAAGTATATTCCTGAGCAGCCAATGCAGTTTCCTGTGATTCAAGAATTAAAACTGCACTTTTTTTTACATCTATCCAACGGGGATTATCGTGCTGTTAACATCTCTGCATATCCTGTGCTTCACTGTATCATTTGAGAAAGGGTTCCTTATCAAATATTAGGTCTTACTGAAGTGATTCAGATTTTTTCTACATTATAAATGTCTTTAGATTTTTAGAGAACATTATTATTTCAGGCCCTTTTTGACTTTTATGGGACAAAAAAAGTATTAAACAACTGATGGCTGATCTGGCTTTAAATGTTTGATTTGATAATGATGGTCTCTATCAGAACTCAGAGAATCATCAGGAGATGTTTTCTTGTTATCAATATGGACACCATTACATTTTCCAAACTGACAGCCTGAAATAATCTATAATTAAACATAGCGAGAACATTGTCAGACAGCTTTGACGAACAGTCCTAAAGTTTTCAGAAAAGATTTTCTTATTTTAACAATGACGACAGAACTGATCCATCTGCATTTTATTATTCTCAAAGCCTGAAACGCTGAAAAAGATTTTGATTACTAATTACAGATTTAAATAATCACCACAATGGCATCATTTTTGGAGCAAGTGTATGCAATTTGGATGTAATGCATCAATGACAAGAGGACTTAAGGAAACACATTTTGGCATATTTCGGGAAATTATACCTTGTTCAGAGCATGCATGTTTCCTGGAAAAATTATGGGGCATATTACCAACAGTTAGCAATATTTATCGCTAACTGAGCTTAGCGTTAGTTTTTTTAACGCCGCGCTTCGCCCAATATTATCGCTGAGATAAGGTCCTATTACCAAGGTTTATCTCAAAAGCGATAATATTGCAGGCGTTAGCGTGAATATCGCAGGAAAAACCCGATGTTCACGCATTAGCATGCAAAATGCTGTTAGCCATGTTATCCACCTTCCATTGGATAACAGGGCTAAGAACTGGTATTTGCAAGCATTAGCGATTGGCGACATTCGCTCTTAGCATGATATTTCCATTGCTTCGCCTTTCTAGGTAATAGGCGATAGCGATGTTAGCGACTGTTTTCAGTCGCTAACAGTTTGGCACGCCCACTTTGCATGTCATTAGCTATAAATAGCGCTGACATGCAAAGCGGGCCCCAAATCGCTCGCTATCGCCTACAAGCTGTCGCTAACTGGTGTTAGAGACAGCTTGGTAATTGGGCGATAAAATTATCGCTGCTTTAGCGGGAAAAAGTCTTGCTAAAGCGGCGATAAGGCCCTTGGTAATATGCCCCTATATTTTTAAATAATATGGTACAGCAGACCACGTGCATTTAAAAACAGCATTCATTCACTGTGAAAATTAAAGTGACTTTTTCCAGGTTGAAAATAGAAAGAAATGATTATGGACAGTGATTTAACTGAAATTGTGCAGAATGGAAGAGGCAATTTAACATTATTTGCTTCAGATGATAAACCTATGGTCTATTGCAAACAGACCAGTCCCTATGTTTAACAGTTATTCTCCCATGGTTATAGTCACTTATAGTGCAGGGAAGTTTTTTCAGAACTGGCTATATCAGCCCAGTCCAAGTGCTGTAAAATAATATGTCAAACCTTAATAAGGATCTTTCTTCTGGGGCCACGCCCTGGAAAGAAGAATAAAAGAATGGTGTCAACATTGGCGTATGCGGGCCCCAAAACGCTCGCTATCGCCTACAAGCTGTCGCTAACTGGTGTTAGAGACAGCTTGGTAATTGGGCGATAAAATTATCGCTGCTTTAGCGGGAAAAAGTCTCGCTAAAGCGGCGATAAGGCCCTTGGTAATATGCCCCTATATTTTTAAATAATATGGTACAGCAGACCACGTGCATTTAAAAACAGCATTCATTCACTGTGAAAATTAAAGTGACGTTTTCCAGGTTGAAAATAGAAAGAAATGATTATGGACAGTGATTTAACTGAAATTGTGCAGAATGGAAGAGGCAATTTAACATTGTTTGCTTCAGATGATAAACCTATGGTCTATTAGCAAACAGACCAGTCCCTATGTTTAACAGTTATTCTCCCATGGTTATAGTCACTTATAGTGCAGGGAAGTTTTTTCAGAACTGGCTATATCAGCCCAGTCCAAGTGCTGTAAAATAATATGTCAAACCTTAATAAGGATCTTTCTTCTGGGGCCACGCCCTGGAAAGAAGAATAAAAGATTTGTGTCAAAATTGGCGTATGCTATAATAAAAGTCAAACTGATTCAGATGAAGACATTTCTGGGCTAGTCCCTTAGCCCACCGGAGGACCTGCTATCTTACTCTAGTCTCGAGTGAACTGCTAGGATTGTTATTATCTGCTTTGCCCCTGCTTTGTTCAGTTGTGATATTAAATATTGCTCACTTCTTTAAAGCGTCAAAAGGGCTCTGTTGAACAAACCACTGGTTAGTCCTTCAGTTTTACCCTAGGATAGGCTTTCTAACTCTTCCCTTTATTGAAATGTTTGACTGTTGTGACCAATATTGTCCTTTTCTGTTCTGGTCTACGCTACTGTTGTTATTTCTTGTACCCTCATAACTACCCATCTGTAAAGGGCTCAGATAACTCTGTGGTCTTGTTCGCGCTATATTAAACTTAAAAAAAAATTTACAAAAATAAACACCCAGTCTTTCGAAAGAGGAGCAACAATAGCAGGACCAAATATGAGCATTAACAAAGTTAAATTGGATATTACAAAGACTTGCAATGCATAGGGGGCTATGGCAGTTCATAAATGAGGCATTGACTTATCTTGCATATGATCTCACTTCCAAACCGATAATGATCTCCAAAATAGAGGCACCAAACAATCCTTTACCTCATTAGTAGATAGGAAACACTCTGCTGTCAGTTGCTGAAGACCCACAATTTATGTGGCTCTTTCATGGAGTAATATTCTTGCCAATCATTTCTTTTCATTTTTATGACTGTCTAAAACTTACATCTCTTGACTAGTATGAACACATATACAACACCTTCCTTCAAAATGCCTTTTGTCTACGGTTGTTGGACAAAAGACAATACTGCTTTTATTAGCACATCTGCATCTACTAATCCATAAGGACATTTACTATTTTATAACTCTATCTTTATTTATGGGACTTGTTACTCTTTGCATCCTGGTTTTGCTTGCAACCTCCTCACCTGCCTCTTCCATTACTTCCTACTACATGCTTCTCGGAAATTGATCTTGCATATTTTCTTGTGGGATGAGACCTGGAGTTGTCTATGTGTTTATATTTAAATGTAGTCCTTGAACAAAGGTATACATGATAAAAATGAATTTTGATAAATTAAATAAGCTCATTATGAGTTTATCACAAAAAGAGCTCCCTTTAACTTCTGCAGCAGAATTGATTGACATGCAAGCAACCTATTCTGTACCTGAAATTCATCAACTTTTACAGACCTAATTTATGACCTACTTTGCTGATTTATTATAAAACATCTTTCAAGGCCTCAAACACAACTGTCAGCATTCCTGTTATTACAACTATTAACAAGCATTTACAATGCAACGGTTTCGCCTTTGCAAAAGTTAGAGATATTGGCATTGTAAATGACAACATTTTTATTTATGTGTTGGTTTTGAAAACAGATAAATAAATGTAATTTTCATTCACAATGCCAATAGCTTAATCTCTCACAAATGCCACACCCACACACCCACAGAGACCCCCTCACACAGAGCCCCCCCACACACACACAGAACCCCCCACACATACACCCACACAGAGCCCCCCACACAGAGCACACCCCACACACCCACACAGAGCCCCCCCACACACCCACACAGAGCCCCCCCACACAGAGCCCCCCCACAAACCCACACAGAGCACCCCCACACAGAGCCCCCCACACAGCCCCCACACACACCCACAGAGCCCCCCACACACAGTCCCCCCCACACACGAGCCCCCCCACACACCGTGAGCCCCCCCACACACTGCGAGCCCCCCACACACACCAGATAAGTTTCCGCTCTCAAACCTATCTGCACTCTCTAGCAATACAGCACCCTTAGCGCTTCCCGGGGGTGTCCAGCGAGGCCAAAACATTTCGCCTCGAAGAGCCCTATTAAGGAAAACGTTTCATTGCATGTTTTTCTTAAATGATTTTGTTTCCTCTTCCGGATTATATCCGGGGAAAAGGTGAAGGGGTATTGGGGGGTCTGTCTTCAAAGTTGAACACTGCGCCCTAACTTTTCCCTCCATTGTAGGAAAGATTCAGCAGGACCTGAACACGTGGAAAGCTGGTAGTAGTAACAATATCACTACTATTATGATAACATTAACTAACGGTCGCTGCAGCCGCTATTTATAATGTTGACACGAATACCAATATATTAATAATAATAATATTCCATTCACTCTTAATATTGAAAATATTAAATGTGGCACCGCTGCAAATGGCGACTATTGTCATATAGTTTTTATATGTCATTGGCTAGCGCTATACACATGAAATGAATAGAGGTAACATGTTACATAACTGGCGGTACTTCAAATAAAGACGCAACAGAGGCCCCTCTTATGCACTTCTATTGAACATGAACATTAAGGACCAGAAAATTCCTTTGCAGGAAAACTTCAATTCATTTTAAATATAGTTAAAACCTGTGAGAAAATGAGGTCTGTGGTGCGGAAGCAGAGCGGTGAAGCGTTACTCTGAGGGTAAACCATACATATGTACTCAAACCTGGAAAAACGTGTTTGTGAAATACATACGTAATAATCAACTTAAAAAACAGGCGGACACACATGGGGATGGTAAATAACACTCGCAGGAGTAGAAAACAGCAACGGAAATCACTTCTCGCAGGGAAGATGCAAACGTTCGAGAAACCGTAGGAATATATTTTAAGAAATCTACAAAGCCTGTGCACTTTTATTTTAGAAGACCGGCGAATTAGCGAGGTCAGGGTTATTGTTTTAGCTTGAAGAATCTGCGAGGTAACTTAAAATGTATTTACATTTCGGACAGAGACAAAATGCACAATTATTAAAGAAAGCCACACGTCGACTAGGGAAAGAGACATCAGCTTGTTATACAGGAAAGTTGCCACTGCTGTGCGACTAAGACAAAAGCAGGTGTAGCCGGAAAAGGTAGAAAATGTTCATAAAATAAACATAACTCGCTCAGTCACATAAGAACATTGGCTCGTGCAAGACGCAGCGCCATCCCCCATAAAATCACAAACCCACCATAACTTGCACACACACTGACACACATGCACACACTCATACTTCCACACACACACAACTTGCACACACGCTGACACACACATCATAACTTTTGCACACACTGACTCATGCTTACAAGCAACCCGACACACACAACTTATGGACACACTCACAACTTGCACACAGGCGACACTCACAGCCACCACTTAATCACACGCTGACAGTCGTGCACGCACCCATACTTGCACACTGGCACATTCATGCAAGCACCCACAACTTCACACACACTGACACACCTACATTTTGCACACACACGGACTCATGGCTGTACATACACACATACACACACACAGACACACCTACAGTTTGGCACAGCCAGGGCCCTCACATGCTGCTCAGAAAGATGGATAAAAGGCAAAAAGGAGAAAACAAATGAAATAAGCAAGGGAGGGGCCGGGGGGGGGGGGGGTGTCCTGGGCTTTCACCCTGTGCGTAGGACGGGCGGGTTCCGTTAGATTCTGGCCGCTGTTATAATCCACTCTGGATAACAAGAGTATTTACACAACGTCCAGACTAGGAGGGGGGAGTTGGTGAGTGTCTCACAGTACAGCCCATAAACGGTCAAACTGGACAGGACCGCACAGTTCTCTTTGTTATACGAAAGTTCGACACTGGCTGCATACAGCAATTGGATCATAGGACCTTGCCGGCAAACGAAAATCTGGAAACAACGACCCATAAACAGTAACACAAAACATTAAGGCAAGCAATAAAAATATAACATATTCGTTCCTAATGCAATTTACTGCCAACACGGCGTTCTGCAGACAGGCGTTAATCTGACGTATAGGCTTTCTAAAAAAAAAATACAATACAAAAAAATCGAAACCGCTAAAATGTTATACTACATAAAACAAGATAAACAGTCGAACGAAATCATGAAGAGTACAGTAAAATAACCACTCTCTCGCAGGGAGTCTACTCTCTTATATAGTGATCTCATTTCAATTCAGCACCACGCCGCACAGAGCCGGGGGCATTTCTGGTCTCCGGGCTGGAGTAGCTAGGAGACCGGGGCGCCGGCTATGCAGGCCTCTTGCAGCAGGCTTCCCGTGGGCATAGGTCACAGGGCGCCGGAAAGGTCCGAGGAATAGCGCAAAGAACGTGGAATTCGGAGCATGGGAGCTCCTGAAAACTAAAACTGGTGCTATATAATGAAGTTAACAGCACATACACCATCAACGCGTATGGGAGGCGACAGAAAGGGCCGTCTTGCAGAGACATACAGAATTTGAATGCAAAAGCCCATTCATTGCCAGGCCGGCCCACTCAGCAATCCATTCAACAATACTACCCAACCTAAGAGGTGGGCCTATAGCGTAAGCAGGGAGTTAAATACTTTCTTTCCAGGACCCTGACTCTCACATTCTCAAACAGAATCCCGTGTTCAGGGTATTATAATTGGTGAAAAGTGAAAGCGGCATCACTAAATTAAAAAAACGTAATAGGCCCGAGTCCCAAAACTTTTTTTTTTTTACGAACATATGTTAATCAGGTGCGCACAGAAAGCATTACGATAGCCACAAATCGAACGAGTATTTAAAAGGATTAGATGTAGCGCAAGGGTGTTACGGAAGAACGCATGCTTCATGTTAAGGGCAGAGAGCACGTTCTGTTTAGATAGTTGATTAGGGAGTCAAAGGGTTTTGTTTAAACATAAAAAAAATTACATTAGAAGAAGTTTATAAGAAGATAACTTGATTTTAAAGAACTCGTTCGTAAGAGGAATTTGAATAGGGCAGTTTAACGGAAGCCTACCGTTGTGGGATGAACGTCAGAGGATTCCATTCAGTGGAAATGCGCGAGGGCTCTCTCGAGGCATACGCATGCGTGGAGGAGTTTCAGAGTGGATATGTAACAGAGTTGCGCTGCGTCTATGCGCGTGCTTTGTGAGTGATACTGACAGGCGATTTCTCAGAGAGGAAGACGGAGATTTAATCGAAATATTTAAGTTGGTTAATTAGGAAAGGAAGGAAGATTTGAGGCGATTATGTAAAGATAGATGAATATTAATATTGGTTGCTAGTTGAAACAAGCATTTACAACAAGAAATAATGGCACAAACGGGGGCAGAGGCTTACCTCATGGCCTCGGGAGACGCTGCTCGGAAAGCACAGCGTCCTGTAGGGATTCGGGGGCGTGCTCTCCCCTTCCCATTGGCTGGAAGGTAAAATTCCAGCCAATGGGAAGAGGAGAGGGCGGGACTTAAAAAAAGACCCAGAAACGCCCCCGAATCGCGTCAAGGCGGGCCCTGAACTCAGTGACGCTCCTCTCCTCCAATGGTTGGCCAGCATTTACGAGGCCAACCAATGGGGAAGAGGGGCGTGTTCAGGCCCCCATACTACAAACAAAAGATTTCGGCTCCGCCCACCCACTGCTTACGCAGTGGGACGGTAGCCGAAACCTAAAAATGGCTTGTTGATGGGCTTTAACATGTTTTTTGGATTCATTACTCATTCATCAGTTCATTCTTTTAACATGTGTTTGCTAGAACATCAACTGTGCTTCTCATGGTTGGCTGTGCACTTCCTTTGTTTTCTAGGAAAGAATTAGAAACAACTGGATGGAAATGTGCTAAACATGCATATAACTGCATCCTATCAATGCTGTGAAGCTATAGAATTCTGTTTTGGAGTCGATTTGTTTGCCAAGCTAAGTGAAAACTGAACTTTCAAAGTCCTTCAATGTAATATATGCCTTGGTGCATGTCATGTTATGAAATAGTTATAATTAGACTTGTCAGATTTAGGGTGGGGGAGGATCTTCCCTTAAACCTTTTGCCTTCCTCTTCTATTTGCTGAACTCGTTTTTTCTAGACTTTGGACTTTGGGCATTTTGCCACTGCTAACCATTGCCAAATGGCATGTGCTCAGTCCCTAAAGACATTGTAACATTGTCTTTTGCTGAGTTAGCATATTTAATTTTTGTAATAAGAACTTAGTAAAGTGGTACTACATGTACCCACGGCCTGTAAATAAAATTCCACTAGTGGGCCTGCAGCACTGATAGTGGCACCCACTTAATTAGCCCTTTAAACATGTCTCAGGGCTGACACTGCAGCCTGGTAGTGCTGTTTTAAACTACGATTTCGATCTGGCGAAATACACCTTTTGCCAGGCCCAAACCTACCTTTCTCATCCATGTAAGTCACCCTGAGGGTAGGTCCTAGACAGCCCAGAGGGCATGATGTAGAGAATTTAGTGAGCAGGATGGATAATTTTAAGTTTTCTATGTCCTGGTAGTGAAAAGCTCTGAAGTTAGTCTTTACTACTTTAAGGCCTACCTCTCCAATACCATAACATTGGAGTTCTCTTATTACATTTAATAAGCTGTCATTTCTAAATGGGGACAGGTAACCAGTTAATTGTAGTGAAAATCCTGTCTTATGGTAAAGTTGAATTTTACATTGCAATTGTCACTTTTAGAAAGGTGGCATTTTCCTGTCTTAGCATTTAGTACCTGTAGCCTGCCTCTGGCTCACATGACTGGGTGTGGCTAAAAGTTTGGTTTGTGTATTCCTCCTAGACTGCCAAACACAGTAAAGAGCTTAGGTGTGCCTGGATGAACCATCACTGGCAGGATCGGAGGCCAGAGATAGGCACAGCCCTATTTACACTTGCATAGGCTGTGTCCTGCATCCACAGAAAGGGCTGCATATCCCCTGCAATTAGTCTGAAGTCAGGGTAGGGAAGGCAGGATGCCTGTGGACTTCCAAAGGAAACATATGAAAGCTTTTCCCACTTCAAAGACAGAACTGGATACAAATATTGGACCTCAGACACAAATGCTTCAGTCCACTTCTGGATCTGTGGATACACTACCAGGAAGAAGGACTACTGTGCTGCTGAAAGGACTGCCACTCTCCTGGACTGCAAATGTGAAGGACTGCTGCCATGCTGTGCTGACTCGCTGCTGTGCTGGGAGAGAAGGACTTGACCTGCACCTATTGAACCCTGGAGCCCAAATTGACTTTCAGAGCTAGTTTGCTGACCTCCTGACAAGAGCTTCAGGGACACAAGGCTCCAACAACCTTGAACCCAGCACCTGGATGCCGTCATTTGTAGATTCTACCAGTTCAATTGGTGCCACCTCAGTCCTGGACCTCTGGAAGTGGGTCTGATGTTGCTCCACCCACCCATCTGTGGACCTACCAGAACCAGCGCATCCTCTCACCTCCACGACACAATCTCTAGCAAAAACAACACATTGCATCTGCTGCAAGAGTTCTCATAGCACAATGACTCTGCTTCAGCTTTGCAACAAACATTAGAACCACTGCCCCAACTAAGCTTTCCTGATGAAGGCCCTCACATCGCAAACCACACTGCAATCACAGCCTCAGGTTCTTGCATCACAGCCTTACAAGTCTTCGGAACTGATGCATTTCCTCGACTGCGGGAAGCATCCACGATGCCGGACTTTACATCGCTAGGCCTCATTGACTGGATCCTAACTAGGCAGGACCTCACAACCCAGCCTCGCAAATCACAAGTCCTCTGAACCTGCGCATCACCTCAGCTGTACAACGCATCCTGAATGTGGGACCTTGCAATGCTCCACAACCAGGTTTTAAGGTACTCTTGTTCAGCAGGCCTAACTGGGTGGCTGTAGGTGGCCCATGGTCCTTGGAGGCAAGCCTGAACTTGTGACTTTGACCGTCGAAATGAACTAGATATCCACAATTGGCACTTTGTGTTTTTTGGTGCTATTTTCACTGAATTCTTTAAACCTGCATAACTCTGGTTATACTCATTGGATTTGTGTCATTTTGCTCTTGTTTTATTTATTTAAAATATATTCTTTTTCTAATCTGGTATAGGAGCCTTTTGTTGTGCGTTTTTACTGTGTTACTTTTTGAAGTGTTGCACAAATACTTTACACATTCCCTCTGAGCTAATCCTGACTGCTCTGTGACAAGCTACCTAAGTGTTGAGCAAGTATTGTGGTTCTTGCTTGAGTAGGGCTTCATCCCCTCAACAAGTAACATATATTTTTACAGTTACTCTGGATATTACATTGGAAGCAGCGGTTGTTTTGCTCGTCGATGATAATGAAGTAATTTCTCCAAATTGAGTACATCAGACATTCTGTTCTGCAATTCAGCTACCCACTCTTAAAGCTGCCATCTATGATTCTACAGATGTGCCATCACCTTTTTACTCAAGCACAACATCACATACTTCATTTGGAGACCCAATTGGCGTCAACTGCAAAATGCTTTGACAAGTGTTGTTATACCATCAACTTCCAAGGATCATACATCTTTGAACCCTTTCATTGAAAAGAGTATTTGGTAACATCATCATCCACACCTGGGAATTCTTCTTTGATGTCGCAGGTTTAAAAGTTTCCATCAGTAAATTAACTCAATATATCTAAAGCAGAAGACAATAAGAAGCTGTTGTTGTATGGATAGCCTCCCTAAGCCAGCTGTTTGCTTTTTTTTTGTTTGGATTGATTAATATTTTGTACGAAGCCACATAGTCGGATTAGGCATAAGGCATTATTGTCCACGTTTTTTATTTTTTAATGAGCTTACAATATCTAGATACATGTGTGTTCATAGTAGCTTTAGTATCAATCTGGGGATGATGCAATCCCCACTTTTTCGGCTTTAACTCCCCCATTGCATTTTATATATTCTGTATATTTGATTCCATATTTTACATCTATAAATGTACTTCATTTGGTTTGAGTGAATATACTTGGGCTTTTTTGTGTGCTTTGGTAGGAGTTGATAGTTCAGAAAGTATTTGCTATACATAGCTGAGGTGTTCACTATTCATATTATTTAATGTGGATTTGCGGCACTGTTCATATCTGCATAGTAACAGTCAGCAGGCTATGTGTCGCAGAGTCAGTAGGAGGGTGAAAAGTCATGTAGATTTTTGGTCTCAGTAATATTCAATAAGAGAAAACTTGCTGGTTGTTATCCTCAATAACATCCAAAAAAGGAGACCCGAAAGGCATATAACCCAATGCAAATGAAACTTAGGAAGAAAGAACTTTCAAGGTCGGAGAGAACATGATTTAGGGGTATATTCACAAGAACATGTGCTAAACCTCACCAAAAAATGCTAACCAACTTTACACATCTATAAACCCAATGCAAATGAAACTTAGGAATGAAGAACTTCCAAGGTTGGAGAGAACAAAATTTAGGTGTATATTCACAGGAACATGTGCTAAACATCACCAAAAAATGCTAACGCAACTTTACACATCGCAGCCTACTGCCGGAAAATAACCCTGTGTCAACGTGAAATTCACAACAGGGCGGTACCATGCGGTAGTCCACTGATAACGCGGCCGATGTTCGCTATATAACCACCGCGATGGAGATAAAAACACATACCTCAATGCGAAAAAACATGCAATGTGCCAAAGCGCAATGAGGAAATCAGCTATAAGCAGCGCCAGGCCTGAAATACACACTTGGCAGGCGGGAAAACTCACTATAAAAGTAGAAAAAACACTCAAACATAAACTGACCAACACCCAAGCACCATGGAGGTGCAGGGGACAAGCACAACCCCACAAGCACCCCGAACATCCAGCCTGTGACCTCGGGGACAGGGAAGGGCAAGGACAAGAAGATGAGGAAGACGAAGTTCAGTCCACAGGACGGAGAGGATGGAACACTGTTTGTCACCTCCAACGTGTCATTGGACACCAAAAATGGGATATGGCAGGACATCGTGGACAAGGTGAATGCCGTCAGAGAGCGCAAGAGGTCAATGGACAAGGCCAAGAGGTGATGGATTGACATCAAGCCCAAGACCAAGGAGAAACTCGCAGTCAACCAGAAGGCAGCAATGCAGACTAGAGGTGGGAGCCCAGCGCCACGGCGCGTGCTGGTTGACATGGAGGAGATGGTGTCAACAGTCATCAGTGTGGAGACTGTGGCCAGAGTCGGGAGACCAGACACGGCTCAACACAACACAACACAACCGTAACAGGGTGAATGACCACCAGGTACTGGGTGGAGTTGGCCACAATGGCACACATGCACAATCAAGCAGAGCACAGTGTACACTCACAATGACTCTGTGTCAAGGCCCTGATCTACAAACTGTCACAATGTACAATGCCATGCTGTCTGAATGTCAACATGTACCATGCGGCTATATACTTATGGACACATTGTAATACACCATTGCAGAGGTACCGTCAATACCTCCTGCACAGCAGTCCCAGCCACTCCTCACTGATGACGAGGAGGACACCCACAGCATCGACACCCAAGCCCTCCAACACATCATTGATATCATCTGCAACTCAACTCTAGGATCAGGACAGCCCACCTGCATCAAGGAGAACCCACCCACTACCCAAACCACCCAGCAGGAGGCACCCACAGCCCAAACAGTCTCCCAAGACCCCCTGCAACATCACATGGCCTGCTTTAGGGCCAGAGGGAGATGCTGAGCAGGTGTGGGTGGATTTTGACATCATGGCTACAAAACTGGACGCCATCCATAGGTGTCTAGGTCCCATCAGGGACCAGCTTCTGTCCCTAATGGACACCCGCGGCCCCCTCCATGGTGTCCAACAAGCCCTGACTGACATCACTGGAGTCATGACGCAGAGAGAACACGTGTCCGCTCAGACTGGCTCCAGCGATCCCAGCCGTGAGCTGGCACACATGCAGACGCTCATGGAGGACATGGTGCGGATGGAGGCGGAAAGGATGGCAGCCACCGCTGAACTTCAGCGAAATGTAGCTGGGATCTACCATGCCCTGCAGATCCTCATCATGGCATTGCTGCCACAAGGCGTGGCGCTGATGAATGCTGCTGCCCCCACACCATCCACATCTCTGCCCCCTGGTGTGTCAGTGCCTCACACTGCGGCAGGCGTATCTACTCCGGCACCTAATGTGTCACTGCCACAGAGTGCGGCTGACAATCCTCCTCCAGTCCCGAATGTGTCAGTGGCACACAGGGCTGCAGTCAGTACTGCAACACCCACAGGTGGGGCAGAGCACACATCTGAGGATGAGGAAGTGAATGGTATTGTGTTCAGAAGGAGGCATTAGTATTCATTTTTCAATGGCCGCATGACCTTCCACAGACCCCCGATACACTCCGCTGCACTCACCTTTGACAGCGACATGGACAGCCATATCCAGTTTGATGACCATTGACACGGTGACCAGACTGTGGACTGTCCCCTACCTCTTCCACAGTACTTGTCATCCCCAGATGGACTCTGGCTGGCCCTCCACTGGCCCATATTGTGCAGTGTGCTTGGCATGGCCCTGTATCGCTCCACCTGCTCCCTTCCTTTCCTTCTCTCTGTCTCACTCTCTCTCCCTGCCCTCTCTCTCTCTCTCTCTCTCTCTCCAATCCTTTTCCTTTTTTCCCTCTCTTTCTCTCTCTGGCTTACTTTCCTTCTCTGTTTCTCTGTGTCTCGCTCCTTTGATGTGCGCACGTCCTGATTTTGTGCTTTATTTTCCAGGGTGTGACGTCGAGCTTGTCCCTGATGGACCAGATAGGAGTCTTCCACATTGATGTTTTGTGTTCTATTTCAATAAAGTTTTTCATTGTTACTCCAGTGCTTTGTGACTGTTTCTCGATCTTCTGGCCACACATGTGTGTGTTTATTTTGGCAATGTGCGTCATCATGCATTTTTTGTGGCTTTTGTGTCATGCACGGTTTTTCGTATGTCTGGGGGGACCGGGAGCGGGGTGGGGGGCAGGGGGCTGTGATGGGGGATGTTGTGGCTCTCATGGGTATCGGAGCTGCATGATCATTATCTCCATGGCATCTGTGGGTCTCCAGGTGTGGCTCCTGGCTGGGTTCCCTTTCATGCTGTGGATAGTCATCCTGCTTAGCACCAGCAAAAGGCAGGTGTTAAATCCCCGGTGCTATCGCTGGTTATTGCCTGTTTTTGTTGCGCTTCGCAGATCTGGCAGTTCGTTGTGAAAGTGGTGGTGTGGCTTTTTTGTGTGTTTTTGCACAGGAACGTCTACTCTGCATCTCATTAAAGTTAGTTGGTGGTGTCCACTGTGGGGATACATTTTGGGGCAGTTATCAAAGGAATACTGGCAATGTGTGCAGTTTGTACCAGCTTGTGAATGGGGTGTTCAATCTATCTCCACATTTGATGCGTTAGGGTGGTGATAAATCGGAGATTAGTCCTTGTGAATATCTCCCTTAGATTAGAAGCTAGAAACCTCTTATGCTTTGAACACAAGCACTGACTGTCACCTTTTCTGGAATGCCATAACTGCTGGCAGCAAAAGGAGAGACAGCTTCCTTTGTGCGGTTCAGTATCTTTGCAATTTCATTATTGTACTCGGATGAGAATCAAGGCCACGTAATAATTCTTGCTGGCTCCTTTTGATGCTAAAGCAGTTTAGCTAGAAACAGGAATGGAAGGGTTGGAGGACAAACACAGTTACATGCGGAAATAGTTATGATCTTCAATCAATCAATCAATCATAGACATTTATAGAGCGCTCTACTTACCCGGAGGGTCTCAAGGCGCTAGGGGGGGGGGGGGGGTGCTGCTACTGCCCGAACAGCCAGGTCTTGAGCTTCTTCCTGAAGGCGAGGTGGTCTTGGGTCAGGCGCAGGTCGGGAGGGAGGGAGGGAGGGAGTTCCAGGTCTTGGCGGCCAGGTAGGAGAAGGACCTACCTCCTGTTGTCGTTCTTCGGATGCGGGGGACGGCGGCGAGGGCGTGACTGGCTGATCGGAGGTGTCGTTTGGGAGCGTAGAAGTTGATGCGGTTGTTGAGGTAGCTCGGGCCTTGATCGTGGAAAACTTTGTGTGCGTGAGTAAGGAGACGGAAGGTGATTCTCTTGTTGACCGGGAGCCAGTGCAGGTCTCTTAGGTGTCCGGAGATGTGGCTGTGTCGTGGGATGTCGAGGATGAGTCTGGCTGAGGCGTTCTGGATCCGTTGGAGTCTCTTCTGGAGCTTGGTGGTGGTTCCGGCGTAGAGGGCGTTGCCGTAGTCCAGTCGGCTGGTGACAAGGGCCTGGGTGACAGTCTTCCTGGTCTCGGTGGGGATCCACCGGAAGATTTTCCGTAGCATGCGCAGGATGTTGAAGCACGACGAGGAGACGGCGTTGACTTGCTTGGTCATGGAGAGGGAGGAGTCCAGGATGAAGCCCAGGTTGCGTGCGTGGTCTGTCGGTTTGGGTGTGGTTCCCAGGGCGGGGGGCCACCAGGAGTTGTCCCAGGCGGAGGGCGAGGATCCCAGGATGAGGACTTCCGTCTTGTCCGAGTTCAGCTTCAGGCGGCTGGTCGACATCCACTCGGCTACCTCTTTCATTCCTTCGTGAAGGTTGGCTCTGGCGGCGGCGGGGTCGTTGGTAAGGGAGAGGATCAGCTGGGTATCGTCGGCGTAGGAGATGATGTTCAGGTTGTGTTGGCGTGCGATGGCCGCGAGGGGGCTCATGTAGACGTTGAAGAGGGTTGGGCTCAGCGAGGATCCTTGGGGTACGCCGCAGATGACTCCGGTGGCCTTTGATTTGTACGGTGGTAGGCGGACTCTCTGGGTTCTTCCGTCGAGGAAGGAGATGATCCATTCCAGTGCCTTCTCCTGGATTCCGATGTTGTAGAGGCGCTGCACTAGGGTGCAGTGGCAGACGGTGTCGAAGGCCGCGGAGAGGTCTAGGAGGATGAGGGCCGCTGTTTCTCCGTTGTCCATCAGGGTTCGGATGTCGTCGGTGGCAGCGATGAGGGCGGTCTCGGTGCTGTGGTTGGCTCGGAAGCCAGACTGTGAGGGGTCGAGGGATCCGTTCGTCTCGAGGAAGGCGGCCAGTTGCTTGTTGACGGTCTTCTCGATGACTTTGGCCGGAAACGGGAGCAGCGAGATGGGGCGGTAATTCTTGAGTTCGGTGGGGTCCGCTGTTGGTTTCTTGAGTAGAGCGCTGAGTTTGGCGTGCTTCCAGCTCCCAGGGAAGGTGGCGGTGGTGAAGGAGGTGTTGATGATGTCCCGCAGGTGGGGTGCGATGACAGCATCGGCCTTGTTGAAGACGTGGTGAGGGCAGGGGTCGGTCGGAGATCCGGAGTGGATGGAGTTCATCATGCGGACGGTGTCTTCGGTGCTGATCGGAGTCCAGGCGCGGAGGGTGGTGGTGGGGGGCGGTGGTTCGGTCGTGTCGGACGTGGCGTTTGTTGGTTGGGTGTTGAAGCTGTTGTGTATGTCCGCGATCTTGTTGTGGAAGTAGGAGGCGAGGGAGTTGCAGAGTTCTTGCGATGGGGTGATGTCGTTGTTTCCAGCACTGGGGTTGGAGAGCTCTTTCACGATGTTGAAGAGTTCCTTGCTGTTGTGTGCGTTGTTGTCCAGTCGGTCCTTGAATGCAGTTTTCTTGGTGTCGCGGATCAGCTGGTGGTGCTTCCGGGTGGCAAGCTTGAGGGTGGTCATGTTGTCCGGTGTTGGCTCCCTTCTCCAGGCTTTCTCAAGGGCTCGGCAGTTCTTCTTGGAGCTCTTGAGTTCGTCGGTGAACCATGGGGCCTTCTTGCTGCCGGGTCTGCTGGGCGGGGTCTTCAGTGGGGCGAGTTCGTCCGCGCAGTTGCTGATCCACTTCGTGAGGTTGTCGGCGGCCTTGCTGGGGTTCGCTGAGCTGGCGGGAGGGTGCTGGCTCAGGGAAGCGGCGAGCTGGTCGACTGTGATCTTGCTCCAGTTTCTGCGGGCGACCTGTTGCTGGTGGTGGTGGATCGTCGTTCTTCTGAAGGTGAAGTGGACGCAGCTGTGGTCCGTCCAGTGGAGTCCTGTGGCGTGGCTGAAGGTGATGTCTTTGCTGGATGAGAAGACGGCGTCGAGTGTGTGTCCCGCGAGGTGGGTGGGGGTGGTCACCAGCTGCTTGAGTCCGAGGCTGGCGAGGTTGTCGAGCATGGTGGTGGTGTTGCGGTCGTTGTTGTTCTCCAGGTGGAAGTTGAGGTCCCCTAGGAGGATGTAGTCAGCGGAGGGGAGGGCATGCGGGCTGACGAAATCGGCGATGTCCTCGCTGAATTGTGTGCGTGGTCCCGGGGGTCCAATTTTTCCTTTCATATAACCTGATAGCGACTGTTTTTGCTAATATTTTGTTTGTTCTTATAGTTACTGCGTCTATATCCATGATGAAAGACAGGACTTTGATCTTTAACCTTTGAAGCTATTTGTAATATTCTTGAGCGTGTCTATTCATGGTGTTTGGGGGCTTGTAACCAAATTACACGCACTCCTGGAAGTCTCACAGGACTGATCGTTACTCTGACCCATTGTCTCCTTTCAGTATGCAGGAGGATATTGTGATTATATTCCACCAAGTTGCTTTTCTCAGGATTGGTACATTGACTAAGTCCTTGTTACCTAAATGTTAGAGGACATCAGCTTATTGTAACAAACTATGATGACTCCGGGTTGAAGTTAGATACATAAATCTTCTTTATTTAAGAGTTGAAGAGTAAACGTCCCAGCCACAGGTGATCCAGCAGCAACTGCCTCTGGAGAACACAGTCACCAGGGTAACAGAAACAACATGATCTATATTTTAGCATGATCATCAAACCTAAACAGGAACCTTAAAGAGATATTACACACCGTTCCCCAAATGAAAACAAAAGAAATGCATAACAAAATCTAGTTACAAATATAATCATGTAACTTTGTAGGAACAAGTACGAGAACTCCTCCGCAGAGGAGATATATTTTGAGAAGAAGAATGTTGTCGAGCATGAGAGTGTGACGAATCAAAACCACGTACAGGAGCAAATCTGTTGAGATTCCAGATACGGCCATCATCTAATTTTTACAGCATTCAGAAACAACCTAATCACCTTATGTGGAATAGAGAATGTATTACCTCCAGATTTTAGTGGAGAACAAACTCTCACACAATCTCCAACCTTGACCAGAGTATGAGCAACAGCATGTCTGGCTTCAAAGGTTGCTTTCATCTTTTTGGACTTGATTTCCGGGCGGACCCTCCACTGAGGATCCTCTGGTGCACTAATATCAGCTCGATACCCTCTCATCCAAGACTGAAAACAATTGAGTGTTAGGTGTACGTCAATGAAACAACTCAAATTGAACCTTTTCCTTAGTGAAATGAGGGGTCAAACGATAGGCCAAAACCTTTTCAAGCATAGCATTTCTCCAGTCACGCCCTTGTACTTTGGCTGCCTGAATCGATTCCTTCAGTACACGATTGAATCTCTCAACCATACCGTTGCATTCGGGGTGGTAAAGAGAGCATTTCCTATGAACAATACCTCTTTTACAGAGAAAATCTTCCATCTCTTTCGAGACAAGTTGCACCCCATTGTCGCTCAACAAAGTTTCAGGAAGACCCTCTTTGTAAAATATGTTCTCTAAAAATGTTATTACATCACGAGTTTCAATGCTTTGAGTGACCTTTACCTTCGGCCATCTAGAGTACATATCAATAAGCACAAGAACATAAAACTGACCAGACTTAGAATGAATAGGTCCTAGGAGATCAAGAGCAACATCTTGCCAACACCTTATAGGTTGATTGCGAATAACCATTGGTTGCATCCTAGTCTTGAACACTTTATCAGAAATTTTGCACTCAGAACAGTCTCTAACCAGTCGTTCAACTAAAATATCCACTCCTGGCCACCAGAAGTGTAAACAGACTCTCTCCTTAGTTTTTGATATGCCCTGGTGACCATTGTGTGCAAGACTGATGATCTTTTCTTTCATCGAGGAAGACGTGAACCACTCCACAACGGATCCTTGTGCAGAGAGAGTTCATGTGTGACATTCCAAAATTTCCTCGCCTCATCAGATAGACACCTGCCCATCCACCAGACACAAACTTCTAACAAAACTTTGTCCCTCTTTAAAGACTCTCGCCATTTAGCTTCGGAAACCACTCCCTCTACAATTTCACACACTTTGAAATTATCTACTTCCCACAATTCGTCAGAATCAGGAACATCCAGGCCAACATTTATTAACCGTGATAGACAATCATCAACTTTGTTGTCCATACCAGGAATGTATTTGACAAGAAAATCAAAATCTGTAAAGCAATAATCCACTTGCAAATCCTTGAAGAACTGCATTAAGATCTTTCTTGCCAAATAGGTCCTTAAGTGTTTTATGGTCAGAATGTACTATAAAGGAAGAACCCCACAAGAATTTCTTGAGCTTCTTAATAGACCAATACATACAGAGAGCTTCTTTTTCAATAACAGAATATTGTAATTCTGAACCAACAAGAGCTATGGAAAGAAACATAATAGTTTCTTCTTTTCCATTCTTGGATTGCTTAAGGACAGCTCCTAAGCCTTTATAGCTTGAGTCCATGACCAGAATGGAATCTAGAGAAGTGTCACAACTTTGTAATGAAGGGGCTGATTTAAGAGCTTTCTTAACTTCTTCAAAATATGATTGACACTGGGGTGTCCAAGAGAATTTTACTCTCTTTTTGAGGAGAAAACTGAGGGCATAAGTACGGCTGGCAAAGTGTGGCACAAACTTATTATAATATTTAGCCATACCTAATAAAGTTACGAGTTCTTCACGTGACAGCTAATCCATTGTGCTTTGCACGTGTGGGTTCGTATTCCACCCTCGGCGCCAGTGTAACAAAGTATGATGACTCCGGGTTGAAGTTAGATACATAAATCTTCTCTATTTAAGAGTTGAAGAGTAAACGTCCCAGCCACAGGAGATCCAGCAGCAATTGCTTCTGGAGAACACAGTCACCAGGGTAACAGAAACAACATAATCTAAATTTTAGAAACAAACCAGAAGAGAAATCTTAAAGACATATTACACATGTGCTGTATTCTAGGCATGGGCGGATTTTGCGGATTGGCAATCCGCGAATTTGCAGATTTGCGAATTTGCGGATTGCGAAAATCCGCAAAATCCGCGAATCCTCGAGGATTTTTTTTTTGTGTTCGCACGGGTTTCTGCAAGTTCGCGAGGGTTTTGTGCAATTTCGCAAATTGCGAAATTGTACAAAACGCTCGCGAACTTGCAGAAACCTGTGCGAACACAATGTGCCCAGTAGGGTATGTGCCTCTTGTGTGTATAAAAGGTCAGAGAAAGATCAGTTCAGCAGATGAAGAGAAAGAAGCTCCTGGTCACAGAAACAGCACGGGTATTGCGCTCGTGAAAGTCAAGGATGCAAAGTCTATCCAGCATCACAGCTGATTTTCCACGGTAGATTTGGGAAGAAGGCACACCTGTCCAGCCTCGACGACGCTCACGATTGTTTTTGGGCTAATGAATGAGTCACTGAATTTGAGCATCAACTAGTTCGAGCGACCATGTGTGTGTTACTATGCAATCGCCCCGAAGGGCGCAGGGGTCCCTTGAGTGAGCTGTCCATCAGCTGGGATTTTCCACGGTAGATTTGGGAAGAAAGCAGACCTGTGCCCAGCCTACTCATGCAACTATTTTACAATGGCGCCAGCAAGCTGCCAGCGCCGTTGTAAAATAGTTACAAAGTTAGCTTGCACAGGAAGCACTTATATAAAATAAAGCAGCACCTGCTTCGTTTTATCTAGTGGTTCCTGTGCAAGCTAACTTTGTAACTATTTCACAACGGCGCTGGCAGCTTGCTGGCGCCATTGTAAAATAGTTACATGAGTGGGGGTTCAACTTTTGAACCCGTTACGTCCGCTGATTTTTTTTTGCGGATTTTGCGGGAAATCCGCAAAATTCGCGGATTGCGGATTTCCCAAAAATCCGCAAAATCCGCGGGCGTAACGGATTTCCCGCTCACCCCTACTGTATTCTAGATAAATCCAGAAACCTTACACAGGCTCAGGTACTATAGAAAGAGTGTCCTGTAACACAGCAGATTCACTCATTTCAATAGGAATGCCGAAGGATGAAAATAAGTGAACGCTCCTGTGTTGCAAATTACCGTGGCCTGCAAAAACTGTTTTAAAAACACTGCCACTTCATTTCGCACTGACTAAGTAGAATAAAAGCGTAAAATAGATGCACTTAAGATTTTAACAAGTGAGTTTCCAAGGACTTTTGCAAAACTGATATCTTTTGGACGAACATGGGCTTTGCTGATTATAGCATCTAAAAACCTCATACCAAACAAAAATGGCAAATAAATAAATTGCAAGTAGCAAATTTAACTTAATAATATGTTATTTCTAATAATCGACTGCATATTGATCAAAAATATTTTACTCGGATCCCTTCAATCTTCTTTAAGTTCAGGATTTGTGTACATTTTGAGCAACTAAATCGATTCTTTCTCTACTCGCCAACCCAATTACCTTTATTGTTACCAAGTTTTGCACTGGTAGGTGTGTTTGACTGGGAACAGCGAAGTCAATTAAATGAAATGCTAGGGATAGTGCAAGTGAGACGACATGATCTGTGACTATCCCAATGAGATGACACAATAAAGATCACATGAGCAACCTGTAGACCACAAGTGGAACCTGGAAAAGTAAATAACTAGCAACAACAATGTCAACTCAAGATATCAGTTAACACCTAGGGTGTTAGAGATATTACCCTCCTATGCTGAAATATGCAAAAACCCATTGTTCACGACAAAGCCAGCTCGTCATAAGCACAGCGCAGGTAAAGCCCATGACGAGCTGGCTTTGACATCAGCACTGAAGGGGAGAGCATGGTGGTTAGAGATATACTCCAAAAAATTTAAATCATACATCGCATCAAACGGAGAAAAATAATGACAAATTCCATGTACACCGATCAAATAGAAAGCATACGGTATTTAAATAGTCTCCAGGACTAAAAATAGAATCGAATTTTCTGAAAGTGCTCAGTGTAAAAATCGAGTGCACAGTGTCGGCAGGAAAGGGAGAGCCTGAAATGTCATCAAGAAACAAAAACAGCGGGAGACAGAATACAAACTAGAATAAGTAAAATCAGAGAGTGTGCAAATGATTGAATCTATCTAGCTTAAATTAAATGCTTTGTGTTGATCACACGAGGCACGTTTATATTGCTGTGTATGTCAACAGTGTTAAAACCTAGTTGTAGTTGAATGGGTCTTCAGGATGACAATGGATTAACTGATTACCGGAGGCCACGATATAACTAGAAAAAATTAATCAACCAATCCAATCCCAAAAAATACAAACTGAGGGGCATATTTACAAGCCCCTATAGCCACTGACAACGTCACTCTTCTCGACACTGTGGTGGCGATATGGGCTTGGCCTTATTCACAGGGTGGTGTTAAGCCACTTAACGTGGCTCAAAGCCGCCTTCTGAAGAAAGCATCCTTTCACGCTATACTTAGCTTAGTGAAAGGGGCAGGCAATAGGTGTTGTTGTGGGCATTCCATCGCAACACTCATTGATTCTGACACTGCACCATATTTTACTAGGGTGGCGTAAATATGGGGCCGCACAAAAATTATGACCAAGGAAAACATGGTGTTACCCTGGCACAATGAGAAGAAATGCTTAATATCGCCCCTTTTTTCCTGTTTCCATGTGTGCTGTGTGGTGCATCACAAATAGAAACAGCAAAACACCATTGATTGTTTAGGTGCAGGAAGTATTCATTCCTGCACATAAGCAGTTACTTAAAAATAAAAACGTTTGCAACTTCTATGTGTGCTGAGATAAGCAGCACACATAGAAGTTGCAAAATGCCATTGCAGATTGTTCATGTGCAAGTTTATGTTTATGTTGTTCCCCTCAACGCAGGCCCCCTTCCACTATGGTGCAAGTGTGCCTGTGTTGGCGCTAGGCAGCTAAATTAGTGCCAGTGCGGGGGGGAAATGCAAGGCTGCCCATATTTTTGTAAATAGGTTGCAGCCCTGCATTTCCGAAGTGGCGGAGCATGGCGGTAGGCCAAGGTGGCTAACGTCCCCCACCGCAAGTCCCTTGTAAATATGCCCTTAAGTTTCATGGCCAAACTACAAGAAGGTAAGGGGAGCGATTTCTTACACTTCAGGTTGAAATATTTGTAAACTTACAAAAATCAAGATAAAAATCAAAAAAGAGAATGCAGAATCAGGAATTTTTATCACCCCCCCCAAAAATAAAAACATTAAAATTCCACAACCTGGCAGTGAAATCAATTGTCTATGAACACAAATTGCTGTATATGGAATGTTACCTGCAGCATATTCAGACAGAATTATGTAAAAAATCTGTGATATTATGCTAAAATTATGTGAGAAGAGAAAGCACTATTTCTTAGCACGTAAACTGCATCCTCGCCTCCAAAATGGGTGCGGGATGCATTGTGTAGGATTTAGGACGTTAACACGCGATCAAAATGAATGTGGTACATCACAACGCAAGTCGTTATGGTGCTGGACTTAGGAGTAGTATAATTTCCTATTCCAACTCCAGCCTACGTACAATAGGGAAGGTGTTGTAATAGTAAATCTAATATTCCTTAGTCTAGAGCGCCCTCCAGTGCAAGTCGTGGTAACGACTTGTGTTGTAAAAGCTGCGTTGTGAATGTATTGCGGTGTTTTGACCACGTTGTAAATGTTGTTTACCGTTTTGCACATCAAGAAACAGCACTAAATGTAGCAGACCACAAATTGTGAGTGCGAGGAGCACAGTAGCATATTTTTCCCTCAAATTACTTTTAGTTACACAAGGATTTGTAATCGCATAATCACCAGTAATTATGAGTCAAAGATTAACACGTAATTACCAAAATTACTCCGATTACTAAGCTGTAATCAAAATTCTCCCCAGTCCAAGTCATTATGCCATAGCACACCATTGTTTTGTAAATTCAATAATTGCATTTCCATCATTCTTTTTTGAGGCATTAAGTGGTCTCTCAGGGGTAAATTTACACGTTTTGCTGCTTACTAGCGTTAGTGGCACTTTTCTTAACGCGGCTTATCACTAAAAAATGCCGCCCTGTTAGAGATGTATTTACAATTTGTCGCTATATGGTGATAGTAACAGCGAGCCGCAGTGAAAACTGCTGATAACACTAGCATCAAGGCGATAACGTTTTTTGGCGTTAGCAAGAGAATTGTGACAATAGGCCTATTAGCAGCAAAAAAGCTCATGTTAGTCAGCCCAACATGACTTTTTTTTCCTCTACAGGCATAAATAGCCTGTAAGTCCACCTCTAATGAAAAATTAGGAAATACAACCAATTGACTACAGAATGGAGCAGCCAGGACCAAGTGCAGCACAGATCAACAACCCCCCAAGACCCCAACAGCCAGGATGACCAGCCATTTCCCAGAGGAAGAGGAAATGCAGATTGAGGGCTACGATCACTGTTCATAGTGCTCTCCTTGCAACACCATGGCACCCAAAACCTTGTAGGCGGGGACAGTACCCAGGGGCCTAGAGGCCTCGATGGGCCTGTGCCTGTGACCCAGATTGGGAGGAAGAGGTACTGTTGAGCTGCTGGGCCATGGCGGTAGACATTGAGGTTTGGCGATCACCCTTACCTGGTGGTGATGTCTGGGGGCTCACATGGACACACATTGCTGACCTGTGTAAGAAGACCGCCTGGTGCCCCTTGGAGGTGTGAACGGTAGAGGCACTCCTGTACACCAACGTAGGGAGGTCTGCATCACATACGGCATGCCACCACTACACCAGGGTGCACAGTGGAGGTGGGATTCGTAGCGGAGTTGCCCCGGGGTTGAATGGGCCCAGGCCTAGCGCCTTTGGGGGATGTACACCGTGCCCTGAGCAATCTCTGTGCTGTAGCTGGCCTCATCACTGAGGACACAACACAAGACTGGTGGGGGACTCCTCTAACTTGCTAAAGTCGCTGAGTTCGGCCATTGGTGGCAGTGGGGGCCAGTTCTGGCCCACACCCTTGGATGTGCAGCTTGATACTCCATTACTAGCTGAGAAACTGGGGAACATGGAATCTGGTTGCCACTGTTAGATTAGAAGAGGCAAACGGGTGAAGCTGCCTTTTCTTGGCCCCTGTTAGTTTATGTTTGGGGTACTTACTCATAGTGGACTTCATCTTTCCACAGCGCTGCAATGTCTTGCTGATGCTGTCCCCATCAGCTGCTGCTGCATCCTCAGACTCAGAGGTCAGGTGTTCGAGTCTCTCCTCCACTCACAGGCTGATTCCTGTGCCTTACCCTTGGTGGTTCAGTGGTAGAGCTTCACCTGTATGCAGCTTGACTGCCCTCCTGTCCCTCTTTTCTGCTATTTCAGTTTACTTTTCTGGTCTTTTCTACTTTTTTTTATTATCTTTGCTTTGTTTGGCTTTGTTTTTTCTGTGCTTTTTTACAGTTCCTTTTTCCCTATGCTCTCCATCGTTGCCGTTGCAATCCTCTGCTTCCCCGTACGCTCGAGTGTCCTGTCCCGTGTTTTCCGCCTCCGAGCTGTCCAGCCTCCCACAGCACAACTTAATGGTGGATGCTGTGCGGCCATGTGCCTCGGGCATGTCACCGGTGCGCAAAAGGCAAGCCTGTCTGCGTCTGTCTGCATCCGTCTGCGTCCATCTGCCCCTGTACATCTCCCAGCACCAGGGGCCCTGCCTCTCAGCCACTCCACAACTACAATGCCAGCAATTTTCTCACCCTCAACCCTGAACCCCACTCGGCCTGCCATCTAACATCACAGAAGAATACCCTTGCACCCTGCGACTGCCAAAACTGCAAATGCACTTCCTGCCACATCAGCACACCAGACCCTCTTACCGCCCAGTCCAACAAAAGTGCACCCGAGAGGCTCAACTGCATCCTTCTCAACATGCAGTCCCTCCACAAATACGCCACAGAAATCTGGTACCTCCTCGACGTCACCTCTTCAGACATTGTCATCTTCACTGAAACCTGGACCAACCTATGCTTTGGACCAGACATCGCCATCGCCATCCCCGATGGCTACAAAATCACCCACAAGGACCACCCCGACCGTCCAGGAGGAGGCATTGACCATTATTGTATACAACATGCCTTCACCACGCCCACCGTACACCACCGCCGTCATCATCCATCGCAGCTGGATCAAGGCTATCGAAGAACTTCTTGTCAACTCCGTCAGCACCACCACTCTTCCAACACTTACAGACAACAACAGTGCAGTGCGCACCCTCCACTGATAGATCTCCAACTGCGCTGACAGCCTGTCACCTCTCAAGAAAAGACCATGCAAACAGCACTCCAAGAAGGCCAACTGGCTCACTTCCGCCGACTACTAGTCCAGACGCACATGCAGATATCTCGAGAAGAGATGGAGCCACAACAATACCCCTGAAAATTGCACATCATTCAAATCCTCCGTCAACACACACCACACAGAAGAAGAGGAAATACCCTGGATTGATAGGTTATGTTGAGGTAAGTGTCCCTTCCTGCACATCAATCAACTCCACTACACCATGGCACAAGGGTGCCTGCATTGGCGCATGGCAGCCACTGTGCATCAATGTAGGGGGAAAACACAGTTTAAACATCATTTCCTTGACGTACTTGCAGCGTTAATTTTGCACCATGTTGTGCCGTATTTACAAAGTGACGCATCTAGGCATATGCGTGACCTTGTGAAGCCCTGTGCCACATTATACCTACTCAGGTATGATGTATGAAGGGTGGGCATTCCCACACAACAAAGCCTTATCGGAGTGGCACAATGAAATTCAGCAGATTTCACTGCTACAATTCTAGGACGCTGCTGTGTCAGAACCTTACGCCTGCCTCATGGAAGATGTAAGGGTGACACAGTGCCATAGGGATAGGCCTGCCCCGTGCATTGCTGATGTTGCTTCATGCTTGCGACACAACTGCAGCAATGCGTGAATTTAGCGCTGACAGATTCGTCAGGATTCCAGACGTATCTGTCATTAATTGCGACATGGAGCGCCGTACATTGAATGCTGCCCTCTTCCATGATGTCGCAAGAAGGGCGCAGTGAAAAGTGTTACAACGCTGTTTTGTCGCAGAGATGCAACACTTTTCATGAATGAGGCCCAGGAATGCATCCTATCTTATTGATAGTGCGCATTCCTACCCTTTTGTTTTGTCACAGGGCAGCACAGCCATATTCCTTGCAGAGCTGTCCAGCATCCAAACCTCTGAAATGAGGCCCAAAGTGTTTGCACCAATTTTAAGACCAGCTCTTTTTTGGTCCTAAAAAACGGACTGTAATTTGAATTAGCTGCAGTTTTGAGGGATTGTCGTTGGACGGAAATTTCATTGTAAATATCGCAAAATGGGGTTTGGGGCAGTTTTTGCACGGGAACGCCCTCCTTGTATTTCATTTTCGTTAAGTTCAGCTAACAGAAGTGGCGATCTTGAAAATTAACGTGTACACTGGAAAAGTGCTGCTAACTGCAGTTAATGGCACTTTGTAAATAGGGTGGTTAAAAAAAGCTGCCGTAATGTAAAAAAATAGAAAGTACGGCGGCGTTAAGTTCTTGTACATATGCACCTTAGATTTGCAGATATCCTGTTACTGTGAGGTAACATGCTGAAAAATGAGATTTTTTTGTCCAAATGAAAATTGCTTCATTGATTCTCCACAAGCCACAATACAGAGAGATATTCCCCTTGTTCTTTTTGCAGACCCATTTCTTTAATTCCTTGCTTTTATTTCTCAGTGAAGGAGTGCACTGACAAGCATATTTAAACCTAAATACAAATTGAAAGTCTGCTTTCTGATCCAGAGACTTAACCCCTGCCTGGCATATTTGTGAGTCTTCTTTTTTCATGACAATTGACTTTGGATGGATATGACCGTAAGCACCTTTGAAATTCTCTTTTAAACAATTCCATTCACTTATGGGAACTTTGCACACGATAGAGATAATAAAAATCTACTTATTCTAGTACCTACAAGACTTAAACTCATGGATTTTTATTTTGATTATGTTCCGTTCAAATTTCAGGATTCATACTCAGTTTCCCAGTTTTCAATTTACCAAGGGTAATATTACAAATGTCCTGGTGTCAATAATAATAACTATTCCTATTTTGAGATTTTGCTAGCAAAGGCGTCATAACATGCGCATATTTTTGTGTTTTTCCGCATGGTGTCTTGTTTTAGAGCATTTTTCATCTGTTTAATTCCAGCAGCGAGTGCACACTTGATCGCACCTTGTAATTAGTGGGTGAGCTAATATCTAACGACTTCTAAGCATCGCAAATTAACAGAGCTTTCATAATCAGGCTCTCTCTGTCACATGATTCACAAGTGGTTAAAAGATTGCAACTTAGAGGCAAATATGAGCTGATTGGCGGAATGCCAGAGATGTCCAGAGGCAGGTCAGGTAGGGGAAGGAGCAGCCCGGGGGCAGGAGGGGCTGTTTCTAGCGAGAACTAATTGACGTCCAATTGCAGTCAGCTTTTGTTAGAAGCTCATTGTCAGCATTATCAACCAACACATTTGTTAAATTCATCCTGATTACCCCACTTAACAAAGTACACCTTACCACACTAGAAATAAAGAACTCTGAAACAAAGCAATGCAACTTCTGCAGTGATATAGTTGTTCACAGTGATTATATTAAATGACACGCCGAACGAGGAGCAAGCCTCATTTGTATGTATTCCATATCTGTGCAGTAATTTTCCATTACTGCGAATCTTTCATATTATTATAAAATACCTGCTGGAATTTATAGGTTATGATCTATTTCACTGAACTAAATTAAATACTGTGTGACTAATGATGGTCATGCTGGCATTTTATCTATTACTGGGTAATGGGATTGCACTGAAGAGTTTTTAACACACTATTAATGCAGGATGCTGGGGATAATATTTCAGGCACTGGCTTAAATTCCACTTTTTCGTGGTATTCCAATTATGCAGTCATAAGCTTTTGGAGTGGATTCGTTGTTGCACATTACAATTTCACTGTTCTGGTTATCATTTAGTATTAATGTTGGCAGCATGAAAACAGCTGCTGACACTATACGGTGTAACAAACAACTGGTATCCACGAAAGAAAATGAGGGGAGTTAAAAAGCTGCCTATAAGAGTCCAGAAACGTGCATTAATTTTACTGTGAGTGCTTGGCTGCCTCAGAATTTTCGGACGTCGCTGTCATTCGCCCCCCACCGTCGAAATTTGCTCAGAGCTGTAAATGACACCTTGAGAGCTTCTGGGTTTCAATGAAACAACTTTTATTAAGTGGGATTGTGAAAATGAAATAGCGTATGTTAAAAAAAGGAACACAACTTTAACCAAACCTTTCATTGCACTCATCATGAACAAACATCGAACACTTCAGAGGTCCTGAAGGAAGGGCATCTAAGACATCATTAAGGAAACCTGATAGGTTTGTTGTAGAAGTAACAAAAGGCCTTCAGACTCTTTGTTCATAGCTGACAATGCAGGCGGGGAGGCCTGGATGGGCAGCAGACCTCTGGCCTCTCTTGTAACTCTCAATGGTCGAGCTAATGATGCTGTAGTCTGTTGTTGGATAAGGTGCACAAAAAGCACATGTGGAAAAAAAATTGATATTGGCTTTCTACTGTTGATCGGTTCCACTAAGCACACAGTGGAAAAAGCTCACCCAGGATCACTTTCAGGTCGTGAATGGACTTCAACTCAGGCAGGCAAGTGCAGACTATTGGTTGGTGTTTACGTTTAGGATCATCCCCAAAGTATTTGTAAATATGAAGGTTATTGTTTCAAATATGAGATGTCCACCCGCTAAATGAAAAAGAACATTCGGTCACATTGTATGTACTTGTTAATTGTAAAGGATTCTGCGAGTTTCCGGATTGTTCTGTGCCTGAGAAACGAGTGTCGTAAACGATCTAAGGAAAGTAGCTTTGCACTGCAGAGCTCTGGACTTAAAGAAAATCCCTGGCAGTAAGGATACTCCACCGCAATGGTCAAGCATATGGGGGCAGATGTATCAAGCAGTTTTACCCATTCTGTGTCTATGGGAAAATGTGTTCATACATCTGGCCCATGGTTTGCCCACTGAATTTAGATGCGGGCGAACCTTCGTTCAATTATAGGGGACCTACTCTGTCTTTACCGTAATTAAACTCCACCAGCGCCTCAAAGGAGTAGGAGCCATCAGAGTCAGAACCTGAAATCAGTGGCGGTTTGTGACGTGTAAAAGTGGTGATACTAATCAAGAGCAGCAGGTCTTCGGGCTCAAGGCTAATGAGAACAAATTAATAGCTCTGCACTAAACCCAGTCAAATTAGTTACACAGCTGGAAAAATTGTCAGTTTTATAGAAAAAAATGAAAATAAAACTACTTACCGACTTGTCTTCATGAGTACAGGGCAGACCCCAGACATGTGTGACCAGCATCTGGTGTTGGCGTCATTTATTCCCTTTGCTTTGATTTACTCAATTGTGTGATTTACCGTTTCTTTGTCTGCGATGTAAAGTGGCCATCTTCTCAGCCCATGCTTCTCGGCTGCCCCTCTCTCCCTAGACACTTAGATGCTTGCCTCCAGCATGTACAAGCGCCTTGCCGAGGCACCTGCACAGGTTGTGGGGCCATTGTATAACTAGTCCATCAGTGTTATGTGGCCCTACTCATAACTTAATAGGTCGTTTCAGTGAGTTGACACACTTGGAGGTTTTTTCCGGGTTGCTGCAGTATTTCACAGGACAGCGCTTCTAGGGGATGCACTGCAGCTAAGCTACATTTGGGCGGAAAATTGCACCAACTGCTTCCAGCATAGCTTGGGGCAAGGCTATGGCACCTCAAATAGGGAGAGCATGCACGTATGTTGCGCATACATCAACTGGCCAATCCTGTCTCCATAGCAGTGACTTCAGAGAAGGAAGTCACTGTTCATACCACCAAGCCTAACTCAGAAGTGACGGGCAAACACACCCTAACCAATCCTGGAGCTGTTCTCATGCCATTTTCAGCATGAGAGTAGCACCATGATTGGTAGGAGCAGGCAGACACAGCATTCCTTTTCAGACTAGGAGCCTGTGCCTGCAGTCTGCCCGGATATACAGCTATTGTGGTGCGGGCTGAAGTGCGGACGTTGGGCTGGCCCTCACAAGACAGACTGCCAATCCAAAATATGCACATTAGGCAAGTCATTTCTGCTACCAATCAGCGGCAGGATTGGCCCCGCCCCCAAGCAGAGGCATTGTGTGCATTTACTATTTTATTAAATTACTAGCAGCCCGTCCCGACGTTGTCCGGGAGCAAAAGGCTGCTTCAGGGCCCCCTCCCCGCAGAAGAGTTGTCTGTGCAAGTCCTGGCCCTGTTCAACTGATTTGGCCCACTTGTGGTATTTTTTTAGTTCGTTGTTTTCCGCGTTTTATGTTGTCCGCAAGATGTGAGGAAAGTGTTGTGTCACCTGTTTAATGTTTTTTTTCTTTCAAAGTCTCTTTCTGTGTGTTCGTTTTTGTATCCCTTCAAAGAAGTATCCCTTTTGTTTTGTCAATTGTGTGGTGAAGTCCTGGCAGTGCTCGAGTGATTATGGGCAGTTGTGTTATTTTCGTTATTCGTATGTCTTATTGTAAGCGTTTTATCTTGTCCGCAAGATGTGAGGAAAGTCTTGTGAATGCGCAGTCAATTGCGTTTTTCCGTTAAGAAATGTCAGCTTGGAGGAGCTTCGCGGGCAACCAAGATGGCCGCGTAAGCTCGGAGCGCCGCGGACCCTCCGACCCTCCGCAAATATCCTGTTGGAAATCCTGATCCACGTTAGTGGATTCTACTTGGTGGGTGGTCGCAGACACAGGAGCAGCTTTCCGCTTCTAAATTGGTGGTTCCTAGACGAAACTACGTCGAGCTGAACTCCGTGCCAGGGATGCGCCATTGTCTCCTGGGTGGCTGCTGCCTTCACCGACGCTCCGCACGATTGGAATGCGAAGCGGTTGTTCGAGGTCCCTGCTGACGGAGTGCTTGTGGCTGCGGAGTTGCCTACTGCCGGCTTGGTGTGATTACTGACACTGCCTCGACGCTGTTCGAGTGTCCTTTGCTCTGGCGCAGTAGCCCTTTGTTCTTCTGGGACCCAAGATGGCTGGCAGAGGGGACCCCGACAGGTCGTCGAACAGAGGTGTTCGTAGGACGACCCAAACGCAGCTCAATAAAATCGACCGATATGCTCAGCAACAGACCTCGCCCACTGTGGTGACCTTCATCGTGCGGGCTCGCCTGAGGGCTCGGAGCCTACCCTGAGCGACGTTATGGGAGCCATTGCGGGCATTCGCTCAGAAATGCAAAAACAACATGAGGCCCTGACTCACAAGGTGGACACTCTGGCTGTGAACCTTACTCTTATCAGGGCTGACTTATGGAAAACTAACGACCGAGTGAAGTCCCTAGATCTCAAGACCTCCAGCCTAACCACCGACGTATCGGACCTGCAGACGGAGGTCCGGACCCTGAGACTGGCCAACGACCAATTTTCCAGAAGACTGGAGGACTTTGAAGGACGTGCCAGGCGGCAGAATGTCCGTATTATTGGTGTTCCGGAGGGAGCGGAGGAGGCGGCAGTGGACCTTTTTGTGGAGGACTTGGTGCAGGTGCATCTCGCACCTTCAGGCCTGAGCAACTTTTTCTCGGTGGAGCGTGCCCATCGGGTCCCGGGCGGCCAGCCGAAGTTGGGCGTGGCGCCCAGACCCATCATTGCCCGGCTCTTTAATTTTAGGGACCGGGATGTTATCCTTCAGGCGTCCAGACGGCATGGACCGCTCAAATACCAGAACTCTGAGGTGCACTTTTATCCGGATTTCACTAGGGCCGTGCAGAGGCAGCGCCAGAATTTCGCAGTTGTGTAGCGGCGCCTGAGAGAAATGGGCCTCAAGTACTCGATGCTGTTCCCTGCCAAACTTCGGATAGAGTATGATAGCCGTGCCCTGTTCTTTGATGTGCCTGACAATGCAAGCGACTGGCTGGACACTTTGCCACAACGCCGGGAAGAACAGGACGAGCATTCCGGAGGCGCAACTGGTGGTTCCGATCTCTAGGACTTGTTTCTACTGTGCAGATCTTTGCGGTTGGTGCCCCTGTAGTCTGTGACTGATAATACCAACGTTACTTCGATGTTGATGACTCTCCTGTCGTTTACAAGGAGGGTGGCAGGAGGGGTCTGCGGAGATTCCTTACTCCTCTGGGGACTTTCTGTAGACTAGTTCATGGGGCGACAGGCACACTGCTGGTTGGGGGGGCTTTTTAGTCTGCTGCAGGGGTGCAGGGTGGGGGGTGGTTTTGGGACAGTTCGTTTGTTTGCTTCTTTATTTCTCTCTCTATCTCTTAGGCAATGGGTTGTACACACTGTTCAGTTTCGATTGCTGTTGAGGTTTGCTGGGGTTGGGTGGGGCTGGCAACACGATGATGGGGGGTAGGAAACTACGTGTACTCAGTTGGAATGTTAACGGGTTGGGTGACCGCATCAAGAGGGGGGTTGTGATTCAATTGATTAAACGCCACATGCCTGATGTCGTTCTCCTTCAAGAGACGCATCTGGTTGGTAATACGTGTAAGGCGCTTAACCGTAAGGGATACAAAATGGTTGCCCACTCGGGGTTCTCCTCGGGGTCTCGAGGGGCGGGGGTTCTTGTTCGCACGTCCCTTCCTTTTGAGATTGACGTCACTCTGATAGACGAGAGGGGGCGCTACGCCGCAGTCACGGGGCGGTGGGAGGGGCATGCCCTGACTCTACTTTCAGTTTACGTTCCCCCGGGCCTGCAAGCTAGCACTTTCCAAGACCTTGGTGGCACCATTTTGAATTTGCCTGTTGGTTTGCTGATATTGGGGGGTGATCTCAACTCGGTCTGCTCCGGCTCTTTGGATCGCCAACCGCCTAGAGACCTTCGGGGTTCCCAACTGTGGTTGCCCTCTTTCCTTGAGACTATGGGATTGGTGGATAGCTGGCGGCTGCTACATCCCACGCTCCGTCATTTCTCCTTCCACTCCGGCGCCCATGGCAGTCTATCCCGGATAGACTATGTCCTCACGTTGGCTGCATGTGCGCCCGCTGTCTCTGAAGCCCGATTTTTGGCACGGGGCATCTCCGACCATTCCCCGATGTGGGTCTCTTTCGACTTTGACATTGTTTTGTCAGACCGGCCGGTGGCTGTTAATCCATGGTATTTCCGCAACCCCAAGACTCGTAGTCTACTGGCCAAGCACCTTCGTAACATGTTTTTGGAAGCGCGGGACACCGGCCTACTTCCCTTGGACCAGAGATTGGCCACCATTGTGGTCATCCATAAGGATGGGAAGCCGAGAGACTTGTGTCGCTCTTATCGGCCCATCTCCCTCCTCAATGCCGAGCCTAAGATCCTCGCCAAGCTACTCGCCAATCGACTGGTTGGGCTTATTGGCGACTTAGTGCACCCGGACCAGTCGGGCTTTATTCCTCATCGCAACACTGCCCTTAACCTGCGTAGACTCCACGGTGCCATGGCCAGAGCTCACACTCTGGAGAAGCCGGCGGTCCTCTTTAGACGCCACGATGGCTTTCGATTCTCTCGAATGGAGCTACCTCTGGGCGGTCTTGTCGAAGCTCGGTTTTGGCCCGGTGTTTATTGCCTGGGTAAAGCTCCTTTATGCTGACCCGCTGGCTAACGTTGCCGTCAATGGCCGCATTTCGGCGTTTTTTGCCCTTCATAGAGGCACCAGACAGGGCTGCCCCTTATCACCTCTCTTGTTTGCGCTCGCTCTTGAACCACTTGCGGCCATGCTGCGCACTCACCCGGATCTGCATGGCATAAGCTGGGCTCCTGGCTTCGAGGACAGAATCTCGCTCTACGCTGATGACATTCTGCTTTACCTCACTTCCCCTTGCAAGTCGCTCATTGTGGCATGCGATGTACTCAGACTTTTTGGCAGGTACTCTGGCCTCATTATCAACTGGGCCAAGTCCTTCCTGTACGTGCTGAAGGGGGATACACCGCGCCTCCCTAGAGGCTGCAACATTCAGGTGGCCAGCCAGGGCTTTAAGTATTTGGGGATTTATATCTCCGGTAATGCGAGGGCGAGATACGACCACAACTTGCTTCCCCCTCTTCAGCGCCTTCGGCGTGACGTGGAGGGTTGGCGCAAGCTTCCACTCTCTTTACTTGGTCGCGCGGCATTATTCAAGATGATGTCTTTGCCCAGGTTTTTGTATGCCCTGCAGAACACTCAGGATCCGGTTCCCGCTCGCTATTTTCGAGAGATTGAGAGCCTTCAACGTGCTTTGCTCTGGGATGGCCGTCCCCGCGTTGCCACCACGAAGCTTACGCTCCCGTGGTACGACGGGGGTATTGCATTGCCGGATGTGCGTAGATACTACTGGGCCTCCCAGTTGGCGGCTATCAACCATGGTTTTTACGGCCCGGAACACAACCCCGGCTATGCCATGGACAAGTGGCTCTTATGGGGCGGCAACTACTACAGGGCGCTGTATTCGAGGTCTCTGGACGGGCGATTGTCGGGTCCAACGAGGACTGCGGTCCACATCTAGCGCACGATCACCAAGGCACAAGGTTGGCAGGGAAGGCTGACTAGATTTACCCCTTTGTACGATTCCGACATTCTGGGTAGGTAATGGCACACCAAGGGCTTTGATAAATGGGACCTCATAGGAATTTCCAGAGTGGACGATATGATCTCTAAGGGCGAGATTAAGACCTTCTCCCAGCTACAGGCCGAGTACCAGCTGGGCGGCACGGAGTTCTTCCGTTATGCCCAGCTGCGGCACGCGCTGCTATCTGCTAAGCCGACAGAGGGAGCGATCCCAGAAAGCTCCCCGCTGGAGGACAGGGTGTTGGACGGTCATATGCCTGACAGTGCCATCTCACTGTCGTACAGGAAACTGATTACCGTTCGTACTGACCTCCTCCTTGGTGTGCGGGAGCAATGGGTGCGCGATGGCCTGGAAATCGACGATGAGGATTAGCAAAGCGCTGTGTCCTCCCCTAAGGAGGTCGCCATTTCCTCTCGTCTCCGACTGGTGCAGTTCAATATCTTGCACAGAGTGTACGTGACTGGCCCCCGGCTTGTACATATGGGCTACTCAGCCGATGGGCTCTGTCGCCGTGGCTGTGGAGCCTCTGCTACTTTTCTACACATTCTCTGGGAATGCCCCGTCATAGCTTCCTACTGGAGATGGGTGCATCGGGTTATGGAAGAGGTGACTGGGGTAGCGGCGACTGCGGAAGCTAGGAGATGTCTCCTTAACATCTAGGAGCCGTCCGATCATAATGTGGCTCAGACGCAGTGGGTGACCCTTTGCAACATGGTGGCTAAACGCGACATTGCGCAGAAATGGGGGGCTGCGACGGCTCCCCTGGTGGTGCAATGGAAAGCCAACATGGATTGGTGTATGTTTAGGGAAAAGACAGTCTACATTGCCAGGGGTAAGCCCAGAAAGTGGTCGAAAGTATGGGGGGCATGGAATGCTTACAGGGGAGATATTTGCTTGCCCCCTGAACCTGTTTCTTTGGATGAACACTTGTCGCCATAACCTGTGACACCAACTGTTTTAAGATACGCTGTTGAATCCTGTTTCCTCCTTTTCCCCCCCTTTATCCTGCTTTATTCTTCTGTACTCGTGCTTCAGTGTATGCTGCTCCCTGCCCCGCTCCGGCACCTCATAGGCTCTCCCTGCTCCATTGCCACTCTTTGGCGCCCATGGCGTCTTTTCCTTTCTTTGTTCTAATGTTCCTTATATTATATAAAATACAAAAACAACCTTCACAGTACTGTGTTCAACGCTCTTGCACTATTGCTCTTCTGATTCACGATGCTGCCTTGCCTCCGGGATGTCAGGCTGAATAGCTGTGTGCATTTTTTCAATAAAGGTTTTAAAAATTAAAAAAAAAAAAAGAAATGTCAGCTTTTTTTGTTCGTGTTTACCCCCCTATGACGTCGTTGGTCAATGGCCAATGGTTAAAGACTTTTTATTTTGGTAAGCCTAAGTCGTGTGTGTGTTTTCTTTAGTGCGTTGTGATTGGTGTAGTATGCGATTAATCCTGCCCCCTGTGTGGCGTCATTTCACACTCCTCCTCGATCGAAGGCCCGCCCAGTTTTTAATGCGAAGGCGTTGTGGTTCCGTGGTCCCGGATTGGGTTCAATAGTTCTGAAACCCGATTTATAAAGATCGTCGAAAAATGGACGATTTTGATTTCGACAGACCGCAAATGGCGAGTGTAACGTGTCTGAGTGTTTTCGTATGAATTGATATAGGAGAACACTCTGCATTTGAGGATTTAGTCTTAACCCTCGGGTTCCATTTTGTATGTGGCAGCCATCTTGTATGGTTGCCCTAACATAGGCCCGATGACTGTGGCTGAACGAGTCCTTGACACGTACGCCTTAGCTGACTTCTGGTTGACCTGGCCGAACTGACTCCTCGCCTGGGGCGAATTTCGCTGAGCCAGTTCCTTGTTTAGCAGCTGGCCTGATAAAGATCAAAGGGCAGACGTGCCCCGAGTTTATGATACACCGTTCCCACTCCTCTATCTCCTTTCCATCTGTTCCTGCCTTTCCTTTCCGACATGTTCATCGATCTGGGTTGAAGGTTTTATGATGGGTTTGTCCGGCCTGATCGAACAAGAAACTAAGCATGTGTGCGATCGTTTTGGTGGGCTGGACAACGGAAAGTGGGATTATCTTTGACTGTCGTCATTCGTTACTTTTTGAAATGCTACTTGATCATTGGTCAGTTTGTATGCACCAAATGTAAATTGTAATGCTGCCTGAGGCGTAATTTTCGGCATGAAAGACCGAGTTTCGTTCATTGAGGTGGTGCAGTCTCTGTCGAACTACCCGTGTGTACTTTGTAGACCTCTGTCCCTGGTTGCAACCAATAAACTTTGGTCTTTGATGTCATCAAGAAGTATCCCGTGTCTCTGTTTGCCAAGACAAGGGAATCCAGGGTCTTTGGGTGTTGCCCTGACACCGCTGGGTTACCGGATTAGTACCGGTTCTGAAAAACCCAGTACCTCAATTGGCGCCCAACTGGGGGCGACTTCAGCGGTACCGGTCCAAGCCAGAGGTTCGTGAGGAGCTTCGTGTGAAAATTCCAGAGGACCACCAGCCACTTCAGCGACCCCTGTATGTCGACGTGGTTCCGAAGGTCTTTGCTGCGAGGTTTCCCGCATCCCGACGGCTACGAAGGACTGCTGCCCTGACTGTCGCCCTGTTTAGGAGCCTTAGACGTTTGTAGAGCGAGACGATTGACGGGTCTACTGGTGACGCCATCGACAACTCAGTTAAGTATAAAAGGAGCGTCTCCTAGTCCTTAGTTTGTTTTGTATCCTTTAGTGGATAGCTTTGATTTTGTACCTGCAGGCCCCAAAGCCAAGGGATTCGCGTATTCACGAGATTATCGATTTAGATTCCCCTTGTTGTTTGAAGCTAGACTAGTGAGCAAGATGCCTGGTTTCAGCAGTCTTAGAAATTTGTTTAGTTGTGGTACTTTGAGGGATTCCCCGTTAGAGGATTCGTGTCCGGTTCCTCCAATTGGAACTCCTACCTACGACCTATATGTGAAACATGGTGTGGGTCCTATTAGCTATAATGAGGTTTGGGTTAGATATACGAAGAATGACGGTGTCCTACTGTGGCCCCGTTATGGTAGTTTCGAGACAGAAGATAAGCTTAAAGTGAAATTGTTCAAGAAGAAAGCCCGGCCGGCGATGTTTGACTCTTTCCGCATATGGCGCAAAGAAGCCAAACAGAAGGAAATTAAGTTAGTGAAGAAAAATAGAAAGGGTATGTCAATGGTGCAAGCTGCCGTTGCATACAGAGATAATGAAGAAGAGCAAGAAAGTGAGCAGATGCTTAGAGCGAAGAAGTTAGCGGTAGACAGATGCTACCCGGTATTACCGGCTAAAGAACAGAAAGACGAGAAGGATCTTGTGAAAGACCCTTTAATGTCGCATTTGCTAAATTCACCGCCACCTTATGTGCAGAATGCTGCGGCACCACCACCGGTTGTTGCCGCACAAGCACCTATTGCTTTGCCTCCTGTTATTCCTCCACAGCCAGCTCCTTCATTGGCTGTTGTTCCTTATGCGCAGCCTTCTCAAGGGTTGCCACCTTTGCCGATTCCTGCTACTACTGTTTCTATGCCTGTTCCGACTATGGATCCTACTACTACTGTTTCGTCTCCTCTTGTCCTTTCGACTACTCCTTCTCCTAGACAGCGGATGACTGCTGCCTTTTCTAACTTTCTAACTCCTTTGTTGGGACAAATGGGTATGTCTCCTGCTAGTGAGCGTAGACAGTTGCGTAGCCAACTGCCTGATACAGATGAGCGAGTGGTTTTGGATCATATGGCACGTAGATGGGTGACATATAGGTCCCAGTATGATCTCGAAGGTATTATGGATGTTTTCCGACAATGGGAAGCACCAAAGCAACGTTACGTTTTTGAGCTTATGTGTGCGTTCCTCCATGAACAATGGATAGACGAATTGGGTAGAGTTCCTGCAGAATTGTTCCGATTACATTCCGAGTTTGCTAAAGGAACGATTGTGAGTCTACATGACGTTGAGAAAGCGGTGTCGACGTTACTGTCGCTCCGAAGCAATGTCCCTACTGAACGGCTGTTTGAGCCAGATTCGTCAGTTAGGAGACATGCGCGTCAGTATCCAATGCGAGAAGTTCCTCCGGTTTGGAGACCTCAAGATGGAGCTGTTCAAGCACACTTTCAGCGTGTCTGGGTTCATGTTCCATGGAAGCGTGGAGAAGTTCTGGCGCTTAAGCAGACTTTACCAGATCCGCAGAAAAATCCGGCAGGATATCATAAGGAACTTACGCAAACTGTGAGTTCGTGCGTTATGAATTTGGCGGATATAGACATGCTGTTTGGGAATGTTGTTCCACAGCCCATCTGGAATGTCATTCGACATACAGATCATGATAATGAATTGGGTGACTCGTGGGTGAATCTGGTTGCGGCAAATGATAGACAAGTTGGAGGTGCTAAGCCTGAAGATGTTATTGCTGAACTTCCTGGTAGAATTATCAATTTCATGAAAACTTTGATGCCTGAGGTCCGTGTTAATTGGGACAAATTGTCTGCTTGTAAGCAGAAGAAAGATGAGTCCGTTTCGGACTTTTTCTCGCGTTTCGAGGAAACATTTGCCGATCATAGTGGTCAGGATATGGCTACCGAGGGTGGCCAGAGATTATTCGTTGATAAATTCGTGCACAATCTACTTCCTGAGTTGTGTACTAAGTTGAAGGATTCCGAGAGTGCTTGGCCTGTTTCTACTTCGGCGCAGATTCTTGCTACAGCTCAGTACTACGAGAATAGGCGTAAGGATGAGTTAGAGAAAGCGGATAAGAAGACTAAGGAATTGAAGACTAAAGTTCTTCTACAACAAGCTTATCCACCCCGTGTTAATAATCAGCGCGATTATCAGCAGCCTCAACAGTATTCGAGGAACTCGCAATGAGCCGAGACTCCTCAACAGCGTATTCAGTATGGGCCTAATCAGTGTGCATACTGTAGAGAAGAAGGCCATTATAAGAATAGTTGTCCCGTTTTGTTGCAACGTGCAAATAGTGCTCCTGGTGTGAGAGGTAGAGGTGCTCAACAAGCGCCTAGAGGTAGAGGTCGTGGACAGAACGCGTGCCCTTTGCCTCCGCAGAATTCAATGAATAGTTTTGACCAACAGCAGAATTCGTCTGGTAGGACAGCTCAGTACTACGTAGATGATTATTATGTTGAAGGCGATGAAGCGCAAGGCAATGATTGTTAGGACAGCCAAAGACAAAGAGAGGGAGTTGTTTCAGTTCCAGTAGATCAGAGTGGACCTTACGTGGAAGTGATTGCATCAGGTGTGTCAGAGCCTTTTCTGCTAGACACTGGTGCTACGAAGAGTTCTATTATGCATTCAAAACTCCCTGGCACACCTTTGTCTGGCTTTAATAACGTTTCTATAGGTTTTTCTGGCGCCCCCGTTACAAATCCGATTTCCGTTCCATTGCCTCTTTCTGTTGGTCCTCGTAGGTTTGAAGCACCCCTTCTTTTGACTACAGGTTGTAATGAGAACTTGCTAGGCCTTGACTTGTTGAAGAGATTGTATGCGACTTTGTACTGTTCTCCGTTAGGAGTACATCTTACTCTAGGCGAGAATGTGATCTCTCCAATATATGTATCGAAGGATTGTCTCCCACCTGAATTGTCTTCGTTACCAGATTCATTGTGGGCTACGGGTCCAAATGATGTGGGCCTGTTAGATATTCCCCCATATGTTGTGACGTTGAAGGTGAATGCCAAGTTACCGCGCATTCCACAATATCGTATTTCAAGTGATGGTGAACGAGCGCTTTTGGCGATCATTTATGATCTGATTGAAAAGTGTGTTGTTGAAGAGACTCGAGGTAATGTGTGTAATAGTCCGGTCTTGCCTGTCTTGAAGAGAACTGATTCTTCACAGCCTCCTGTATATAGGTTTGTTATCGACCTTCGTGAAGTGAACAAAATTGTTGTTCCGCAATTCCCTGTTGTACCTGACATTACTGCATTATTGACATTGATTCCAGCTTCTGCACTTGGTTTTCGGTGATCGATTTGAAGAACGCTTTCTTCAGCATTCCGATTGCCGTAGAGAGTAGAGATATCTTTGGATTCTCTTTAGGAGGACGAAGTTTCCGCTTTAAGCGCGCTCCTCAAGGCTATTGCGAGAGTCCATCGATCTACAGTCAAGCTCTGAAGACTCAACTTGACTTGTTAGTTTTTAATGACGGTGCAGCCCTTATCCAGTATGTTGACGATTTGTTAGTTGCTGCTGATACCGAAGACATCTGTAAGGATGCCACTGTGTCCTTGTTGTCTCATTTATCTGAATGCCATCATAAAGTTTCTCTCTCGAAATTACAATTCTGTCGCCAAGAAGTTACCTATTTAGGTTACCTCTTATCGAAGGAGGGAAGGAAATTGACCCCAGAAAGAATTCAGACTATTGCGAGAATGTGTGTCCCTACGACACAGAGAGAAGTATGTGCGTTTTTGGGCATTACGTCGTACTGTAGACACTGGATCCCTAATTTTTCTCTTTTAGCGAAGCCTTTGATAGCTCTTACGGTTAAGGATACTCCAAATCCGATTCCTTGGACATATGAATGCCAAAAGAGTTTCTCTGAATTACGAAATGCGTTGTGTTCGGCTCCTGTGTTGGGTACTCCCGACTACAGCAAGCCTTTCACATTGTATTTCCATGAGAGAGAGGGATGTGCATTATCGGTTTTGACTCAACAATTTGGCAGAAAGCAACGCCCATGTGCGTACTTTTCGTTGACTTTAGATCCTGAAGCAAGAGCGTTGCCGAGTTGCTTGAGAGCCACAGCAGCAGCGGCTGTTTCGATTCGACAGTCTGCTGGTTTGGTTATGGATAATACGTTAGTGGTTATGGTTTCACATGCAGTGGATACCTTGTTGAATCGTACGAAGACACAGCACTTAACTAGTGCTCGGTTGTCAGGGTATGAACTTACGTTGTTAGCGAGCCATGTGCACATTAAGAGGTGCAATACTCTAAATCCGGCTACATTGTTGCCGATTTCGCTTGAGACAGACGATGATAGCGAAGAGCAACACAATTGTTTTCTGAGAACTGAAGAAGAGACGAAAGGGAGAATAGATTTGAGGGATACTCCTCTTCCTAACTGTGATGATGTCTTGTGGGTTGACGGTTCGTGTTTCAAATTACCGAATGACGATACCACTGCAGCATATGCTGTGACGACTTTATATACAGTTGTCGAAGCTGCACGTATCCCACACAATTCCGCACAAGCGGCTGAACTGATTGCACTTACGAGAGCATGTGTGTTGGCGAAAGGGAATCGAGTGAATGTGTATACAGATAGTCAATATGCGTTTGGTGTGTCCCATAGCTTTGGACGATTGTGGCATGAACGTGGATTTTTGACGTCCCATGGAACGAAAATCCAGCATGGACATCTGGTGAAGGAACTTCTTGAATCTCTTACGTTACCTTTGCAAATAGCGATTGTGAAATGCAGTGCCCATAAAAAGGTTACGGATGATGTTGGTCGTGGTAATGCGTTTGCGGATGAAGTTGCGAAAGAAACTGCTAGGAATGTGACGAGTCGAATGTATGTTGCGGGTCCAGCGAGATGGGTTCCAGAGAAGAGTATGTGTGAAGACACCATTGAAAGCGTGAAAGTTATTCAGAGTGAGGCCACTGAGAAAGAGTTGGATGAATGTAGAGAAAGTAAGGGTAGGTTAGACTCGAATGGCTGTTGGACTGATTTGTCTGAGCATCAGAGATGGTTGTTGCCAATGCGTATGTGCTTCCAGTTGTTACAATGGCACATGGAATGGCACACATTAGTGTGAAAGGGATTTGCAAGTTGTTGGCTCCGGTTTGGCAAGATATAGGAATTCCCAGATATGCAGAGAATTTAGTCAAGAATTGTATGGTGTGTTTGATGCATAATCCTGGTAAGGGAACTCCAACACCAGCTGGTCATTTTGCTCCTCCTACGTATCCGTTCGAGGCTTTGCAGCTAGATTTTATCCATATGGAAAGATGCAACAACTTAAAGTATGTGTTAGTGGTTGTTTGCTCTTTTTCTAGATGGGTAGAAGCTTACCCCCTTAAGGACAATACTGCTTTATCCACAGCAAAAGTTTTGATAAAAGAGTTTTTTCCGAGATTTGGTTTGCCGAGAACCATTTGGAGTGATAACGGAAGTGAGTTTGTGGGTCAAGTGATGAAGAGAGTGTGTGATGGTCTCGGGATTAGGCAGAAATTCCACGCTGCAAATCATCCCCAATCAGCTGGTTTAGTCGAGTGCTATAATGGCACTCTTAAGTCAAAACTGGCCAAAATTCAGGAAAGCACTGGTTTACAATGGCCAGATGCTTTGCCATTAGCACTTTTGTCCACCTGAATGACTGTGCACTCGAGAATGGGTTTGAGTCCATACGAAGTGGTGTTTGGTCGCCTGGCGAATATTTGGGGCGTACCAAGACCGACGAGGTTTAGCGACCTCAAATACCCTGTTTTGCTTGACTATTTGCGTGAATTGACAACTAAAATGAGTGTTTTACGCCAACAGGTATACAATACTCTTCCACAAGCTACAGAAGATCCAGGCAACGCGATTGAACCTGGTGCCTGGGTCTTTATCAGAAATTTCCAGCGTACGAAGAACCAGCAGCCCCGCTGGACGGGACCCTACCAGGTCCTGCTATTCACGAGATCTGCGGTGGGGGTGCGTGGGAAGCGCCATTGGATACACGGCTCCCACACAAAGAAAGCACCCTAGCCTTTGCCTTATGACAAGTGGGTTCAGGATGGTCTCGCAGATTCTGAGACTGAGATAATTCCGAAGTTTGTACCATTCAGTGATGCTCGCTTGATTGGGACTAACTCAGAACAAGAGAGTGATCGACTTTTGCAAGCATCAATACCTCCTGCAGAGCGATTGGACACTACCGAGCCTCATCTTTTGTTCACCGATCAAGAGCTACCTGGAAGGAATCGATATATTTTGAGATCGAAAATTAAGGACAAATAAAGATTAATAAAGTTGATTTTTTTACTGTTTGCAGGTTAACTCTCCGCCAAGGATCTACTTATTTTTGTTTTTTCTGAACTGCCATCCGGTTCTTGCTGCTAGGGTCGCGGTTGCTACCAGTCTTGGGAGTGTAAGCCTGAGACACTAGGTCGCGGGTTCTGTTGGCCCAAGGCAGCCTTCCTGGGTGCAGCAGAGGCACTCTCAAGCAGAATCAACCAACCACCGCAAGCAGCACCCTTAGTTTAGGATGGATTTCTTTGACCTGGAGAGACCTGTGCAGACACTGACTTTTAGAAAACGTATATGCAAAATAATATCGAAGAAATGCTTTTTGATACCATGTATATTTCTGCTATTGAGCGTCATGATATTCATAGCTGGTTATGTAGCATTTGTTTTTAAAATGACGTCTAATTCCACTGTGCAACCTACACCTTCACCTACTATTTCTTCTCATTCTTTCCACCCTTTGCCTGAATATGAGGTAGTCAGACGTAAGGAATTCTCTAATAATTCTTTCATACAGCTTTTGCACCAGCATCAGTTAGTGATAAATACAACGAACTGCTGGATTTGTGGTTTGATGCCTTATACAACCGATAAAGGTATTCCTTATTTGGTTTTTCCCTTCAGTCTGAATGGTTCGATTCGAGCTTACAGAACCATGTTCATATATGCCCATAGTGTTGACCCCTTACGTTCACCGAGAGATAATCCGAAGAATAGTCCTATAGCAAGAGGCATAGTCGACATGATTAAAGGGACCAATGCAGTAGAGACTATTCCGAAAGATGAGAGGCAACCATATAGTGGTTGGAACGTAACTGGATATGGAGTTAGTCTGAGTATTAACCAGCAAGCGAAAAGTCCTCTACAGATCTGGATAGTGCCCCATAAAGGCTACTATTGTTTGCAGGGCAACGGTAAGAAACCGAAGGCTCAGTTAGGGAAGAGCGTTTGCGCTGAGACTTATGTGTTTCCGTCTCAGTCTTCCCCAGCGTTCTTAGCTGCTAAGGGTACCTACTTTGTTTGCTACGACAAAGCGTATACATGGTTGCCCTCCGATTTCTCGGGCACATGATTTGTTTCCTTTCTGTTACCTCCCACTTTTACAGCTGCGGCAGATTACCACAAGACGAGAATTGCGAGAGGTGTCTTTAGCCAAGAAGACACTGCAGGACAAGAATTGGGTGATTTCTTCAAGGGTTTTCTGCCGTTCTGGGGACCTATGGCTAACAGTAGGAATATTCGTCAGCTTACGAGAGTGGTCGAGTCCACCATAGTGGAAACTGCCGGTGCCCTTGGTAACCTGACTGCTGAGCTCCAGTCGGATAGACTTATGACACTTCAGAATAGAGTTGCCCTAGACGTTATCCTGGCAGATCGAGGTGGAGTTTGTAGATAGATTCAATCAAGCTGCTGCGTTTTAATTCCAGACAACGCTCCATCAGTCTTCCAGGCCATTTCCAAATTGCACAAAATCTCTGATTCTGTCCATCTGGACAAAGGAGATTGGTCTTTGATGGGATGGTTATGGGGATTGATATCCACTTGGGGTTGGAAGATTCTGATGGTCATTGGTATGGTCTTAGCAATTCTGTTCGTGTTCTGTCTTTGTGTACAGTGTGCTCCGGCTATTTGTGGCCTTTGTGCTACTCTGTGCGTACGGAAACCTGTCCGGAGAGAGATGCATACTAATAAGACTATGCTACAGCAGCATATTGATGACCTGATGAACATAGATCCGGATTCAGATTAAAATGGGTCTGGGTTTATTGCCTATGATAGGGCAAAAGGAGGGTCTGTGGTTCCGTGGTCCCGAATTGGGTTCGATAGTTCTGAAACCCGATTTATAAAGATCGTCGGAAATGGACGATTTTGATTTCGACAGACCGCAAATGGTGAGTGTAACGTGTCTGAGTGTTTTCGTATGAATCGATATAGGAGAACACTCTGCATTTGAGGATTTAGTCTGAACCCTCAGGTTCCATTTTGTATGTGGCAGCCATCTTGTATGGTTGCCCTAACATAGGCCCGATGACTGTGGCCGAACGAGTCCTTGACACGTACGCCTTAGCTGACTTCTGGTTGACCTGGCCGAACTGACTCCTCGCCTGGGGCGAATCCCGCTGAGCCAGTTCCTTGTTTAGCAGCTGGCCTGATAAAGATCAAAGGGCAGGACATGCCCCGAGTTTATGATACACCGTTCCCACTCCTCTATCTCCTTTCCATCTGTTCCTGCCTTTCCTTTATGACATGTTCATCAATCTGGGTTGAAGGTTTTATGATGGGTTTGTCCGGCCTGATCGAACAAGAAACCAAGCATGTGTGCGATCGTTTTTGGTGGGCTGGACAACGGAAAGTGGGATTATCTTTGACTGTCGTCATTCGTTACTTTTTGAAATGCTACTTGATCATTGGTCAGTTTGTATGCACCAAATGTAAATTGTAATGCTGCCAGAGGCGTAATTTTCGGCATGAAAGACCGAGTTTCGTTCATTGAGGTGGTGCAGTCTCTGTCGAACTACCCGTGTGTACTTCGTAGACCTCTGTCCCTGGTTGCAACCAATAAACTTTGGTCTTTGACGTCATCAAGAAGTATCCCGTGTCTCTGTATGCCAAGACAGGGGAATCCGGGGTCTTTGGGTGTTGCCCTGACACCGCTGGGTTACCGGATTAGTACCGGTTCTGAAAAACCCAGTACCTCAGCGTCAATGTTGTCTGGGTAACTGCAACGAATGTGTGTATATTTCTTATAGCGCGCACCTCTGCTGTTTTTGTATATTGGTGTTACAGCGCTGTATGTGTCAATTTAAATTCATTGAAAGCGCATTTGTATGTGTTGGGATTTGCAAATGTTTGTTAGAAATTCATTGAAAGCGCATTTCCGCTCTATGTCTGCATATTGTGCGTTCTAAATTCAGTGAAAGCGCATTTCCGCTCTATGTGTGCATATGTAAGTGTGTTGTGAAGTCGCTTGGCCTATGTTTGTTATTTGCACTTGGCACGGCCCTGTAAACGCCCACATTTGTTGTTTGAAACGCCCACAATCACGCCCCCAAGGGACTGCTTTACCACTTTTGGCGTTTTTGCTTTTTTAATGTATATGGTGTACATATCTATAGCCTACGTCCTTCTGCCACAACTCCCCTTTCAAATGGTGTATTGGGTGTAGTGATTGGTGCATTACCTTTGTGTTTACCTGGCTCAAAGGTTTGTGTTCTCTCTTTATAATAGTAGTATAGATGTTTGCTGCAGCAGGTAAGGCGACGCTCATAAAGAGATACCGTGGCTCCCTGAAATTCTACCCAACTAATATAGATGGGCAAATTTATGGGTCAGCTGTCACTTGCCTTCATTGCAAAGAAAACTCTGGCAGTACGGTGCAGAGAAAACTGCTCAATACTTATTTTTACATGGAAGAGGACTTACAAGACAAGGGAAGCATTTTATTTTTATTCTCAAAATGAAAATCCCACAATATTTCCTTTTTGAAAATAAAAAAGAAACCTGTTTGGTGCAAGGCCTTAATGTTGATGGAGCCATGTTTCAAACTTCAAAAATCATTGAAAGGAACCACCTTGGCAGAGGTACCTGCCAATGCCTTAGATGTGACAGCCGGCTAGGCAGTCACAATTCTAAAATAGTCTGGTTGCATTTCCACCAGGGAGATGTAGTAATTTACTCTATCGCTCTACATAGAAACAGGTCATCTGCCCACATCTAAATTAGGCACTAAGGGCCATATGTATCAAGGTAATTTATATTCGCAACGCTGCAAATCGCAAAAAACAGAGTTTGCGAATAAAAATTAGCTATTTCCAATGCATGAAGCAAAATCGCATCGCAAAATGAGAAATCGCAAAAATTGTGTTTTCTTACGTTGCGAGACCCATAATTCTGCAAATTTCCTAGCGATTCCTTATTTTGCAATTTCACAGCGAAATTCGTAAACGGGAAATCGCAAAATAAGAAATCGCTATGGTATGTATGAAAAAAATCACAATTTGCGAATTCACGAAAATCGCAATTTAGAGAATCCTAATTACCACCAAGTAGGAGCAGGTGGTAACCAGGTGCAAACTTTTTAAGGAGTCCCAGAATGCAACAGACTTTTTCCACAATGGCTGAGCTGTACGTTATAGCCAGGAGGCTGCGACTGAGACCTGCTGCACAGAGGGGAGACGCCAGGAGAGGATATTCCGTGCGCGCATTACCATGTTCCAGCGCACTGAGGAGGACATCTACACACACTACAGACTGGAAGAATAGAGTATACTTGATTTAATTGAGAAACTCAACCCCTTCCTTGAACACCCCACACGCAGGACACACTCCATCCCAACCCACATCCAGGTCCAGTGCTCACTGCACCTCTTGGCATCAGGTAGTTTCCAGGGGGTGATGGCTACAGCAGGAGGGGTGTCACAAAGCACACTTTTGCGCTTCTTTCAAGCGTTCCTTGATTCCATGGTACAGAGGCTACATCACCACATTCACATCCCAAGCACCCCACAGGCACTAGACTAGACCAAGCAGGACTTCTATCAAATAGCCCAATTTCCCCATGTCATTGGATGCATAGATGGGACACATGTTGCAATATCCCCTCCCTCCCAGAATGAGTACATGTTCAGGAATCGCAAATGCTACCATTCCCTGAACATACAGGTGGTGTGTGATGCCAAACACATCATCACAGACATTGTCACTAAATACCCAGGCAGCACGCACAACGCTTTCATTTTTCTGTCACAGTGGGATACACGTAGACTCACAAGTGGTGAGTTTGGCGAGGGATATTTACTAGGTAAATGCATTTGAACAGAGGCCACACTTGTTAAGGCTAGCATGTGCAGGACAGTGTTTAACCATATCCAGTCCACCCCCCAGGTGACAGTGCGTATGCGGTCCAGGACTTCATACTGACGCCCTACCTGAATCCAGCCAACGCTGGGGAGCGGCGATACAACAGCGCTCACAAAGCAACCAGAGGGACCATTGAGCGTACATTCGGGATACTCTAGAGCAGATTCAGATACCTATACAAGAGTGGAGGGGCACTACAATACAGCCCCCAGACCTGTTGCAAGATAGTGGTAGCATGTGCCATGCTGCACAACATCGCCACCAGGAAAGGCACACCGGTGGAGCTCAGTGAATCGGATTCATCAGATGAGGAGGGGCCTGCCCCAGGACGTATGCCAGCCGGTGTAGCTGGTGCAGCTGCTGGGGGCCAGAGGCAAGATGATATTACACGCAACTATTTCTAGGTAAGAAAATTTGACACAATGCTAGATATCATTTGTGAGACTGTGTTTTACTCCTTAACTGTAGCATAAATGATGACACACAGCCTGAATGACACCCAATGTCTCTCCCAATGTCCAGCACATGTTACTGTCACAGTGCAAGTCTGTAACAGGAAGAAGTGTACAAGTAAAGTGGGTATCTGCACCCATCCAGTGGTCACATTCTCTGCACCTCAAATGCGGTGCTGTCGTGAGGAAGCCCCTTTTTGGGGTTGCACTGTGCCCTCTGTACTTGGGCCACTAGGCCTACTGGTATGGCCACTATGGCACCTATCGATGGTGGGCGGGGTGATGCTGCTCCTTCCTGACTGTGCATCCTCATCTGTTGGAGTCAGGACTCCAGGCCCAGTAGTGCGAACTGCCCGCAGCTCGTCAACTGCTGATATAATTTGAGCCAGTGCCTTTGCAACGTCCTGGCTGTTGTGTGCCATCTCGTGCTGCATGCAGATGCTGCGTCTTGATAGGACATTGGTGGCAGAGGACAGGCGGTTCATAGCCCTGTGTATAGGTCCAGGCGCTGCTTCTCTCTGCGCCTAGCAGCACGGTAAGCCTTGAGTTCTGCACAGAGTGCCTCCAGGGCACCCGTCATGCCCCTGAAGCCAGCCCTCACTTCCCTCTGTAATGCTTTGATATTTTTTGCTTGCAGGTGCTGTACCTGCAACATGTGCATCTCCAGGCGGCCAAAGACTGTTTCCTCCCCTGGATTTGCAGCACTGCTGGATGTGCGAGACCTGCGCCTGGTTGGAACTGGTGGGATTGGGTCAGCACGTGCACTTTGTTGTCGCTGTGGCTGTGTTGGCTCAGGGTGCACATTGCCATCACTGTCCTGGCCCTCGTCCTCCAATGGGGTAGTGGTGGGACTACATGTCTCCTGCGGCGCTTTGGAGGGTTGACGGGACTGTCTTCCTCCTCTGTGTCCTCCTCTTGCCCTGCTGCTTCTATGTTTGGGGAATCGCCCTGTCTTCCACTGCCTGTAGGCTGTGTTCCAGATGGTGCTGTGGATGTAAATGCACACATTTATTAACTGTTCTGACTTGCACTTGGCAATTATTAAATATCACTGTTTGGGATTACATGTGTCTTGTATTTGCCTTTCCTGAAGTGCACATGCTATTGAGGACTGTCTGGGTGTAAATGCACCACTGTAACATGCATGTGAGTACATCTCCCATAATGCATTGCGGTGACTGCTTGTGTACGTGCTCTGGACTACTAATTTTGTACTGCCCCTGGGTCGCTGCTGGGGGAGGGGGTTTGGGAGGTATCAGGGTTGTGATGGCATGCTTCTTACCAGGTCCTGGTACCGGGTGCTCGGAGTTGTCTAGGTCAGCCACTCCCAAGACACTTTCAGGTAGCAGGGTCCCCTCCACCAGTTCCTCAAGAGGTGTGGACTCAATGGCTGTGGAGGTTCTTCCACCGGTCTTTCTGGACTGCTCCAGTCTGGCCACCTTCTCCTTAGAGCGCTGGCGCAAGTCATACCAGCACTTTCTTAAGTCTTCTACACTCCTGTGTGTCACCCCAACAGCATTCACTTTCTGCTGGATTTCTGCCCATATGCTCCGCTTGCGTGTCTCAGGCACCCTGAGTGATTTTTTTCCAAATAGTTGCTTATGGCTGACCACCATTTCTTGGATTAGCACCTCCAACTCTGCCTCAGAACATTTCTGCTTTCTCTTCCTCTGGCCTTCTCCCTGCTGCTGCTGTGTTTCCTGGTTGGCTATGTCTCCAGTGTCTGCCATTCTGTTCACCACTGAAGAGTTCTCTCTCCACCACTCCTTCTCTCTGACTGTGATTCAGCAACTCAGGTGCAGCATGGGTAGTCACACTTCCTGGTCGTGATGTCATCGAGCTGCACCTGAGTTTCCAATTAGCAGATTTGCAAAATTTGCAAAAATGCAATTTTTTACGTTAAGGAATTGCTATTGGGGGTATCGCAATGAAAATAGCGATTTTTACCGAATCACTATTTTATTGCGATTTCTTACATACATACCATTTTGCGATTCTGATTTTGTGATTCGCGAAAAATAGCTAATTTAGAATCGCAAAAGGGTAGCTTGATACATATGGCCCTAAGTCATTTGTGAAGCTAGGAATGTTTAGCACTCTCTGCGACACGTTAGAAAAAACAAAGTGCTAAATCTGAGGAGTTGCATACGGTAATGGTGTATGACCTTAATATGGAAACAAGAATATCTTTAGGACCTAATATTGTGAAAGCCAGAACCTCAGTTGGACTTTATTTCAGACTTAAAAATATTGAGTTTTACACTTTCTAAGAAAACATAAATGTGTAGAATATTGTTTATTTAAATATTTTTATTTATACTCTAATTTTTGGATTTATTTTGAAGGTGTTTTAATTTATGTTTCTAAATAATGCTAAACAATGGTAGTACATTTTTATTTTATTTGTTTTTACTAATGTGTAATTGTTACTTTATTTTATTAATTCAACAGTTTGTTTATTGCCTGTTTACATTTTCAGTAGTGATATTAGATATTTCTCTAGGGAGTTAACTCTTTATATCCAATACCAAAGTAAGATATAGTGTGCACAGAGCCCAGTGGATCCCCTGAGGCTTTAGAGTGCGTAAAGTAGATAATACTAATTCTCTCTTTTGTGGTATTGTGGGCAAGCAGTTAGGCTTATCAGAGGGCACGGCTAAGCATTTATTGTACACACACAGGCAGGAAACGATTACAAACACTCAATGACTAAATCCAAGGCCAATGGTTTGTAAAAATAAAACTGATTTTTGTATAATTTTTACAACCATAAACACAGCTCTAGGATACATGTTTTCAGAGATAAAAAATTTGCAAAGTCTGGATAAACAGCAATAATTCAAGAGTTCAGTTTGCGGCGGACGTAGCACCAATACAGTGACCACTGCAGTCACTGCAAAGAAAGATATTGAGTTAGAGGGAGGAAGATCGCCAACACATTTACAGTCACAGTCAATTGAAAACACACTCCATCTGGGAATTTCGTGTCAACGCGGCTACAGGTAGTTCTTCAGTGGTAAGATGAAGGTCTTGGGGTTCCCACGACTCGGATACAGCAGGCAGTTTCAAGTTACCTGGATCGGAAGTACCGAAGGTCGTAGTCGGTTGTCTTGATTGTCACTGGTAGTAGTCCACTACTGTGGCAGTTGTAGGGTATGCTGTCGTGGTTTGGCTGGTTGTGCCGAAGTTGCTACTTTGGGTTCAGTCAATGCCGCCAGCATGAGAGTGAAGGCTCACAGGAGCAGGGCTCTTTCTGGCATTGGTCGCAGATGCCCTGAGGAGTCCTCTGGCTGGTGGATGCACTGAAGTGGGTTGGCCACCAATGAGGAGGTCAACACATTTTTGTCCCCCCTACTGGAGTGTTGGTTGAGAGCCGCGTCTCAACGGTCCCTGATTGTCCTCACCATTTGGCAGTTTCTTTACTGGTAGTATGCTGGGGACTAGAACCTCTAGCCCAAAGGGAGGTTCATGGCAATTTGTGAAGACTAGAAGGACTCCGGTGTTCTTGGAGACCTCGAAAGGTCCATGAGAGACCGCAGGTCATAATCGCTGAGACCTTCAGGCGCTGTCAGGGTTTGCATTGGTTTCTTACAGCACCAGGGGTCAGTTCTTGGTCCAGCAGTACACCTTCTTCTGCTTCTTCTTTTCATCAATTGAATCTGAGAATTAAGGTTCAGGGGTGCCCCTAAATAGTAGTTTTAGGGGTGTTACAAGGGTCAGAAGGTAGGAGGAACAGGACTACTTACCTTTAGGGTGATTACACCATTTGTCTGTCCAATCTCTCTGGAGCGGGGACATACCCTTAACTCTTTTGGTTAAAAATCCTCTAAAGCAATATGGAGGATTTTTAAAGGAGGGGGTTACTTCAGCTCAGGACACCTTATTGGTGATCCTGGCTGATAGGACATACATCTCTCCTACTTACTAATTGTCCCCCGACATTGCAGCCAAAAGTGTAGCTTGGTCAGGGGGGTGGGCATCTCCACCTGCTAGAGAGGCCCTGGTCAGCATAATATAGGACAGGAAGTCTTTGAGGCTCACTGTCAATCTGTGATTTTCCTGCTTGGGGGTAGGTATGAAGCACCTCCATCCAGTGCAGGCTTTGTTTCTGACCCATTAAAGAAAAACGTTCAAACCTAAAGGGGATCAGAAACATGAGGAAGCAAGCTGGCGTAGAACAGTCAGGCACACACTAGTGGAATGGTAGGTTTTCAGGGGGCACATTTGAGTGCATTCATTATTTAATCCAACACTGGCATCACTGTTGGGTCATTAGTTTGGTACCAAACATCTTGGAATATGGCAAAGCCATCATGGAGATATGGAAATCATTTTGACAAGCTCCCAACCCATGTACTCATTATGGTTTCACTGTGCAATTATATTGTCTAAGAATAGACATAGACACTATAAAGGCATAGCTGCTCATGCAGTTATGCCCTCACATGATATATACAGGACCCTGACTTAGGGCTGTAAGGCCTACTGTAGCGGTGACTTACCTACGATTCTTCCAGTGCTGGTTGGCCTCAAACACACAGGGATGTGTGCCAGTTTGACTCTTCACTTTTATCTGCGCCAAAATAGGCAGGCTGCAGTGGCAGTATGCTTGTGTTTGGTGAGGGGTCTCTTAGGGTGGCACAATTCATGCAGCAGCCTTAGAGACCCTCTCTTGTCACAATGCCCTTGGAACCACTGGTACCTTTTAGAAGGGACTTATATGTGGGGCCAGAGGTTAGCCAATTGTGGAATCAAAGCTACCGTTTTGGGAAAGAACACAGGATGTGGGATCCTGTGTAGCAGGAACCCAGTGACATTCGGTCAAATAGGCATCAGAGCCAGGCAAAACATAAGGTAACCATGCCAAAAAGAGTACTTTCCTAAACAGCCCTCCTCAAATGAAATAGGGTGAGTCTAACCTTTCTCAAGAGAGTCTTTATAGTCTAAGTGGAAAAACATGGAAAGTCCATCTGCATTGGCATGGGCAGTCCCAGGTCCATGTTCCACTATAAAGCATATTCCCTGTAGGGAGATGGACCACCTCACAAATTTTGGGATCCCACCTTTCATCTGCTTAAGTAATCTGAAAGGTCTGTGGTTGGTTTGAAAGATGAAGTGACACTGGACTGTAAACAAGTATCCTGGGATGATGGATTTAACCAGATCAGTGACTGGGGGTAAATGTTTGATTTTTCGAGCATTTCGACCACCGTCTGTTCTTTTTGCATTTGTTACCCTAAGTGGGAAGGGTATGCTCTGACATGGGTCCCGTGTTCACTATGCCACGATATTCAAGCCAGCCTGGCTGATAAGGCATGATATTCCAAGACCGATCCTAGGATACTTGTTTCTGGTCCAGAGATGACCTGGCCTGGCAGTTTGGGCTGGACTGTTCCCATGGGGAGTAGGGTCAAGATTGATTTACCTATGGCTGGTTCTAAACTGTAATGGTGTGGCTTGCAAAAAAACAATGGATTTATCCATTTGTTGCCCTAAGTGGAAAGGGTATGTCCAGGTGTGGGTCCTGTGCTCGCTAATCCACCAGATTCAGGTTAGCATGGCTGATGAAGGGTGATACCCCAAAACCGATACCAGCATGCTTGTTTCTGGTCCAAGGAGGACTTTGCCTGGCAGTTCGGGCCAGCCTGTTCCGATGGGGAACAGGGTCAAGAATGATATGAGTATGGCTGGGCCTAAACTTGAATGTTGTGGGGTACAAAAAAAATGGATTTAACCCAGATCTGTGACTTGTCCATCATCTGTTGTTTTTGCATTGGTTCATAGAGAAGATTCTCCCAACCCTCCATTACAAGGCAAAGTGGTCCCCTCACAGTATGGCCAAACAGAAGTTCAAAGGGGGGAAACCCTTCTCCTTTCTGAGGTGCCTCTCTGTAGGCAAAAAAACAGGCATGGCAAAAAGATATCCCATTTGGGATTTTCAGGGAGTACCATGATCATGCCTTTCAATCTCTTGTTGAATCTCTCAATAAGGCCATTGGTTTGTGGGTGATAAGATATAGTGAACTTATTGGTCCCTCCACACTCATTCCACATGTCTCAAGTAACTAGACATGAAGTTTGCACCTCTGTCTTAAACCTCTTCCTTAGAAAACTCTACCTTTATAAATATATCAATGAAGGCTTTGGCTGCTGCAGGGGCTTTAGTAGTCATAAGGAGAATTCCCTCAGGAATGCTGGCAGCATGATCCACTACTACCAGTATGAATATGTTTCCTGATGCTGTGGGAGGTTCAAATGGACCAACTATGACCATCCATACCCTTTCAAAGGGAACCCCAACCACTGGTAGTGGGATTAAGGGGGCCTTTGGGTGGCCACCTGTCTTGCCACTGGCCTGACAGGTGACACAGGAGATGCAAAACTTCTACACCTTCTCGGACACTTTTGGCCAGTATGAATGAATGAATGAAAATGTATTATTCATTTAATTAAAACTTATATTCTGATTGACAGACAAAAAGAAAACGCATATCATACAAAAGTATAATTTTAAAAACAAACATCTTAGAATGCATTTAAAACATTTGTAACCTTTTCCAGACCGTCAGAATAAAAATTTATTTTAAAAGCAAGATCTACATTGGCATTGCTCTTAAAAACCACTTGCACCTATTGAGTTCTGGTTAAACGTTTATTGGTTGAACCATGCATCATTTTTACGAAAGATAGTCATTAAGGTGCCAGTTGCCCTGGATACACAAATGTAAAATTCTGTTTAATTGTCTTCGGTTGACCAACATAGTTAAAATAATCAGACATTCACCTATTTAGCTATTACAAGTGGTATCATATATCGTTTTAGTGCAAAATAGTCAGTAAAGTGCCACATACCCTGTAAAGTTTGTCTGGGTACTATTAAATGGTCGTGGGGTAAGCCAACACAAGTAAGAAAACCTAACATACACCAGCAATATCTTAAGGGCAGCCGATGTTATTATTGCATTCCATTAACCTTATTTCCCATGTTACAGTAACCTTTTTATCCATGATTCGATACCATTAAGGGAATAGGATGTTACCAAAAAATGTAAGTGCACTGTGTTTTTTGTAAAATCTTTTCTCAACTTGATACTGTATCTACATTAAAAATCTTCCCAATTAATACTAAATCGGTAGACGCCCATCAGAGGATGGAAAACACTCCTTGTATTTGTGTCTCACATAGTTACTGGCATCCCTATCAGTGAGCATTACTGTTTGTACTTTTAAAACTTCCCCATAGCTTTAAACATACATTTTAAGAATTTAAAAAACATGCAGTCCTCTCCCCGAAGGAAATCTGTAACTCATTGATAATTTGTATGGATAGTATTCTCAATAAAATACTGTCTCAACCAGCTTTTTTCTCCAGTCGCTAGAACTGGGCAACAGCAGTCACTATGACATATGTCGTCTCTGTTATAATTACAAAGACAAGATGATATGGTTCATTGCCCAGCTTTTTCCAAGCTGGTAAATTACTGCAAAATGTTAAATTGCCAAGTCGGAATCTCATGAGCTTTAATTTTGCTTCTAATCCATTCAGGCCACTCAATAAATTCTGGGATTTTAGTAGAACATGTGAAGCGATGACCAGCAACGTATGTGCTCTTTTTGCTAACACATATAGTTGTCCATCAAGGATGAGGTCCTTTTACTCAGACCATTACTAAATCTATTAAATATAGATTGCGAGAGCGGAAGGGCCCAGAGTTCTTCTGCCTTAAAAGTGGAGATAGCCAGTTTAAAGTATTTGTATGCTTTAACATTTTAGGGTCGTTAATATCCTCCCATGCTACTGAACTGAGTTTGGTTCTTGTGTCATTTTTTAATTTCTAACAACATTTCATGTATCCTCCTAAACTCCTTACGCCTTACCTACTAAGCCCGAATTCTAAACAAACTTGAGCTGGTGAGGTCTGCTGAGGAAGACTATCTGCTATCTGCTTACCCTCTTAATATCTCCACACCGTGCGTCAGGGAAGAGGTGTGTTTGGCTGCCATTATATGTAACAGCGGCTTAAGAGAAAAACCTTTAAAGGAATTCCGTAGTGAAGCAAATGCAACAACTAGTGCATTATTCCTTATTGAAATTGCAGCACACTGATTCTTGAATGAACCTCTGGAGTCAAAAATCACCCCTAAATATCTCTACTCTGACATAGATTCCAGCACTGACCCTTCTATACAAAATGTCTGGCAGGAGCCTTCCCCACTTGAAAATAGCATAGTATTCGTTTTACTTAGATTTAAATGTAACCCATGATCTGAAGCATACTTTTCAGTTTTAATAATTAGACACTGTAGGCCCACCTATGTATAACTAGTCAAGACAATATCATCTGCATACAATAAATGGGTAATGTTAACCACATCAATGCTACAGCAATTTTCCCTCTATGCTGAGATTCATCGACTCCCATTGTACCCAGTGTACTGCATGGCGAGCTGAGCTTGTCATGAGCATGGAAGGGGTTAAAACCAGCCACAGACAGGGAGTGCAAACTATTTCTTTTCAAAGCAGAAGTAATGTCCGCAAGACGCAAATTAAATAAAAGGATGGCCGGAAAACAGCCTTGCTTCAAACCCTTCATTGTAGGCATCTTTTTAGACTGTTGATCCACAACCCAGTCTGACTCTCTTTCAGGTATATGTATAAAGAAGTTGAATCGCTCTGAAAAGAGAGGGAGAAATTCCCCAGTTCTTTAACTTTACCCAAAGGATATTTCTCTGAATGGCATCAAATGCTGAACTAAAGTCAATATAACAGGTGAAGTCTAGCTGAGCATCAAATTGCTTGACCTATTTTAACAGCCAGCATCTAGATGTTGGTGTATGTAATAACTCCTTTTATAATGTCACTCTGTTTTTTTGGTAACAGTGTTGGGATCCACCCAGGCCGTGAGATCTTTCAGGAGACATTTAGCAAAAAACTTTGTCTCACCATCCATTAGGGCTATCAACTTGTAGTTGGAGGAATGGAAGTTTCACAGGTATTATGATTAGGGACCAAAATTGATCCCCTCCAACTATCAGGTATTTCTTGAGGGGGAAGTGCATGGTTTAATAAAGTAACCAGCGTGTCTGCCCAAAATTGCGGGTTCTGTTTATAGAGTGCTTGTGGGTGGCCATTCAGTCCCAGGGCCCAGTCTTGATGGCTTTTACTAATTGATTTTTCCACTGTACCAGGTAAAAACAGTTTAAACGAGCCTTCCCCACAAATTTGGTTATCGACCTTTGGGGGTATCTTTATTGCAACCATATCACCAAATATTTCTGTCAGGTAATTTGACCACATAGCTCCTGAAATACTAGATGATGGAGAATGAGTTTTCCAGCTGTTGGGTTGATTCACTAATTTCCAGAATTCTCTGTCATCTTTGCACATAGAAAGTAGTACAATTTTACACCACTACTGGTCTGCTTCTGTTTTTGGTTTGGACCAGACATTTTTTTTGTACAGCATTCTTAAACATTTGGTGATGCGTTGTTCCATATATGTTAGTTTGTGTTGTTTCTTAAGACCCTTAAGGCGTGGTTCAGCTTCTTTTTTACTGTTATGATTTGGGCTAATGTTTTCCTTGGCAGGAGGTTTACCAACTTAATTGAAATGCTTCCCCTGTAATTACCAACTTGCTTATCTAATACAAGCTTTGAAAATTGCACCCAATGGTCCAAGGGGTTAAGAGTGGGAACGCTTAATTTTTCCCATTGGGTTCTGGCTTGTTGTTCTACTTTGTCGATGCACAAATCTGACCACAGCTTTTTACAATTAGACGTTGTTGTGTGATCAATTTCTAATGGAGAATGATTGTGCGATTATACTTTTTAATTGAGTCCAATCATTTGTGGGTGCTGAAACTGCCTGAGAGTTTACAGAGTAGGGCGTTCGATGAGCCAGGATTTCTTGGGCCACCTGGCCATTCAAAACTCTCAGGCCTAAGTGCTCCATGTTGCTTGCAAACTGATTCCGCTGTGCTTCTGCTCACTGTTTTAAAAGGTTGTATTGATGGAATGTGCCAGATCTGGTCAATAATTTCATTATTTGGTCCCTATGCACCATCAGGAATAAATTCATAATAAAATCGCCAGTCAAAAGAATATACAATTCAGGATTAGATAAACAATGGGAGGATATAAAACCAAGCAGAATTGCAATAGTTTCTTCTTTATGGTTCAGTTGTGTATGAAGGTAAGCATTGATAGTCAACAGAGGGAGCACACTTGGTGAATTATTGACCAAGACAGCTACTGCGTGCAGATTAGGATGGCCAATGTTTATTCCTACATTTCTGATGTCTAAATCCACTGAGCTATACAAGGCCAAATCTCCAGAAGCACGCCCCATTATTTTTATTTTAATTGCCGGTTTACTAACACACAAATATGCTGGAAGGTCTATCGCTTCCAGGGCCTACGTCTTTCACAGGATCACCATTCTTTTGATAAGGCTAAAAAAGTCATCATCATCCATTTTTCCAAGAAGGCCCTCTATGTTCCATACACACAATATCAGTGACTCCTGTAATTGGTAATGGATGGATAATTTTGCGTCACTTATACTTGTACTGTTGGGGTACAGAAAGAAGTGCTCCTGGTAACCCGGACCAATCTGTGAATTTATGTTGATCTTCACCTATTAATCGGTCCTCTGTGTTTTTACCATTTAAAGCAACATCAGGGTCTCGGCGTCTCCTGAGGCAGTAATACTGGCGGGGGGAAATTTTAGCCTGGTAATGGGCAATACACTAGACCACTTCTCCCAGAGGACCATACCAACTGAGACATTCTCACCAGGGGGCAGGCGATGGGTCAAAAAAAATGGCCTGCGGGACATCTGGCATCAGCTACACCCTGAAACACGAGACTATACATACTATTCTGCTGCGCACAGATCATATGCATGAATAGACCATTTCTTGGAGTCAACAGCACTGATCACTAGATTGTGTACCACATCTATTGAACCAAGATTCCTCTCTGACAATGCTTTGATCACAGTCCAGCCCGACAGTGACTGACCTAACCATTCTAGATGGTGCCTGCAGGATAGCCTCTCGCAAGCCCCGAAAGTTGTCCTAGACATGCGCGCCAAGCTCTTAGAATACCTGTAGCACAATGAAAGAGGGGACACCCTCTTGGCAGCGATCTGGGAAGCTTTAAAACTAGGAATCAGAGGAAACTTTGTTGTAGTGTCGGAAAACCGTGAAACAGAGTATATCCACAAACTCACAGGTGCCCGAGGGTCTGGATGGAGTTGGAAAAGAAACATTTAGACCTAAATAGGGTGGAATATACCCATCTCAGCTTCAGCATAAATTCTTCCTGAGCAGCGACAAATGTCGAAAAATGTTCACCCAAAGGCTCAGGGCTAAGATGATGGCCACCGCATTGGCCTCAATCAAGCAGCCAGCAGGTGAGGACTTACATACAGACCCCAAATAGTTGAGTCCTTCAAGACTTTCTATCAGAAGTTATACGCCGAAGATTATCAGGAGCACCACAAAACTTTGGCTTACCTTGATTCGAGCGTGGTCACCCGCCTCCCGGATGCTCCCACTTTCCAACTTGATAACCCCATACAACCTGAGGAATTCATCTCAGCCATTGCTCGCCCGAAGGTGAACAAGGCTCTCGGCCCAGATGGGTTTCCTGCTCTGTTTTTTAAGACCTACTGCACAGAGTTGGTGCCACTGCTGATGCGTTTATTTAACCCCTTCCTTGAAAGTGGCCAATTTAATGACTTCATGGCAGAGGCCTAAATTTCAGTGATTCTTACGCCCCTCAAGGACCCCAGTGAATGTGGGTCATATCAACCTATTTCTCTGCTTATACAGACGCAAAAATCTTTAGAGTGATCCTAGCCGCCCTACTGAACCCACTAATGGTGGGCCTTATTGTCTCGGACCAATCAGGATTTTTCCCCATGCAACAGGGAGGAGACAATACTAAGCGCCTTCTCCATCTAATGGATAGCATCCGCAGATCCTGCAAAGACGCCCTTTTCCTTTAAATAGACACAGAAAAAGCATTTGACAGTGTGCCTTGGAGGTATCTGTTTGATACGCTTCGCCGCTTCGGCTTTGGAGATCAATTTATAAAATGGGTTGAATGCATATGCCAGGCCCCAAGTGCATTTGTTTCAGTGAATGGGTTATCATCTGAGTCGTTCCCGATTACAAGCGGCCCGAGACAGGCATGTCCACTATCCCCCCTCCTCTTCGCTCTGTATACGGAGGCACTAGCCCACAGGATTCGGGACCACGCGCAGATTGGGGGACTCAGATATGGTGGAGATATCCACAAAATCAGTCTGTTTGCAGATTATGTGATTTTATCACTATCGAACCCACCCGTCTGCTTTCCAGTGCTCCTAGGTGAATTAGAAAGCTTTGGGAAAGCCTGGGGATTTAAAGTTAATCTGAGTAAACCAAAGGTTTGAAATGTATCCACCACCATGGCTTGTGAAGAGTTCTTACGGAACAGATTCCCTTTGCAATGGACAAAGCACTCAATAACATATCTGGGAATCCTTCTAGCCACAACACTGCCTAGGACTCTCACGTTAAACTGCACGGCACTTGTTGATCAGACAGCAAATGCATTGAACAGGTGATCATGTTGCAAGCAGGCATGGTTTGGTTGCATCACAGCAGTACAAATGACAGTGCTAGCACATATTTTATACGTTTTCCAGACACTGCCACTGGTCCCACCACTGAAGGCCATAGACACTTTGCAACTAGCTATCAGCAAGTTCATTTGGGGAGGGAAGAAGCCGCGACTGTACATTACTCAAGTGACACTGCCCAAAAAGGAGTGGGAGTGGGTCTACCACTGATGGCTGGAATAAAGATTTGGTGGGGGGCCTGACTAACATGCAAAAACAGAGCTTGGGGTTTATACTCCTCACCAATCATCAATGCTACTCTAAAGGTATGGGAAGCTGTAGCACATAAGAAGGACCTAACAACATTTCCCTCTCCCATGTCCCCTATAGTAGATAACCCTGACTTTCCCCGGGGATGCTAAACAGACGTCTTGCAGAGATGGAGAGAGTTGGGATACAAAAGGGTGGGCTCACTGTTTGACCTAGAAGAGATCATTCCATTTGACTAACTGAGATTAGATTATGGCTGTTAGACCTGGCATCCTTGGTGTAGTTTCCCTCTATCTTTTTTCCTCTACCTCCTGTATTTTTGATGCTGTACCGGATTTACTTTTTGCTGGTTTAGATTATTTGAACACTCTGCCACTGCTGATCAGTGTCAGAGTGTAATTTCTCCCCGTGTAAATTGTTATTGCGATTGGATATACCTGATTGGCGTATTTATATAACTAAGAAGTCCCTAGTAAAGTGCACTGGGTGTGCCAGGGCTGGTAATGACAAATGCTACTAGTGGGCCTGCAGCACTGATTGTGCCACCCACATGAGTAGCCCTGAAATGGTGTCTCAGGCCTGCCACCGCAGTGCCTGTGTGCTGTCTGCGAACTGCCATGTCCTCCTGGACAGTGTCCCCACTGACCAGGCCTAACCCTTCCCTTTCTGTGCACATTGGTCACCCCTATGGAATGCCCAAGATACCCCCTTGGGCAGGGTACAGTGTATGTGAAAGGTAGAGCACATACTTGTGTAGGTGACATGTTGTGGTAGTGAATTACAGCAATTTTCGGTTTTCACTGCTGCAAGGCTATCTTGCTCCATAGGCTATCATGGGGGATGCTGGCTACAGTGGCTACCAGCATATCTTCTCATAGGAAAGCAATAGGACAAAAAGTCTGGTATCCCTGAACTCAGAATTTATTAACACATTTTTTAGGAAAGGTTGTTTTTAAATCATGTGTTTGAGAACAGCACTTTTAGAAAGTAGCTGTTCTCTTGTCTGACCTTGCTGTGTGCCTTGGCCTGTTTGTGAATTGACTGTCAGGTTTGAGAGTGACAGGGGCTGGGGAGCCCCCAGGAGGCTGGCTGGGTCAGCCCTGGGATGAATGACTGCATTTGCAACTTGAGTGGTGGGAGGAGATAGCATCTGGGCCTGAATAGGGCTGTGCCTGGCTTCCACAACACTGGCTCCACCTCCTGCTCGGGGGCTGATGACCCTGCCTCTCACTCTGAAAGGAAAGGAGAAGCCAGAAAAAAAGTGCTCAAGGAACACACAGAACTAGTTCAGACGGGGCTCAAGGCCCGCTTGAACAAAGAGAACAAAGACTTTTAGGGGTATAAGTACAGGAACCCTTGCAACAGAAAATTAGATCATCCTGGTATCAAGAAGGAACCTCTGCCAAGGAGAAAGATGAAACTGAAGAAGGAAGACTGTCCTGCTGTTGCACTGCTGAACTGACATGCTGTTGCTTTGCTGCCAAGGGAGGTGAAGAACTTTGCTCTGTGCTGTGTCCCCTTGCTTGAAGGAATCTTCAAGGGCCTGAGAGAGAGCTGGGTCCCTGTTATGAAGTCCCAGGAACAAAAGGACTTCACCCCCAGCTTCCCTGAACTCTACTGAGAGAGTTCTGTCCTTCCTGGAGTGCGTGGCCATGTTTGGTGCCTCTGGAAGTTGTACCTGTGTTGGGGAGGGTGAGCAGACATAATATCGAGTTTTTTATTTCGACTAGACATAATATCGAGTGTTTAATGTCGACCAGACATAATATCGACTAGACATAATATAGACTACAAAAATATCGACTAGGAAAATGTAATATCGACTAGAATAGCAATAATATCGAATCAAAAATATAGAATGGACATAATTTGACTAGACAGAATATAGACAACATAAATATCGATTTTAAGGTAAGTTAATATTAATGTTTAATTTTTGTGTATAGGGTTGTGGGTTTATAGAGGAATAGGGTGGAAAGTAATTCAAATATAATTAATTAAAAATGTTTTTTATAAAATTGTTATTTATTTAAAAATAATTGTTAATTAATTAATAATTGTTAATTAATTAAAATATAATTGGTAATTAATTTGAATTGATTCATTGATAAAATTTTTTTATTATTAGTCTTTTAATTTCTGTAGCGGGTTGTGGGTTTATAGGGGAATAGGGTGGGAAGTAATTTAATTATAATTAATTAAATATGTAATTTAATTATTTGGTATTTAAAATAAAATAACTATTAATTAATTATTAATTGGTAATTAATTAAAATATAATTGGTAAATAATTATAATTGATTAATTGATAAATAATTAACTTTTAGTCATCTATTTTCTGTAGCGGTAGTGGGTTTATAGGGGATTAGGGTGGGAAGGTATTTAATAATAATTAAATAAATATGTTATTACATTTATTGGTATTTATTTTTAAAATAATTGTTAATTAATTATTAATTGGTAATGAATTAAAATATAATTGTTAATTAATTAAAATTGATTAATTCATAAATATTTTAATTTTAGTAATTTATTTTCTGTAGTGGGTTGTGGGTTTATAGGGATTAGGGTGGGAAGTAATTTAATAATAATTAATTAAATATGTTATTTAATGTATTGGTATTTATTTAGAATTAATAGTTTAAATGATTAATTAATAAATATGTTAAATTAGTTAATTTGATTTCTGTAGTGGGTTGTGTTTTTATAGAGGAAGAGTGTTGGAAGTAATTTAATTGTAAGTTATTACATTGTTTAAATAAATATATTGATTATAATTTGTGAAATATTTGTAAATTTTAAAATAATTGATTGTTAATAGGTAAATTATTAGTATTAGCAGGTAATTTATATAATTTATTAAATATTATTTCTCAATTTAATAGATTATGTAATATATTTTACTCAATTCTAAAATAATTAAATTATTTTGTCATAGATTTTAATATTTATGTTATTTAGATTTATATAACAAGTATTTACTTTCCATAATGTTGTACTCACTGGAGTTGGAATAGTAATTTTAAACCCTACGCTATTCAACGCTTTCCCTACAGTGGCACTCACTTGAGTTGGAATAGTAATTTTAACCCCTACGCTATCAAACGCGTTCCCTAATGTTCGACTCTCTGGAGTTGGAATAGTAATTGTAACCCCTACGCTATCCAAAGCTTTCCCTACTGTTACACTCTCTTGAGTTGGAATAGTAATTTTTACCCTTACGCGATACAATGCTTATACTACTGTTACACTCACTGGAGTTGGAATAGTAATTTAAACCCCTACGCTATCCAAAGCTTTCCATACTGTTGCACTCACTGGAGTTCGAATAGGAATTTAAACCCCTACGCTATCCAATGCTTACCCTACTGTTACATTCTCTGGAGTTGGAATAGTAATTTAAACCCCTACGCTATCCAACGTTTTCTCTACTGTTGCACTCAATGGAGTTGGAATAGTAATTTAAACTCCTACGCTATCCAACGTTTTCCCTACTGTTCCACTGTCTGGAGTTGGAATAGTAAATTTCCCCCCTACGCTATCCAACGCTTACTCTACTGTTACACTCTCTGGAGTTGGAATAGTAATTTTTACCCTTACGCTATCCAACGCTTACCCTACTGTTACACCCACTGGAGTTGGAATAGTAATTTAAACCCCTACGCTATCCAACGCTTTCCCTACTGTTGCATTCTCTGGAGTTGGAATAGTAATTTTTACCCCTACGCTATCCAAGGCTTTCCCTACTGTTGCACTCACTGGAGTTGGAATAGTAATTTTAACCCCTACGCTATCCAAAGCTTTCCCTACTGTTACACTTTCTGGAGTTGGAATAGTAATTTTTACCCTTACGCTATCCAATGCTTATACTACTGCTACACTCACTGGAGTTGGAACAGTAATTTTTACCCCTACCCTATCCAGTGCATACCCTACTGTTGCACTCACTGGAGTTGTAATAGTAATTTAAGCCCCTGCGCTATCCAACCCTTTCCCTACTGTTGCACTCACTGGAGCTGGAATAGTAATTTTTACCCCCACGCTATCCAACGCTTACCCTACTGTTGCACTCACTGGAGTTGGAATAGTAATTTAAACCCCTACGCTATGCAACGCTTTCACTACTGTTACACTCTCTGGAGTTGGAATTGTAATTTTTACCCTTACGCTATCCAATGCTTACCCTACTCTTGCACTCACTGGAGTTGTTACAGTACATTTAACCCTTTGCTATCGTACAGTAAAAATATTGTATATGTTTTGTTAACAATATGTATATATATATGTGTTAAAAAAAAAATTATGTTACATTAATTATTTCCTAATTTTACGTTTATTTCAGTATTTTAAATATGTTTATATTAATTGAATTTAATGTTATATTACTTTTAAGTTACTTTTAATATATTTAAAAAAATCGATATTTTGACATTCTATATTTTTTACACTTGATATTTTGGAGTCAATATTTTTGTACTTACCTGTTTGAAGATAGGAAGTCGATATTCTGTCAGTCGATAATTTTTCCTCAATATTTTGGCATCTCGATATTATGTCAATCGATGTTCTGTCAGTGATCCTTTGGGGAGCTGGAAACCAAGCTTTTAAAAACTTTGCTACAGAAAATGTATCGCAATCCCGGCAGAGCGAGAAAATTCCCGCCTCTACGAAGACCGAGATCGTCGCAGAGCCTGTCATCGCTGGGTGAGATCATCGCATCACATCACTGCGAGAATCGTCGCAAAGCCATCGCATCGAGGAGTTGCGAGAGAAAGATCGCTGCTGGACCGCGCATCATCGCCCCGGAGATCGTCGCAACACCCGCAAATCATCGCACCGGAATCCATACAAGTGGACTTTCTCCCCATACAGAACGGATTAGTCGCAACACGCCCGTTGCAGCAACAGGGCTGTCGCTAACGCCTCCCCAGGGTCTCAGGAGCAACGCATCCCTTGTTTTTCACCGCTACAGCTTTTGTGCTTGGAAATTTTTATTGCTACCACAGGTACTGTGGCTAAAACGGGACGCAACTGTGGGTAATTTTATTGCTAACCTTAAGAACCTTAAGTACTCTTTTGCAACCATATTCTTAAGCTGTGTATGTTGGATTTTTGTGGTTCTGGTCTTGTGTAGTTTAGAATAAATACCTTTATTTTTCTCAACTGTTGTGGAGTCAGTTTGTGGTGTTTTCACTGTGTTACTGTGAGTTTTGGTAAAAATACTTTACACATTGCCTTTAATAAGCCTTGACTGCTCGTGCCAAGCTACCAAGGGGGTGAGCAGGGGTTATCTCAGTGGGTTTCCTTACCCTGACTAGAAGCAAGGGTCCCTATTTGGACAGTGGTACCTACCTCTGCCAACTAGAGACCCCCAGTTCTAACAATTGTCATATCGTCATCGCCTGACCCTGCGCATGGACAGGGCAGGCGGAACAGGAAGGGGCATGGGAGGCGGAACAGGGAAGGGAAAATCAAGAAGCAGTTCAATAAAGACGTGTCTGAAACCTACTCGTGGCTCCTGAGCCTATTTGGGACAAGGCGACACTGGCGACGAGGGTGGGATCACCATCAAAACCCCACACGCCTCAAAGTCCCTGCCATCTGTGCACGGCCGAAAATAGCGAGCCTGCAGCCTGTTTGCCGGCGCTGTGTGGAAGTGCGCAGGAAAGAAAGAACGCTCTACATGCCGCGTTCTGATGCTGCCTGGAAGCGCGACGGCTTCTCAACCTCAGGAAGTGCCTGCGCTGCCCTCGATTGCTGCAACCGACTCTGCAACTGCATGAGAACTCTCCCTGCTTGATTTGAAAAACAGTGCGAAGCCGCAAAGACACCGGCGAACGTCCCGAAATCTGCCAGCTGAAACAGAGCGCGTGAGGGTGAGTCCCGAGTGCTGAAAAATTCAGCCAGAGCTAATTTAAAGGTGAAAACACGAAAAATAAGTGAAACTGTGACTTCAAAGAAGGAAACAACTTGTCCCAAGTGGCGGCCATTTTGAGGTCAGGCGCCAGCCATATACACCCATTGGATTTTTTTGGGTCGGCCATTTTAAAGTCAGGCAACCCCAAATTTACATCTGAACAGCTAAATAAATCAAAACAGCTAGATTTAAATCAAGATGTCTATCACCAACCCGACAGGTGCTTCAGGAACAGGAGCAGCGGCTCCGACCCCACCACCTCTCACACCATCTCCGCAAGTGCTCATGGGGGTGCCATATCTGCGGCCACCAGACCCTTTAGAATTGACATCTGGAAACAGCAGGGGGCCCAAGAGAAAAGCTGGGCAGAAGATTTTGAGGAGTATATGACCGGGTCTCAGGTGCAAGATCCTAAAAAAAAAAATGATAGCCTTGCGAAACCTAGTTGGCAAAGACATTGCGCAAATCATCAAAGAGCTGCCTGCCGCAAATGCTACATCCTATGATGACGTAAAAGGGGCCCTTGATCGGAGGTTCCTACACAAACGCAACCTAGATTATGAGCGCTACACATTCAATCTAGCATCCCAAGAAAAAGATGAGCACATGTGTGACTTCATTATACGCATCAGGCGCCTAGCCCGACACTGTGAATTCTATAATTTCATCACTAAGGAGGCGCTGCGACTACGCATAATTGAAGGCTGTCAATCTGAATCTCTGCGACTGCGACTACTAATAAAGCACTACACTCTCGAGAAAATTGAAGAAATGACACAAATCAATGACCAAGCAGAGGACCCTGCAAGAAAGATGGAGGTTAACAAGACTGAAAAGAAGGAACAAGCATTCCGGATGCAAGCAAATAAGGAGAAGAAACACCGGTCAGATCATCACAAGTCAAGAAAACCGACTTATTTCACAACCTCCCGAAGGGCGTCATCACGTCAAGAGTCGCGGCACACCAAGACCAGAAAGACGGCGTCAACGTGCTTCAGGTGCGGCCCCGAATACCCTCACTCGGGACAGTGTCCACATTGGTCAGCAATGTCATTGTTGCGGCAGAGAGAATCATTTTGAAGTGGCCTTTCAGACTCGACCATCAGGGCGAAAAGCGTCCACGTCGCGGTCAAGCACACAACACCAGGCTCGAGCAGTAAAGGGAAGAAAAGGACACTCTTCTAGCTCATCCCGGTCGAGTGTACGTTCTGTCAGCTCATGTAGATCACGGAGGTCAACATCCAGTGAGTCGTCGTTACCCACACCTGTATCCCAAGATAGTGACAAATACATCTGCATGGTGTCAGATCCAGACCGGCTGAAAAGGTACCCAAAATTAGACATCCGAATAGGAGATCACCCTACCAAATTTGTATTAGATTCTGGAGCTTCTCTAAATTACATCTGTGCTCTTGAATACCAAAGCATGAAGCCAAGGACAAAACTAGAACCCGCAGCTGTCCGAGTATACACTTGGATGTCCAGAAAACCACTACCATGTTTAGGTCGTTTCAGCACAACTCTATCATACAAAGATCGATAAATTCCAGCTTATATTCATGTAGTTGAAGGCCCGGACCTGGCCGACTGCCTACTTAGCTTGCCAACAGCAGAACCCTTGAGACTCGTGGAACTCCTATACATGACAGAGGACGCCCCAGACATCGTCTCCAAGTTTCCGAACCTCTTCAAAGGGCTAGGGAAACTCATTCAATTCAGAGCAAAGCTACACATTGATGAACAAGTGACCCCAGTGGTGCAACACCACAGGAAAGTGCCTTTCCACTTACAACAGGCAGAAGATGATGAACTTCAGGATCTATTGAAGACAGACATCATTGAGCGCACATCAGGGCCCACCCCGTGGGTATCACCAGTGGTGGTAGTGTCTAAGAAAGGCCAGGATAACAAAGTGCACCTGTGTGTGGACATGCGCGTGCCCAACACGGCCATTGAGAGGGAGCGCCACCCAGGACCACATATTAGCGACATGATCGCTTGCCTCAAAGGAGCCACTGTCTTCTCGTAGCTCGACCTCAATAAGGGGTACCATCAACTGGATGTACATGAAAAGTCACGATACATTATAACCTTCACAACTCACCAAGGACTCTTCCGTTACAAACGTTTAAACTTCGGTATATCCTCGGCTGCTGAGATCTTCCAGGAAGCCATCCAATGGGTAATCCAAGGGATCCTGAATGCATTTAATTACAGTGATGATATCCTAGTATTCGGAAAGGATCAAAAGGAGCATGACACTGCTCTGGATAGAGGATGCCACGCACTACTGAACGCCAACCTAACTCTGAACTCAGCCAAGTGCGAGTTTCACAGATCAACCCTGAAATATTATGGCCACATTTTCTCTAAAGACGGTATGAAGCCAGACCCAGAAAAAGAATCCACCCTTGCAGACACTCCAACACGAGATGTCAGTGACCTTCGATCGTTTCTGGGGATGGCGAGCTACTGTGCTCGCTACATTCGGGAATACGGTACCTCAGCTATCCCCTCAGGGAACTCACCCGTCAAGGCCAGCAATTTCTATGGACACCTGCATGTGATCACCCCTTCAACAAAATCAAGAAAGCTGTCAGCTCTGCTATCAACCTAGCATATTTCGACACCAAGAAGAAAACCAAAATCACTGTTGACGCCAGCCCAGTGGGTCTGGGCGCCATCCTGGCACAATATCAAGAAGACCCAGACCAACGCCACTTCATCGCCTACGCCAGTCGCAGCCTCACTGACACCGAGAAGGCATACTTGCAACCTGAAAAGGAGAGTCTTGCGATGGTATGGGCCTGCGAGCATTTTCATCTCTTCGTATATGGCAAACATTTGACTCTCAATCTGGGCCACCAAGCCCTCATCACCATATTTGGCAACCCCAAAGCAAAAATGCTTCCGCGCATTGAATGGTGGGGACTACGTCTCCAGGACTACGTGTACACTATCATCCACAAACCAGGGAAGTCAGAAAATCCAGCGGACTACATGTCCAGACACCCTCAAATGCATACCAATGAAAAGTGCTCATTGGCAGAAGAGTACATCCATTTCGTTATTGACACTGCATGTCCACCCACAGTGCCCCTGGAGGCGATCCGTGAAGCGTCCAGTCAAGACCCTGTTTTCCAAGATGTCATCGCTCGCATACGCAACAACTCGTGGAGACATGTGAAAGACAACCCCCAGAACTCTGCTCAGAGTGTTCAAGAACTCGTAGCATTCAACCATATCCAAGAAGAAATGTCCATCAGTGTGGATGGTTTGTTATTGAGAGGGGGGAGGATAGTGATCCCACAAAGACTACGGCAAGGAGTGATCAACCTTGCTCATGAAGGTCACAGAGGAATAAGTGCCACCAAGAAGGCTCTACGAGAGCGTGTCTGGTTCCCGTCACTTGATCAGATGGTGGAAGCCACTCTCAAAGACTGTTTCTCATGTCAACTGGTAAGCCGTGATGAACCACCAGCTCCCTTGCAAATGTCAGAATTACCAGATGGAGTATGGCAACAAGTCGCCATTGTCGTCATCATGGATGAATACTCCCGATTTCCAGTAGCACATTTAGTACCATCCACCAAGGCGACTGCAGTAATCCCAGTCCTTGATGATGATGTAAATAAAACAGCGATAGAATTAAGCATTCGCTGAAGACATGTTATCCTGTCTTCATTCTAGTTTTCCCGCTCATACTTGAAATGCGGCCAGACTCCATTTTGTTTTCAGGTGTCCATCTTGTATGCTACACTTCGCCATGTGCTCACCACGAGGCAAGTTCTACCTCACTGATTGTCACCCCTGAAGTTTACCCAGCAACAGGTTATAAATAGTTCCTTGTTCGTCCAGTGCATGTCTAGTAGGAGTCACATCTGTTTCTGGTTAGCGTAGATTAGAATGTGTGTTCGGCGGGTCTCAAGAACTGTTAACTCCACCCATGTATCGATTATGTTCAAGAAATGTCCATGTTGGTTGTAAATCTTGCTTTGAGCTGTAACCGCCCACTTATGAGCCCCTTCTTCGTGTATAAAAGGGACCGCATGTCCGAGTTCTTTGTGGTACCTTGTACAACACTGTAGAGTGTTGTGTAAGCTGTAGTACCACCTTTAAAGGTTTATTAAACTATGTTTTTGTATTTCCAGTTTCCGTGCCAATTTCTTTTGTAGTACAAAGACTTTAAGCACAGACGAGCGAACCCTTTTGCTCTACAGGCCCTGCTGAAGCCTGTACCCATCAATTGGGGCCCGTCACGTGGGGCTCATCGACGACTCGGATGCTCGAAGGATTGGTCGTGACAAAGGATTGGAACCTTGCCGGGGACGTGATCACTGCCAGCGGTGCCTTTAGTCCTGGCATCCCGAGGTATTCTTCCTTCCTTTCCGATCTGACCATCTGGGTGGCGCAATCATCGACTGAGATCTCTTCTGTCGGTTTGCCGCATAGTGGCCGTTTGTGCGAATTCGGAACTTGGCAGTTGGAATCTGGACGCTCTTGATTGGTAAGGATCGTTGTGCGATACTTGCTCTGAGCCCTTGACAGTCTTGCTTGGCAATTGTTTGTTTGTTTGGAGTGACTAGTCATATTATTCGTTTGGTAACTATATATATGAGTTGCAACTCATATAGGCAGGCAATGTGGGGATATTTCTCCTGCTTTGTGGATTTGAGCGGCCCAACGTTTTAAGTGCTATTTAATTATAATATTGCATATTTTGCATGATTTTTAGACATGCCTTTTTTTAGCGCACTTCGTAAGTGGTGCTGCTGTTTGGGAAATGACCGGTTGATGCTAGAAGAATCACAGCCGGCTCCCCCAGAAGGGACGCAGAATAGGGATATGTATGTCAAATTTGGTCTTTCCCCTATAATGTACAGCACGTTATGGAGGAAATATACCAAAAAGGATCCTGAGTTACGATGTCCTATGTATGGATCATTTGATCTGCGGAAAATTGAGTATGTGAAGCAGTGTATGTGTAAGCGGCGAGTGAGACAAGATATGTTTGAGTGTATACGTATGTGGGTGAAAGAGGGTGTGAGAAGCGTGTACAGGCACTGATTGACAAAGAGCAGCGAAAGGGTGAGCGTGAGAGGGCGCACGAGGCGAAAAAGCGCGAAGCAAAGGAATTAGAAGAGAAGCAGGAGAAAGAACGTTGGTTGCAAATATCTGGCCAGTACCCTGTTCGACAGCCTCTTTATCCTGTCCTTAATAAATTGGATGATGATTTTTCGTTATTAGATCGCTCACCGCCCCCGTATGCTGGTACGTCCGCTCCGAGAGGAGGAGGCCAGGATTCTGGATCGCCCGCAGAGAAGGTGGATACGCGGTCCATGTTATCGACCAATCGTACGGCTGAACTCCGGAAGATTGCTTATCGAGTTAACAAGGCTACCGTTTCTCTTGCAGAGTTAATGAAGGATCTTGAAGTATGGCAGGATAGGGGGAAATTATACTTTACCGAGGTTCTTTCTGATGAAGTAGTGTCAGTTTTTCGGAAGTATTCGGATGTTCTTGAATCTGATGATGTGGTATCTGATTCTAAAGATTTGCGTAAAGGTCTTCTTCTTCCTTCTCAGGTGCCTGATGTGGTTCGACGGCTGTTTGCGTTACGGGATGAGATGTTTCAGCTACGGGATGAAGCGCGGAAAAAGAAAGCGGACGGGGAGAAAACAAATCCGAGTGGCGGCGGGAAGCAGTCATCCATCTTTTATTCAGATAAGACCGATGTAGTCCATGCTAAACCAATGCGGGAGGCGGCGCCTTTGTATGTTCCTCCTAAAGGAGCTGGTACTAGTTCAGATAGAGGGTCAGCTGATGCTCAAGGGTATTTCATTTATAACTGGGTTTATACTCCTTGGAATAAAGCAGATGTTATGGCATTAAAAGCTGCATTACCTGATCCACGAAAGAATCCCCCAGCCTTTTATGTGGAAGTTGAGGGGGCTTTGAATTCCTGTACTATGACTTTGGCCGATATTGACTTATTCTTCGGGCGTATATTACCTCCAGATATGTGGAGGTCTATACGAAAGGTAGATGACCTTCAGACATTTAAAGTTAGATGGCCGGATCTTGAGGATGAGGATAGAGAGAGGAAACCTGCGCAGAAACCGCCCCAGTCGATTTTACATCTTCCCGCTGCTATCTTGACTAAATTAAAAACGCTTATTCCCCCTAAAAAGATTGACTGGACTATGTTAGCGTCATGTAAACAGAAGACAGATGAATCAGTTTCAGATTTCTTTACACGATTTGAGGAAACTTTCCATGATTTTAGCGGCCAGTCACTTACCGACGACATGGGTCGACATCTTTTTGTTGATAAATATGTTTCGAATTTATTACTGGGAGTGGCAGCTCGATTAAAAGCGAGCGAAAGTTCTTGGACGACTTCGACGCCAGCATCCCTCCTGACAATGGCTCAGTATTATGAGCGTCAGGAATTAGAAGCGAAGGGTAGTGAGGAAAAGAAATCTAAAGATTTGAAAACAAAGGTTATGTTAGCGCAAGTGTATGGGCCGCCTCGTAGAGGTAATGAAAGGGGTGACCGGAATCTCCCTGGTTCTTTTTCGGGCCCGGGATCAATGTGCATATTGCAGGCAGAAAGGCCATTGGGCGAATGAGTGTCCGTTGTTGCGCGCACAGCGGCAAGAGCGTGGGCAGGGATTCACGAGGGGTAGAGGAGGTTTTTCAGGCCCTAGGGGCAACATGAATGATCGAGCTAGGTTTGAATCTAATATGCGACCACAAGATGGGTCCAATGTTTTTGATTGACGTAATCAGTACCAAATGTCTGATTATGCACCACCTGAACAGCATGATTCACAGTCTGCATAGGGTTGCGTAGGATGGGGTAAGTAACCAGTTGAGGTGCCAGTAGATCAGAGGGGTCCTTATGTTTCAGCACATGTTTTGGGCTCTACTGATCGGTTCCTGGTTGATACAGGAGCTACTTGCAGCGCTTTGTCCAAAAAATTGGTTCCGATGGCTCCTCTGTCTGGCTCGACAATTACGCCAATAGGGTTCGATGGAACCCCTTCTGTTAGCCCACTATCACAACCTCTTGCACTTTATGTAGATAAGTTTGCTGCACCATGCCCATTTCTACTCTCTACAAACACGCCTGATAATATTGTGGGACTAGACATGCTCAAGTATTTTCGGACCACGATACGGTGCTTCCCTGAGGGAGTACGTGTTATCTTGAATGATAATTATCCAACAATGGAGAGGGTGTACATGATTACTGTAGAGGCTGCACTGGCCTCGTTGCCTAAATCTTTGTGGGCCACGTCCGACACTGACGTAGGACAGATGATCATCCCTCCGGTACATATCAGTGTAAAGGAGGGAGCTGTGCTGCTGCGGCTACCTCAGTATCGGATATCACAGGATGGGGAGGAGGCGCTCATACAGATAGTGCAGGACTTGATTAAAGTCGGGGTGGTTGAAGAAGTCCCATACAACGTGTGCAACAGTCCTATACTACCGATCTTGAAGAAAGACACTGACACTAGGAATTATCGATTTATTATCGATTTGAGGGAAGTTAACAAGATAGTGATACCTCAATACCCAGTGGTTTCTGATATTACGACAATCCTTACTCTGGTCCCGCCAACTGCAACAACGTTCTCGTTTATAGACTTGAAGAACGCTTTCTTTTCAATCCCTATTCATCCTGACAGCCGATATCTTTTTTGATTTACTTTGAATAATAGATCGTACAGATTCTGTAGAGTTCCTCAAGGCTACACTGAGAGCCCCAGTATTTACAGTCAGGCATTGAAACGACAGTTGGATTCTTTTGTTTTACCTGAAGGTGTGGCGCTTATACAATATGTCGATGACATTTTGTTGGCAGCCGACACCCCTTCACAATGTGAGGAGAGTACATTGTATCTGCTTACCTTTTTGGCATCGCACAATCACAAAGTATCAAAAAAGAAACTGCATTATTGTAGACCAAAGGTCACCTTTTGTCTAAGGAGGGGCGTGCACTCACACCAGATCGTATTCAAGCCATTTTAGACACTCCAGCACCCTCCAAGCAGAAAGAAGTTTGAGCTTTTATGGGTCTCACCTCCTTTTGTAGACAGTGGATATTAGGGTTTTCATACATAGTTAAACGACTGTTAGCCCTTTTGACAAAAGATACTCCAGTCCCCCTCCCCTGGACAGATGAATGTGAAAATGCTTTTTAACAATTACGTCAGGCTCTTTGTTCCGCACCAGTGCTAGGCACCCCTGATTACACGAAGCCCTTTATATATGTGCATGAGAGAGATGGATGTGCGTTATCAGTGTTAGTGCAGATGCACGGCGATAAGCAGCGCCCTTGTGCATACTTCTCGGCAATGCTTGATCCTGTTGCGCGAGCATTGCCTGGTTGTCTTCGCTCAGTTGCAGCTACAGCTGTGTCAATACGCCAGAGTGAAGGGATTGTGTTATCTCATAAGTTGTTAGTATTGGCCCCCCATGCTGTTGATGCCCTTTTGAATCAGACAAAAACGCAGCATTTAACTAGTGCTCGTCTGACAGGATATGAACTAACGCTGTTGGCTCCTCATATTACTTTGAAGAGATGTGCAACACTGAATCCAGCCACGTTGTTGCCCTTCCCAACGACTCAGCCTGAGGCGCAAGAGACACATGACTGTGTCTTTGTGACTGAGGAACAGACAAAGGGTTGTATCGATTTGCAAGATACGCCCTTTACAGATATGGATGGAGGACTGTGGGTGGATGGGTCTTGCTTGAAGTTACCAAATGGGACTACCTCTGCAGCATATGCAATTACTACTCTACACACAATAGTGGAGACAGCACGCATACCGCAGATATCAGCTCAAGCAGCAGAACTGATAGCGTTGACACGAGCATGTGAGCTTAGTGCAGGATTATGTTTGAACGACTATACGGACAGCCGCTATGCTTTCGGAGTAGCGCATGATTTTGGCCTGCTCTGGAAGGAAAGGTTTTTTTTGACATCACACGGAACCCAGATAATGTATGGAGAATTAGTACAGAATCTCTTGACTGCACTGACCTATCCTAAAAAGATAGCTATAGTGAAAAGTAGCGCACACAAGAAAGTGACAGATAAAGTGGGACAAGGAAATGCTTTTGCAGATCGAGTCGCACGTGAAACTGTGATGCAGCCTGACTCCACTTTAATGTATGTTGTGAAGTCACAAGCTGAGCGGCGGCATGATGCTAGGGAAAAGGTGTTAGAGATACAAAAGACTGCTACTGAGAAAGAACGAGAGCAATGGTCCAAAGAAGGAGAATTGGACGATGAAGGCTGCTGGAGGAATAAGCAGATGGATAGGTGGAAGTTACCTACAGCCTTCGTACAACCTATGGTTCATATGGCACATGGGCTAGCACATGTTGGAGCTTCGGCATTTGTGAAATTGCTTACGCAAGTTTGGGAGCATCCAGAAATTGCTAGCACGGCTAAGAGAGTAGTACAGACCTGCATGATTTGCCTCAAATATAATCCAGGAAAAGGGACACGAACTCCAGCAGGAGGATTTGCAACACCCACTGCACCTTTTGAAGTATTGCAAATAGATTATACTCAGCTGGAACGCTGCAATAATCTGAAGTATGTCCTGGTTGTGGTTAGTGCATTCAGCAAATGGATTGAAGCATACCCTACTGAGGATAATACTGCAATGACTACTGCTAAGGTGCTCTTGAAGGAATTCTTTCCTCGTTTTGGTATTTGTGGATTGTTGTGGAGTGATAACGGGCCCCATTTTGTGGCGGACGTTAATAAATATGTCCTGAAGGGATTAGGCATTATGCAAAAGTTCCAAGCCGTGTTCCACCCGCAATCAGCAGGGTTGGTGGAAAAGTACAACGGCACGCTTAAGTTGAAAATTGCGAAAATACAGGCTTCTACCTCCCTGACTTGGCCAGATGCTTTGCCTTTGGCATTATTGTCTATCAGATCGGTACCACACTCTCGGACGGGCTTAACGCCCTATGAAATTGTCTTCAAGCGCCCCATGAATATATGGGGGCTACCTAAACCAAGTTCAGTGTAAGGTGTACCTTGTGTTTTAATGAATGATTATTTGGCACAATTAACTGATAGCTTGGTTTCCATTCATCAACAGGTTTGAGAAGCACTCCCTGACCGGTCCACAGGAGAAGGCCATAATCTCCGGCCTGGTGATTTCGTTCTCGTGAAGTCTTTCGAGAGGTAGAGTAGTCTGGAACCGAGATGGTGTGGTCTTGAATAGGTCCTCCTCGCAACGAAAACGGCAGTGCGGGTGACCAATCGAAGAAATTGGATCCATTCCATCCATTGTCGGAAGGTGCAAACTGACCTGGTGGAGCATGCTGTATTGACTGACCATCGAGAGATCCTGACTATGGAAAGAGGCCGTGCTGTGGTACCAAGCGAATCTGAGGAGTTCTTCCCGGACCAGACGATCTCTGGATCAAGAAGATATAATCTACGACCAAGAAAAGAATCTGCAATTGTGTGAGAAGTTGTCAGAACGGTCCCTAGGTTAGTGAAACGGAGAGCCAATGAGGCAAGGGGGGGGGATCAGCCATGCATTAGAGTAGTGACACCCGTCTTGGCCCGATGGTGAAGAAAACAACGGCTACCTATGGGGTAAGAGTTCTGACAACACTTTAGTTTCAGGAAGGTACTGTGTACATTTGCTCAAGATGGACAAGAGGAAGTTTTTTGGTTCTGTAGGGTTCATTATCGTTATAGCAGTCATCGCTACGGTCATGTGATTTGTTGAGGAGCCCTGCCCGTGAATTATATGCTGTTTCCACTCCAGTCTCTGATGAGCATTTTTTCTATACACTCCCGTATCAAGAGTTGAAACATCGACAGTCATATCTGAATAACACTTTCATCCAGATGTTGCATCATACCCACGTTGCTACAAATGCTACAGATTGTTGGATATGTGGGATGATGCCTGCGCATCAAAAGAAAGGGGGAACACCGTTCATACCTCTTCCTTTTTCTCATAATGGTTTTTGCAGAGCGTGGTATACTTTACTTTTTGCTACGAGAAAGCCTACAGTAGGAAGACTGCTTTTTAGGCTGAATAAAGAATGCCATCAAGATAAAGACGGCTATCCACAAGCCAACAGAACTATATGGGAGTGGGAAGAGTATCGACCAGACAATGAATCAACACCTTATATCTTTACGAACACTAGAGACCCTGTTGGGCAAGAGAAGTTTGTGATTTCAGTGGCCCAAGCACAAGCAGATTTATGTGTACAGAGTGTAGGCCATATTCCTGTAGGTGTTAGTGATTGTATCACTGTATTGAATATTGATGGCCTGAATAACAGTACTTTCCTTGCTTCACATAACACCTATTTTGTATGCGGGAATAAGGGCTAATATCGATTACCAGCCGGATGGTCTGGAGTATGTTATGTATCGTTTTTATTACCACCTGTATTCTTGGCACCTGCATCATATCATAAAGACTTGAAATTGTTGAATAATGTAACTGTGAACAGATTCAAACGAACTTTATCTGTAGATGAAGTTGACCAGACTGATACTAGTCTGCAGCAATATATAGATTTCAACTTAGGATTGTTTTTCTTTGTGGGAGCTGCTCTGAATAGTAGAAAGATACGACGATTAACGAGAGTCGTGGAAGCTGTCACCAATGAAACTGCTGCAGCCCTTGGAAATCTTACTGAAGAGCTGCAAATTACTAGAATTGTTGCTTTACAGAACCGAATGGTTCTAGACCTAATGTTAGCGGATAGAGGTGGAGCTTGTAGAATTATCGGGAGTAGCTGTTGTGTGTTTATCCCCGATCATACTCCTTCTGTGTATAAAGCCATTAACAAATTACACAAGAATGCAGCTGATATACATCAAGAAAATGGATCTTGGACCTTCTCTGGGTGGTTTTGGACCTTGATTTCCACATGGGGTTGGAAGGGTCTCACTGGGCTATGTGTAATTGTTGCCATTTAATTCATGTGTTGTGTATGTATTCAATGTAGTCCAATGATACGTTCTCTATGCGTTTCTTTTTGTGTGCCTAATAAACAAGCTGTTGTGGATGCTGCCCATAAGAAAACTATGACTAGAGAGATAGCTGATATGATGAGCATCGACATAAACGATGAGTATTTATATTATCCAGGGAAACCGAATGTCTTCAGCAAATACTGAAAGGGTCGTCTGTTGTAAATGAAACAGTGATAGTATTAAGCATTCGCTGAAGACATGTTATCCTGTCTTCATTCTAGTTTTCCCGCTCATACTTGAAATATGGCCAGACTCCATTTTGTTTTCTGGCGTCCATCTTGTATGCTACTCTTCGCCATGTGCTCACCACGAGGCAAGTCCTACCTCACTGATTGTCACCCCTGAAGTTTGCCCAGCAATAGGCTATAAATAGTTCCTTGTTTGTCCAGCGGATGTCTAGTAGGAGTCACATCTGTTTCTGGTTAGCGTAGATTGGAATGTGTGTTCAGCGGGTCTCAAGAACTGTTAATTCCACCCATGTATCGATTATGTTCAAGAAATGTCCATGTATGGTTGTAAATCTTGCTTTGAGCTGTAACCGCCCACTTATGAGCCCCTTCTTCATGTATAAAAGGGGACCGCATGTCCGAGTTCTTTGTGCTACCTTGTACAACACTGTATAGTGTTGTGTAAGCTGTAGTACCACCTTTAAAGGTTTATTAAACTATGTTTTTGTATTTCCAGTTTCCGTGCCAATTTCTTTTGTAGTCTGAAGACTTTAAGCACAGAAGAGCGAACCCTTTTGCTCTGCAGGCCCTGCTGAAGCCTGTACCCATCAATGAGACATTTGCAGCGTGGGGTATTCCGCTGGGAGTGAAGTCGGACAACGGTCCACCGTTCAATGGTCATGAATTCGCGGATTTTGCAAAGCACCTTAACTTCAAGAATAAAAAAATCACACCACTATGGCCTCAAGCTAACGGTTTATGGGTACTCTGAAGAAAGCGGTCCAACAAGCAAAACTATCTCACCTAGACATACAACAAGCTTTAAACGAAGTACTGCGAGCCTATCGCACTACACCTCACAGCACCACCAACCAATGCCCAGCCAACTTGATGCTAGGGAGGATCCCTCGCACCCGGCTGTCCACACTAGATTGTGCCCTAGCTGTAAACATTGATCATGGCACACTGGTCAAACTGGACCATGACAAGAAGCTAAAGATGAAGTCCTATGCCGACCGACGCAGACACGCGAAACATACAGGCATCCAAGAAGGAGACTGGGTGATGGTTCGGCATGACCGAAGAACGAAAGCGGATAGCAGTTATCTTGCCCATCCATTGAGAGTCTGCAGTCGGAAAGGGACCATGATCACAGCAGAGGCAGATCACAAACAGATAACTCGCAACATTTCACACTGCAAGAAGTGTAACTCTAACAGTCATGACGAGACTCAACTATATGAGTCTACCACTGAGTCAATAAGTCAAAGCGAGAACAGTGACAGAGACTATTCCAGTCCGGCAAGACATGGAGAAGCTGCGAGCCACTGAGTTAAGACACCGGAGCAGCCCAGCCGTCCTCGGCGACATGTCAGATGACCAGCACGCCTCATTGAAGAAATCTGAGAGACAGTAAGACTCTTTTGTACAAAAGGGGGAGGTGTCATATCGTCATCGCCTGACCCTGCGCATGGAAAGGGCAGGCGGAACGGGAAGGGGCATGGGAGGCGGAACAGGAAAGGGAAAATCAAGAAGCAGTTAGTTAATGGTAGAGACCAGTTCAATAAAGACGTGTCTAAGACCTACTCATGTCTCCTGAGCTTATTTAGGACAAGGCGACAACAATGACCTTCCCCAGACCGATGACTTTCACTATCTACAGTTAAGACACTGTGTTACTTCTCTGAGTTGCCACGCAGAGGCCTCTCCGTCACTCACGATATTTGAAAAAAGTGGCTTGTTTGCAAAAAGGATGATAAACACTTAATATCAGAACTTTACACCATGCTTGCCACAAGGAAGGAAGGGGGGTGCACCAAGGGACAACTATGCTGGGAGGAGGAGTTGGGAAGGGCCCTTTCAGACAAAGAGTGGGAACACGTCCATTTCAGAGCACACCACACGACACACAGCACTGCTGGGTCAGAATCAGATGGGATAAAAATCACAATGAGAGGTGTTGGAGGGGTGGGGTCTTTTTGGCTCCTTGGTGCATCTACTGTGGCACTATCCAAAACTGGGCAGTTTCTGTGAAATAGTTTTAGATGATATTGATAAGGGCTTTTGACACTGCATTACCACGTTTGCAAGCATATACCTGACTAGGGCTGCCAAACTCACTGACTTATCCCCAGCGTTCCCTATGGAGGAGACAAATAGCACTGGGGTTACTTGCGGTGCGACAAGCAATCTTAGGGGCACTGAAACTGTGCCAGATCACATGGCATAGCTGCACATATTACGGTTAACCCTCGCAAAGGAGCGCTTTGCCTTGATTACGGAATACAAAGGGGAGGAGTATGCCGAGCTTCGGGCCCCTTTTATCCAGATTCTCTCAACAGATCTGCGGGAGGTAACATGTCCAAAATATCTACAAATGCCACGCAAAAGGCCCAGAGCCCTTGGGGTGACCTTAACACCCAGACGCGAAACATAAGCTTTTGCTAGATCACACACCAGTGCAGGGTTTTAGGGGAGGTGGGGTCCTTTTTTAATGATATGCTTTTAGGTTAGGTTGTTATATCTTATATTTTGATTTTATATCATGATCCGACTAATGCTGCCAACCTCCAGGTTGTAGGCGAAGAAGCTGTATAGACTTTACCGTTAATTATTCCTTTATGCTGCCGTCCATGAGGTTGTAGGCTTATAGCTGTGTACCATGTCTTGGATCACTTAATAAAAAGAATGGTTCCATAAAGCAACATCAGGGGCATTTGGCAGTATGAACGACTGACTACTAGCTCCTTTTAGTACTGATACTGTGGTAGGCTGGAGATCATTTGAGCCATGTGTAACATTAATCCTGTGTTGATGTTATCAAAGTGGCCTCTTGACTTATATATTCGTATAAATGTCACTTTGCACAGATTATCATATGGGCCTATAATAGTCGAAGATGTTTTTTTTCTTCAACTGACTGTTGTGTTATGGGCAGCAATGCAGAGGACTTAATAGCCTTTAGAGGGGCAACAGGTTCGGTCTGATGAATTAATTTTTTTCCCTCTGTTATCTTTCTAGGTGTTTGTCCTGTCGTTGGTAGAAGGTAGCACCCCCCTAGCTGGGATACAGACCCAATGTTTCTCTTCCTTGTTGACCAGTTGAACAGTTGTTATCCTGTTTTTTTTGTTGAAAACATCTACACCTCTTATGTACCTGTTTTTCCTGCTGGTTCGTGTTTACAATCTGTTGCTTTAGGACTCTAATCCCTCTGTGCTGGAAGAACATCCAATTGAGAGGTTGGATCCAGTTGTGACAAAGGTTCACTTTTGTCACTTATGATGACAGTGTTTGCTAAACTGGTATCAGCAAGCAAGCCGGGCTGAAGACGGCTGGAATGCCAGACACCGGTCCTCGGAAGCTTGCTTCCGGTCCAGGGAAGACATGGCTTGGCAGTTCGGGCTGGACTGTTCCCATGAGGCACAGGGTCAGACTGATTTGCATATAGCCATGTCTGAACTGGGGTGGCAGAGTGGGCTAAAGAATGGTGATGGATTAAACTCAGATCTTTTGACTGGGTGTGAGTGTTTGATTGATTCAGATGCTCCGTCCATCACCACTCCCTTTTGTACCGCTTTTGGCTGCCATAAGTGTGGCAGGGTATGCTCAGACGTGAGTCCCTTGCTCACTTTGCCACTGGATTCAAGCAAGCCGGGCTGAAGACGGCTGGAATACCAGAAACCGGTCCTCGAAAGCTTGTTTCCGGTCCAGGGAAGACATGGCTTGGCAGTTCGGGCTGGACTGTTCCCATGAGGCACAGGGTCAGACTGATTTGCATATAGCCATGTCTGAACTGGGGTGGCAGAGTGGGCTAAAGAACGGTGATGGATTAAACGCAGATCTTTTGACTGGGTGTGAGTGTTTGATTGATTCAGATACTCCGTCCATCACCACCCCCTTTTGTACCGCTTTTGGACACCATAAGTGTGTCAGGGTATGCTCAGACGTGAGTCCCTTGCTCACTTTGCCACTGGATTCAAGCAAGCCGGGCTGAAGACGGCTGGAATGCCAGAAACCGGTCCTCGGAAGCTTGTTTCCGGTCCCGGGAAGACATGGCTTGGCAGTTCGGGCTGGACTGTTCCCATGAGGCACAGGGTCAGACTGATTTGCATATAGCCATGTCTGAACTGGGGTGGCAGAGTGGGCTAAAGAACGGTGATGGATTAAACGCAGATCTTTTGACTTGGTGTGAGTATTTGATTGATTCAGATGCTCCGTCCATCACCACCCCCTTTTGTACCGCTTTTGGCCACCATAAGTGTGGCAGGGTATGCTCAGACTTGAGTCCCTTGCTCACTTTGCCACTGGATTCAAGCAAGCCGGGCTGAAGACGGCTGGAATGCCAGAAACCGGTCCTCGGAAGCTTGTTTCCGGTCCAGGGAAGACATGGCTTGGCAGTTCGGGCTGGACTGTTCCCATGAGGCACAGGGTCAGACTGATTTGCATATAGCCATGTCTGAACTGGGGTGGCAGAGTGGGCTAAAGAACGGTGATGGATTAAACCCAGATCTTTTGACTGGGTGTGAGTGTTTGATTGATTCAGATGCTCCGTCCATCGCCACCCCCTTTTATATCATTTTTACAACCATAAACACAGATCTAGTATAAATGCTTTCGGAAAAACACATTTGCAAAGTTCAGAGAATTAGCAATAATTCAAGAGTGGAGTTCGTGGCAGACATACCACTAATATAGTGACCGCCGCGGTTACTGCAATGAAAGGCATTGAGTTAGAGGGCGGTACACCGCCAACACATTTACCATCACAGTTGGTGGGGGACACACTCCGTTGGTGAATTTTGGGTCACTATGGCCACAGGTGACCCAAGTCTAGATTTTCACTAGTAGGATGAAGGTCTTGGGGTACAGCAGTAGTTTCAGGTTACCTGGATCAAAAGTACCGGAGGTCATAGGCAGCTGCCTTGGTTGTCACTGGTAGCAGTCCACTACTGTGGAAGTTATGGGGAAGGCTGTCGTGGTTGGGGCAGTTATGCCCAAGTTGCTACTTTGGTTGCAGGCTCACAGGTACGGGCTGTTTCCAGAGTCAGTTGCAGGTGCTGTGAGGAGTCCTACGGATGGTGAATACACTGAAGGGATTGGTCACTGGTGTGGAGGCCAGCAAACCTTTGTTGCTGCAACTGAAAAGTTGGGAGAGAGTTGCATTGACATGGTCTGTGCCTGTCCTCACCACTTGGTAGTTTCTTTATCTTGGGTATGCTGGGGACTGGAACCACTAAACCAAAGGGAGGTTCATGGGGATTTGTGAAGATTAGAGCGACTCCGGAGATTTTGGAGGCCTCATAGAGCTTAGGAGAGACAGCAGGTCGCAATCGCTGAGACCCTTAGCCCCTGGCAGGATTCTTGCCTGTTTCTTTCTGCAGCAGGGCTTAGTTCTTGGCCCAACAGTAAGTCTTATTCTATTTCTTCTTTTCGTCCATCGAATCTGAGGATTAAGGTTCAGGAGCGCTCTAAATACTAGTTTTAGAAGCACTAAAGTTTTTACAATGTAGGAGCCATTGGGCTACTTACATTTGATGACTACACCTTTTGTATGTCCACTCCCTCTGGGTTGGGAGCATACCTCTAACCCTATTGGCTAAAAATCCTCCAAAACAATATGGAGACAATATGGAGAGTTTTCAAAGGAGGGGGTTATTTCAGTTCAGGACATCCCAGGCGTGGTCCTGGCTGAGAGGGAACACAGCTCTCCTACTTTCCAACTTTTTCAACATCTTGCCGCCAAAGGTAGGGCTTGGTAAGGGGGGGGCGTGCATCTCCACTAGCTGGAGAGGTCCTGCTCAGCATAAGAAAGGGCCGGAAGCCTTTGAGGCTCATCGCCTTTCTATGTTGAGAAGTGTGGCTCACTGGTTAGAGCAGGCAGACCCTGAAACAGAGGTCAGACCCAGGACCAGGGTTCAATTCCCGACGCGGCAGGGTCTTGAGCTCAAATGTCCATGGACTCGATAATTCTCGCTTCGGTGCCTGACCTAATCATGGGTTCACACTCTGCAACTCTGGGCATTAAGCTTGCTTAATCTCCACAAGGGCCCTCTGCGGCGGGATGCCTGGCTTTCACCTTGGGGATGCCCTGTAGGGGCTATCTCACAGGGAAAAGCCAGGACGGGTTCCCAAGGCAAGCGCGGAGATACCCCTTCGGGGGTCGAATCTGGCGCTATATAAGAATATAATAATAATAAAAATAATAATGTTGTTCCTGCATAGGGTTTGGAGTGAAGCACTTCCACCCCAAGCAGGTTTTGTTTCTGACCCACAAGACAAAAGGCTCCCACCTCAGTGGGTCAGAAACATTGTCTAGAGGTGGCAAACTGGTGCAGACCAGTCAGGGACACACTAGTGGCGTGGTAGGTTTGCATGGAGCACCTCTGATGTGCCCTCTGACTGCATTTATTAATGAATCCAACACTAGCATCAGTGTGGGCTCATTAATCTGAGATGTTTGGTACCAAACATTTTAGAATTCAGCAAAGCCATCAGGGAGCTGTAAAACTCATATTGACAAACTACCAGGCAATGTACTCAATATGGCTTCACCGTGCCCTTATAATGTCTAGAAATGGAGTAGACATTATAGGGTGCATATCTGCTCATGCAGTTGTGCCCTCACATGAGCTATAATGCACCCTGCCTGAGGGTTGTTAGGCCTGCTTTAGGAGTGACTTACCTATGAATCTTGTAGAGCTGGCAGGCCTGGCAGGCACAGATGTTTTCCAGGTCAATTCATCACTTTTATCTGCACCAAAATACACAGGATGTGGCTGCAATATGCTTGTGTTTGGTGCGGGGTCTCTTAGGGTGGCACAATACATGCTGCAGCCCATAGATATCCTCTCTGGTCACAATGCCCTTGGTACTACTGGTACCTTTTACAAGGGATGTATATGTGGGCCAGAGGTTTGCCAATTGTGGAAACAAAGGTACAGTTCTCTGAAAAAACACAGACACTGGGAACCTGGTTAGCAGGAACCTAGTGCATATTCGGTCAAAATGCATCAGAGTCAGGAAAAAAGTGGGGGTAATCATGTCAAAAAGAGTACTTTCCTACAATTTCTGTTAGTTATATTTTTGGTTTGTGTTTTTATCATTATGTAAGAGCATTTTAACAGGTTGTATAGTTTTTAGCGATATATACTCAAAAGATTTGTTTAAATATTATTTTCAAAGGTATAGGTTTAGAATTTATATTTAAAAGCTAACTCATTTGATCCTTTATCATATAGCTTAATAGGGTGCCAATATTTCTATATATTTTAATGCTAGTATTTAATAATAATTCATTTTATTCATTTGCTAATTAATTTATCAGTGAATTCAAATAAACATAATGTACTGTTGAATTGGTAGAGTAATAGATGGGAAGATTATTTAAAAAAACAATTGTATATGTTTACATTTAACAAATAACTAGATTCTGAATTAAAATCATGACATTTCTAACTTATTTATTAATTATTGCAAGATACAAAAAATGAGTTGATTGGTTTGTAGGGAATATGGAGTATGGAGGGTAGAATTTTAAATTGAAGATATTTTAAAATGTACATTTTTAAATTCAGTAATGCATTTACTAAGTTAAAATAACTAATGTATAAATGTATTTCTTGTTTCATGAATTCATTTATAACATATTATTTTATTTATTGGCAAAAGCATGTTTTCCGTGTTGAGTAGAGCTTTGGCGTTTGGATATTTCATCTCTTGTAACTCAAATTAAAAATAGATTCCTCAAAATGTTTTGAAGTGCACTCAGGTTCATCAGTTTGATCTGCCTATAAATATACACTTTTTCAAAATAGTGTAAGACAGGAGTTTAATTATTTCTGTTGATCATAAAAGTGACCATGTTCATTAAATATATACTTTATCTACAATGAAAATGGGATTTTAGATAGAACAGTAAATCAGCCTCCCTCCTTCAAAAGGTATATTTATTTTTCCAAAATTAAAGTGGGGTTGGAGTTAGAAATGTAAACCTGAACCCCAAATGCATGCTCTTTTCCCAATGAAAGTGGAATTGGAGTCACAATAATAAATCTGCCCCAACCCTCAGATGTACAGTCTTCACAAAATTAAAGTGGGATTGGAGGTAGAATAGTAAATGTCAGTATAATCCCCCAAATATATATCCTTTCCCCAAAGTAAGCGGGATTGTAGTTAGAATAGTAAATAAGGCCTGCCAGGCTGTATGGCACTTCCACAATGTAAGTGGGATTAGAGTTCGAAAAGTATATCAGATGCTCCTAGTTGCATGCTCCAAAGAGAGTGGGATTGGAATTAGACTCGTAAATTATAATTAAGGCTTCCTGTTTTCCGTTTTTACTGTTTATTACAGATTAGTACAGACAGAAAACCATTTGTTTCCTTGCCTGTATTAATCTTCAAATCTGGATAACAACAGCAATTGGGTTGTTTTTGGGTAATTCTAGACACTCTCTGCCATGACTGCCTGGCCAAAAGTTTGGTGGATTAATAGGTAAGGGGTTAATAAAAGAAAGGAAATTCAGCAGAGAGGTTTAAACCACAGTGGACATGCCCAATGAAGATGCCAAAATGTGCATATTCTCACAAAGGTGCATTGATTTATCTTGTTCGGATGTTAATATCTCTGAAACCTGGTAGGCATTGAAGCATAAGTTCCTATTTATTGGTAAATAAATGTAGAAATATACCAGTTTCAGCCTCATTTTGCTCACAAACCCCCCACAAACATGGATAAATACAGATAAAATGACCAAAATATAAATATGAATGAATACAGACAGAACTGTAAAAAAAAAATACCCTAAAACCGGGAACCCCAATCATAATCCTGCACCAAATATATTTTCTTTCAGAAATTAAAATGGGATTGAATTTAGAATAGTAAGTCTGAAACCCTAAACAAATACCCTTTCCCTAGCGAGCGCTGGATTGGAGTTAGAATTGTAAATCTAATATCCTTTGTCTCACTGTGAGTGGGATTGGGGTTACTGTAAAGTTGTCACTCAAACAGTAAATGTGAGATTCGTAAATATTAACCACTTATATATTTTATGCTAGAGTAAACTCAATTATTGTTTTAATGGTATTGACTTTGATTACTAATACCAGGTATTTTTCATTTTTTTAAGTTTTAAAAAGTCTTTGAAATAGTAAGAAAATGGGTTATTTGGGTTGTGGAGGATGTGAGTCTTTCCCAAGGAAGAATTCTAAAATCTTGTTGGGTCTGACACCCAAGTTTAATAAGTAAATATGATTTCAATCCCCTTGAGCTATGGCTCATAGCAGACAGGCTTAATTTAAGGAAAAGTGTGTAAAATAATTAGTAGTATCCAAACACAACACAAAATAAATGCCCAGGTCAATTTCTAAACATTTCAAACAACTTATTAAGAAAAAAGATATCAAAACAATGAAAATCCAATAACCTAAGATATAATTTTTAAAAACATTTACGGGCAAAATGCACAAAAATAAGTAAAGCAGCAATCAGAAGTTACAGATGACCAAGACCTAGGTGCAATATCAGGATAACTGTAATGGAGAAGAGGTCGGACATGTATTGTCTTGTGAGTTAGCGGTCAAAGGACCCATTTGATTCCCAATGGAGTACATAAAACAATGACATAGGTATTTAGGTGTAGTAAATAGAGCTTGTGTGCACCATGTTTAGTTTGCTGATACACTCTGAGGAATAAAGATGTGTAATATTAAGCACCAAGTGTCACGTATTCATTTACGAGTACTCCGGCTGTGGAGGACACTACAACACATAATCTAAAGATTGAAAGTGCTCTCCCAGAGAGCTTGCCATGCCCTGTTAACAGCTCTTTGTGTGGCACACCTGCCTCAGTTGAAGTGAAAATCGATGTTTGGGGTATGTGGATTCAAAGTGCCTCTGCGAAGCATTTGACTATAATGAAAGCCTCACTGAGATGGTTACTCATCATTGGCCAGAAATCTGCTACTATGGCTGTGAAAAGTTTACTGTGTCACTGTGCAACACTGAGCTAAAAATTGCATAGAGCAATAACATTAGAGGCGAAAAGTGCCAGGTACAGAGAAGTGCTAGAATTAGCGACAAATAGGGCGAGGAAGAACTAGCTTAAAACCCAGCAAAATATAGAAAAGCGCTAAATGCATTGAAAACCAGGTTCAGAGAACTAATGTAGTTGAGTAAAGAGAGTCATCATAACCCCACTCTGGGCAAAGTAACCCAAGTAGAATACCCGGGTTGTGAATACAGAGCTTGTGATTCCTGGAGTGGACACCAACAAAGACTTGCCGATAGTGTGAATGGTACACGTCCGGGTGAGCAGCATTGACACTCAACGTGACTTGTTACCCAAGCTTACAGTTAGACACGGATTTCTACAAATGGTGACTTTTTAACCCACTACCAAGAGACCTGATTGTGTACGTGGGCTTTAGAAATTTTCTGTACCATAACATAACATCAGTAAGTTCTGCAACTGATTATATAGCCACCACCTTCCTGAAACCACCATCTCCATTCAACACTCCTAAAAAAGCATAATATTGGTGACAGAAGGACTGCCTGTATAGAAACATTTGATGATTTCATAGATGCACCAAAAGAAACAGACAAAAAAAAAATTTTGACAAATATCTTACCGGTGTAGTAGTAAAAGAGGTTATCAATAAATTACCTTGAACTGAGGAAGACACATACCGTCAAATCAAAGAAGCATTAAATCTCAAGTTCAATCCAATGCCGAATGTCGAATGCGAAAGATAAATTTTCCTAACTTTACTACTCCTAAATGCCTTTTGTGGATACCAAAAGTCATAAAGTTAGGATTTTGTCTCAGATTACTTTTGTGAATTGGGCCCTGAAAGTTTAATAAATTCAACAAAAAAAAGAACCCATAATCTGGAGCCGGGTCTCATGGCAGTGAGAGCTTTGAAACATGCGGATCAACAAGCTGATGATATGGATGCCGAAGGTGACCAGAATGAGTCAGTCATGAGTATGAAAAGTAAGCAGAAAAACAAAGCTGAAGGACGCAAAAGTGATGTTTCTAAAGAAAAAGAAACTGCTCTTTAGTTGTGGATTTTTATTTCCACACAAAAATAAAAGCCCCAACATTGGGCAAGTATGCAAAGGCTGTGGGAAGAGAACTATTTTGTAATGGTTGGCAAGACAAAGCAAAAAGTAAGTGTGTCACTATGAGCTAAAAAAATGGATGCTTGAACGTTCAAAAAGCGATTTTCTACGCACGACACAATGCCAAGTGGCAACATCAGCTGAGGCAAATCAACAGTAAATGTAGTTGATCGTTATCTAAATCTTTATCCAAGAGATCTTCAGTTTCATTGTCAAGTGAAGTTTAAAAAAAACAGATGTTTAGCTAAGAAAAATGTGTACATGTCCACATGCAGAGAAGAAAACGAGTCAAAGAAAATTCAAGGAGTGAAATCACAAAAGTCACAAAAGAATTGGTAAAAAATTACACTAAAAGTAAACAGTTGCCTCATAGCTTTTAATATTGAAATTGGTGCGTCAAATAACATCATGCCTGAGAAGAATTGCAATAAACTGTCCCCATTGCCGTGTCTCACACCATCAAAGACTAACGTGTATACGTGGGCTGCATCTGTGCCGTTAAAGAGTTAGGGTTAATTCGTAGCAACCCTGAAACACAAAAGGACAAAAGTACAAGCACCTATTTGTGTACCTCAATGTAATGCATCAAGTGCCTGTTTACTTAGTTTCAATACTCCTGCTGCAGGGATTCTCTTTGGAAAAATAACTTTGCCTTGGGAAAACAGGATGTCAGAATGTAGGGACTGAGTCTCTCTACCAAGTCACTACGTGTAGGTCCAAATCTGACTAGCTCACAGTGCCATGCCAAAACTACTAACCTTTCCATAGTAGCACGGCAAGCCCGGCTCCCCAAGGGAACCATGGTAATTAATCCTCACCTTTTGTTCTCACTCATGCATGTCCATAGTAAACAGAAGAAAGACACAAAGGAAGTTTGCAATATAATTATTGGAACTATTGTAATCTATTGTAGTCTAGTCTGTGAACTGTGATTAGTAAAGATACAACTAAGTAAAATAATCAACATTACTCTCAGACTGTAAACAATGAACACTCTTACCATTGCAACTAAAATAGCTATCTAGGCCTACCCTCACTATGTGAGCAAAATGGTATATTAGTGATCTCTGGGATTAGCACTGGGCCCTATACCTGGTGTGTAAAACAAATCACAGACGTTAAGTGATGGAAAATCTAGATCACCATTTTTCAGTGCAAGTAACAAGGTTTTCAGTTCAGCTAACTGTGCAGTGCAGTCCCCTAAGGACTGTGTGTGAGTTTTTGTGGATGAAATTTTCCATCCAGCATCACACAAAGAATACTGACACACGCTGATGAATATTGGTGCTCGGTACCCATAGCAGACTGGGCTGAACCATCAGTATAACAATGTATTTATACTGCTCAAGAGGCAAAATATTGCTGGGCATGGGATAAACATATTGAAGAAACTCTTGTGTATGCAAAGAGGGGTGAAAGACAAAGTGTACATCAACAGCTGTCAAGGGTGATGTTCATTGTACACATCAAGGATAGAGGGCTTTAGCATTAGGAACATAAGCTTTTGTGACAGCCTTTAAGGCAGGACTGAGAGTAACAACATTAATGCTTTTCCCATGTGCAAGTGGCCGCACTTTCAGTATAGCCATCCACACTGCAGTCAGTTTTATTAGTGGATGCTCTTGCTTGTTTCCATGCCCACTGTGGAGCAAGCACAGAAACAGACATTGCTTTGAGATACAGGGAGGTGCATAATAGCAGATCCCTGGGTCTCTAAGCAATGTTAGCTTCCAGAGGAGGTGTAAAGTCGGCAGGGACTGCGGGGGCCTTAATACTCCACCCACAGTCCCCAATGGAGAGACCAGGCCCCAGGGGAGGGTGTCCTTGGGGCCAAAGTAGGCCCATGAAGGGGAGCAAGCAGCCCCTATCCCTTTTTAAAAAAAAAGATAGAAAGGCCTGAGCCCCTGGGATGGGGTCTCTGGTGCAGAAATCTGCCCAGGAGGGGGACCGCAGCATTCCTCCCTTTTTTTTCTAAAGAAAGGGGAAGGACCTAGGGCATGGGGTCCCGGGGCCCAAGACAGCCCAGGGACGTGGGGCCATGAGGCCTCCATTCTTAAAAAATTGAAAGAAAAAAATTAAAAATTCTCGGAGTCCTCTACCCCTTTATCCACGCCTCTGTAAATGCACCTTCTGGCACACTGCTGGTTGGAGGATGACATCTCCTTAGCTGCTGAGGGACCTTAGGGGCCGACAGGACCTACTGTTAGCTCTAGTAGGCCCCACACAGTGGGATTGCTGAAAGGTGGTCTGAGGCAATGCCCCCTTTCTCCACCACTCTGCAAATGTGCCTCTTGGTGCACTGCTGGTGGAGGGGTTGAGGTCCCCTTGACTCCTGAGGGCCTCAGGACTAACGTGAACTTAATTCCCCAAGCTGGTGTGGCCTCTGATGACCTCTCAGTAATACAGGTGTGTGGGCTTACAGGGGGTAACAAGAGGGATAGTTGGCTCTGAAGGACCCTCAAGAGCCAAGAGGACTTTATCCCTCAACTAATAGTGCACCAGGAAGCGTGTTTGCAGAGTGGTAGAAAAAGGGGGTATGGCCTCATACCAGGTACAGCAATCCTGACGTGTGGGACTTACTACTGGTAACAGGAGCGGGATTGCTAAGACCTGGAAGGAGGCCTTGTCACCTTACTCCACCACTCTGTAAATGTGGCTTAAGGTGCACTACTGGTTGGGAGATGAAGTCTACTTTACTCCTGAGGGACCTTGGGGGCCAAGAAGCCCACCTGTAAGTCCTACACAGCAGTATTACTGAGAGCTGGTCAGTGGCCCAGCCCCTTTTCTCCGCCACTTTGCAAAGTGACTACTAGTTAATAAACCATAAAAATTCACTGATAAACATAAATATTACAGGGCTGTTGTAGCTTGGAAATGTAATGTTTTTTTTAGTAGTCAGTGATGTCACTTACCATGTCATGCGTGATGTAATATGTGAGGTCATAAGCAGTGCATTGCGGGGGTGAGTTATAATTAGCCCACTACCTATAACGGCTGAATGTCTCTAGTTTTGTACGAGTGACGCATGAGCCTGACTATATTGTCTCTGTAAGCTTTGTTTTTTTTCAGCAAATATATTTATGTATTAAGTGAAACCGTGTATTTTGCAACAGTTATACACAAGACTCGCATTCCAGCAACATATCACAACCTTATGATCTTTTTCAAAAGTCAATTTGCAAGTGAACACAACCACCATTTAAAGTGTGGAAACATAAAAAAACAGACAATACATTTTGGCTGCTTACATAGACATTGAGGACAGACTACATCATTCCTGTAGATTCCTTATAATCCATTTAAGTTGAATACATTGATTAACATTTTACCAAATCAAGTTGATAAAAATAGTTGCACCAATGTAAGCACGGTCATGTTAACAAATATGTGGAAATAAATAATTTTTCCCATAAAACACATAGTTATAGAAAGAAAAGAAAATTCCTCAAAATGTGCATGTGAAAAAAATACATAAGTATTTTGTAGATTATGTTATATTTAACTTTCAACATTACATGTAACAGTCACCCTGCATATCATGTTTGAAATATCAATTAACCGGGATACACTTTGTCGCACTAGTGTGCATATGTAATTCATTCAGCGTTTAATTCATACTTCATCTATTGTTTTGTCCGAGATAACAATATACAACCTCTTACCCACTAGGATTTGCAGGTCACCGGACACCATTCATCAAAATTACGCACAAGTGTGCGATTACCATTTTGAATTTGATTATAAAAATCTCCCAAGAAGATTCAATTACCGGCCATGTGACCTTGGCCTCTATCTATTTGAAGCATATCCCAGACTTCCTACCTGTCAAATAGCAGCCCATGATATGTTCAATACTAAAAACAACGAACAACAGGGATGTGAGATGTGGGAACGGGGCATCAATGGAAAGGGGATTTAAAATCAAGAAGGGCTCCAGCTTGAGCCCACATTGTAGCTGCAGCTCCAGGACTAACTCTTTCATAATGGCAATGTTAGGATTGCATATTGCCAACTCTGCAGACTAGGCTTTCCATGAAGTATTTCAAAACTGGAGATAATGAATACCTTTTGGGATCCCCCACTGAGAGACAGTATTTGAAGGGAACAAGAAACAGGTACTCATTCAATGTGGACAAAATGTTCCTTGTCCTCATTGAGGGCAAAGGGAGAATTGCTGATCAGATGAACAATGTATTTGGACTCCAGGATCCTCAGTTGTTTCTATCTCTCCCCTCTAGGGGTTGTTGGGCCTCTGTTAATACCAAACAAAGAAAGATTATCAGAATCACTTTTATAGCATTTCTTCAAATGTCTGGCTGTAGAATATCTCAAATCACAATTTTTTATTGCTCTTAGGTGTTCCAGAACTCCTTTTTTGCTTGGAAAGAGTGCACTTTCCACACACAATTTGTTACAAGCACAAACACTAAACACTGAAGTCACTGTTTACAATTCAACTTTTTCTTCAATTCTCATATTTTTCCTGATGGTAATGGGAAAGCTTTTAATTTTTGCTACCTCTGCAAACTTTGCATTTACCACATTTGTAGGAGCCCTTTCACTGTTGTAACCACCCTTCCTGTTCGGTGGTGCCCATGTAACTATTCACTAGCATGTCCTTCAAGGATTGGGATTTCCTGTATGTTACCAAGAGGTGTGCAGTGACATGTGCCCCGATTACAGGATCATTCCTGATCCTGTGCCAATGTTTATTGAGAGCATTTCTAATTGACTCTGATTCGGTGCTGTATGTAGTGATCAATCCTACTTGGATGGCATCTTTGGTATTTTGGGGTTTCTTGATCAGTAGTGTACACCTCTGGAGGTCTTCCACCTTTTTGTCTGCTGCCTATAATACCTTGGATGGATAACCCCTCTACCTGAGCCTCTCAACCATCCTACCCTTCAATTTCCCATGTGCCTACTGTGTATTACAGTTGTGCTTTGCCCTAATGAACTAGGATGCTATTGCCTGAGGTAGCCTTCCTGTGCACTGAATTCTTGCATGTACCACATTAAATGCTAGGCACCCTACCTTGGATATTGGTAGGGGGGATTTACCCAGTTAAAGTTACGGGGACCTGGGTTATCAAATGAGTAATGGGAAGGGGTCCCAGTAATATGAGAGCATAAACCAAAGAGATGAAAATAATCAAACAAACATAACTTCAGTCCACATTGTTTAATTCACAATGGGATGATATATTGAATAAGTATACTTTACACAATCATTAATCTGTGGTTATTCACAGTGCCCCAAAGGTAGAGACGGGGAGGGTGGTGTGATGGTGTTGGGAATTGGTGAAGGAAAGAAAAAGGATTCTTAAGTGACAGTAAAATCAGTAATTAAAGCTTATTTCGCAAAGTTACAAAATCTGTACCACAAAACAAGACCAACAGGTACATGCGAATTATTTTAAACACAGATCATACTCCAAATGTTCAATGAATGAAAACAATGGGGTGTGGAGTTGACGATGAAGGACAATCGGTTGTCGACGTTTCGACCCTCATACGTGCAGATATTAGTGTTAATCTTGCTGTGGGGTCTTCATCAGGACCGGGGTGTAGGGGACACGCAACCACGGGTGTGGTAAAGGCAGGACCCGATTAGGTGTGGGTTCAAAGTCGCTTTTAATGGAGAATCGTAGTTTAACCCAGACGCTGTTTGTATAATTCAGGTTCTTAGGGGTCCCTTGTACCATCAGTAATGTGCAATCCGTACGCCGTAACTGGGACACGTTCGGCGGGGATCGCGTTCAGTTGCGATCAGGTAGTATCGGGTGATTTGATGTGTCGGTCATGGAATGAATCCTGTTCTGAACACTGCTCACAGTCGCAATCTTTTTTTTTTTTTTTTTTTTCAGTCCACATTGTTTAATTCACAATGGGATGATATATTGAATAAGTATACTTTACACAATCATTAATCTGTGGTTATTCACAGTGCCCCAAAGGTAGAGACGGGGAGGGTGGTGTGATGGTGTTGGGAATTGGTGAAGGAAAGAAAAAGGATTCTTAAGTGACAGTAAAATCAGTAATTAGAGCTTATTTCACAAAGTTACAAAATCTGTACCACAAAACAAGACCAACAGGTACATGCGAACTATTTTAAACACAGATCATACTCCAAATGTTCAATGAATGAAAACAATGGGGTGTGGAGTTGACAATGAAGGACAATCGGTTGTCGAAGTTTCGACCCTCATACGTGCAGATATTAGTGTTAATCTTGCTGTGGGGTCTTCATCAGGACCGGGGTGTAGGGGACACGTAACCTAATCAAGGTATAAATGTATGTATTAAAAATACGGGAAATATTATTCCTGAATTACTTAAGATGACAATGCACACCATCCACATAATGGGATTGACTGAGGATAACATCAGCGTCCCGCGAATATGGCTGAGACAAAATTAATCTGCGCAAGTAACAATTAGCGCAAGTCATGCATGAGGTTGAGTCGTGTTGAAACATCACACTGATTCGGTACTTAAAGGAAAACCAGAGGTCAAGAGCAAATGGGGATAGGACAGAACCGCAGGGATGGACAGTTTAAAAATTCAGTGGGAAATACTGATAATTTCAACATAATTACCCGAATACAGATATGGGCGCAGGGTAGCTTGCATAACGAATCGATGCTTATTAGTACTAATGTTAGAGTACCAGACAATTAAAACTTACCACGGGTGTGGTAAAGGCAGGACCCGATTAGGTGTGGGTTCAAAGTCGCTTTTAATGGAGAATCTATAGGGTTAGAATGTAAAGTTACACACGATACACTTTTATTAGAGACCGTGCTGGGAGGTTATTGTACAGACTGACCAATTGGTGAGGGACTCACCGTAGTTTAACCCAGACGCTGTTTGTATAATTCAGGTTCTTGGGGGTCCCTTGTACCATCAGTAATGTGCAATCTAGCAAAAATAGAGCAAATGCACTAATTATGGAACTGTTCGAAACTGAAGACGAACAAACTGATTGGTCTCGACGGACCCTATTGTAAAACTCACCCGTACGCCGTAACTGGGACACGTTCGGCGGGGATCGCGTTCAGTTGCAATCAGGTAGTATCGGGTGATTTGATGTGTCTAAGAAGTGGGAAAGTACAAAGGCATTAGCGTCAAAGTCCTTGAATGGGTAGCTAAGGAGTGTGAGAAACCTGCCCGGTCGCGGCCCGCTTACCGGTCATGGATGAATCCTGTTCTGAACACTGCTCACAGTCGCAATGGCGAGGCAGAGTTCCGGGTACGGGAATATCACCACGGAAACCGAGTCACATGATGATGTACGCCTACGATAAACATAGTGGAAAGACTCACGGGGTTGCTAGGTTACAGGGAAACAAACTCCTGCGATGGTGTATGCACAATCGGTTAATCATAATTCATGACATATCGAAGAGTAAACTACCCAGATGGAATACGGCAATTTCCAACTTATTGCGGTCATTGGTTATGGATAAACAACAAAATGACCTAATGAGATACCACGTGTGTGGTGATTCAAGGGGTATTTTATACAATTTGTGTACAAATAATTGCCGCCTTGTTATCATTAGTATGGCATACAATATACGTTCAGGTACACACTTAATCAGATGTAGAACAGGTTGTGACTTATTGACAATACTGATAGACAAACATCATGTGGATGGGTCTACACTCATTGATAGTGGTGGATGTCATATCAATCACGGGGTGGTGTACCTCTCGCATGAGGGTAAAGACCACCTTACAAGGCCAGTATAGCTGTATTGAGCTTATAGACAATGGGTAACACAAAACATTAGAACCATCAGGAATGTTTGTTAGGGACATGAAATTGCCACAACTTTGCACAGATGGCGTACCTCACACATGCGGGTAAATGCCATTTGTACTGTGAATGAGACTGACTTCAAGGCAAAGTGGCTAATTGGGAGAAGGAGCTGTCCTGTTCATTAAGCCCAGATTCAATTGAGTCGAAGGTAAACATCCATCTTAGCTCACGGGTATTAAGGATGTTAGAGATGTTCCCACCCCGGGGTCCGAGTGTGGCTTTTTCAATAATTACCCACTTTAAAATCTCTGGTGAGTGTCCTGCTGTAGAGAAGTGGTCGACCAAGGGTGCGCCTTGTACTTGACATCGGATTCTACTCATATGTTGGAGTATCCTCACTTTTGCTTTTTGCTGGGTCTGCCCAATGTATATCAGTTGGCATGGACATAGAATGGCGTAGATAATATTTACAGAGTTGCAATTAGTGTGTGACTTGATTGAAATTTTGTGATGACGATATGTAAATTCCTTTGTCTGGATCGTACTTTCACATGCTTTACAGCTACCACATCTAAAGTGGCCCACAATCGGAGGTAGATTCCACAGAGTGGCGATGGTGGGATCCTCTGGTGTCTTGAGGAAGGAGCGCACCACGTGGTCTTTGACACTTCTTGCTTTTTTAAAAGCATGTAATGGCTGGTCAGTTTGTTGGATGTCGTCTGATATGAGTTCCCAATGGTGGTTAATTATGCGTTTTATTTTGTTGCTTTTCGTGTTGAATGTAGTGACACAGACGATTCTTTGTTCTGATTGGTCTTGGTTGATCTTAGGAGCCAGTAATTCTTCTCGAGGGTAAAACCAGGCCCTCTTCCTTGCTCGCTTGATCAGTTGCTTGGGGTAACCGCTACTTTCAAGTCTCTGTTTCAGTTCTTGTGATTCAGTGAAATAGTGGTCTTTATTGGAGCAGTTCCGACGGATACGTAGGAATTGCCCAAAGGGCAGGTTGTCTCGGAGGGCTCGAGGGTGGTGGCTGTCGTAGTGCAGAAGTGAATTTCTCTCAGCCGGTTTTCGGTACAGCGTGGTCAGTAATTGACCTGAGTTCTCATAGATGGTAAGATCCAAGAAATTAATCTGATGGTTGTCTGATTGGATCTTGAACTTTAGGAATTGGGACTGTTCGTTCAGCCAACCAAAAAACACCATTAGTTCTTCCAAGCCACCGTTCCATATCAGTAGGATGTCATCTATATAACGCATCCAGAGACTGAGGTGGTCTCTGAATGGATTCATCTGACTAAGGACGGTGTCTTGCTCAAAAGCTGCCATATATAGGATGGCTACATCTGGAGCAAAGGGAGCCCCCATTGCTACTCCTGACGTTTGGATGTAGAATTTATCCTTAAAAATGAAGAAGTTCTTGGTCATGGCTATGCGGAGTAAAGCCACAATAAATTCAGTAGGTACTTGAACCGGAGCTGGTCGCTGGTGCAGGCAACGTGTAATAACCATTAGTGCTTCCTGTTGGGGAATGCACGTGTACAGCGATACCACGTCACAAGTGGCTAGTCGTTGTTGATCCGCATCAAAAGTTAATCCTTCCACTGTATTAATGGTATGCATGGTGTCACGCAAATAGGCTGGAGTGGCCTCTGCAATCGGTTTTAGGAAGAAGTCTATATATTTGCCCAGGGGCTCGAGGATGGAGCCACATCTGGACACAATGGGACGGCCAGGAGGGTTCGTCATTGATTTATGAATCTTTGGTATAGTATAAATAGTAGCCAAACGTGGATGTGGTTTATTCAGGAAATTGAACTCCAATTCTGATAAAAACCCTTGATCGAGACCAGCTTGGGTTACTTCTAGAATTTCCCGTGCAATTGCTTGTGTTGGATCGGATCGTAGTAGTTGGTAACTAGTTGCATCATTCAATTGACGGAGAACTTCAGATTCATAAGAATTGACATCCTGCACCACAATTGCACCGCCCTTGTCTGCCGGTTTAATAACAAGTTGGGTATTCTGAGCCAAAGTTTGAAGGGCCAGTTTCTCTTTCTTGCTAGTGTTGAATCTAGTGTAACATTTTGTTCCCAGGAGTTGTAATACATCTCTTAACACAACCGATTCGTATGCCAGAATCTTGTGTGACATGACACTGTTGAACGGGACAAATGTAGACGGAGGTCTAAGTCCAGTAGTAGATGATTGGATACTTGGTGCAGAGTTACGGAAGAAGTACTTTAGCCTTATTTTGCGAAAAAATCGAAACAGTTCAGTGCGAATAATGAAAGAGTCAGGGTGATTGGTGGGGACATATGATAATCCTTTGCCCAATATTTTGATTTCATCATTGTTCAAAGTATGTTTCGATATATTTACAACAGGGCTAGCGGCCATAGGGGGAGCTCCTCCCAGAAGTCTTAAACGCGGGTGGGTTTCAAAATTCATTCCAGTCTGTGAATTTTCAGAGCCTACTACCATCTGTAGGTTTTGTTGCGGGTAACACGTTCCCCGTGTTGTGGTTCTGTCTGGAAATGTACCTGCTTTTGCGGTTGCCCACGTCCTCCATTCCAGTTGTTTGTGTTTTGTTGAGATCCACGTTGTTGGCCGCGTTGCCAGGTGTTGCCTCTGCCTCGCGGTGGACGCCATGTCCCCTGGCGTTGCCCTAAAAAAGGGTTGTACTGAAACTGTTGGTTATACCCAAAGTCCGGATAGTTCTGCTGGTAGTTTGGACCTGGTTGGTCTTGCTTGCCCTCTGAGCTATAGGAAGAATCAGAAAAAGTATAATAGTTATTACGTCTGCCTCTAGATGTTCCCCGGCCACGGTTGGTAAATCTGCCTTGATTATCTTGTCTGTAATAATCTTCTTGCAGATAAGGATTGCGACTGTGAGCAGTGCTCAGAACAGGATTCATTCCATGACCGACACATCAAATCACCCGATACTACCTGATCGCAACTGAACGCGATCCCCGCCGAACGTGTCCCAGTTACGGCGTACGGATTGCACATTACTGATGGTACAAGAGACCCCCAAGAACCTGAATTATACAAACAGCGTCTGGGTTAAACTACGATTCTCCATTAAAAGCGACTTTGAACCCACACCTAATCGGGTCCTGCCTTTACCGCACCCGTGGTTACGTGTCCCCTACATCCCGGTCCTGATGAAGACCCCACAGCAAGATTAACACTAATATCTGCACGTATGAGGGTCGAAACGTCGACAACCGATTGTCCTTCATCGTCAACTCCACACCCCATTGTTTTCATTCATTGAACATTTGGAGTATGATCTGTGTTTAAAATAATTTGCATGTACCTGTTGGTCTTGTTTTGTGGTACAGATTTTGTAACTTTGCGAAATAAGCTTTAATTACTGATTTTACTGTCACTTAAGAATCCTTTTTCTTTCCTTCACTAATTCCAAACACCATCACACCACCCTCCCCGTCTCTACCTTTAGGGCACTGTGAATAACCACAGATTAATGATTGTGTAAAGTATACTTATTCAATATATCATCCCATTGTGAATTAAACAATGTGGACTGAAGTTATGTTTGTTTGATTATTTTCATCTCTTTGGTTTATGCTCTCATATTACTGGGACCCCTTCCCATTACTCAGGCACCCTACCTTGTCAGCTACAGGGCCTTCTTTGGGCTTGTCATTATTTAACATTTTAATAGTATAGTTATTTACTGAATAAAAGAACTATTTTCTCAGGTGCACTAGCCAGTGTAAAAGCTGCATCAGCCAGGCTACACACATAAGCCTGAAGTCATGTGTTCTTTGTCAGCCTAGTGGATGGCAACAACATGTGCAAAAGTCCACAGATGTCATTTAACTTTCCATGCCATTGGTGTATTTACAGCATCATATCAAGCCTGAGAGAAAAGGTAAATGTGCTAGTTTTGAATTAGCCAGTTAGTCGAGTTCAAAAACCAGCAATACCCTACAGCAAAAAATGGGGGTGATTTCACAAAAATAGGGATTTTCTCACAATAGACAATTTTATTAAATAAAACATTAAAAAAATAAGAGTCACTATAAGCACAATATACTAAAATGTAGAGATAAAACACATATAATGAAGAAAAAGTATTTTAAGTATATTTCCGTATGTTGAATTATATTTTAGATTTACATTTTGAGAAGTAGATATTTATATATTTCTAAAAGAGCATTTCAAACTTTAGACAACTGAAATATGTGTAACTAGATTAAACATGTATTTACAGATACATTAATATGTATTTAAATCCTAAACATGTTTATTGAGTTTTTTTATTGACTTTAATGTAACTTTATTATTTCTTTGTTTCAATTTTAGTTTCATTATAGTGATATTTTATTTTGTTATCGCTATGTGTATTTGAAGTCTTTTATCTGCTTTATTATACAGCACAAATCAAGGAGTATGATGGTTTTGTGACTGCGGTTCTGAATTTGATGTAAGGAGATTTATTTTTCTGCATTTGACTTATGCTTGTGCTGTTATGCACATTGTATGGCCCGAAAAGATCTTGATTTGTACGTCTATCACTTTTTGCACGTTCACTTTCCCTCATATAAAGAGGGTAAAGGCTTTTATAACCCCTTGCCTCCTCAGAAATTTGCCATGAAACACTTAGCTTTATAATTGCTGCTATAAAAATTCCAGAAAACTTATCTGATGCTATCTGGTCTGTTTTAATTGTGATATCCGTGTTGTTGTGATTTTAGGTTTCTAATGATTGTACTTTGCATTAATTCTGTGGATTTGATGACCAGTTGATGGGCGAATCAAGATCGTTTGACTGACTGGCTGACTTATACTTGTACGGTAGGGTTTGTGGGTCTTTAATGAGGCTTATTATCATTAATTTGTTTAAGGTTCAATGTATGGCTGTTAGTATTTAGCATTTTGTTATAGAAAGTGTTGCATGGGTTCACTGACATAATATCAATAACAAAGGACCCGATTAGGATATCAGGTGGTCAGACTGTTTCCGCAATTGCAGTGGTCAGGAAACCACCCAACAGGCAGTGGGCAGTTTGAAAACCCAATTAAGTTATGACTGCCATGGTGGCAGTTGGAAAGTGCTCATTTACACTGAGATTTGTGCTATGGCCCAGGAAATGACGCCCAGCACAAGCTGCAGTGTAAATGAGCATATTGTTCAAATACATGCATTTTGTGCCATACAGCACATGGTGCATGGCGCACGGTGCATGTATGTGCTGTTAGAAAGGGACATTGCAATCCCAATTACGGTGCCTAACTCATCATTGCCTCTTGTCAGGACTGCAATTCTTACTGCTGCACCGTCAGGATCAGATGATCCCGTCGGAGGCAGCGGTCTTTTCCCCGACCTCTGCGGTCTAGCCGCCTGTATTGCAATGCTGCGTCTGACCGATGCCATGTCTATCAGGCAGACCACCACCGAAGTTCTGTTGGTGGTGGTCCCCCCTACATCATAATCAGGCCCAAAATGATTGTGTGGACAAAATATTGTGTCATTAATATTGAGGCCCAAAATATAAAGCGTAAATGCAAATAGGTAACTATAGATTTACAATTCCTAACTTTACATCCAATACTTTGCCTCTATGCTCCTGTCCCTGTATGAAGGGGAGCAGGGGCCAGATACCCTACATGTTTTCCCCATGAGGTTATATTACACAATGGAAGAGCTTCTCCAACCTTACAAGGCACAGAGTAAGAATTGCAAGCATGCAATAATGCTGTACCATCTGTCCAGAACTTATATGAAATGTAATGTCAAGGTAGGAAATCACCTACTATCTTCCATACACCTTTAACCATTCGAAAACACACATTCACAAGGCACAGATGTATTTCCTGAACTCAGATCTCTGCCAAAACACAGCGTGGAGCTATTTGTCTTCTGAAAGAGAAGAAGCCAAAGCCAAAGACCCTGTTTCTCACAGAAATAGTTATGTGCCTTCCACCTTGCTACTAGCATGCTGTGAAAGAAAAGATAGAGGAGGTGGCATGTTAGCCATAACCTTTAAGTAGAATTAATGGGAAATTTCACACCTCTATGCCATCATGGGATGTGAGAGCCTTACTTGAGTTCGGCCTACCCAAGGGCTGCCTCCCAGTTTGCTCAAATACTATGTATATCAAATACTATGTATATATGGGATTTGTAGAGCTGATAGACACTCCAAAGAGTGTTTCCGGGCTAAGTACTTCCAGATATAGTCACAGAATGTAGTCTTCAAAAAGCATGTTATACTTTGCTAAGGGACCTGAACTTGCTCTTTGGGTAAAATTGATGCAACCTTGCCAAAGTACTAGCTCAAGATCTAGATACAGTATAACTAAGGTAAATTGTCAATACCCCAACACACAATCAAGGTCATCTCCTCAACCCTGTCTTTACTAACACTACAAATCTGGAGACAGACAATACAATCCCAAAATTGTGGTCTGACCACCACACAGTCCCCCTCTGGCTTGATGTCCCTAAAACTATAGTCAAGCAGCCACACCCATTTGATCTTGGTCCAATCTTGATGTCAGAGAATGGATAAACATTTGCATTGATTTGCCCGTACACTGAGTGGGAACACAATGGAAAGGTGCAACATCTTAGAGAGTTGACTAAATAACTTACTGAATCCTCTGGCCCCCTGCAAAAGTCTAATCAGACAAAGGTTCAAGCCAAAACAATTGGAGAAATGCATATGACAACCCACGCAAAGATAGCTATAGAAAAGCCACGAAAAATATAAACAAGTCACAAGACAAGCTACAATTGCACACTTTAAACCAAAGATAGAGAATTCCCCTAACTCATCCAAGGAATTGTTCAAGGTGGTAAACAGCCTTATAAATTTACCTTCAAGCGCTACAAGTCCCCCACCTTCAGACAAGCATTGCAATAAGTTTGCCAACTTCCTCCACAATAAAGTCAATAACATTTTTAGCCTCTTGCCAACAACCATTGTTTCTAATTCAATCTCACTGAAAAGGACAGGACCTAAAGTAACTTTGTTCCCTGCATAAAGCTACAAAATCAAAGAATCAACCCTAAAGTCATGAAATCAGGATCTCAGCTTAGATCCAGCACCTCTTGATATTTTAGGAAAGGGCGGCAACAATCTGCTGTCCACTCTAAAGGACATTCTCAACCACTCCCTGGTCAGGGGTAATATCCTCTCAGCATGCAAACCTACCATAGTAAAACCTTTATAAAAAAAAACATGACCAATCTCCTTTTGGCAGAAAACTACAGACATATCTCTCTACGTCTAACAGCAAAAGAAGTATTGGGAAAAACATGTCAACAAACACCTTTCCGGCTTTCGGGAATCTCATGCCATTCTCCATCCCACCCAGTCCGGTTTCAGACCTGGCAGTAGCAATAGGACCAAACAATTAGTAGCCAAAAAGGAACTCCAATCAATTCTGAACAGGGCAGCTCGGCAGCCATGATAATGTTAGACCTAAGTGCGGCCTTTGACATCTTCTCAAACTCAACCCTCATCCAGAGGATGAAGAAAGCCGAAATCTAAGGGGATGCCTTGAAATAGCTTAGAGCCTTTCTGGACAAAGGAAGCTACCAGGTAAGTGAAGAAGCCCTCTTCTCAGCTGCCCAACCTTTCCTGTGTTCCCACAGGCCTCATCCCTGAGCCTCACTCTCCTCAATCTTTAGATGCTTTAAAAAAATTCATACACATGCTTCCAATATCCACCAGGAGAGTGGTTGTGCAACGACTAATTATCTCACATCTAGACTATGGAACTTCCCTATATGTGGTAGGTCAAAGTATGCAATAAAAAGACTTCAAGTATTAAAGAATGCTGCAGCCATGATCAATAAAAAATCCCCAAACAGCAATCAGCCGGTCCTGCAATAATTAATTCAGTTTAAGGCACTATGCATCACCCATCGGGTCATACATGAGAAAGACCCAATACTACATTCCAGGGTGGTCTCTATGGTTCGGGAATCTAGGGCTCCTGACTGTATCTAAGGTCAAATGAGCTATAGGCGGCAGTCGTTCCTGTGCATACCTCACCTCTAAACTATGGAACTGCACATTCCAAGAGTCTAACAGTCTGAAGCCAGTGTTACCAAACTCCATAAAACTAATCTTTTCTAGGCCCTGACACTAGCCTGACGTTCATTGGTAAAGATGTGCTGGGTATCTACATACTATACAAAAACATCAGAATAGAACTCAATAGAACATTATCCAGTTGCGGCTTCAGTGTGTCTGCTACCTGCTGATGAACGGAACAGAGATCTTTAGTCAAAGCATATAAATAATCTGTCAACAAAGGGTATTCAATATCAGCAAAACATTTTGGTCTCGGGACACCCCAAACATTTGCTGGGCGGTGTGAATTTGAAGGTGAAAACATCTCAGGCCTATCAATAAATTTGTGCACTGACAATGGGTAATACATTACATATCTGACTTTTTCCCCTGTATTACCTGTGGACGTATGTATGCATTTACTGAATTCTAAGAGAAGAGAAAAATAAAACAAAACAGACATGTTGTATTCCCGCATTTTCACTTGAGAACCCTCAAAAAGGGAATTTCAAACTGCTATTCCTATTGCATGCACACAGTGTCTACTTTGTGAACCTTCATTGTTGTGCAAAACTTCAAACACTTCTAATATTCTTTTTCTTACGCAAAACAACTATATTTTTGCTCATGACCATGCTCACATATTATAGAAGCAGCAGGAAACTAACTTCTACAACGCTATAATTTCTAAAAAAAAAATATTTTGCTGAGGATCACACAAGCATCTTTCACCTTTCTCACTATTTAGACCATGTAACATTTTGTTTAGGGGAAAACCTGTTCACCAGCTCTAATAGGGATTGTCAGCTCAACTATACAGGCTAACTGATAAGAGACTTGTGATACCTGTGCGCCTTTACTTAGTGCTGCACAATAATGATGTGGTTACCTAGGAATGTGAAACAAAAAAAAGTACAGACCTATTGTTCCCTTCAAAGGTCAAATAAGGAAACACTAGTCTGGGGCGTCTGGGCGGGTCTTTTCATCCCTTTCATCCCTATCCAATTAAAATAATCCTCTAATAAAGACTATCAGTTTATTTTCACCGACTAGCTAATAAATAACTAGCAATGTACTTGCATAACTATAATAATGGTGTTATCACCCAACACTTGTAGAACAAAGCTACCCACATCTAATTCCCCTTTTAGATCAAAGCAGGACAGGCTAATACAAATTTGAGAAGAGGAGGGAGCAATATACATGTTACTTAGTCCTAATGTATAGGAGAGCTAGCGGGGAGCTAGCTTCCAGCGGGGAGCCAGCCTCCTCCCCCAGTTTGACAGGAGGAAATCTGAAACATATTTCAATTTAGTCAACACCATCAACCCCCGGGTGTAGCACTGGGCATAAACAAAATTCCAAGAGATACATAGCACTTTTGAGAGGGCTAGAAAGCCTTTTAGCACATGTAAAAATGTCATTGCCACAAAATGAGGTGTGTGCGTATTAATATCTAATACAATGTAACTAAGGAAATTTCATTATAATTATTTATTTATTACAAAACACACTATTACTTTTGTAGGCCTTTCATTCCCATGAAGGGATAAGGAAAAGGAAATGGGACTGGGACACAGCTAAAGTCCCCCATAACTAGGTACTATGCGACATTCATTAGGGAAATGGCGGCAAAAGGGAAATCTATAATAGAACAAAAATTACTTAGGTTGTGGTCAGGCTTGGGACACAACACCATGAGTACACCGTAGAACTCTTGTATTTTTCTTCTATACCGTTTGACCAAATAGACATACACTGCTGAAGTGTTGTCTGTGAAATTTAGGGACCAGAACAAATTCCCCACAGAGGAGCTTGTACTAGTATCAAAAATAGAATTGTCAAAACAATACAAAACAGGAACATACATAAAATAAAAACAAGCATACCAAGGCAGCAGGTATACTTGCTGTGTACTAAGCACAGAAAGGATAGACAAATCACAGTAACACATGAAAATAAGCTGTGACACACAACACGATGCCATGCATTTCATGCACAGTGAGCCTGTAGCCCAAAACCCAGCATGCTGGCCCGCTTAATTTGTCAGTCTTAAGATCGATCAACATACCTACTACGCAGAACACAACAAACAATGCACAATAAGCCAAAGAAAACATGAAAAACACAATATAGTTACATGCGTATAACATAAAATAATACACAATAATACATATACCAAACACAAAGGCCACAAAAGGAAAACACAATATTAGTTACTCAAAGGACTATATTTTTCTCATGCATGTCATGCCTCATGCGGTGTCAGTGCACACTAAATCTGTCTAGCACAAAGTTGCATCAATACTCACCGTAACACACAGATAAAAATATTTCCCATTACACTGAAACGAAACAAATCAAACCACCAAAAAAACAACAACAAACAAAATATTGGACAGAAAGGCAACCACTAAGTAAAAATACCTTCTACAAATACTTACTTTAAAACCTATCCTTGGAGCTCATTCACACCTGTTCATCTATATTATCTATCATCACCCTATATATACTTATCCCAATCTAAAAGGAAAAATAACATCTTTTCAATGTAAAAAAAAAAGGAATTCTCTTCTAACTGTCCTCTTTCTGTTCTGAAACCTCTGTCTGCTGTCTTAGACAAGAAACAGACCTAACCTCTTTTAACCTTCAGTCAATAAGACAAAACATTTAGCAGCATTGAAAATCACATGACAATCTTGTAATGACATTTAAGGCAGCATCAAAAAGGGAAAAAGATATACATTTACTTTCACATCTTTCACTTGTCATGAACCAGGAATTTTCATATTTGCTCAAACTTTTTTATTCTTGTTATTAAAGGTACCAAATCTATTTCTGCACAGACATCTTTCCCTGTCTAAATGGGCCGTTTTATAACCAATGCAATTTCTCATAATCATGGGCATGTGAACTTTAAACAAAAAGGGACAGCTTACTTCTGGGTAAAATCACAGCTATATTTTTGAATCTTGAAACCAGTCATACACAATCCACTGCTGTACACTTTCAAAGCCACATTGTTGCATACACTTTTAATCCTGTTGTCAAAGGCATAGTCTCACCCCGGGAACATACTAAATACTCCAGTGCACACTAGCAGACATTTGCACAAAACACGCACTCTGCACCTCCACTCAGCAGGTGGGGCACTGGGCCCACTGCAATTGTGTCCCATGGACAAACTGCATACGAATACTGTTATACAAATCCAATATATATACACACATATATACATTACCACCAGGCCAATCTTACGAGTAACACAATCAATATTCTTTACCTACTAGGAGCTATGCATTTACCTACCCTCGCATGATCAGTACTCTCCACTACGGATCCACTAGCAAAGTCACTAATCAGTATGCCAATCAGAGACCCCCCAACTCAATATTTATTTAAATAGAAAATCTTTATACTATGACATGGACCAACAGTGAAACAAAAAAATTAACAACAAAAATGGACACAAGTGACAACCAATAAATCTCTTTTTGTTTTTGCCTTTAAACTGCACACAAATCAATCACTTATTCTGGATACAATTCAAACAATAGGAGTAACATGTACTTAAACTATTGCATCTGAAACACTCACTAACATATTTAGTAAATGAATTTTTCTCAAAACATTCCTTCTTTTCTCAGACTAGGCCATTTTAAAGTGTTATTCTCTATGTCCAAATAACCTGTTGAAAGTTATTCATAATTTTGTTCCTAATACTAAATCACATGTGTTCTGAACAACTGCATTATACTTGAGTCCAAACCAGCAGCAGTTTGCACTCATAATCATGCAGACTCGCTCCAAATTCACAATTCACATGGCTCCAACTGTGTATCTCTGCCTGTCTGTGCAAAGAGCTGAGCCTCCTAGACCCCACTTCACAATCTGCTGCTTGTCTCTTCTCCTGCTCTCTGTGCTCTGCGAACCCATTGGAATGCTCTTATCACATCAAAGTCACTGCTGCTCTGCTCTGCTGCGTCTATCCTCCCTCCCTTCTCCCTCTCTTATTGGGTGGGGTAGGGAAGTTGCCTTCTTTGCAAGCATCTATATTCCCATTCTACATAAACTTCCATACTAGCCCTGCTCACATCCTCTCTTTTCTATTTAACCCTTCCAGAACAGAATAGAATTCACACACTGTTATTATAAACCTTCCCAGCCCTGAGCTCTACAACCTTTTTTTATTGTGGACTGAAACACATCCACTCAACTGTTCATGTTTAAAACTGACTAAACAACTCCTGCTCTCCCCCCTTCTTGAGGCCCGCTTTAGCAGGGCCGTTCAGGAATGCATTTCACTCACATTCTTCCCAGAGCTAAGAATTCTGGGCTGCTAGCCAGCCTTCTTTTCAAGGTTCAAGCATTACACATCTTCCCAGTTGGAGAAGATTTCCAAGCAGGTATTTCTCCATCAGTTGTACTCACTCTTAACCCCCCCACCTTACAGACCTCAAGGCCAAAATCTGCCTCACACTTCGTGCTCCTCAGCCCCCCTCTTTCTCCTTGGTTCGGAGCTGTCAAGGACAATAAGCCTTCCTAACTCTTTCTAACATACAATAATTAACCCTATTTTAACAAATACATTTCTCTTTTTTTCCTCCTTTTTTTTCCTTTTCCATAGAGCACAGCCTTGCATGCACTTTTAAACTACATGAAAAATACACGGCAACTAATTAAATTCCAAATGTACACATTTGGTCTTCTTTTAAAACTAAACTTTTGATCTGTCCATATTCTGGGCTATCATAAGTCCTCTCATCTGTCTTTGCTGAACCTCTTTCTGCCACAACCTTAGGGAATTAAACATGCTCTGACAGCTGTGCCTAGCAAACAATCTCTCCTGCAAGTAATCTATCTTAGCTGCATCAAAAATATTAATCAAAATCGGGATAAATCCATATTCACATACATCTCAAAAATTCAAAGAGTCTTCTACAGGAGGGGGTTGGCTGATGAACTGCAGCAACACCCAAAACATTGCAACTTACTGAAACGCGGCATCTTGCACACTCAATCAAACACCACCAAACTCACCCAATCAGACACCGCCAAAGAACCCACACATACTCAGACACAAAAGAACCAAGGAACTATCTCCACACACAACCACTTACATGCGCCCACGCACATACATCCTATGCATTAAGTCCCTGCCAAACACGTGTTACCAACAATGGGACAAGGCCCATCGACCAAGTCCTGGGGAACCTGGACCCTACTGCAGACCGAACAGTACACTAACTGTTCTGAGGTTGGAGGACACATCCGCCACCCGGGCGGCACTACAGAAAGTTGCGCACTTTACCCCGGAAGATCTGGGACTCTTCCAGCAAACCACTCACACTAGGGGTTTGGGTCCTTTCCCAGTATCCAACCATGATGAGCCACACTCCAGCCCAAGTACCATCCGGTCGGATGCTCTAAAACAGACATCCACCCGAAACCCTCATCACCAATAGTCTGTCAGAGCGCCACTTGCACTCTGAGTTCCCCGGAGCACACTAGCCCCAGGAGCACACCGGCTCCTTCAACCACTAGAGACACACCGGTCTCGGAGACACACTAGCTCCCTTAACCACTGGGGACACACTAGTCCCTGGAGCACCCTAGCTCCTTGAATCACCAGTCAGACCACTCACCTCCTGTTCGCGGAACCCGACATCCACTGTTCTCCACCACCGGCTGCTGGGACCAACAAGGTCAGCTCAAAGTTCCGCCTTCCGGACCCCGGCGCAGGATCATGAGCCAGGACCTCTCCTGATCAGCAGGGTGCGGCAGCGCTGCGAGAACCAAGCTCGGCATCAAAGTGGGTACCCAGACCCATTGTGCCTACCAGAGGGTCCCCGGCCTTCTGCTACCCACTTACGGGTGAGAAAGATCCTTATTGTGGGGTCCCCGTTCGGCGCACCATCTGATAAGCGTGGCTCAAATCCACCTGAGCGACTTACCTCACTCATATATCATTACCATATAATAAGCCAGCCGGACAGTGGAGAAGAATTAGTAATATATTTATTTGGCCATAATATTCATATTCATCTGCAGATGGGCCCCGTCAGGTCTACATCCCAGGGAGTGTACCGAGAGGACTGCCCCATGCCATCACGACAATACATTACAACATAGCAGGGCATAGTAAAACCACGCCCAGACTGGAAAACTACTGGGCTCAGCAGAGGGTAAACAATGAACTCGCACACCAGGCATCTGCAACTGCAAGGGCAACATTATTATCTTTACTCCAAGGCCACGGAGCCGAGACTCTGCTTCTCCAGAGAATGGAAACATTTCTGCTCATAAAGGAGGGGGGAAACCCGTACCATGAGACATTGGAACTGCAGAGCAAATGTCAGCATCAGAAGTCTCTCTGCCATTGACAAGCTTCTCTCTCTTGTAGAAGAATGTACAGAAATGTCTATTCTGTAAACTTAACCAAGGGAAAGCAATGTACTACAACAGGTCTTCTAACTTAGAAGGCAAAAATAAGACAAAAGCTTACACATTACAGAAACAATTCTATCCAGCTGAAGCTTGCATATTACAAAAATAGCTCAGTGGGTTGTAGCACATAAATAATAAGCTGTAACTGCATATTGGTTAGACACATTAGGCTAACATATTCACAACATCATTAGGACATTCTGTAACAGGAACATTACAACCTATCAATCATCAAGGTACATACATATGGAGTCATATATAGTATAACTTTGTTCACCCATAAAAAAACCTTCATCTTCACATGCCTAATTAACAGCTGGGCTTTAATCTGCAATACAGGCATTAATAATCTAAGGAGTAAAGGAGTTCTTTAGCAAGACAATGGTTCGAACAATTAGGTTCAAACATTCAATATTTTGTATGACATACCGGCAAACACTGTATTTAAACTTTATTATACTTTTATCATTTATATCTCTTCCGAGCTAAAACACAATTAAGTTAAATCACAATCAGTGCTATAATAGAGAATTTGCTAACAAAAGGTACCTTGAAGAAAATGAACTATTTTCTGTGCTTTAGTTTATATTCAGAATGACAATTGCATTACTTTAACATGCACAGCATTGATTAGTATTTTATGTTTAGTTTTTACCCTATGTCATTATATATTTTTGAGTTTTGATGTTAGCAAACCAATCAGAAATAATTATTTGCTGTGAGAAATGTGTTTGATTTTTGAGTGGGGTAAAATCTGCTCAAGCAACAGCCACAATCTGAGTCTGGGTGAACGATTAAAGTCACAAAATTAACCTGTGCTTTTTCCTCTCGTAGCTTGACACAAAAAAGCAGTCAGGCTCAACGAGAATCAAGAAACAAGAATCCTGGTACCGGTTTTGTGGTAACATCCCTCATCAGGCAGGCTAGCTTGAATCCAGTGGCAAACTGAGCAAGGGACCCACGTGTGAGCATACCCTGCCAACTTAGGGCGAACAAAGCAAACACAAGGAGATGATGGACTGAGTATTTAAACTTTTCAGACATTCAACTCCTGTCACAGATCTGGTTTGAATCCATCATCATTCTTTAGCTCACTTCGCCGCATCAGTTCCGACCCACCTATATGCAAATCAGTCTTGACCCTGTGCCTCATTGGAACAGTCCAGCCCGAACTGCCAAGCCAGGTATTCCCTGAACTTGAAACAAGAATCATGGGACCGGTTTATGGGTAACACCCCTCATCAGGCAGGCTAGCTTAAATCCAGTGGCAAAGTGAGCAAGGGACCCACTTCTGGGAATGCCAACTTAGGGCAAACAAAGCAAACACAAGGTGATAATGGATGGAGCACTGAAACTTTTCAGACACTCACCCCCAGTCACAGATCTGTGTTGAATCATCTAAAAGTTCCAGCGCTAAAATATATATAGTGTTAAACCTGACTGCTCTGTGACAAAACTTCTAGAGGGTGAGTACAGGTTAATTTCGGGTTTGCTGCTTTTCACCCTGACTAGTAATGTGGTTGCTGCTTGACTAGGACTCATAAACCAGTCAAACTACAACCCAATTTCTAACACTGGGCTCAAATAAATCTTGGTTTTTTTATGGGATGGTAGTGTAACACAAAAGTACTGTATGGCACTGCACAAATACATGTCCAAATCCTCACCACTGATCACCACTGTAAAGTATTGGGTTGCTGGTTGAGGGGGAGTGACACCCTACACAAGCAGAAACCACATTCCTTGTCAGGGGGAGTCAGAAAGCAAATCCTCCATTAACCAGTGCTCACCCCCATGGTAGCTTAGAACAGAGCAGTCAGGCTTAACCTAGAGGCAAAGTGTAAAGTATTGGTTCAACCCGGTAACAAAGTGAAAACAACACCTCATAAGACTCTCACACTACATTAGAAAGATAGCATAATTTGTTGCAACTAAAACAAGACCAAAACATCATCAATCCAACCAGTAGAACCAGAGTCATGCAGGTTCAAAAATTTCAGAGACAATGGTGCTAAAAGCACAACGTGCCTACTGAAGTCACAAGGTCAGCATGACTGCGATGGGGGACGAGCCAGCTACATGGAACCAGTAAGGCCTAATGAACAGAGTACCTTAAATCCTGTTTTTCAGAACATTGCAAGGGTCTGTGTTAAAGATGTGTCGTGTAGCTGGGGTGATGCATCAGTTCTGTTGTGTGCTGAGTCTGCGGTGCGAGGTCCTGTGTCACTTTCGTTGATCCCGTTGGTGAGGGCCCAAGATGTGAAGGTCTGCATCGAGAATATGTTGCGCATCGGGGAAATGCATTGGTTCTGAGGAACTGTCAGGCTGAGATGAGGAGTCCGGCATCATCATCGAGGCTGCCATCAATGACAGATTCAAGGGCCTGCGCCAACAATGCGTTGCCCAGCAGCAGTTCCGATAATACTGTGAGAGCATGCAGGTTTTGCAATCAATCTGAACCATGTATCAGTACTGATGAATCCGGTCTGCTTGTGTTTGCACCACACAGTGGAGGAGATTTATTGGTTCAGATGGGTCCCCAGAGGCTGGAAAAGCACCTAAGGCCCACTTCCAAAGGTCTAGGACTAGGGTGGAATCACTTGCCATGTTAGACTCACAAATGGTAGAGTACAGATCCTGGGTTCATGGTTGTTGAAGGCTGCTGTTCCTGCGGCTCAAGCCAGAAGGCCAGCTTACTAGCCCTCGGAGTCACTCTGGGATTCTGGGTTCAAGAGATTCAGGTCCAGTCCTTCTCAACCAGGCAAGACAGCAGGCAACAAGTCAGCACAGCAGGGCAGCACCAGTCCTTCAGAGCAGCAGGCCAGCAGAGTTGCAGTCCTTTGAACAGCACATCTGTCCTTCTTCCATGCAGAGTACAAACAGGTTCAAGAGTGTACTGAAGAGGTGATGTCTGCAGTCCAATAGTTATACCTGCTTCCCTTCCCCTGGGATGTGGGGCAAGTTTCTAGAAATTCCCTTTGAAGTCCCTAGTGCAGGAAGGTAGATTTTCAGCAAGTGGGGATATTCACCTACAGCTAGTAATAAAAATACCACAATCACTAATAAGTCCAGTCAAGTCTCAATAAGCGGATCCTTGCTCAACCCTTGGTAGTTTGGAAAATGAGCTGTAAGGCCTTACTTAGGAGACAAGTATGTGTAAAGCATTCTATATCGCCAACACAGTAAATAAGTAGAAGACACAACACAATACGAATTCCAAATCAAATTTCAAAAATAGAGAATATGTATACATTTAAAATGACACCAAAATGACAAAATGACAATGTAGAGAACATGAGATATTAATTTTTAGAGCTGAAATCAAAAATTGTGCATTCTAGCACCAAAAGCATAAAGAACCACACAGATATCTGATCGCACTGGACCGGGAAAAAGTCAAGGTTTTAGGCCGACTGCGATGGAGCGCAAGTTGGATAGAATAATTGCTAGATTCCATCTAAAACTTTAACTTTGGACTTTTCTCTTATCAATGGGCTCATCGGTGGTCCTCGTGCTCCTCGGATCTAAAGTTCAATTTATTATCATCTTCATAGTGCAGTGTGATGCCTCGGTGAGTCTCTGCAAGTCTATGTCCTTGATGTTGACCCTAGGAATTCCAGAGCTTTCAGAGAGACAAACCAGCTCAGGCAGACCAATTCACGAGTAGACGACGGCAGCTTGATTCTCAATGTTGAGGCGGTCTCCTCCTGGAGCTTTTCAGCAAAACTTTGTAGGAAGTTTATCTCGCTCTGTGTGGGTTCCTTTGGGGAGAGAAGTTTCCAGCCGCACCAACCAAGGGTTCAGAGACTCTGGAGTGCCTCTTGGTGGCTAGGATTCAGTCTCCCACAATGCACCTGCACAGACCTGGATAAATCCAGTTGAAACTGGACAGAGGGGTGATTCTATCTTTCCGCTTGCAGGTGACTTCTTCCAGCCCTGTTGTAGCTGCTGCTGATAAGGGAGTCCATTCCTTTTCCTTTGAGTCAGGCACAGTCCTTTCTTTGTGGCTCCTTGTGAATCCAGCAGGTACAATCCTTTAGAGTGCAATCCTTATAAAGGGAGCTCTAAAGGTCCAGCAGGCAGTCCTTCTTCTTCTTTTGTTCCTGGCAGCATTCTGAGGAGCTCCTACAGCTCTCCCATATTTAACCATCTCTTCTTAGTGTGTGTATATGTGTAACCCAAACCAGAGGTGTGGCTAAATACTCACTAAACTTCCCTTCCAGTCCCTCTCCTAATATAATTCAGGGGGCTCCCATTTGGCTGGGGATCAAGGAAGTGGGGGCTGGCCTGGGTCCTGTGACACTGATTTACTTTCTTTAAAGCCCAGCTTATTTCCCCATCCACACATTGCCTCCCTGACTTCTCCAGGCATGGAATCTCCTGCCACTAAATGGCTGTATTGCTTTAGCCTCAGGCCTCTCCACACCTACTCAGGGAGCTACGTGGCTCAGGCTTTCAAAGGCTGACCTATCAGAAGAGGCTGCTACAGGGCTGCTTTAGTTAAATTTATGATAGTAAGTTCTAAAGCTACTTTCCTGTAAGAGTTACAATAAATACGATCTTGGTAAGTTTTTGGATATGTTGCATCCATTATTTTGATGCTTTGAATGATATTGCTCGCTAGCTCCAAAGTAAAGATAGACTTTATTAAGTTTAATAAAGCCTTCCCGTATTAGTCTATGGGGCTAGGAGTACTACAATAGGGAAAAGCAACTTTGGCTGTTTTTCCCTATCAGGGCATACAAAACATATTTCATATTGCCCTTGCTTTTTATAACAATGCCCCTTTACCATTGGCGTGCCTAGGGCATACCTTAGGGGTCACTTATATGTAACAAAAAGGAAGTTTTGGACTTTCAAAGTTCTTTTAAATCCAAAGTCAAATTTGGACACAGTTTTATTTTAAAATTTGCCTGCAAGGCATTCCTTGCTTTACAACTACACCAGACACCACAGCAGTGCACACTTAAGTGCATTAAGTCTACTGGGTCTCTAAACCTACATGCTCTACTAGATACTAGGGACTTAGAGGGAGGTTGTTGTTGCCAATTAGAATGATACCAAAAAACAGGACAGAACACAGACCCAGGGCCAGGTTAGTAGAGACCAGAGCACTTTCAGTGTCAGTGGCTACTAGCTTAAGTTTGAAAATGGGCCTGATCAGGGCAAAAAGGATTACTTTCTAGCACCCAGGCATCCTGACTTCCTTGTTGTGGCTCCAGAAAAACTACAGGGACTATGCACCCCTTTGTGGGGATGCAGGTTACAGCCTATTCAAGTTTACTTGGGCTGTGCTCAGCTCCTGCTCCCATACTGCCAATTATGGTCCATCCAGGCACATTTAATCTCTCCTTTGTGTGTGAATGCCTAGGAGGCAAACACAAAGCCCAACTGTCAACTGCACCTAGTCATGTGACCCAGAGACAGGGTGCAGTCACCAAATGACTGAGGCAAAAATGCGATTTAAAATCTGACTTCAGCATTACATAGGATATTTCATTATAGTTTGAAAGACACCACACATGCACTGGGCACCTGCTCCCATTTGGAATTTACACTTTATTACATCTAATAAGATAACTCCAATGTTAGCCTGTGGAAAAGGTAGACTTTGCTGTAGTGACAAATACATTGAAGAGTTTTTCCCTGCCAGGGCATGTACACCTTAAAAGTACATGTCCTACTTTTAAATACATTGCACCCATGTCCAAATGTTTTGGGGAAGACCACCCTAAGGATGAAAGGTCTAAACATGAGTTACTTACCAAGTGCTGTAAATCACTCTGAATACAGGTGTTGCCCTTGGTAATGAGGTATAACAAGGACAATCAGTACATAACTCAATTAATTCTGCATGATTTGCTTTTTTTCTTGCCTTTTCCCATCTGTTATCTGCGATCTCCTCATAACTCTCACTTTAGGATCTCTATGGCAGTCATTACTAGTTTTGGAGCTCCACCAACCAGTACCTTAGAAGCACCTTGTGGAGGATTAGGAAGTCATACCTGGATACCTAGAAAAATGTGATCTCCTTCAGTAATGCTTCAATCTCAACTGTGATTTTACCTTTCTACACAGTCACTTCACTGTTGTCTAAGTCATTACATCTTCTAGACAACCATCCCGAATGAAAATCAAGTCCTTAAAAGCAAGTATTACCTTTCAATGTTACCCTTGGTTACAAGTGAAAACCTGCAATTCATATAAGGGTGGAGTAACTCAGTCAGTCCCACCTTTTCACAATGCAGCTAAAATGATGCACAGTAATACTCAGAGCATCATTTGAAATCCGGGGGTGTTGGGTAATTAGAGGGAGAATCCACTCTGGGAATTTCCTCCACTTCATTGTGAATTCTCTTACAGATGTAGAATTTCCTCTTGAAAACTTAGGTGTTCCATTTTTGCACATACACAGAACTATGCACAGGAAAACAGGACCTCAGTGAATAGGTGGTGTACCAACCTACCACATCCGTACCCAAAATCCCTTACTGACTAGCTATAGTTTCTTATTAGTTCTCCATCTACAGCAAAGCTACCAATGATTAGACCACCCAGAACACGTAACTCTATCTTGGGAATCACGCAAGTCAGACTCTCTTTCACTTAGTCACTCATACTTGTCCACAATGCGAGTAATCAGAGAAGCAGTATAGTTTAAAATGTTTATTTCAACTAACACGCTCTATGGTGCAATACACGAGCCAATACTAGCAGCAGAATTTATAAACACAATATAGTCAGCATTGCTGCAATTCCATAGAATACAAACCCGGATGTCATGCTTTAGAAAACAATGGAAAAGTACGGAACGACCTAACCACCCTCCCCGTGTCGATATATAGTTTATTATAAAACAGAAGACCTCTGGGCTTTGTCAGCAGACCCCCATGCCTCAAGGCCTAGATGCAATGTTCAAATCACAGGACAAACATGGGTTTTCTCTCTGGAAATCTGTCTCTCCATGTGTGTGAAAACAACTTTTATTTGCAATATTAAAATACACGATTTCCAGAGGTGCAGCTGTGTGAAGCCTGTTATGTCTAGGTGTGAGGGACGGATCAAAACAGAATAACAAGGGGCATTGTTGTTTAACCTTGAACATCATGTGCAGTCTAAACCTCAGAGCACAGCAAGATCCTGAAAAGCAGACAGTGCTCATGTTTAAAAAGGGACACAAATAAGTATTGTGAAATAGATGCTTGCAGTGTTGTGCGCAAAAGCAGATTCATAGCTGCGAAGCTCTTGCTAATTTAGCAATTGTCGACAATGGATCTATAAGTCGTACTACAGAAATTTGGGGTATTGGGTAATCAGAGGGAGAATCCACACTGGGAATTTCCTCTACTCCATTGTGAATTATCTTACAGATGTAGCATTTCCTCTTAAAAACTGAGGTTTTCCATTTCAACCAAACTCTAAACTCTAAGGGGCATATTACCAACAAGTAGCAATATTTATCGCTAAATAGGCTTAGCAACGATTTTTTTTATTGCTGCCTATCGCTGGATATGTTAGCGGCGAAAACATGCTATTAGCAACGTTTTTCTCCATTGTGCTAAAATATCCAGCGATAGCGGCGAAATGCGTGAATATAGCTGAGAATACAGCGATATTCACGCATTAGCAACGAAATGCTCTTAGCCATGTTATCCACCTCTCTTTGGATAACATGGCTAAGAACTGGTCTGGGCAGGTGTTAGTCTTTGGAGATATTCGCGCTTAGCGCAAATATTTCCAATGCTACACCTGCCTTGCTAATAGGCGATAGTGACGTTAGCGACTGCTTTCAGTCGCTAACTGATTGGGTACGCAAACTTTGCATGTCATTAGCAATAAACATCGCTGACATGCAAAGAGGGCCCCAAACCGCTCGCTATCGCCTAAAAGCTGTCGCTAACATCAGTTAGCGACAGCTTGCTAATAGGGCGATAGAATTATTGCCACTAAGCGGCCGAAAACGGCCGCTAAATCGGCGATAATTGCCTATCGCCCCGCCTGGTAATATGCCTCCATATCGGGCCCTGAGACGTTATTGTCTTGCTGTCTTTTTGGTATAGGTAGTTTTGGATTTCACAGATTTACATATTAATGGCTACTCTCACTGAACATTATTAAAACTGTTTCCAGACACCTTTCATCAACTTGATTGAGCAAGGGTCTTCAAAGTGTGTTTTTTCTGTAACATTTTGTGATGAAGCCAGTTACTGACTGTGGCAAAAATTGCAGGGTTTACATTTTTCTGTCTGACTACACCTGAATAAAATGTTGTCCCTGCACTCACAGGTTTAGCAAGGAAGGGATGGATTTCAGGTCATTTTAGAGTGGCACAAATGCCTTTTACCACGTATCATGAAAGAAGATTTGCTTAAGTGCTAATATAGGACAATACTATTTCTAAATGTTTTGTGTTTTTTTGTGCCTTAATATTTGTATGCTGCATTAAAGCATTGTGTTGTTTGTTGTTGCGTGCACTGTGTTGGGTTCTGTTTTGACTGTTTTGCTATTTTGTTCCATGTTATGTTTAAGTAATGTTATGTTGCTTTGTGCTATGCTGTTGGTTTGCACACTGTAAGTACTTTAGAGATTCCAGCTGATGCTGCTACACTTCAAGCAAAATGTGTCACTGTCCTTTAAAGATCCTGTGACAAAAAATAATTTGCTACTGTCTTAATTATTAAAATACCACTGTCACAGCTTTTCTAAGATACTAGTCAGCAAAAGCCCCTGGGATAGACTTGTATTAAATTAGTACTTGAAGTATTCATTTAATGTTATATGATCCCATGTCTTAAAATAGCACATCCATGGCTGGATAACAAAACAGTTTTGACTGGTGCTATTTAATGTCCTTGATGGTTAGTTGTGGCAGTGCTTGCTCCAAATACCTTTAATCATCGTATCTTGAAAATAGGATACTGGACGTGGTAATGTGTGACAAAAATGATTGTGCATATTTGTTGTGTAGCATCTTTTTTGTGGTAGTGAAACACTTTTGTCCTGATGCCTAATATACTATTGGAGTAAAAAAAAATTCTGTGCCATTTAGAGGAATTGCTTGCAGCTTACAAAAAGCACTTCAGTACCTTGTCAGGGATAGTAAGCACTATATAAATGCAGACACAATACATATATTTAAACTGTATAAATTTGCATGATTTAATGTGTAATGTAGCTTTCACATTTTGCAAAGTTTATTTTTATGGTGACTGTAGGAAATACAGGGGTGTAAGCCCTGGTCAAGCAGCAATCACAACACTTTTCAAGGTGAGGCACAAGCCACCCTAAATTGACCTGGGCTCAACCCTCTGGTAGCTTGGAACAGAGCAGTCAGACTTAACATAGAGGCAATGTTTAAAGTATTTGTCAAACACTTCAAACAGTAATAAATTGAAAACAAAACACCATGCAAAAATGATTCCACATCAAGTTAGAAAAATAGAGTCATTTTTAATTAATACAACAAGGTCAAAACAACAAACATTCATTCAGTAGAAGCAGAGATATTCAGTTTTATATATTTTGGTGAAAAGAGTTGCAAAAGCACAAACTGGGGGTATCTGGTCGCGCCGGACTGGGACAAAGTCATAAGTTCAGGTGACTACCATGGAGCACAGGCTGGCTTCTGGGACCCAGTTAGGCCAACTGAACTCAGTACCTTAAATCCTCATTTGTGGAGCATTGTGAGGATCCATTTTGAAGATGCATTGCACAGCCGAAGCACTGAAATCATTCCGAGATGTGGCGATGTTGCAATGAGAGGTCCTGCATCATCATCTTGATCCTGACATACTCAGCTGCATTTTCCTCAATGTGTGAACACACCACATGAATCTGGGACCTCTTCAACGCTACCTCTCCAACATCGCCTTCTTCACGAAAACCTGGACCGACCCCAGTTCTTCGACCGGAAATCACTATCCCCGACAGCTACAAAATCACCCACAAAGGTCATGCCTACCTACCAGGAAGAGGCATCGCCATCATCCACAAGCACACCCTCCAACTGACAATGCAATCAGACAACAAAACAACAACCATGTAATACCTCCACTTCCAGATCCAGTCCTGCCCCAAAACCTCTCTCTGCTGCACCTTCGTCTACAGTCGGGGGGGACTGTCCGACTTTCACCTATGTATCATAGACCTCATCACAACCAAAAGACTCACATCAACTGGGTAGTAGCCCTCAATTTCCACCTAGACAGCCCTAGTGACCAGAACAACACCTCCCTACTAGCGAACTTCACCAACAAACTCAAGCAGCTAGCACTCGCACTGACCCACACAGCCGGACACACACTCAACCCTGTTTTCTCTGCCAGCGGGAACAGCACCTTAAGTCACACTAGAAAACTCTGCTGGACCAACCACAACTGCATACATGTCGCCTTCGCCATGCCCGCCGTACACCACTTCCATTGTCGCAGCTGGAACAAGGCCACGGAAGAATGTCTTGTCTACCTCATTTGCACGACCACCCCACCAACCCCAACAGATGCCAACACCACAGCTCGCAACCTTCACTGACGGATCTCCAACTCTGCTGAAAATCTAGCACCCCTCAAGAAGACACCAGGCAAGCGGTACACCAAGAAAGCCAACTAGGTCACTTCCACCCTCCAAGAGATCTGAGGCACCTGCTGCAGACTCAAGAAGAAATGGAGGAACAACAAAACCCTGGACACCCACGCAACCTTCAAATCCGCCACACCACAGACCACAGTCTCCTCAAAACCACAAAGATAACTGCTTTCAAAGATAGAATAAACACCAACGCACACAACAGCAAATAACTCTTCGCACCATTGTCAAGAAGTTTGCCAGGCCAAACAGCAAGACTACAGACATCCCACCCTCCCAAGACATTTGCAACAAACTCTGCACCTTCTTCCAACAGAAGAGCAGGCAAATCTACAACAGCTTTGACACCCAAGACCCCACCACTAAGCCCACCACCACCGCACGCTAACGATGGAGCATGATTATTTGAGAATAATATTGCTTGATCAAGTCCACTCATTTAGTGTGAAATGAATCTGTATTTTCTACATTGACTATTGGTGCGGTAATTTCAAGAAACGTACACAAGTGCATTCAGTGTTCAAAAGCTGCAACGAGAAACATGTGAAAGGGTTGCAAACAGAAGTGATGAGAGATATTTATGTCACAGGAGAGAAACTTATTAAATGTACTAAAGAATATAGTGAAAAAATAAATTGCAAGAACGAATAGAGAAATATGATAATGAAAATGCTTAATAAAGCATAATAAAAAGTGGTTGAAAATACTTTTAGAACATTGCTTTAGAATATGCTTATACATTTATTTGAAAGGTGTTTTTTATTATATTGTTTCTTATATATTAACTATTTCTCATACATTACTAATAGTTGTATGTTTTATTCCTTAGAAAATGATGATTTTGTGGTTTTCCACGTAGGTCTCAAAACCTGTTAGTGTATTATTTATTTTCTAACATAGGCCTTGGAAAAATGTATTTAGTCTTTTAATATTTCAAAATGTTGTTCCATTTGCTTTAGGTATGAAGGCTTATCACTAGAGTTTGCTTCCTGTGGTAGAGTAATTCCATGAAAAATAGCGTCAATTATGTTGCAAGCTAACATGGAAGTGAGCGCGTAGCTATCAAAAGTTTAGATGTGCTTCCTATTTCCGGGGCAACATGATGTTTTATGAAGGAACAAAAGCATCTTGTTAAAGCTCCGGATTAATTAGGCTGGAGAAGGATCACACCATGGATCCTAACCAATGGAAACATGTAAAATTGTGAAGAACCTACATTTAGGGGCAGGAATTGCGAACATTTATGGGGTATAACTACTTTATGAGAAAAGAGAACTCAGGTGCTCTATTTCCTTGTCAATCTGGGCGTGGCATGCTGTCGGTCTGCACATTGAATCTTTGCCAGAACTGAACTATCCTGATTTCCCTTGCACTTTATTGTCTGGTGATGTTGCACAGCTATAATTTTTTTGGCTGAAGGGTTAGCTGATTCAGACTTTTGCACGCTGTTCCTTGACCTTAGGTTCGTACGAATCTCGAATTGCATACTGAAAAGGCAATGTGTATCTCTTCTTTGTCTCTCTCTCTCCCCTTAATAAAGTTATTGATTTTTTATGTATTTGCCATGATTTGTATTTTCTATATTGAATTTACCTGTAACCATTTGAATTACCAAAAGTACTGAAAAATACTAATGTATTCTTGAATTATAGATAAAGGTACCTTGATAAATATACTGAGCATGGTTTTATTGATGAGTTTTAACTGACATAATGTGTTTTGACTGTTGTCGTTAGTTAAGCATGTTCTTTATTACAGGACCTCATGAAGGAAATGTAATCTGAGACCTATTAGCTTTAACAAAGATCTATCAGAGGACCTCATGATTTGTAAGTGGTTATATAGATTCCGTGGGCGCAAACTCTTGAATAGTAAATGATTATGTAGTTTGGTTCTTGGTATATTGGATATTTGTGAATGGTTATAAAATGTACACCGCTTCCGCTGGATCACAACAATGTGGTACCCAAACAGATCATGCTCAACTGGACTCCACTCACCACAGACAACGCACTCAAAATCATCAAAAGCATCCACTCAGGAGCCTCATCAGATCCTTGCCTGCACCACATCTTCCACAAAGCAGCCCCTCCTCTGCACACCAAGTTTGCTGCACCATCAACTGGTCCATCAAAACCGCCACCTTTGCTGACAACTAGAAACATGCTAAAATAAACCCCCTGCTGAAGAAACCAACTGCCAACCTGGCAGACTTTAAGAACTTCAGACTCATCTCCCTCTTCCCCTTCCCAGGCAATGTCATTGGGAAGGCCATCAACACCCAACTCTCTGAGTTCATTGCAGAGAACGCCGTCCTGGAAACCTCCGGACACTCCCAATCTGATTTCCGAAGCAACCACAGCACCAAGAAAGCACTCCTCGCCAATCGGCTGAACCCACAGACTTTATCCTACTGGACCTATTAGCTGCCTATCACACAGTCTCCCACTGCACCCTAATCATAAGACTCCATGATGCAGACATCCACAATAAGGCACTGGACTGGTTCAATTCCTTCCTGACCGGCCGAACACAGCAAGTCAGACTACCTCAGTTTCTTTAAGATCCTACAGAGATTAGCTGTGGAGTACACAAGGGCTCCTAACTCCCCACCCTCTTTAACATCTATATGGCTCCAATTGTAGCCATTGTCAGAAGCCATGGACTCAACATTGTCTCCTATGCAACAACACACAGCTGATCATCTCCCTCCCAATGAACCCACGGCCCCAGAATCTACTATCTCAACAGAATGAAGGCAGTTGCTACCTAGATACAAGAAACTGCCTCAAGCTCAACTTGTTCAAACCATGTAGTCATCCTGGGCCCCACCACCTCATCCTTGGATGACTCCTGGTGGCCCACGACACTAGGAACCCCTCCTACTCCTACAAACCATGCATGCAACTTTAGCATCATACTAGTCTCCTCGCAGTCAATTAACTGCCAAATCAACACAGTATCGTCATCCTGCTTCCACACGCTACACCTGCTTTGAAAGATAGTCAGATGGCTTCCCACAGAATCCACAAAGACGGCCAGCTCTGCAATCATCACCAGTAGACTGGACAATGGCAATACACTCTATGACGGTGTCACCCAGAAACAGCTCAGGAAACTACAGAACCTACAAAATGCTGCAGCTAGACTGGGCCTTGACATTTCCTGCTGCAGCCCTTCCAACAACTCCAATCAACAGTTGAATCACCTTCAAGTTCCTCACACATGCCTACAAGGCCTTGTTTAACACTTCAAGGTTATTTTATCTATATTCCATTTATCTTTTTGAGTTTTCTTTGCCTATACACGTGGGGTTCTCTTTTCTTTACTTCTAGTCCTTTCACTAATTACCAGCTCTTTTCCACACATGCCTTAGCGCATATGATATCTCTTCATTCCGTTTTCCACATCCTTTTGACAATAGGGCCACTTTCGCAACACGGAGACCTTTCTGTTTCATAGTTAGAGCACACTCCCCCATCGCGCACGGCATTCTGGGTAATCTCCACACACTACGCGTCTCGGCGAGCGAGGGAATTACTGGTCACGATCTTCCTACACTTCGGGTATGTTACACTATTTTCTTTTAATTTTCGTCTCCTCTGACTCATCAATACATGCAGTTCAATAACTGCGCGCCTCCTATCGTTTTATAGAACAGCCTTCGAGCCCCGGTCTAAATTTTAAAAACCTTTTGTGATACTTACTGTTATTATTGTGCTGACTTCCTGACTCTCAGAGGGCCTGCGCTCGATTCTTCCCCTGCCCCGCCCCGGTCCGACACGGCAACCAGTGCCGATTGAGCGGTGGGCGGGACAGGAAGAGCCAGTGACCCCACCCAGACTATCGCGCTGTTAGCGCTCTAGCTGATTGCATCAGGCAGGGCATTTAAGCCCTCTCGTCGCCCAAGCGCGCAGCGGTTGCGCGCAGGGGGCGCCTTAGTCGCGCCTGAGACGAGCCAGAGAGGAGCCCGTCCGTGACCGCACGGGGCCAGGGGCCATGACCCCTGCTCCCGCGGCACCCCCCGCTAGCGGATCTGACAGACTTAGGTACTCCTCCAATGACCTACGTAATTTGTGGCACCCGCCGCCGAAAGGTTGCGCACAGGACCCCGGCCTATGTCCCGGGGGCCCGTTTTCATGTAAGCATTGCCGCTACCAGTCATACCCATGCCCTCCCCTTTCAGGCACACTGACCCCTGAGGACTCTAGCCCCAGGCCCCCTAGGGGCAACAGCATACTTTGTAATATAAGATCCCTCCCGAAGCATCACTCGGAGGTTTGGGACCTAATCCACTCGACCCGCCCTGATTACTGCTTCTGTACGGAGACCTGGCTCAAACCCCATCTGGTCCCCGCTATCACCTTGGGGATCCCTTTGGGGTACAAGATTCTTAGGCTCGACCGCCCTGTCAAAACCGGCGGCGGGGTCGCTGTAATTTATAAAGACACTCTCACTGTCACCTTTCTCGACCAATGCTGTACTAGGGACATTGAAATCCTGGTGTTTAAAATTGGTTCCTCTTCACAAGCTTGCTGGAAGGGAGCACTGGTGTACCGTCCCCCTGGCCCCTGTGCCGAGGCTTCGACCCTCCTTCTGGAGACACTAGCTCCTCATATCAGCATAGGGACTAATTTTGTACTCCTTGGAGATTTCAATGTCCACAGTGAACTGTTTGACAATGCAGAAGCGCGCAACCTGCTGGCTGATCTATCTGCCCTAGGCTTTAAACAGTGCAACCGAGGTCCGACCCATCGGGCCGGTCACACCCTCGACTTAATCCTGTCCAACTCGCACTCCCTGACTTGTTATCCTCCAACGCAGGTGGAATGGACCGACCACTTTGTAATCAACTTTTCCCTCCCTACCCTCATCAAAGAACGCTCCCAACCTGCTCCCCTCCCGTTATGGCGCAGGCAGTGGTACAAGGTGTCCGCTGACACTTTTAAAACTACTTTCGTACCTCCCGACTTTCTCCCCTCTGACTCCACCAGTTCGGCCCTGTCTAAATACAATGATGCCTTGATCACGGCGGTCAACCTAATTGCCCCTTTAAGACGCTGTAACCGGCGTTCTGACCGCAGGCAGGAACCATGGTACTCGGACCTGCTGCGTGCAGAGAAAAAGGCCTGCAGGAAGTTGGAGAAATCCTGGAGAATCTCACGCAGTATGGCCGATAAAGACCGCTATGGCTCAGCCATGAGACTCTATCATAAAAACATCAGAGCTGCCCGTAAATCCCACATTGTCTCCCAACTGTCTGAGGCTGGCAATGACTCTAAACTACTGTACCAGGTTCTCTGCACATTCACCAAGCCCGTCGCCTGTGACAGTCCAGAAATGCTGACCCAAAAACTGTGTGAGGATACTGCTGGGTTTTTTGCCGATAAAATTGATTCCATTTATCGAAACATTTCTCAAGCAAGCCCACCTATTGAGGAAATGGTCCCCTCTTCTAGCCTCCAGCCCGGAATAGTCGGCGCTGTTTCCGCTGCGCTGTCCTCTATCCCCGAGATTAGCTTGGACCAAGTCAACTCCCTGATTGGGACTATTAAATCAGGCAGCCCAGTGGACCCTGTACCTGCTCGTGTCATGCACCTCATTGGGAGTGTCCTCAGTCCCTCCATTCAGACGGTGATCAATCGCTCCCTCTCCGAGGGACTGGTCCCCCGGGAGTGGAAAGAGGCCATGGTCAAGCCTATCAGGAAAAACACCTCCATCCCCTGGTCAGATATGACAAATCTGAGGCCAATCTCCCTCTTGCCGTTCATCAGCAAATTGATGGAGAAGCATGTGAATCACCACCTTTCCAGCTTCTTTGAGCAGACCGGCAGTCTGGACCACTCTCAGTCGGGGTTCAGGCCTAGGTATAGCACCGAGACGGCTCTTCTTTCCGTCACGGATGCTATACGCTTGTCCCTGGACAGAGGGATGTCAGTGGTGTTGGTGCTGCTGGACTTGTCCGCAGGATTCGACACCATATCCCACGCCATCCTCCTTACCAGATTAAAGGAGATTGGTATTGATAGATCTGCCTTGGCGTGGTTCACCAGCTTTCTCTCCGAGCGTACCCAGAAGGTGAATATGGGCTCCTTCAGCTCCCCCTCGGCCAGCATCACCAGAGGAGTCCCGCAGGGCTCCTGTCTCAGCCCTACGTTGTTTAACGTATATGTCTCCTCTTTGGCTAACATTATGAGGTCTTTCGGGTTTATGCCCATCTCTTACGCTGACGATACGCAGCTGCTGTTCACTTTTAAAAACTTTACCCCGGAGATAAGACAAGCTTTCTCCAACGGCATGACTGCGATCGCCAGCTGGATGGCCAAGAACTTTCTCCAGTGTAATGTGGGAAAGTCTGAGGTCATGCTATTCGGAGAGGCAAAAATCCTGTGGACCCCTGACTGGTGGCCCTCCAGTCTGGGTCAGGCCCCTTCCCCGAAACAGGTGGTGAAAAATCTGGGGGTCCGTCTAGATCATGACCTCACCCTTGCCCATCATGCCAGCACCACGGCGGGATCCTGCTTCCACATCATTAGCCTCCTTCGGAAGGTGTTCCCCCTTCGGAAGGTGTTCCCCCTTCTACCAGACAATACAAGAAAGACCTTGGTCCAGGCCCTCGTTCTGAGCCGCCTGGACTATTGCAATGGCCTATTCTTAGCAGCCAATGAAGGAGTGCTTAATAAACTTCAGGTGGTTCAGAACACTGCGGCCCGCCTGGTAACCAATGCCCCCCCTAGAACTCCATCCTTGCCCCTCCTCAAGGCCCTCCACTGGCTTCCCATCCGGAAACGGGTGGAATTCAAGATTTGCTGTGTGGTGCACAAGAGTCTCCACAACCTCGGTCCACACTATCTGGCCGAGAAATTTGTATACCACCGCCCTTCCCGCAATCTTAGGTCCAGCAATCAGCTATTACTTCAGGTTCCTAGACATAACAAGACCAGACAGGGAGGTCGCGCCCTTTCCATTATGGGCCCGCGTCTGTGGAACAGTCTTCCCCTATCCCTCAGAGATTGCCCGAGTCATCTAGCTTTCAGGAAATGCCTAAAGACAACTCTATTCTAGTGGGAGCGCTGTCCGACCTGTTTCTTCACAGCACCGCGCGGAGATACACCTCCGGGTGTGATGCCGGCGCGTTACAAGCCCATAAATAAATAAAAATAAATAAAATAAACTACATACAAGAAATTCTTCAGTTTTTTTCTGGTAAGCTTAAGCACGCTATTTCTCTTTTCTCTCTGGGACCATTACACCGAACACACGCTCATGATTCTTTTCCCATTCCTTCTTAATGTAGAAACGCTTACACTTTCCATTGCAACAGACTCCCTGTTGCAGCCAGCGCTACTTGGAACGTTCAGGCAAGCCTTTGTTGTTCTATTATACCTCATCGTTTTGGGTTCTTTATCCCTTAACCTCATACATCTAACGACACACCTTCCTTTGTAACTGCATGTACTTTAGTTTCAACTGGGCACACTGCAATATTTTCCCTTTCACTGCACATTTCGGGGTGCAAATCCTATATATCAAGCAGTATTCTTACTGCACATTGTTGTGTTTTAGATTTCTGCGGAGACTACATTGAGTGTGAAGATCATCATATTTATGAAAATCTATCCCCCTGACGAAGGGTATCTAAAACCCGAAATGCATTGGGACTTTTGAAAAAAGAATTATATTCTATTGGAGTCACATGTTGATGAATATACTTTTGCGTTTGCTTAGGATTGTTTTGAAAATAGACAGGGCTAGTCTATATTGAACTCTAATGTTCTGTGAATGTCAACAATGTTTTTCTAAATTTGATTTGTGTAATGGAATATTACTAAAGTTGATGATATCAAATGAACCCTTTGCCTTCGAGCATTTCTCACTACCAGTACAATTGCATTGATAAAATTGTTTTGAGACATCTTGTCCTTTAGTCGTGCATTTCCCACACTGTGGGTTCTCCCACAGCTTCTCTAGCTTTCTAAAAGTGACATTGTCAAAATTGTACTCAAAAGCCTGACTTCACCATTAAATAGGGCTTCTCATTACAATTCCAAAGACACAAAAAACATGACATAGTTATTTGCTCTAAATTTGAAATTGCATCCTATTAAATGTAATAGTATATCCCCAGTGTCATCTCCTAGGTTTGGTAGACTTCAAAGTAGCGAACAGTGAATTTTGTAATTGTTCACTAACAGGACATGTAAAACTTAAAAATACATATCGAACCCCTTAGAAGTGACTTATATAGAATAAAAGAGGAGTTAAAGGCTTGGCTATAGGGTTTTATTGACAATAATCCAATGTAATTCGAATGGACAGTGGTAGAACAATGGACCAGGGACATAGCAGAGCACAAATGGGGGTCTGGTTGAATTTTCTTTAAAAATACTGACAAATATTTTCTACATTACCATATTGAGTGGCATAGGATCAGAAGAGGAGGTCCCTTGATATATTGGGGAGTACAGCTATTTTTTTTGTTTTTGCCGGGGCTCCTGGTTTGCTTATACTTTTTTTGCAATTGAGGGGATCATTTATGAAGTCGTAGTCCATTATTTGTTTTGCCACATTGTTAGAAATTGGGCTCTACTTGACTGGGGTGTGAGCCCTAACCAAGCAGCAACCTCAATCATAGTCAGGTAAGGCACAAGAAAACCCCAAATTAACCTGTGCTCAACTCCCTGGAAGCTTGGCACAGAGCAGTCAGACTAACTTAGAGGCAATGTGTATTTATGCACCAAATCAACAATAATAATGTAAAACACGACACAAGTAAAAATCTCAAACCAATTTACAAAAATAACGCACATTTTAATAAATTATTTGACGACAAAAAAGCAAAAATCCAATCAGTAGAACCAGCGTTCTGAATTTTTAAAGTTGGAAGTGAAATCTTGTGCCTAAAAGATCAAAGAACCAACCACAGATATCTGGTTGTCTGAGACAGGGTCAAAGTCGAAAAAATAAAGCCAACCCAGATGGAGCCCTGTTCCGATACACTTAGTAAATTAGCCCCAGTCAGTGCTTAGATTCGGTCTGAGAAACATTGTGAAAGAAAAATGTCTGAAAAGGTCGAAGTTCTGCGGGGCAACGCTACAGGACTGTCCGTGGAGGGAGCGTCATTGTTGGATGCCCATGGAGCGTAATCTCGCTGAAGATTTTTATTTTCGGACTTAACCGCCGAATTGGAAGTTAAAAATCTCCAGGAGGGCAAAGCGAAGAGTTGTATCCAAAGACAGTTTCATGAGGTTGGATGTCCCTTTGTCGAAGGGCCACTGAAACAGATTTGCTGCTGTGGAGAAAAATGCAAAGTCAATCCAACTGGCAATACACCTCTGGTGGACAGGTGAGCAGTTTGGTCAGCAAAAAGTAGGAGGAAGGCAAAAGGTTTTTGGGTCTCCTCCTAGTCCTCTGAGTACTTTTTGGACAAATATTTGACTACGTACTCAGTTTTGGAAAATAGCCCTTTGGCTACCTTTAACACCACAGCCAAGGGTCCAGGAGTGGATGAAGGCCTCTTGGAGGTACAGGGCTTACTTAAGCTGAGTTTAGGTGCAGGTTCAAGGTGGTGGAAGCCTGTTATGTCCCTCTGGGTCTGAATTGGAGGGCAGAAAACTAGACATTGGAGTAATTTCTGGCAATCCTGGGTTCAGGTGAAGATGCAGGGCTCAACAGCAGGGCTAGCCTCAGAGCGTTCAATACAGGCTCCAGGAAGCAATACAGTCCTTCCAGGTACAGCAGCAGTCTGGAAGAGTGCACAGCAGGTCACAGCCACAGACTGTGACCTGCTGGGTCTGAAGGTCTTATTTTAATACCCTGGTTCACTTCTGCTGGAAGGTTGGAAAAGCTTCTTTAAAGTTTCTTTGAAGTTCTTGGAATGTTCTGACTCCCCTGACCTGGCTCTAAGCTGGCTGCAATCACAATGCTGGGTTTTTAAGCCTATTGAGAGGACAGGATACAGCCTATTCAGGTGCAAGTGGGCTGCGCTCAGCTGTTCCCCATCCTACCAATGAATGGCACATTGAGGCTCAGATAATCCCACTATTGTGTGATTGTCTAGGAAGAATTAACAAAGTCTAACTGTCATCTACAACCAGTCATGTGACTTAAGAATGGCTGCGAGTACAGATGGCAGGAAAATGTCAACTTTCTACAAGTGGCATTTCAAAATTGTAATGAAAATTCCGACTTTACCATTAAACAGTCGTTATCATTACAATTCCATAGGTATCAAACATGATGTATCAACCTCTTCTCAATTTCAGCATATTACATTTAGTAAGGAATCCCTAGTGTTATCCTATCGGAGGGGTAGGCCTCACAGTAGTGAACACGATTTGGGACATGTGAAACTTAAAAGTACATGTCCAGCCTTATAACTACTCAGCCCCCTGCCATTTGAGCTACCTATGGCCTACCTTAGGGGTGTCGTAAATGTCATAAAAGAATTGCTTAAGGCTTGGCAAGTGGGTTTAAATGCCAGGTCATTATGGCAGTGTGACACTGCATTCAGGCTGCAATGGCAGACCTGGGCAGGTTTTAGAGTGCTACCTAGGAGGGTGGCACAACAAGTGTTGCATGCCCACTGTTAGAGTTTAATTTACAGACCATGGGAAAATCGTGTATGATTCTACAAGGGACTTAGATGTAAATTAAATATGGCAAATTGTACCATGTTTTAAGGAAAGAGTACAAGCACCTTTGCACTTACTAGCAATGGTAAAGTACAATGAGTCCTAAGGCCAAAAAACAAACAAATCAACAAAAAAGTAGGAGGAAGGCCAAAGGTTTTGGGGCATCCTGCAGAGAGGACCAGGCTCAACATTCCTTATACCCTCTTTTTTTACCTCATTCTACACTCCAGTTTTACTGTCTGCTTCAGTATTATTATTACTATTTTTTAAAACTGGTTTAAGTTAAAAAGGATTTACTAAGGGGTCTGGGGGGTTTCCCTGTATGTCATAATAGGGATTGGCTCTAATCAAATATAATATATTAATACAGGTGTTCACTATACACTATTTGATGTAACCACTTTCAGGCACAGTGTATTCCTGTGATGGTGTCCGTTAAATATGAAGTTCCTCCTTCCAAGATGGCACTATGCTGGAGCCACTCTAGTTGTCTGTGAATAATCTTGGGTTGCATGAAGCGCATTGCTTCCATTTGAGAATTGCTGTTCCCAGGCAGCAGTAGGGATTTGTTTCTATAGCGGAGCCACTGGCACAGCAGGTAAAATGCGTTGGAGGGGCGGGAGGCAAACTAAATCACATTTTCTGGATCCTTCGAGATTGTCACAACAGAATATCAAAACCAATTAGGTTGACTTGGTAGCTCCTTGGAGCTTTGTGGATTGTTGCCCTTTGTTGTTTGCTTATTCTGAAGCTGGAGATTATGTTTAGCTTTTTGGTGAAACTATGAGCTAATGTCATAGGAGGTGTGTTCTGCCTATTTTTGCAGCAGGAATGAACTCTACACAATGCCCCCTAGCGTATAACGGTTATTTCACAGGTGCCTTGGTGAAGTGAGGGCCACTCTCACCGTGAGAAATGAGACTGTCTGTGCAATCTGTGATGTGCTGCCTGGAGGTTTTTAAAAACCTTTCTTTTTTTTGCTGGTTTATATAGGGCGAACTCGACCCAAGGGTATTAGAGAGCTTTACATGAGCACCAGATAAGTCACAGAAGGACACATTCATTTTTGGTAGACCCGGCGAGATTATGTGATTTGCCCAGAATCACAGGAAGCTGAGCCGACGCCAAGGCTGGAAGCTGGTTCCACCTCTCCAAAGTCGGTAATTCTGCTCCTGAGGCCGCCATCTCTCCATTTGAACTAACCAACACGTTTGAGGTGGATAATGTGCTCTCCCTGTGTACTTCTGATTACAAGAAAATTTTCTTTTTAATGAAATGTGTTGCAGGTCGCAGCAGTAACCCCAAAAATTCTTTGACTGTGTTTTACCTGGTGTCCTCTAGTATGTACATGCCTAAGGGACATTCAGAACATAATTATTTTGTCCAAAAAAGGTTTTGGTGAAACTATGTTCCATATCTTTTTATACTACTTTTTGACCACCCTAGCAGCCTTCTTTTTGTTTTTCATCTCTCTCTTGTTTGCTTATAGGTGCTGTGTGAAATCGGCATTCGCCTCACCCTCTGACCCTGATGAATTTGCCTTAAGATAGGGAGGCAATGAAACATGCCGGCCTTTCATAGTTATCGGTAAGAACATGAGTTTTTATGTGTCTCGGTCTGGATAATTAAATAGATAAATGGACAGTTCCCTGGACATAATATTTTTAGTTTCATGGTGAGTGCAAAGTGTGTACACTAGGTTTATCAGAGAGCCTGTCTTATTGTCTTATACACCACTAGCAGGGAACTTTTTTGCAGGGCTATTCTGGGTGCTTTACACAGTGTTGTTTTTGCCATGATTTCTGAGTTCCTTCCCTGCAAATAGGAGCTTTGCCCGTATGAGAAGCAGGAGCTAGCAGAATTGCTACTTAATGGCTTTTGGTGGAAGTTTACATGAGGCAACTCCTATTTTATTTCATTTCATATCAGTTCAGTTCAAGTAAACTTTATTCGGTTTCAAAAATATAAAACCATAAAAGTTAATTATGCATCCGAATTACATAAAATATGATTCCACAAAATAACAAACCTAGTTTGTCATAGTTAAAACACATTGCACAACATCCCATGGCAATCTATAACATTACCCCTTTGGTCCTGCGGACGGCCCCCGGACTTCCCACATGATGGTTGGCGTGTGCGGAGGACAGCCGGAGGCCGTCCGAACCCTGCCCACTGATTAGAATGCCTGTACCACGGCAGAATTCGGGCTGTGGTCAACGGGTTAAAGTGCAAAGTTCAGGTACAAATAATCTCCCCCTTTAATCAACACTCTCCAGTAAAATTATCCTGACTCACAAAAACATATATGCCTTAAAAAATGATCTAAAATCCTGGTCCTTATATGCTATTAGTCAAGACAAGCCCTAGACTTCACCACGGATTTCAAGTAGCCAACTACAAAGACAATACATTAATCCTTGAGCAGTCATAGGTACAGGAGAGCTGGTGGAGCCTGCTTAAAATTCATCTTTTTTAAATTTGGGACTTAAAAATGCTTTCGGGAAATTTACAAAAAACCATTCAGTGTAGCAGATCCCGGGGAGACTCTCCGTAACAGCAACAGGGTGCTAACAACTGGCCTCTACTGCTTCTCCTATGTATGGCGAGCAGAAGGTGAAAAATATCCAGGCAGAACCTGGTCAGTAAAAAACACTCATAAACAGATAAAATCCCCCAAAAATAAGGCTCGGCTAGTGAAGTTGTCTTTAGCACTAAACATTTCCAGACGCTAGATTTCCTCAATTTCAGTTCTTCCCTTTCCAATTTCCTTAAACTGTTGAAGGATTCCCTTGTTATCCCCACATCTGTTTTAGTTATTAATTCAGGATTGGTATATAGTTCGGCTCGTCCTAGCTTTTCAAAACTGCTCTTAATGTATCAGAGCCAATGTATGCTGAGCGCACTGTTGAGGGTCATTCACTGTTTTAAAACGCTGTCTCAGCTTTAATCCCTTGTTCAACCAACTATTTAACCAGAACATGAGGGGGAAAAGTGCCAGGGTATCGCTTAAGCAGTTCCTCGTATACCATCAAGTTAGACAGGCCACAGGGAACACCTAGCAGGCGCTTCAAAAAAGTATTCTCAACCACCTGTAAAACGTCAGTGGAGACGTACCCCCATATTTTGCTCCAATAGGAGGCTAAGATACACTCTTGGCTTCGTAGACCTTCAACAAGGCGGCAGAATCTGTATCTAGCAGTCTACCACCAGGGAGATTTAAGTAACGAGACAGCCCTTTGGTCTTCCAGCCATAGAAGGGGAGGGTAGAACCAAAAAGGACTTATAACCCTCCAGAAAGAAGATGCAATCCACTGACCATATTTCCTGTAGACAAATCAGACAAAATTGTTTCACAATTTGCGTCCAAATAGGATCAGAAAACCTATTAGCCAGACGTGCAATATTCCAAAATGTTGCATTATTGTCAGGTACACACAAGCCCCCCTTGTTTTGCACTGCAGAATCATTTGATGAGATCTCTGGGTCCGTCAGTGGGGGGCTAGTGAGTCAATCACATGCCTCCATCATGGCCAGTGAGGAAAACCTGTTAAACAGCTCCAGAGATGGAGGAACAAAATTCTGTCGACATATGGCCATCTGGTTTAAATGAGCTGTAGAAGGGGGGAGTTGCGAAAAAAACGTTCCTGACAGATGGAAATCTCTGTGACAAACCATCTAACGGGACCACGGTATTGGTCTTCATGTAGGTGTACCCTGGTAGACCTGGTTTCTAAAAGTATTCGAGTGGTAAAGCAATGATGGTTGACTTGAGACCGGAAGGAGCAGAATATGATACATAAACAGGATCCCTTCCGCTATATGTGGGCTGTTAAAATTTACGATAAGTAAAGCAGTCCCCCCATGATTGATTTACGAGTACTACCAATCCAGCTGACTCTATGCACCAGGCTAATATTTTTATCCACCTTTAATTCCAATGTGTTGTGCGATAACCAGTGCAGAACTTTATTCTTCAACTGGAAAATATCCTTCTTTGTACCCTGTATCTGGGTTGGTACATTCCCCAGAACCACTGCATAGGGAGTAGATTCAGGTGGCAAGTGGATAACTGGTGTACACTGCAACTGACCCTCACTTCTCCCCTGGGTCTGACTGCATGTAGGTTGATTTCCTTCCAGAACCTGATCCTGCATGGGCAATCTATCCCTATTAACGCTTTGGGCTTGGCTTTCACCTTGTATAAGTACTAACTGGCTTATAGTTCTTGCCCCCCCCCCTGTGATTAAGGCTGTGACTGTCCCCTGGTGTTTTAGGCAGGTTTGCCAGAGTGAGGGGATCCATTTGAATATTTTGTCATGGTTGGACACTTGTCCCTTGCATTGGTGAAGATGAGACACTGTATTAAAGGGCTGATAACCTTTTTTTCAACCAATGTCAGACAATGGGTTATCAGGCCCACTTTTGAGTCCAGCAAGTTTGCCATCATTAGCTGCAAGAATTCCAGTGCACCCATCAGATCCGATATAGGTGATATTTGGGAGGACACCAAGGTTTTTGGGAGCAGGTTTGGTTTTGATTTCTTGACTTACCCCTGTTACTTGGGATTTCCTTTTTGTGCCTGAATCTGTCCAGGAATAAATTCCCTTGCCTAATAGCTATTGGTGGTTCTGGTTGCTTACTAGCAGTGATCGCCAGATTCACTTGAATTCAAGATGCCTCATTACCTCCCTTGTTACTTATTATAATAACATGAGAAAGGGGCGGGGTGGGCTATTGGCGGGCTAGATATCCCATCACAATCCTGAGTGACCTCCTGAGACACAGTGTTGTTAGACAGACACAAAAGTTCATCATCACCCGATCAGGGACACATGTGTGTCAACATGCAATGGATAAGAAGCAGTGGTTGGTGACCTAGAAAGCTGTCTGTTAACCAGCTCGATCTCCTTGGCTATCATCGCCACTGCCTGCTGAAGGAATGAGTCCATAGTAGTCACTGAAGCTGTGGCACCAGTCTTAGACCTTGCAGGTGCTAGTGTTGCCTTGCACCTAACCATTGTCTAGTTAGTAAAGTTTCGAAGTTAGTAGGTCAGAGCGTTTCAGCTTGCGAAAGATTGTCTCAATGTCACACCACAATAATAAGAGAAGCAGGCCAAATTAGATGTATCATAATACCTTGCTAGGATACCCTGGACACAAAACAAACACTTTGCGCGCAAGCTCCCATACAGTCAGTGTAGATGGTACTGGAGCAAATATAAGCAGGGGCAGTAAACAACCAGACTCCACTCCGCCTCCTCAAACATTGTAGGTACTGCAGAGACACGGCCACAGCAGAACAGGGACAGGGCTCTTCAATGAAGTAAAACAGTTGGGCCCCGTTTTGAGGGAAATTCCAGTAGAGGACAAAGAGAGTAGGCCCAGCCCAGCCTTCTTTGGTCTCGAACGGGCTCAGACGGGCCCGCCTTTGGCTCAGAATTTGCTCTGGCACAGTTAAAAGTGCTGCAGTCCCACTGACGTGGGCGACTCCTGCCGCTGAGCGTTATGGACCCTGGAGTCCCTGGAGTCTTTCACCGTGTGTGTGTGGCAAGAAGAAAGGCAGCAAACAGTCAAAGTAACATAGCTGAGAAAGTATGCACCTAGTTTGACTTTAATTTTTTGGGCCTTGACCCCCTGGTCATTTTTGAGCCAGATGACTACACTTGTTAGTCCCCATACAGTGATGTTCCATGGTTGGGTCCTTCATTCATTTGAGAAATGGAAAATCTCTTTAGGGTAGTGTGAAATTGCGGTCTTTTGTGTTAATATTTTGTTTTGAGTGGAGGGCTCTCAATTTTCCGTAATTTCCTCTCTGCTCCCATTTGCTTGAAAGAGGGGTTTCATGCCAAATCAATATGGCAGTTTAAAACTGCCTTGAAGCTGCAGTGGCAGGCATGGGACATGTTCTAAAGTACTACTTAAGTGGGTGGCAAAATAAGTGCTGTAAGCTCACTAGTAGCATTTAATTTATGGGCCCTCGATCATTGGTTTACCACTCTATAAGGGATGTATAAGGGATGTATAAGTGAATTAAATATGCCAGTTGGGTACAAGCCAATTTAACCATGTTTGAGGGTAGTGAGCACAATCACTTTAGCACTAGTTAGCAGTGGTAAAGTGTGAAGAGTGAAGAGTGAAGAGAGGCAAAGGATTTGGGTGAAGAACATCCTAAGGCTGACAAGTCTAACAATGACATTTGAGAGGAATTACTATCATAAACATAGTTTGTGGACTTTAAATTTACCAGTGACATTCATGTTGATTAGGACCACAGATAATAGGAGGATAAACAGACATAATATCGAATCCAAAATATCGATTGGACAAAATATCGAGTAAAAAATATAGACTGGACAAAATATAGACTAGACAAAATATAGACAACAAAAATATCGACTAGAATAGCCAAAATATTGAATCAAAAATATAGACTAGACATAATATAGACTAGATAAAATATAGACAACAAAAATATCGAAAATAAAGTAAGTTATTAATATTTAATAATATTTGTGTAATATAAATCTGTAGCGGGTTGTGGGTTTATAGGGGAATAGGGTGGGAAGTAATTTAATTATAACTTTAATCTAATTGTTAATTAAATAATAATTGGTAATTAATTTAACCATAATTGTTAATTAATTTAAAATGAATAATTGATAAATAATTAATTTTTAGTAATTGATTTTCTGTAGCGGGTTGTGTGTTTACAGGGGAATAGGGTGGGAAGTAATTAAATTAAAATTAATTAATTATGTAAATTTAATCTAATTGTTAATTAAATAATAATGGGTGATTAATGAAATTATAACTGGTAATTAATTAAAAATAAATAATTGATAAATAATTAAATTTTTGTAATTTATTTTCTGTAGCGGGTTGTGTGTTTATAGGGGAATAGGGTGGGAAGTAATATAATTTTAAATAAATAATATGTAAATTATTTATAGTTTTAAATTAATTATTAATTGGTAAATAATTAAAATTTAATTGGTAATTAATTTAAAATAATTAATTGGGAATAGTAATTTTCACCCCTACGCTATCCAACGCTTTCCCTACTGTTGCACCCACTGGAGTTGGAATAGTAATTTTTACCCCTACGCTATCCAACGCTTTCCCTACTGTTGCACCCACTGGAGTGGGAATAGTAATTTTTACCCCTACGCTATCCAACGCTTTCCCTACTGTAGCACCCACTGGAGTGGGAAGAGTACTTTTTACCCCTACGCTATCCAACGCTTTCCCTACTTTTGCACCCACTGGAGTGGGAATAGTAATTTTTACCCCTACGCTATCCAACGCTTTCCCTACTGTAGCACCCACTGGAGTGGGAATAGTAATTTTTACCCCTACGCTATCCAACGCTTTCCCTACTGTTGCACCCACTGAAGTGGGAATAGTAATTTTTACCTCTACGCTATTCAACGCTTTCCCTACTGTAGCACCCACTGGAGTGGGAATAATAATTTTTACCCCTACGCTATCCAACGCTTTCCCTACTGTTGCACCCACTGGAGTGGGAATAGTAATTTTTACCCCTACGCTATCCAACGCTTTCCATACTGTAGCACCCACTGGAGTGCGAAGAGTAATTTTTACCCCTAGTTTATCCAACGCTTTCCATACTGTAGCACCCACTGGAGTGGAAATAGTAATTTTTACCCCTACACTATCCAACGCTTTCCCTACTGTTGCACTCTTTGGAGTGGGAATAGTAATTTTTACCCCTACGCTATCCAACGCTTTCCCTACTGTTGCACCCACTGGAGTGGGAATAGTAATTTTTACCCCTACGCTATCCAACGATCTCTTTAATGTAGCACCCACTGGAGTGGTTACATTAAATTTAAACCTTTTGCTATGCTATGGTAAATATAATCTATATGTTTTATTAATAACATGTATTAAAATATATATATGTATTATTATTATTAATTTTTAAAGTTACATTAATTATGTAATAATGTTACATTTATTTAATAATTTTAACTATGTTTATATTAAATATATTTAATATTATAATAGTTTTAACTTATTTTAAAGACATTAAAAAAACGATATTTTGACAGTCTATATTTTTAACACTCGATATTTTAAACTCGATATTTTTGTACTTACCTTAGTGAAGATAGAAAGTCGATATTATGTCCCTCGATATTTTGGCATCGATATTATGGCAACTCGATATTTTGGCTGTAGATATTATTTCAGTGATCCAATAGGAGTCATGCTACTTCCTTTACAAACAATACTGACTTTGGTTTCCTTAGATCCTGCCTTGTGTCTCATCGCTGTAAATTTGGGCAGTGGAAGTAAAGTGCCACAGCATCTTTTATATGCAGCGTTCTCAGCATTTTAAGGAACTTCAGGATAATTAACACTATTTTTAAGATACTCCTTCTTGTTGCCTGATGGCTGATCAATAAAGTGAATCCCAGGCATAAATTATGTGATATATTATCCTTATTGTTTACAGAGGTCCTAGGATAGTTGTTTCCTGTCCAGGGAGGACCTGGCTTGGCAGTTCAGGCTCGACTGTTCCCATGAGGCACAGGGTCAAGACTGATTTGCATATGGCCAGGTCTAAACTGCGATGGCATGGTGAGCAAAAGAATGGTGGATTTAACCCAGATCTCTTGACTGGGGGTGAATGTTTTGATTTGTTCTGCATTCCGTCCATCAATTGTGTGTCTTTTGCATTTGAAGACCCAGCCATAGTCTGCTTGAAGGACACCAGGGGGCATATGTTTAAGGAAGTGGCGGGGTGAGGAGTTAGCCGTAATGGCTTAACGCTTCACTCCGCCACTTCAGAAACGGAAGGCTGCACCATATTTACAACGATGTGGTGCAGCCTTGCGTTTCCCCCTGCGCTGGTGCTACACTTAGCAGTGTAGTACCAACGCAGCCACCCTTGCACCATAGTGCAAGGGTGTCTGCCTGAGGGGAAAATATTGTTTATGTACAGGAAATTCCCCCTTCCTGTACATAAACAATCTTTAAATGTCATTTTGTCAGTTCTATATTGGCTGCTTAATGCAGCACACATGGAAGTCACAAAATGGAATTCTTTATAAGATTGTTTATGTACAGGAAGCAGGACCTTCCTGTACATAAACGATCCAAGGTATTGTGCAGCACACATAGAAAAAGCTAAAATTAGGAGAAATAATGCATTTCTCCTTGTTTCGCCAACTTAAGACCAGATTTTCCCTGGTCTTCATTTTGGCGATGCCACCTATTTACGCTGTCCTTGAAAATAGGGGGCAGTGTCAAGATCATTTGGTGTTGCTGTGGCACGCCCACCACAACAACTACTGCCCACTCCTTTCACGCTAAGCATGGCTTGAAAGGGGGCCTTAATTACAACGCAGCATTGAAGTGGCTTAACACTGCCTTGTAAATAAGGCAATTCCCCTATCACCACCGCAACATTGTAAAAAGTGACATTGGGGTGGCATAGGGGCTTGTACATATGCCCCTAGACGTTTTCTATTGGGCTGCATTTTTATTTGTCTGCTGGCCACTCTAAGCTTTCAAGTTTTTGCCTGTGTATTTTTTATGCATGCTCATCCTCAAATTGTTCCTTGATTTCTGGACACCATTTGTGGGAAGTGACCTCAGATTTAAAGCTTCATTTGTAAGTAATTTTGACAATGTGTTTGAGTAATCAAATATGCTGCAGGACTGGGGACGGCAAATAGTTTATTTTGTGTCTTTAGAAAAATCTTGGGCCAAATATGGAGTTACTCATTTGAGTGATTTGTATGATGAGGAAGAAATCAAATCATTTGAAAACCTATGTTTACTTTATAAATTACCTGCTCATTTCTTTTTCAAGTATTTACAGATAAGAGATTATTTGGTGCCTAATTTGGATACAAAAGCAATTATGCATTCAAGTATCTGGGACTTCTTAAATGGAAGAAAAACTAAGGGGGCGATTCGGATTGCGGTGATTCCGAATTCTCCGGGCCGGCGGGAGCCACCGCCGGCCTGGAGGATGCGGAATCACTGCAGCAGTGCCTCCAAAGACCCCCACCAGATTAGGATGGCTGGGGGGTCATCGGCAGACGGAAAAACCGTCCGCCGCTTTTCTGCCCCGGTCGCCTTCTGACCGTGGCAGAAAAGCTCTAATATGGTGGCGGTGTCTATTAGACACCGCCAGCCATATTAGGATAGGGCAGAAAACATGCTTTTCCGCAGTGGAAAAGCATGTGATCTTTTCAGTTTTGGGGCACGTTGCGGGTCCCCAGGGTGTCAGGGGTGGGGGGTGCACTATGGTACCCCCCTGCATTTACATAAACAAAGCGGCAGGCACCACGCGGTGCCTACCGCTTTGTGCATGTAAATGCAATACATGCATTTTTAACCTTGCGGCGGGTGCTGCTTCAAGCAGGTTTAAGAATGCGTGGTCTGAATAATCACACACTCAGAATTCAAAATGTAACACAGTGGTTAGTTATGGTTGACTTTAATAATAATAATTAATTTCTACCCAAACAAACCCTTTTTTGCAACATTAGGATAATGAAAGACTGGGAAAATCGTAACTTGTTAGCCTACATCATGCAGTGTGCATGCAGCTCTTTGATGCCATTTCATAGTTCACTGTGCTATATTATGATTGTAACTTATGAACTGCAAGTAACAAACAGATATCTATGACAACAGCAGCACCCACTGAGCTATGCACATAACATACAGTTATGTGTTCTGCATGGTACACGTTCTTTGCAGCAGGAATGTTAAATCTCTACACTACTTTAGATTCGTTAAAACTGACACTGGACAAATCTCCTCTCTCTGTCAAGCAAGAACATTATTCCCCAGAGTTATCTTGTCATTTTTAATGTTGACTGAAAACTGCTGGTTATAATTGGAAATCTGCAGTGGCCTTTTTTAACACCATACCAATTTACAAAACACAGTGCCCCCCCCCCCACCCCCACCAGCTCAGCAATAAACGATCCCTCACTAACGAAGCTGGATCAGTACCCGATTTTAAAAGGAGGTGACCACCAACAACCTGAAAATGATAGCCTCATCACACTTTTAGATACTGATGCTGAACACTTTGCAGGTTTTTTGTTAGCCAAGTTAACTCTTTGGGCAGAATAAAAAAACATCACCCCACTTAATCAAACTAGGTTTATGCAAGGTGGTGTCAAGGCAACCAATATTTTAGCTCTTTCTGTAATAATTGATACATTAACGCTAAACAAGCAGGCAATTTATCTCTGTTTTGTATACTTTAAGGCCTCATTTGACTGGGGGCAGCATAACCTCCACTGACAAAAATTGTCACATTGGGGCATCCTCGAGCACCTCTTAAACTCAATGTAATGCGCTACACAGGCAGCTGGCAAGAGTGAGAATAGGGGACGACTCCTACTTGTCCAGAAAAATAGAAACCTCATGCGGTCTAAATCAAGGATGCAAACTGGCCCAATAGTTATTCAATGTATTCCTGGCAGATCTGACCTGCTCCATTGTGGTCGCTCCCCTATGCTCCCAGCCACGATCTCCAGGCTAATTGCTGCACTCCTCCTGCTCCGCTTGCTGCCTCTGACGACTGCCTGCCCCAGCTGCTGCTCCTAACACCCTCTGCCTACCTGGGTGATCGCGCTCCGACGCAGCCTGCACTCCCTGAGCGCCTCGAGGGGAACATAGCGCCTGGTATCGTTTTTACAATTGTTTTTATAACGCAAGGCATCTCCTTGCATATCGCGCTGCTTTAAAAGTGTTTTTATTTACTTTAGACGCTCTGATAGCAATCCCTGTTCGGTTTCCGCCCGTCCATTTTGGGTTTGGTCACTCGTGTCTCCTCCCCGCTCCCCGCCTCCCAGCAGCCCCTCCCACCCACAAGCAAAGCAGCCCGACCCTGCCCACACCCCTCTGTGACCACCTGGACCTGCTCCATTGTGGTCGCTCCCCTATGCTCCCAGCCACGATCTCCAGGCTAATTGCTGCACTCCTCCTGCTCCGCTTGCTGCCTCTGACGACTGCCTGCCCCAGCTGCTGCTCCTAACACCCTCTGCCTACCTGGGTGATCGCGCTCCGACGCAGCCTGCACTCCCTGAGCGCCTCGAGGGGAACATAGCGCCTGGTATCGTTTTTACAATTGTTTTTATAACGCAAGGCATCTCCTTGCATATCGCGCTGCTTTAAAAGTGTTTTTATTTACTTTAGACGCTCTGATAGCAATCCCTGTTCGGTTTCCGCCCGTCCATTTTGGGTTTGGTCACTCGTGTCTCCTCCCCGCTCCCCGCCTCCCAGCAGCCCCTCCCACCCACAAGCAAAGCAGCCCGACCCTGCCCACACCCCTCTGTGACCACCTGGACCTGCTCCATTGTGGTCGCTCCCCTATGCTCCCAGCCATGATCTCCAGGCTGATTGCTGCACTCCTCCTGCTCCGCTTGCTGCCTCTGACGACTGCCTGCCCCAGCTGCTGCTCCTAACACCCTCTGCCTACCTGGGTGATCGCGCTCCGACGCAGCCTGCACTCCCTGAGCGCCTCGAGGGGAACATAGCGCCTGGTATCGTTTTTACAATTATTTTTATAACGCAAGGCATCTCCTTGCATATCGCGCTGCTTTAAAAGTGTTTTTATTTACTTTAGACGCTCTGATAGCAATCCCTGTTCGGTTTCCGCCCGTCCATTTTGGGTTTGGTCACTCGTGTCTCCTCCCCGCTCTCCGCCTCCCAGCAGCCCCTCCCACCCACAAGCAAAGCAGCCCGACCCTGCCCACACCCCTCTGTGACCACCTGGACCTGCTCCATTGTGGTCGCTCCCCTATGCTCCCAGCCACGATCACCAGGCTGATTGCTGCACTCCTCCTGCTCCGCTTGCTGCCTCTGACGACTGCCTGCCCCAGCTGCTGCTCCTAACACCCTCTGCCTACCTGGGTGATCGCGCTCCGACGCAGCCTGCACTCCCTGAGCGCCTCGAGGGGAACATAGCGCCTGGTATCGTTTTTACAATTGTTTTTATAACGCAAGGCATCTCCTTGCATATCGCGCTGCTTTAAAAGTGTTTTTATTTACTTTAGACGCTCTGATAGCAATCCCTGTTCGGTTTCCGCCCGTCCATTTTGGGTTTGGTCACTCGTGTCTCCTCCCCGCTCCCCGCCTCCCAGCAGCCCCTCCCACGCTCCGCCCCCTCCACTATCCTTCAAATGCCAGATGTCCCAACGCGCAGCGTCCACGCGCTACGGCCGCGCCGAAGGTGCGCCAAAGGTAAGCCCGTCTATGCCCGTCCGCGCCTGGACCGCGCCCAGCGCCAGACCCCTTGCCCCTCGCGCCGCCCAACCCTCCCGCATGACCTACGACGCCGCCACCCTCCTAGCCCTTAACCCCGGTCGCGCCCCCAACTGCGTCCAAGCCTCTCCTGGACACACCCATGGACCTTTCTCTTGCTACTCCTGCAAATTCAGCGGCACCGACAACATCTCCGCTACGACCACACCACAGATTCCCGACCCCAACCACCTACAATGCATCCTTCTCAACACCCGCTCGGTCCACAGACACGCCATTGACCTATGAAATCTACTAGACACCATCTCTCCAGACGTCGCCTTCCTAACAGAAACATGGATGAACGCTTCCTCCGCCCCAGACATCACCATTGCCATCCCTGAAGATTATAAGATCACACGCAAGGACCGTACCGGCCACACAGGAGGAGGAATCGCTATCGTCCATAAGAAATCCATCCACATCTCTACCAGCTCTGACGTCAACCTCGCCAACTCTGAACACCTCCACTTCCAGATCCTCATCGACCCCAAGACCACACTCAGAGGCACCCTCCTCTACAGACCACCAGGACCCCGAGCAAAATTCAGTGAAGACAACACGGACTTCATCACTCCACACGCGCTCCCCTCCAAAGATTACATCCTTCTGGGAGACCTCAACTTTCACCTTGAAAAGAGCAACGACCGCAACACCACCACCCTCCTGGACAACCTCGCCAACCTCGGGCTCAAACAACTGGTCACTTCCCCCACCCACATCGCAGGTCACACACTCGACCCCATCTTTACCTCCAGCAATCATGTCTTCTTCAGCCACACTACGGATCTCCTCTGGACTGACCACAGCTGCGTTCACTTCACCTACAACAAGCCGAAACCCACCAACCACCTCCAACCAACTCTGCAAAGAAACTGGAACAAAATCACCAGCGACCAGATCTCCTCATCGCTCCTTCTAAACACCCCAGCCCACTCTTCTAACCCAGACCAAGCCGCCGCCAACTTCACCCTATGGTTATCCAACACCGCCGACATCCTAGCACCACTGAAAAAACGACAAAGCAAACCTGGCAACAAGAAGGCCTCATGGTTCAACGATGATCTTAAGAAGTCCAAGAAACTCTGCCGCTCCCTTGAAAAGACCTGGAAAAAAGACCCAACCACTAGCACCAAGGACGCCTTCAAAAACGCCACCCGCACACACCACCAACTAATCCGAAAGGCCAAGAAAACAGCATTCAAGGATCGACTAGACAACAACGCCCACAACAGCAAGGAACTTTTCAACATCGTCAAGGAATTTACCAACCCCTCGGCCAACTCCAACGACATCACCCCCTCTCAAGCCCTCTGCGACTCCCTGGCTTTATTCTTCCACAACAAAATTGCAGACATCCACAACAGCTTCGACAACCAACCCGGAGACCAACCCACCCAACCATACGCTGAACATTCTCCCCCCTTGAACACCCTTAACGACTGGAATCCAATCTCCACTGAGGACACCATCCGCCTGATGAACTCCATCCACTCAGGATCCCCCACAGACCCATGTCCTCACCACATCTTCAACAAAGCAGATTCCGTCATAGCACCGCACCTCCGAGACGTCATCAACTGCTCCTTCAACTCCGCCACCTTCCCGGAAAGCTGGAAACACGCTGAACTCACCGCCCTTCTGAAAAAACCCACAGCAGACCCCACCGAACTCAAAAATTACCGCCCCATATCGCTCCTTCCTTTTCCGGCCAAAGTCATCGAGAAAGCTGTCAACAACCAGCTCGCCGCTTTCCTCGAAGCCAACAAATCCCTCGACTCCTCACAATCTGGCTTCCGAGCAAAACACAGCACTGAGACCGCCCTCATCGCAGCAACAGACGACATTCGAACTCTACTGGACAATGGAGACACAGTCGCCCTCATCCTCCTCGACCTCTCTGCAGCCTTCGACACAGTCTGCCACAGCACCCTTTTAAAACGCCTTAGAAACATCGGAATACAAGGAAAAGCACTTGAATGGATCACCTCGTTCCTCACCGGAAGAACACAGAGAGTCCGCCTTCCACCATTCAAGTCCGAGGCCACTGAAGTCATCTGTGGCGTACCACAAGGATCCTCACTCAGTCCCACCCTCTTCAACGTATACATGAGCCCCCTCGCGGCCATCGCCCGCCAACACAACCTCAACATCATCTCTTACGCGGATGACACTCAACTGATCCTTTCTCTCACCAATGACCCCAGCACCGCCAAAACTAACCTACACGAAGGAATGAAAGAAGTTGCCGAATGGATGAAACACAGCCGTCTGAAACTGAACTCAGATAAAACAGAAGTCCTCATCTTAGGTACATCCCATTCTGCATGGGACGACTCTTGGTGGCCGGAAGCCCTTGGAAAAGCACCCATCCCGACAGACCACGCACGGAACCTAGGCGTTATCCTGGATTCTTCACTTTCAATGAACAGACAAGTCAACGCCGTATCCTCATCCTGCTTCAACATTCTTCGCATGCTCAAAAAAACATTTCGCTGGATCCCCACCGAAACCAGAAAAACAGTCACCCATGCTCTGGTCACGAGCCGACTGGACTACGGAAACACCCTCTACGCAGGTACTACCGCTAAACTCCAGAAGAAACTCCAACGGATCCAAAACGCCTCAGCCAGGATCATATTAGACATCCCGCGTAACGAACACATCTCTGGTCACCTGAAAGACCTCCACTGGCTACCCGTCAATAAGAGGATCACTTTCCGACTGCTTACCCACGCACACAAATCACTCTACGACATCAGACCAGAATGCCTCAACTCACGACTTTCCTTCTACATCCCCTCCCGCCAACTACGTTCTTCCAGCCAAGCCCTCGCCACTGTACCTCGCATCAACAAGACCTCCATGGGAGGCAGATCCTTCTCATACCTGGCAGCTAAAACATGGAACTCACTCCCCACTTACCTTCGCCTTACCCAGAACCACCTAGCATTCAGAAAGCAACTTAAAACGTGGATATTTGACAAGTAATCCTCCTCCCCTCCCTAAGCGCCTTGAGACCCTCTGGGTATTTAGTGCGCTATATAAATTCTTTGACTTGACTTGACTTGACTTGACCTTCATATCTCCAGTCTTCCATACCCAGATGACGTGATTTTCCTTAGTCAAACAAAAGTCAGTTTGCAATGCCTCATCGATAAACTATCTAATTACCCAGTAAGCCATGGCATGTCAATAAATCAAAAGAATGCTATAGTCATGGTTGAACATAATAGAATTTGGAAAATGTATCAATGGTATCTAAAAGAACACCGGCTGGAATCAGTGAACACCTACAGATACCTTGGCTTTTTATTCAGTGGTAAAGAATCCTTTAACCAACATAGGCACTAATGCTGTCATTTCGAACATTACAGATATCTTTGAATGGCCCAAGCTTTACACCCCTGTTAAAGATAATAGCAGCAAAATTAATCCCAAACCTGCCTTATGGAGGTGAGGATCTACAAGGCAAAGACGCTGCAACCTTGAACTCAATCATTACAAAGCCTTATAAGACTGGAGTTTGGCTTAGTAAATCAATTAATTGCCAGAAGAGGGCATACATCACAGTGGGGAAGAGAGTACAGTCTTCATTGGCCAACTAAATGAGTAAACTGCTCTGGCACAACATCTAAAAAAACAAAAATGCTCCTGCTCACCGGTATCTATACTCAGCCATTGACAACTTGGGAGTGTGAACACTGTGGGACACAACTCTTCCACAAGGGCCTTTTAAAGAATCAATAAACAGCATCATGAAGAAAATCTCTGCAGTCATCAACAAAAAGGCACTTTGACAAGAGTGAGATTAGGGAAAAAAGAAGGTGTATTGGCCTCATAGTTATTCAATCTCTTCCTGGCAGACTTGACTCCAGCCTTGGATGAGGGAAATCCAGTCTTCTGTACCCAGACAATGTGATTTTCCTTAGTCAAACAAACATTGGTTTACAACGCCTCATAAATAAACTAATTACTCAGTAAGCCATAGCATGTCAATAAACCAAAGGAAAACCATAGTCATTATACCTTGGCTTTTTATGTGATGATAAAGGCTCTTTTCACCAATACGGGCAGGGGATAGTGCACTCCCACTGTCATTTCGAACATTACAGAAAAATTTGGAAGGCCCACACTTTACACCACTGTTGAACATAATAGAAGCAAAATTAATACCAAACCTAGGGGCCCATTCGGATCGCGGACGGACTTGCATCCGTCCGCGACCCCAGAGTAGGAGGGAACCTCCGCATGGCCTGCGGAATTCCCTCCTGTGAAATTAGGATGTGACCGCCACCCTGGCGGTCACATCCTCTATTTTTACCATTGCGGTGGGTGCAGCTTCAAGCTGCACCCGCCGCAATGGTAAAAATGCATACATTGCATTTGTATGCAGAAAGCGGCAGGCACCGTGCGGTGCCTGGCGATTTCTGCATACAAATGCAGGGGGGTACCATAGGTACCCCCCATGTGAACCCCTCACCCCCCTTCACCCAGGTGGGCCCGCAACGGGCCCCTGCAGTGAAGTTCCACATGCTTTTCCATGGCGGAAAACCCGCAGCGGAAAAGCATTTTTTAAAACCCATCCTAATATTGCTGGCGGTGTTTGAGAGACACCGCCACCATATTAGAGCTTTTCCGCTGCGGTTGTAAGCCAACCGCAGCGGAAAAGCAGCGGACTGAAACCAGGACCCACCAGCCATCCTAATGTGGCGGTGGGTCTTTGGTGGGTCCGCAGTGGATTTTCCGCATCCTCCGGGCCAGCGGTGGCTTCTGCCGGCCCAGAGGATGCAGAAAATCTGCTATCCTAATGAGCCCCCAAGTGCGGCTGTACGAGGCAAAGAAGCAGGGACCTTGAACTCAATCATTACAAAACCTTACAAATTACTCTTTTTCGTTTCATCTTAATGCCTCCCTGGGCCAGATAAGACTCGAGTTTTGCTTAGTAAATCAATCAATTGCCAGGAAGGGGCATACTTCAAACTGTGGAAGAGAGTACAATATTTGTGGGCCAACCAGCTGAGTAAACCCGCCTGGCACAAAATCTAAAAGAAAAAAATAGCCGCCAGTACCCAGATTCGGCCATTGATGAGTTGGGTGTGCAAACATTATGGGACACAACTCTCACCCAAGAGTCTTTTAAAGCATACATAAATGGCATGATGAAAACATCCTCTGCAGTCAGTAACAACGCAGCAATAACAGCTGGATCCCATGCTTGGACCATACTAAATGATTATACAGTCATCCATCCTAAAGGATTATACACCACTTAAACCTCTGCCTTTTAGGGGGCCGGATGTTCCAAGCAATTATTAGAATCCTTTATCAGGCATCACTTTGGCCTTCCTCCTGGACTGGTCCACACTGTACCTTGGCTGCTGGAAGAGGAAATACCGGTATGCAAACTGTGCCACTCCGGGGAGGAAAATATTTTCGACTTAACCTGTATTTGCCCTGGCCTCATGAACGAAAGGATGGTGTCTCTGACATCACATTTAATCAACGAGGCATTTGATCCTATAGACAGGCTGTGATTGTGTGTTTTAAGCCAACGGACATCATTTTTAACTGCAGTTTTACAACATTTTTAAAGCAAGTTGCACAAAAACTGAAGGTTTGTGAACGTTAATAAACTTTGTACTAATTTTAAGTGTATTAACTTCTCCTGTTTGTAATTGTTTTTATGAAAATTGGTTGTGGCAGCGATTAATGTAAAATTATTCTAATGTATGCTATAGTTTTCATTAACTATGCATAAAAAAATTACTTACTTACTTACATATCCAGAGAAACTGTTCTAATAAGGCAGACTGTTTTCAAAACCCCAGCAATTTAGTGAACACATTCATCAATGGAGAGTATCCAAAGAAATTGGTTAAAGTTGCATCCGGAGAGCTTTGTTTACACTAGGGAGACACTAAAAACAGAATGAATGAGAGCCCACTCACATGTGTCATAGCTTATCACCCAAAGGCTAACAAAGTGACAAATATAATTGGGGAAAATTGGAAAATTTTGTCGAATCTGCAGATACCTAAACCATTATTTCCATTTTAAAAAGAAAAGGACCGTCTTGCGATAACTGCTGGTTAAAGCAGCCTGGCCTAAGTTGAATAAGAATGAACTCCTCGAAATGCTTTGTTAACGCCCAGGGGCAGGACACTATAAGTGTAACAACTGTGTAGCCTTTCATTTTATGAGCAACACCAAGACTAGTACACTAAATGGTGTGGTACTCAAACCAACAATGTTTTTGAACTGCACCACCAAGAATGAAGTGCATTGTGTGAAATGCCCATGTGAATACATGTACATTGGACAGATCACCCAACCAGTTAAAGTACACACCCTACAACACAGATCAATAATTAAATGTGCATTCCAAGGGGCTTCACTAGTAGAACATTACAAACACATGAACTACTCCGAAATAATGTGTTCTGGTCTATCATTTTCATGGCACAAAAAACACATAGGCAATCTTTTGCTTCTGTTCTAGACAGAATGGAGTGACACATTAAATGTGGTCACTAATAGGATATTATCTGACACACAGCTTGGTTGCTAATTTAATCAGATGAGAGCTGTTTGGTTCCATTACATGTGAAGACACTATGTAATGAGATTATTATTATACTGCGTGTAAAAAAGACAATTCTGAAAGGTGTAAATGGTTGTAATACACCTTCTAAGTAATAAACTTTTATGAATTTCATTGGATAAGTGTCTTACTGAGTATTTATATGTAATGCCGTTGAGAAAACCTCTGTTTTGTAGTAATGGCCTGCACGCCATTCAATGCAATCACCACATCATTCTAAACACAAGGCCTTTCTCAATCATATATCCAAACTTCCAAGCCGGTGATACCTACATGCATGGGACTTTAAGGGATGTGTCCACACATATACACTACTGCACCAGCAGCTAAGGGCCCTTTGAGGCATAAGTACTTGGGGGCATATTATCAAGGGGGTTTATCTCCGCTTTTTTGGCTTTAAAAGCCAAGAAAGCGGAGATTTCACACATCTCCACCACCACCTTCCTAACTGCACTTGTCACTTATTTGTACATCACACACACCTTGGCACAGTTAAACATGCCCAAAATCACAGACAATGAGTTGTCAGTGATGGTAGATGAGATAATTAGAGTAGAACCACATTTGTTTGGAAGCATGTTCCAACAGACACCACTAGTCGGAAAAAATCAATTGTGGAACAGGATAGACAACAAAATCAGTACAGTAGGGACCACCCTGTGCACACAGCGTGTAATCAAGAAGAGGTGGCATGACCTAAAGACCAGGGTGAAATACCATGCCAACAGGAACCATGAGGCAGCTCAGAGGACTGGCAGTGGCCCTCCCATTCCACCACTAACGTTCACTGAATGGAAGGAGTAGGTGCTTGCCATACTGCATCCAGAGAGTCTCAAAGGAATAGCTGGGGGAGTGGAGGCTAGTAAGTACCAACAAATGTATCCCATCACACTGCGAAGTACTGTCTTGCACAACTATAAAGCTACACTTTATAGACCTAAAAGCACTTATGTACAACACACTCTTCCCGACACATGCCACACATATCTATCATTTCCTTCCTCAGATTCACTTCAAATCTAGAGAGCAATATTTCCATGGGGGTGTGTGTACAGGTAGCCAGCACTACAACTCCCGCCAGGTACCCTTGACTCACAGCTGAGCAGGATGGAAAACTCACCCAACCCAAGAGCCATGTGTAACCTATTCCATTCCCTGCTCCACTTCACACGGAGGTAGCCTTCTAAACAGGGAGGGGGGGGGGGGGGGTGTGGACAGGCAGCCAGCACTCCAACTCCCACCAGGCGCCCTTGACTCACAGCTGAGCAGGATGGAACCCTCACCCCACCTAAGAGCCATGTGGCAGCCATTTCATTGCTCTCCTTCACCTTAGAGATAGGTATCCTACTAATGATCACTTACATTACCCCTGAGCAGGATGTACACTCACCCCACTTAGAACCATGTGTAACCTGTTCTCTTCCCTGTCCCACTTCACAGGGAGCTAGCTTTCTTCACAGGGAGTGGGGTGTATGGACAGGCAGCTAGCACTACAACTCCCACCAGGCACCCTTGACTCACAGCTGAGCAGGATGGAACACTCACCCCACCCAATAGCCATGTGGCAGCCATTTCATTGCTCTCCTTCACCTTACAGGTATATAGCCTACTCATTCTCACTTGCATCACCCCTGATCAGGATGGAGCATCCAACCCCCCAAGAGCCATGTGTAACCTACTCCCTTACTCGCACCAAAAGGGGTAGAAAGGAAACCAAAATGAAACGCATGCAGTGGCACAGGTAGTGTTAATGAAAAGTGCCCTCTATCACACACAAATGTGTGTGACATGCTTCATCATCGGGTCTACATACAAAACACCCTGATGTAGCCACACACAGGATGGAGCATAGGGAGGAGGTAGACAAACATCATAAACATTAATCGAAATGGTGTGTACAAAGTGCTACCACCACAGACTGGGGACAGTGATAGGAATAAGTGCAGTGAAACAACATGGTTAAAACTGGCTCGTGGGTAACTTATCGATCACCTTTATTCCAGGGTCCCACGGTCAGAATTAAAATCATAAACGATGGGGCCCTTATTTATGAGGCCATGCGTCAGTTTTGCGCCGCCGGTGCGTCACTTTTTGTGACGCACCAGCGGAGTAAAATATGCGTCTTGTTGCGCCATATTTAAAAAGTGACGCATCTAGGTAGATGCATCACTTTTTAAACCCCTGCGCCACATTATACCTGCGTCAGGTATAATGTATGCAGAGGGGGCGTTCCCCCGCAAAAAGCCTCGTAATAGTGACGCAGTGAAATCTATGAGATTTCACTGCGTCACTTTTAGGATGCTGTTGCGTCAAAATCTTGCGCCTGCCTCACAGCAGACGTAAGACTGACGCAAGCCCTTTCACATGGGGCTTTCCCCATGTGAAAGGACGCATTGCTGGAGTTGCGTCACTTTTGTGACACACTCCAGCAATGCGTCAATTTTGCGCTTACAGATACGTCAGAAATACTGACGTATCTGTAAGTCCTTGCGACATGATGCGTCATACATTAAATATGACGCATCATTGGTGTCGCAAGGAGTGCGCCGTGAAAAGTGACGCATCGCTGTTTTCACGCAGCGATGTGTCACTTTACATAAATGAGGCCCTGGGTGTTTTAGAGTGATTACTAGGTGCTCACAACACCCCTCCTCAGACTGCTGGTGTCAACATGTTTGGACCGTGTTAGTATTCCCACAAAAAAGGGTCACGTCTGTCTTCTTCAGGACTCCTATCAGTCCCAGTCAACAAGCCCCCGTTACCTTATTCGGGATATTTACTGGGGTACAAAAAATACAACAATCCCAACGTGTGGAGGCAGTTCCCCTAGCACGGGAAACAAATATGAGTTTACTCGTGCCACAGGTCTGTGTCAGCAGGGAAGGTGGGAGGGCAACTGGGAGACAATCACATGAGGAAACTGAGACAGAAGCCCTGGCAACCGTTGTAAGAGTCCTTGGTGCATACCAACAGAACTAGGGACAAATAGGCCAGGTTGTAGAAGAACTATTTGAGCTCCGCCTGCTACAGAGGTCCATTGACACGTGAGTGGGACAACTTGTGGATCTCATGGGCCAGCTTGTGGGTGTTCTGAGTTACATACATGCTGCTCAAATGACAGCTCAACCCCTCAACAGTGGACGGCTTGCTGAAACTCCCACCACCTCAGCTGCGGCCACAGAGATGGGTGAGCTGCAAGATAATAACTCCTCAGAAACCTCTGAGCCTGCAGCAGAGGCCCCCCTGCCAAACACAAGACGGAAAATCTGAGAAACACCATGCGAGGATCACGGTGCAAAGCACCAACCAAAACCAAGTCGCTGAGCTAGCCATGATGGCAGATATGTTGCGCTGAACATTGACTTTGTTGATTATCCAATCCTACATTGCCATGTTGATGGCAGGAATTTGTTAGACTGTGTAATTCCATTATTGTGGTTACTACTCTATTTGTCTCTTTTACCATCCCTGACAACTCATACACTCACTATGCACAAATGACCTTTCATTCACTTTAAATATAACACAATCTAATAGAAAATAGACACTATTTAAACACATATGGCTTTGTGTCAGTTACATTATTATCACAGTATGTACAATGTCAGCTCTGATTCCAATGTAACACAAGCTCTGATTGTGACAAGACACTGATGGGGCAGAGAAACCTGGAAAGACACAAGAGGATGACCTTGACTTGTCATATGATGGCATTACAGCAACAACACACCCCTAATCAACACTGTACAAGATTCATCACACATAAAAATGACCAACACCATCAACATGGAGATGAGGTAAGTGGAAACCAAAACACAGCACCACACACATCAGCCCTTAGCAGTGAGCCAACTAACAGCCAGAAACACATCATCCATGCTTCACCACTAACAGCAAACCCAACAGACATTGTCATAGTTGCTCAATGGTAACTTACACTCAAAAGAAGTAGTTGGTGATGAGCTGTTGATGCAGGTCAACACCTTCCTCTTCTCCACTATCATTGTCACTGGGCATGTGTGGATTTGCATCTGCTGCTCATCATCATTCAGAATCAGGGGGATCTCTTTGTTCAAAGCCAGGTTGTGGAGCATGCAGCATGCAACTATGATCTAACACACGTTTTGGGGAAAGTAGGTTAGTGCACCTCCACTCTAGTTCAGACACTAAAATCTAGCCTTCAGATGTCCAAAAGCATCATTGAAGTGGATTTACCCCAGTGTTCTTGGATTTGTCAGTGGCTCAGAAACCACAGCCGGTTGGAATACGAAGACCCACATACTTGAGAGAAAAACAGACCAAGCTTGCAATAGAAATAGTTGAGGAGAACAGCATGTCAGAACAGCATGTCACACATACAGCAGACTACTTGACACAGCTCATTCACCAACAAGCCACGCACGGTCTGGATTCAGATTTTTCAACAATTGTTGGATGATTATGTTACACAGTATGTAGGACTCATGTTCAGAACCAGGAAATTTGGCACACACGGGAGATAATCATATCTGCTTCGCATACCACCTGCACATTGAATAAATGGTCATGTTTTCTGTTATGGTAGATGTGCTCACATGCCTGTGTTGGAACTAGGCCAACACGTGTGCAGTCAATGGCTCCAACAACATTAGGTATGTGACCATGTTCATAAAATTCCCCCTTCACATTTGCCAATTCATGTCTCCTTTGAAATTGAGTGTAGCTGTCCGTCTAGGCCAACAATGCGGACAGGACATCACGCAACACCATGGTTAACATAGGTTGAGACATCCCACCTGCGATGGTCACCGTGTATTGAAATGAACCAGTTGCAAAGAAATGCGTGCGGCCATCACCTTTACTGTTGGTGTCAAAGCAGTTGGATATGTTCTGTGAGGCCTCAAATGGGGCTCCAACTGAGCACATAGCTCTTGAAGGGTAATGCGATTCAGAAGGAATTTCTTAATGATGTCGGTATCCTCCATTTTCTCCAACTCTGGGAAAGACCAATACACAGGTGGTCATCTCCTACATATTGGGGCTGAGGACACATGCAAAAATGAGTCAGAGAGGAGATGTGGCAAACATCTTACATAATGACTAACACAACCCCAACATTGACAGTACTGTAAAAACAGTTTAATGCACAAGTCACATGCGAAGACACCTTGATCTCCTGTAGTTATTCATGTAGCCAGGATGTACATATTAACTACTGTTAAATCTAAATCAGACTATGTGAAAGATATATGGTACACTTCTACATCTTGTGTCCCTAGCCCTGTGTGTAGCTGACACAGCACATGTGGCAAACCGCATCAATGCTGAGTTGTATGTAGCTACTGTCACTGCACAACATTCTTGCTTTAGTCACACTATCCACAACATCATTACAAAATGAGCACAGTGAATGTAAGCTGGACAACTATCACTATAAATACAGCACTGTACAGTGATATATGCATATTATATAGACATTCCATCATGACTGTGGGATGAGTTACCATTTTACACAATGGCATGTTTAAAAAAAATTATAAGCAATTCAACATGAAATCTGTATACATGCCCACATGGACGAAATTTGACATGTGAGTAAGTACATACCAATGCATTTAGTCACATGCACTGACATGACATGTGTGGGCATACTTAAGTTAAATGTCACACTCTCAATTCACTTTACAACTTGGTGAAATAATACTGAGTAAATGTATAATGATCAGTGATACATTTGCAAAGCGATAATGCTATTGCACAATGTGTTTCCAGGTGTGAAAGGCATGCTCTGCCTATTTTTTTTTTTTTTTTTTAATTCTTTTTTTATTGAGATGGTTCTGAGTATCAAAAAGACTTACATAGATCAACTGGATAAAATAATATAAAATCAGACATCGAAATTAATATATACATCTTATACATCTTACAGATCTTAACAATTGACCAATACATGACATAAAACCAGCTTCATTACAAAAAGTTACACGCCAGTTAATGTAGGAGACTCAATCAAGATCGGCTCTAGGTCTGCTTACTGTTATTCATCTGATTTCTCTCCAGTTTCTAAGAGGAGCCCATATGTTTTTACCATAGTCTTTCCTCCTTTTTCCTTTAAAGCTGTATAGGCATTCCTCTATATTATGGGTTCCCAGCAGCCTAGTTAACCACATCTGAAAAGTGGGAGCTACTGGATCTTTCCAGGCCGCCGCAATTAAAATTCTAAAAACAGCCACGGATAGAAAAATAAATGCTTCGGATTCTTGTTCAATTTTAAGATTTTCATCCCTGCCGATCAAAACAGTAGTAGGGGATAGAGAAATTTGGTGCTCTAGCAGCCCCGATAAAAACTTTTCCATTTCTGTTAAAACTGGCATAAGATTCTGACATGAGTAAAACATATGAGCTAAATCTGCCGGGCCTTGGTTGCACCTAGGACACCTATCATTTTCTCTTTTACCCCAATGAAACAGCTTGGCGGGGGTATAGTACAGGTTAAAAACCATCTTATAATGCTGCGCTTTCAAATTGGTTGCTCTTAATAATTTCTTATTCAGTGCTAGAGCATAATCTATGTCTATATCCGGATCCCCAATTCTTTGAGCCCAAGCAGATTCTGTTTGTCGAATGTCATCTCCCAAAGCCTGTAAAAGATAACTATACCCTATTTTAATCTTCTTGCCACCATTCATTACATACTTCATAATCGGGTTTAGCTCCTGAATTGATACCCTGGGTCTAAGTGACTTCACTGTTTGCTCTAATTGTTTATATAAAAACCATTGACTCTTAGGTATACCAAATTTTTGTTGAAGCAAGTCAAAACCCAATAGTTCATCCTTGCACATGACATCCCCCAGACATCTAATACCCGACATCTTCCATGTACTGCTATTTCTGTTCTGCCCGAGATGTAAGAAAGGATTTGACCTCCAAAGATCTACTGTACCATTAATCTTCGGGATGTTCAGAAACTTCAATATTGCCTTCCAGGTGCCCCACGCGCTTAACATTACTTTGCTTTTGCTCCTTTTAAAATCCCTAGATTTAATTTCACGTGTTAAGAGCCCCAGAGCTCTTTCACCAACTAACAATTCATATATTGTGGGGATTCTGTAAGAACCAGGCGGTATCTCTAAATCATCATATTTCAGTAAGTGATTCATTTGCAGCATTAGACAAACCCAGTGGTATAACCTCAGATTGGGTGCAGATAACCCGCCTCCCTCCAATGGTGCAGAAAGTCGAGCCAGTGATCTCCGGATTTTTCCATATTGTCACACAAATTGTGAAAAAACAGCTTCAATTTTTTTCATCAAACCCTCTTCAACAAGTAGCGGTATGGCACGAAATAGATACAATAATTTCGGAAACATTGACATTTTCAATACATTCACCCTACCGATCAGAGATAAGTGTAAAACATCTATTCTTCTCAATTCTTTATCTATTGAGGTAAGCAAGGGTAAGTAATTTTCCTGTATAATTTTCCCCACATTTGCATTGATTCTCACCCCAAGATAAACCGCAGAATCCACATACCTTTGGTCACTTTTATGAATATTATTTGTGCCAATTATTATTGTTTTTTCCGTGTTAAGCTTATATCCCGAGCGCAATCCAAACTCATGTGTCAAATAACTTAATTCCAACATTGCCATTTGTGGATTAGTGGTGACAATTGCCAAATCATCCGCATACGCCAATAGTTTAGTAGTATGGCCATTAGTTATAACAGGGGATATTTTATCAGAGGCAAGAATTTTCCTAATTAGAGGATCAATATAGAGCGAGAAAAGTATCGGGGAACAGGGGCATCCCTGGCGAGTTCCTCTTCTAATCACCACCTCCTCCGACTGCAGGCCCATCGTAGTAATTCTGGCTACTGGATCCATATACTTGGCTTTTATTGCTTTCCTGCATTTCTCTTCAAAGCCCCTTTTGGCCAAGACATCCCACAAAAAATCCCAGACCACACGGTCGAAAGCCTTTTCGGCTTCTAAAAGGATCATGGCCATATCTCCCCCCGTAGCAGCCATTGCATCAAATAGCGAAATTGCCCGTGCCGTGTGTTCCGTAGTACCTCTCCCTGGGACAAACCCATGCTGCCACGGTGAGACAAGTTGGCCAATAATCCTCCCTAACCTTTTAGCCCATACTTTAGAATAAAGTTTAGCATCCGCATTTATCAGCGATATTGGCCGATATGAGCCGGGATTCTCCTCTGGTTTTCCCTTTTTATGGAATATTATGATGTTAGTTTGTTTCCAAGTATCGGGGATCTTCCCAGAACAAATTATGCCGTTAAATAAGTCTTCGAGCAAAGGAAGAATTTCCTCCCCTAGAAGCCTATACACTTCTATTGGTATGCCACCTGGGCCTGCAGCTTTACCTATAGCTAGTTCATGCAATGCAATCTTTATCTCCTCTGCTGTTATATCTAAGTCCAGCTGCTCCTTATCTTCCTCCTCTACCCTTGGGCATGGTAGTCCATAATCTTGAGAGGGTGGTAAAACCCCTGACTCCTGATCGTACAGTTTCTGATAACATTTCTGGAACACCTCCATTATTAATTTCGGGTCCGTGTATTTTACCCCGTTATACTTGATCTTACCAATTCTATTTTTATTTATATCTTGCCTAATGTGCAGAGCTAATGCTCTTCCGGCTTGTTCGCCTGTCTCATAATGCCTCGCTCAATGTGCTTGATACTCACTAATCTCCTTTTGCGTAATTACTTTTAAAATATCGCCCTTAATCAAAGCCATAGTTCTAGCAGTTTCACTACTATCTTTGCCTGAAACTATTTCCTCTATATGTCATTTCTCAGACTCTGCTAATTCTGAGATGAGTTTTTCAACTTTGCTTTTATCCTCTTTCCTTAGTTTGGCTGCACAGCTAATCGTCTCCCCCCTTAATGAAGCCTTAAAGGATTCCCATACTCCGTTTCTGGATGTACTATATCTATTGATCTCGAAAAACTCTTTCGCCCACTGTTTAATATGTTTTACGAACCTTTCATCATTTAAGAGTTTCCTTTCAAATGTCCACCTTGTTGTTTTCCTCTGCATATTAGGGACCTTATAAGTCAATATCAAAGGGTTATGGTCCGAGACTATTCTTGGTAATTTAACGATTTTAACTTTGCAGATTTCCCCCAATGACACAAAAAAATAATCCAATTTAGAATAATTGTGCGCAGGGTGTGAAAAATATGTAAACCCTGGATCCCCAGGCACTTTTTCCCCCCATACATCAACCAGACCATGCGACTGTATTAGAGAGCCAAGAGCTCTATATACCTTACGTTTACGCCCTATGTATCTGCTTCCCTGTCTCCAATCCGCTGAGATATTCATGTCCCCGCACACTATCGTAGGGGTAGCCCAATTAGCCAGCTCTTCTTCCAATTTGTCATAAACCATTGGCTCATCTTCATTTGGGCCATAAATCACAAACAGTGTAATCCCTAGATTTAGTTCCACCAGGACCCATCTACCAGACCCATCAGTTTTAATACGTTTCACCCCCCCCATATTGCATTTTGCTAAAATAGCCACTCCTCTAATCATAGAAGATTGCGATGAGCATCCTAGCATTGTATAGCCATGCATATCCAACAGCTTCCTTTTAGCCCAGGGTATATGGGTTTCTTGTATACACAGTATATCTATATTATTACATTTAGCAAAGTGACTCAATTTCTGCCGTTTCTTCCAGTCGTTTAGACCCCCTACATTAATAGTACATATCCTAATGTCTGACATTATTGACAAAATTGCTCTTCCTACAATGTCTGTTATCCATGAATCTAAAACTAACCAAAGTCATACTCATTTCCATCTCAACGTTTTTCTTTTTTTTACACCACCCTTTCACCCCCACGACCCCCTCCCCCTCCCCCTGTTCCCTCTCCCTCTCCCTCTCCCTCCCCTTGCCACGCTCACAGACGGAGCTCTCCCCCTCCCACCCCCCTTTTTCAGAGGCGCTCAGACCCAAGGTCTGTGCACGTGATGGTTTGCAGCCCTGATTGAGGAGATTAACCCCTATAACCTATCTTTAATACCTTATGACCCCACAAAACCCGCCACCTTATTCGATACACACCAACCCACACTGTGTTACTGAATTTAAATTTAGCCTAAGCTTGACAAGGCATCCCTTTGGCCTATTGATTAATCACATCACATCAATTGTACAGGACATTGTACAGGACATTTCTAAACACCCTGCGACATCAGAAATTCTTTGGCCTTTACTTCTGAGGAGAAATATAATGTTCTTCCATCCTTAATTATTTTCAACTGAGCAGGATTTATCAGGTATGCCTGCATACCCTTGTCCTGAAACGGTTTTATCATCTGCCGTAGTCTCCAGCGTCTCTCCACCGTGACATGACAAAAGTCAGGGGGATCAAAGAAAGAATAACCATCAACATTCTTTTTTTTGTCAGGTCTCGCCCTCTCTGAGATTGCTTGCCTCAAGTTAAAGTTACCAAGAAAAATTAAAATTGCTCTAGGCTTGTCTCCCTCTTTAGCATTCTTGTGGATTTTGGCAGGAATACGGTGTGCCCTCTGAACCTCCCTAGACCAATCCCAATCCTTCAGTTCAGTGAAGGCATGGTCGAATAATTTGACCACAAAGGCTTTCATGTCTGTATCTTCTGATCCTTCAGGTATTCCCAATATGCGCAGGTTGTTCTGTCGCGATCTGTTCTCCAACGCCTCCAATTTCCATTGTATATCTGTTAGCTGCTCTCCTTGTAAATCTGCCTTGCTAGACGCCGCCGCTGACTTGGCTTCAGTTGAAACAACTCTCTCTTCCAAATTATTAACCCGTTCTCCCAGGTTCACACACACCTTAGTCAGCTTCCTCACCACTCCTTGCATTTTTCTGACTGCCGCCTGAGATTTGCGACTTTCCTGTGTGTGCTAATATTTCCTGGTGTATCACCTCCAGGAGAGACATTTGTGCCGCTTCCCCTCCGGGGCTATCCTGGACTGAGTTGGCCGTCGGCTGTTCTCTTTTTTGACAGTGTATTTTTGCGCCTACCGTAGATTTCACTGCGGTTATCGGGGGCTAAAATCATCCTGCTCCAAATCGCTGTCTGTTTCTGAACCGCTGGCTTCTTGCCCCAGGCTATCATCCTCTTCCTCCGACCATTCACCGCCCTCTGAAACTGAAAAGAATGCTTCACTGGGGGCTTCTTTTTTGTCGCTTGTATCTACACCAGCCTCTTCCTCCAATATCTCTTCTAGCACCCGGGGTATTACCAACACATTGTCCTCAGCTTCTCCTGCTGGATCGCCTGCAGAATCCATTCCCCCTTTCCTGCACTCCTCTATGCTTCCAGAGATATTCAGCTGAGCAGATGTATCTGATGCATTTTGGGGTACCCCCACTGTATTATTTGGGCTCCCATCCTCATCAGTCCTTGCCATCGCCTCACTATTAGAGTCGTTAGAATCCTTAGTTTTTGTGATAGCAGGGAATCCCAGGGAGCGGAGGCAAGATGGCGGCCGCGTAGGACGGTCGGGAAGCAGCTCGATTGAGGAGATGCCGGTATAAAGCATCATGACTCCGCAGACCCGCACCACGGAGCCACGGAGTGTGGAGAAACAGCGTTTTTAGTGAAGCGGGAGACGGGAGGTGCAGAAAGTGCCTAATTAAAAAAAAACACTGAAAGGATATCGCCGGATGCGACTTACTTGCCGCCGGCCGGTTAAGCGGCTGCTTCTGGATCTGCTGCAGGTGGCTAGGAGGTTGAGAGGCGTGGCAGGTGCGGGACTGCTTGCGGAGGTTACAGACGGAGCGGAGTTTGCCAAACAAACGACGTGGAGCTCACGAAGCTCACGGAGTGGACGGAGCCCGCAGCAGAGGAGGCAGTCAGAGCTACAGACAAGCCGGCAAGCGTGTTCTCACCAAAGTGCTGGGGGGAGAATACTGTACGCCCTGGAGTCCCCTGCAGACCTAAACACAGAGGAAAGGAAGTGGGGCAGTACGACAGACGGTAAGGAGCAATTTGGGCTCGTGGAGAGGAGGAGAGAAATCATGGCTACTAAGATCAGTGCAAGCGCCAAAGCAGCCGCTAGAACGAAGGCTGCAGCTGAACAAGCGGATTCAATGGCAGATAGGGAATTAGAGGGCAATAGGAGGAAGAAGCAAGTTTCCCCTGTTAAAAAAAACGGCTAATCAACAAGGAGGTAGTAAAGGTATCCTAGACACTCAGGGCACCACCCCGATATCTGACATTTTTCAAAAATTAGTAAAAACTAAGGATTCTAACGACTCTAATAGTGAAAGGCATGCTCTGCCATTGCGGTCATAGGTATTGGCCACAATTGAAATATGCAGGATTGCGGTAGAGACCACCTGGCCCCGCAATGTGACACCGCCTGTGCAAATGTCACTGCAGCCAATAGGAACCGCCATCACAGTAGTGCAATTCAGTTTTGAAACTCGTGGTAGGCGTGCTCCGCCACTGTGGTCACAGGCATTGGCCACAATTGAAAGATGCAGGATTGCATTAGAGACCACCTAGCCCCCGCAGTATGGCACGGCCTATGGGAATGTCATTGCAGCCAATGAGAACCGCCATAGCAGTAATGCAATTCAGTTTTGAAACTCGCGGTAGGTGTGCTCCGCCACTGCGGTCGCAGGCTTTGGCCACAATTGAAAGATGCAAACCAAGCAGACCAATTGCATCAGCAGAGTACCACTGAAACAACCCTAGGGGCCTGTAAATGTCTGTGAGATAGCCACACCTATTACTTGCATTCAGATTATGTGTCCTGCAATTCATCACTACTTTCTGCTTCTGTACCTCTACTCTAGACACAGTCATGGCTCATACAGAGAACATCAGGGCCCGTCTCTTCACCACAGAGGAGCTGGAGGTCCTGGTGGATGAGGTCATTGGCCAGTACGGGCAGCTATTTGGTGCTCCAGAGGTACTGGTAAGTGTATGAGTAAAGCTTTGAGAGTGCTCAGAATGCTCATGAGATGTTACTGTACCCTAGTACGTGTCTGTGAGTGCAAGCCAATGTTCATGCATTCAGATTTTGCAAACAGCATGGTACATACATGACCTAGAGCTTTTTGCACTTGAGTATGAGGGGAGGATGGTAACATAGACACTGGTGCAGCTCTATGGAAGTCAAACACAACACATGTTGTTCTGAGACTGGATAATGTAAATGTGTGAAACACTGAATAGCGTGATGACTTCACATTATGGGGTGTATAGCCTTATTCCTAAAGATCACTGACTGCATGCAATGATGTAAAGGACATGCTGAGGTTTAGAAGTTCAAGTTCAAAAAACCTTTATTCGAATTTCATAAAATTCATAAAAGTACCACATTAAAAACAATACAGATACATAACAAATACAAGTTTACAAATTTCATGATTGTTAAAAATCTAGTTGGTGGTAATTGCGAATTCCTTTCAAAATGCATATTTTTTCATTTTTCAAAGTGCCATGTGACGTACATACATGCCCCTAGGGCATGTATGTGCGCCACATGTGCACCCATGCAGATTTCAGGGGTGCAACAGGGTGCACCCTTGAAAATCTTGTCAATTTGCGATTCGCAAATTGCGAATCGCAAATTTCCCCTTCATTCCTGGCCCATAGAAATGAATGGGAAATTATTCCTTAATTGCGATTAGTAATTTGCTAATCGCAATTAAGGAATTTTAAGGAATCGCTAAAAAGAAGCGAATTTCTACATACATACCATTTTGCGATTTCTAAATAGCGATTCCTTAAAAATCGCTATTTAGAAATTGCAAAACGGAATGTTGATACATATGGCCCTAAATGAAGTGAGCAATGATGTTGCCATTTCACCTAAACCTATTTCCTCTGGAGCAGCGTCGCCCCACTGCTTTCAGAGCAGTAGAAAAAGGAAAAATAATGGGGTTATGTTAAGGCGGATTGCGGCTGGGGTCACAGGGAGGAGTGATTTGTGAACCATAAGTGTGCACTCTCAAGACCTGGTTCTTCAGCTGAACGGGACTGATGACCCCCAACACCCACCTAGCACCTTGAGACCCTCACAGGTGAGTACCCCACTTACAATTCCTCTGAGTAATTGATTGATTGATTGATTAATTGATTGATAGTTTGGCCGGCCATCAAAAAGTAATGCGCTCTCACAATCTTTCCACCTGGCTGTGTTTCACAGCCGAATGGCACGTACAGACTCCCAGGCACTGTATGAGCAGCCAAACAGGCCGCTTAGACCAATCATAATGCCGCTGTCATGCTGATGACAGCAGCGCTGTGAATGGCTTGGTGGATATTGTGCTACCGGGAGCCAGAAAGAGAAGAAGACAGAAGAGAAGCTGCGGGCTGTTATCGGGTAAGTGTTTTTTTTATCCTCCTACTACCTAGCATTGTAACAGCCGCCACTGGCGACATTATATGTAGCAGAGTAACCAAATGAAAGTGTCTATAAAAATAGATAGAAATGAGCTGTTCTCCCCACAGTACCTTTTAAAAAAGCTATCTTCCCATATGGACAAATACACTTATCTAGGCACTTGAATATCATTACTGTCCTCTTGCACATACCAGCACACTCAATAACCTCACCAGGTAAATGTGTACTTGGGTGAAGTGCTGTTATTAAGTACTCAAAGCATAAGAGGCTAAAAGACACAGTACTCACTGGTTTTGAAACACAAGATGCAGGAAGGAAAAGGTTTTGAGGAAACACAATAGGTAGTTGCTATCTTTAAAGGTTTCCTTTGTCTGGCTGCATTTGTGTTTGTTAAGCAGTGAATTTAATTTTTATATTCTGTGTTACCATAAGCTTTTATTAATTTGTCAGTGTTGGCTTGCTAGTGGGAGTAGGACATGATACATATATTTGCTACATTCACAAACCATGTATGTTTCTGCTTATATCGAACTTATGTTCTAAATACAAGTTCTACTTGTATAGGACCCTACTGTGATCAAAGTGCATTTTTTTAGAAAACATGAGAAAGCACCGCGTATCAATCACTTGAGAGGAGGGTACATAAACATTGAATACCAGCCATTGAGTTGAATGCTGCGCTGTCACAACTCATGGGCATTTTGTAGCTGTATTTCAAGATGGTTATGCCAATGTAAAAATGATGCTCGACACTTCAGGCCTGATGCCAATCGGAACATTACCCATGAACCAGGTAATATTAAGGACCCCAATACTGATGCACGGTGGGAGGGGTGGATTAGTCTGTGTTCGCAGAGAAGTTGGTGTATGAAGAAGGTGGCTGCACTTGGGACTGGGAACAGGCCTGGGCCACCTAGAGGCGTACGTGTCTATAGTGCGGTTATGTAAGTTCTACTGTGAATTACTGTTTCTAAGTCTAGGTGGGGGTGAAGAGTAACTAAAACAAGAAATTAACAATGTGAGACAGCACCCTATAGATGTGGTATGTGCTGTTGATCTTATTTGTGATACTTCTGAAAAAGATATCACCGTCAGAACTGAGAAGGTGCTGCTTTAAGGTTGATTAAAGGGCACTTGTTGAATTATTGTGTAAATAATATACAACTAACATAAATAATCACTTGACGTTTTTGCACTATCACAATGGTGGTTTCTCTGCAGCATAATTCACTCATTAATTCAACCAACTTTGTACCCGTTGGCCTATCCCTGTGTGTTACTCTCTGACGCAACTCTAACTCCTTGTTATAGTTTATTAGTCTTTACAGCCTAAACAGTAAATGTACAGAATCTTTTATGTCTGAAAGAGAGTTGCGTCAAGGCTGTGTCAGCGTGTCAGGGCACCATTCCTATTTACTCTATACATTACTCGGCTTGAGAAATATGGTGAACATTGGGAAAGATGTGACCCAATGAGCAATCACCCAATTCCCATCTTACTATATGAAGATAATGCAGTCCTAGGGGCAAGGACTGCCGATGGTCTCCAGGGCCTTCTGGAGGGTTTTACTAGTTTTATGAGGAACAAGGATGTAACCATTAATCTATCTAAGTTCTACAGAATGATATCTGGACCAAAAAGCGCAATAAAGCTTCCCCATTATGCTGACAAGACTCAAGTTGGATGGATGAGCACCTTCACTTATTTGGGTGTCTCATTCCATTCTTCCCGTGAATAGGGTCATTTGCACACCACAAGGCATCAGCAGTTCACTATATCGATTGAGGTTTGTTTTTATATTTTCCTTTGAAGTGGGGAACGAGTCTACTAAAGATATGCCGAGCATATATAATAGTAAATGTACATCTGTGGATTCCTATGGAGCAGGGCTTTGGGAACACACAGGGTTGAGGTTCTGCAGAGAGCAGAAAACTATTTTCTGAGTTTTCTCTCGGTGCCTCGCTGGTGCTCCATTTTTGTCTGTCATAGTGAGACGGGACTCCCTTATATAAGGGATGAAATTAAAAGCAAAAGAGAAGATTAAATAGTTGTAGTTCAATCATTGTGAAAATGCAGGATTGGCGGCTGAACTGTGCAAAACCTCTGTGCTCTCCCACATTTATTTACTGATATCCCAGGGGCCAGAACCGTATCTCCTATGTTTTTTTTTAATCATGCAGCATAGGTTTTGACATGTCCCTGACTGCAACCATACACAATCTTGTTTTGGTTAATTATAGTCCACACCCTTCTAGGAACTGTTTAATATGTCCATGCAATAACACTTCAGAGTAAAGCACATTGCAATTTCTTTTATATTGCACATTATATTATGTACCTAAGAAATGTTATTTACTTCTAATTTTAAGATGTTTAACATTAACCAATGCAGGCCCGCATTGAAGACTCAACTGCAGCTTCCGACAGAAAAGTGTTGTTTAGCTGTAATACAGTTTATTCGAATTGCTGTGGAGAAGAGGAAGTTTTATGGTAAAACAGACCGCTGACAACAGATTGAATTATATGGAGATCTTATGTCTTTGTTTAATTGCCATTTAGTGTGACGCGTGATTCCGGTGGAAAATGTTTATGAATTCTAACCTTTCTTGCATGCAAGCTGCATAAGCTATTTTTTGAATGGTGATTGGGATTTATTTTGAATCTGTACCTTTATGACATGTTTAATTCGAATGAAGTTTTTCATGATGATCATTATGACTTCACATAATAATATTTCATACTTAATTGCCTTACTAGAATAACAAATATGAACATCAAACCTGTACTTTTCTTTGTTTAGGTATGTGATATCACAGAAAATAACAAAAATAACACAGGATTCATAACCCGATGGGATAATTTCCCTGATAGGCATGTTTTTACTATACTGCCCAATACAACCTAGCGCGTGAGGGAGGCAAAACATTCGAGTACTTACGATACTGATATTACAACCCCACTTTTGGGATACTTTTTAATTGCACAGAGACACTGGCGACAATTCTCCAACCAGAGATGGAAATTGGAGATGCTTCAGCTAATCGTCTTTTCCAAATACAAGCACTACCATTTTGGCAGAGAATACTCTGTCACCTTGTCGTAGAATTCTCAATTTGTCAGAATTCGCCATGACCTCCGGCCATGGCTAAACCCCTTTAAAATAGTGAATGGTAATTTTACACCCGAAAAAATTGTAAACCAGACCGTAAGGCATTTGAAAAAAAGGCTCTTACTAGCATACTGTCGAGTTCATCTTGTATACTGCATCCTGTTCATTTTGCAGCTGTGACAACATTTCTTGTGGGATGTGTAATATATGAGCATGATTTGAAGCAGAGCATAATCCTGAACTGAAAAAATGACATGCTGTCAGTCATGTTCATTTTCCAATAGACTGCTGCCAGACTTGAACGTTTTTGCGAAGCAGTTGACATTGCTTTGGTTCTGTCAGTGATTAGTGCGGATAGCGATGCATATTCATGAAGGAATCTACTCAAGTAGATAAGCGGTGCTTTATTTTGCAGGAACCTCATGGGAAAACACACTTGCTCCTAAAATTTCTGCACTCGGAGCGATACAAGCGACTCACCAGATTTAGGAATAATAAATATTTTGATGCCTACGAAGTTTTCTTCCGCGTTTTCTTCATAATTTCGTTGAAAGGGAATATTCAGCAGCTAAAGGAAATGTTTTATAATGGGCAACCTACAATATCAGGTACGAAACTTGCAACATGTCTCCAAGTAATGCATATTTTCAAGGTTCACACTAAGGCCCTCATTCTGAGGTTGAGAAGTACCAGGTGCATATTCTGCACCCTATCAGTACTCATAGCGTGCAAATTGGTGTAACATTAGCCCCCGCAGCCCCCACTGTACAGTGGGCCCCTGAGGTCCAGGGGACCCCTACGGCACTGTGTATGTGTGGGGGCCCCTGGGCTAAGAGCTCCAGACAGGGTCCAGGGGTCCCTATATGTACTTAGTGGTGGGGCCTCAAGTTTCGTTTTGTCACTGAGCGTAAAGTACGGCATTTAGTAGAGAGTAAAATTACTTTCTGTTATATCTGTTATCCTTAGGGTGGTCTTCCCCCAAACAGGTTGCCTGCTTACCGCCTCTTTTTGCAGTATCTTTTTATTGACCTTAGGAGTTTGTTTACTCATAAGTTCCTTGTAAAGTGGTATGCTATATATCCAGAGCCTGTAATCTAAATGCTACTAGTGAGCCTGCTGCACTGGTTGTGCCACTCACACAGCTAGCAATTCAAACCTGTCCCAGGACTGCTATGCAAAGTGTGTGTGTGCAATTTACTGCCACTTCGACTTGGCATGTAAAATCACTTGACCAGCCTTAAATTCACCTTTTATTACAAATAAGTCACCCCTAATGTAGGCCATACGCAGCCCAAAGAACAGGGTGAAGGGTCACTATAAGGTAGGGCAGGTAATTTTAAGTTTTACATGTCCTGGTAGTGACAGACACCCACAGTTATTTTTAATACTGTGAGGCCTACTCCTTGCATAAGCTAGCATTGGTTGTTTCTTAATACACTTTTCAGTTATAATTCCTGATTAGAAAGGATTAGCTGCATCATATTAAATAACTTGAAATAGTTATGATAAATCCTCTCTACTGTTAAGGTGGAATTTAACATTATTATTTTACAAATACCACTTTTAGAAAGTGGACATTTCTATGATCTTACTGCTCTGCATGACTTGCAGCCTGTCTCTGACCCTACAAACGCATTACACTACTTGACCTCTGAAGAACATTGCGAGGAGTAAAAACTGCTGTGCTACAAGGATTGCCACTCTGCTAGACTTCTGCTCTGAAAGAACTGCTTTTCTGCTTTGCTACCCTGCTGCTTGTTGATCTCTGCTACGCTGGGGACATGGACTGGAACCATCTCACTTGGTGACTCCAAGGGCTTGCTCCCTATTCTGAAGTCACAGGGTCATCAAAGACTTCCTTCAACACTGCAACAGCACCTGGCCATCTGTGAGTCCTGCCCTGTGGTAACAATCCAGTTCTGTCCCTTGAACGGTGCCTTTGAGGTCCAGAACCATCAAAATCAATTTAGTGATGACATTGCGCTGACTGGAACTAAAGCATTGCTTCAACGGACAGCATGGCTCAACAAAGACAGACAGCATAGCTTGACGACGACGCAGTCCCTGAATCATAAAGGAGTTAGTCGACAAAGCCTTTAATGCCTGTGTGGATCAGAACCAATGCATCTGGTCTTTGACGTCAACGCTTTCTCCACCCAAGGTACTTTTACAGCGAGACCTGCATGAGTCTTGTAGCTGGCCTGCCCTCCATCGCGGTTGGCCTGCACTTTATATTTACCACAGTCTAATGCGACCCACGCAAGTTCCGATGAGTACTGTGTATGCAGCAAAGCGTCAATGTCAGTCTTTCCCACGCAGTTGGGTCGATCCGCTGGAGTCGAGCCTCACAAACGATGTGGAAGGATCAGCACTGCATCGTCGTCATTCCCCGCAGGTGGTGTTGAACGATTTGCAATGCATTGTCATCGAACCTCGCAGTCAGGACCCACATCATAATTTATAAATAAATAAATCAGCAGTGCGCTGGCATCAGAGGCACTGTGTAGGCGCAAAGGAGCCACTGCACTGTTTTTTTCAGAAAACAGCTACAGAACCCAGGTCCGAGGCCCTGGACTGTAGGTGGCATCTCAGGCAAGGGTAGGACTTACAGATTGAGGAGTCCAGCAGCACTAGCAGAGTTGCAAGAAGTCCTTTATGCCCTTGAGACTTCAGAAAACAGGAGGAAGTCAGCAAGCCCTTGGAGAATGTTAGGTTCAAGGATGTAGAGAGCAGGTCTAAACCCTCTTACTGCCAGGCAAGAAGCAGCAAGCAGCATGCTAGCACAGCAGAGCAGGTAACAGGGTGGTAGTCCCTCCTACAGCACAGTAATCAGCAGGCAGTGGGCCAAAACAGCAATACAAGTAGCAAAGTGGCAGTTCCTCCTACAGCACAGCAGCACTTCTTCCAGACAGAATGTCCTTTTGTTCTAGCAAGGTTTTGATTTGGTGGTGCTAGGGGTCCAGTACCTATTCCCAAATGTGCCTTTGAAGTGGGAGAGACATTGAAGAGGCCTTTGAAGATCACAGGTTCCCTGCATTTCCTGCCCTGGCTCTAGACTCACTACAGGAGAGTATGCAGCTCTTAGTGTGCGGACAGGCACAGCCCTATTCAGATGCAATTGCCAGCTTCTCCCTCCCGCTCTACCTCAGGAAGGCCCGTCTGCCTGGTGATGTGAAAACATGAGGCAAATGTCACATGCTTTGTCCCTTCCTTTGTGTGACAGTCTAGAGGAAATGCAGAAAGTCCAGCTGTCAACCCAGATGCACATTCGGAGACAAGCAGAGGCACAGAATTGTTCAAGTAAGACAATTCAAACTTTCTAAAAGTGGCATTTTCAGACATGCAATTTTAAGTCTGAATTCACCATAAATTGTTAGTCCATAGACATGAATCACCAAATTTCTATCACATTCTACAATGGCAGGCCTGAGACATGTTTAAAGGGCTACCTAAGTGGGTGGCACTAAGAGTGCTGCAGGCCAAATAGCAGCATTTAATTTACAGGCCCTGGGCACATGTAGTGCACTTTACCAGGAACCTACAAGTAAATAAAATATGCCAATTGTGGAGAAGAGTACAGAGCATATGCACTTTAGCACTGGTTAGCAGTGGTAAAGTGCCCAAAATCCTAAATTCAGCAAAAATTAAGTCAGCAAAACAGGATTTCAGAAGGCAAAATAAACAGGGGAACCCATGCCAAGGATTCCAGGTGAAAAACAAGTAAATACAAATCATGCACACTTTGCCTACTCCTAGTTTCTTCCTCTCTTTTATATGTGCAATATTCCAAAGTCTGTTGTTTACCTAAATGCTTTACTCTAAATCTTTCGTACACGGAAGTGCTTGGGCAAAAACCCCTGGTGTGCACAATTCATATGTTAGAATCTGAATTTAGACACTGTTGGACCTGACAGCCTTAGGGTGGTCTTCCCTCAACGCTTTTTCTTTCTCCCCTCCTGTTTGCTGAAATTCTTTTTTGTTGGCCTTAGTACTATGTGCGCATTATCATTGCTAACCAGTGCTAAAGGGCTTCAGCCCACTTCTTGAAATATGGTAAAATTCGGGTACATCCAAGTGGCACATTTAATTTACTTATATCTCCATACAGGACTCTACGGCATGTTCAGTCCTTCCTCTGTCTACCGTAAGGTCCATGAGTGTTCTGAAGAAGTGTGCCCAGGTATGTAACATTTTGTAACTGGCAGTAGCCTTACCAATAAGGAAAAAGTTCCTAGGCGTAATAACAATCATATTTTATTTCTACAGATCTTTTTATTGACATTTCAATAAAAAAACAAGTACAAAAGGAAACTGTGCACTGTCATATTCCTTGATGTCGTCATCATTTCAGTGCCCCACAGCCTTGCCACTCACACCCCCTGACACAGTTGACAGCAAATGTTGACATGGCCTTACCCGATGGCATCACCTCGAGATTAGTGGGGGCGAGCTCATGACAAATATTGCTCCCTTAGCCATTGCAATGCCCCCATACTTTTACCCACTTTTGTGGGCATCCCCAGCCTTCACACACCTCTGTCTTGGCCAAAATGCACCAATCCAGATCATGTTTCCAGTCCCAAAGATGCAGCCCTTGTTCTGCCCCACCACAATCTTGCATCATTTTGTATGGCTACAGTCGATTTCAGGGTTATCCATATATGCTCCATATTGTTCAGATCTGTTTCACCCCAGACATTTAGCATGCACCATTTTGTAGAGGCAGTACAGGAACACACACACACCTCGCCCATACATGCTACCACTACCACGAGTCGCTGTAGCACTGGGCATTCTCAAACAATATGTTAAAATGTACCAAGGTATCCACAGCCTCATGGTCACCACACATCTGACACCCTACCCATCTTGACCATTGTAGTCTGAGCGTAGTAAGACTGATGAAGGATCTTTAGCTGAACTAGGCAGAAACCCACCCATATACCCAACTCTCTAGGGGACGCCAGGGCCTCCATCCACTCAATGTCCTCTAGCCCCTCTAAGTTGTGTAACCGCTGCTCTTTCGGTTGCAGCAGGGTATCAGGCGTGTTATTGAGTAACTTTTTGCATGTTAGGAACGTGGATTTTCATTGGCATATACTCCTCCAGGATTCTGTCCTTTAGGGGCAAAGACTTAGGGAACATTACTCTTTTCAGCTGTACTGCCCTCAGTGCATCGCCTACCTGTTTGTATCAATGTGTCTCAGAGGGCAGCAGCTGATAGTCATGCTGCAAATCTGCTAATCGGATTATGTCTCACCGGGTCCATAAGTCCCCAACCTAAAATAAGCCAATTAGGTCCCAATTGTGGAACCCTGGTTGCTTTCCCAATGTACCCAGCTTAGCCTGCAATACAGAGGAGCATAGCCTGCCGGTGTAATCTTGCCCTTCCAGCCCAAGGTCTGTGCTTGTATGTAGAAATGGTCTACTACTGTTGCCATTGGACTATAAATGTTTTCCCTTGTCTGCATCACCAGCCTTACCATTTGGAATGCAGGTTCCTCCGGAGGGCGGAAGACTCAACTATTAATGGTGGTCAATTGCGACACACAGAAGTACTTTTGGATGTTGAGTAAGTCTACCCCCATCGTACCACTATCTTGTGAGTTTGTGTAGTGCTATTCATGCTGGTACCCCATCCCAGAGCAGTGTCCTGATTTCTCAATTCAATCCCCTGAAAATATAAGTTATCTACTGAATATGCTGTACTCTGCAGGATCTGGAGGAAGCAAGGCAGGGACATCATTTTGAAAAGAGTGGCTCTGTCTAGGGGTGATAACGGTAGGGACCAATATTGGACATCACGTTTAAGTCTTACTAGTGACAGTGTCAGGTTGCTGTGGAAGAACAAGTCAGGGTTTATAGTTATATAGAGGCTCAGGTAGTGGAACCCCTTAGTGGCTATCTCTGCCTCACAGTTGCAGTGAAGTCATGGCATCTGTCCCTGCCATTGTATATTAGGGCTTTTTGGCAGTTAATAGAATATCCTGAGTTGTGGACAAAAATAGTAATTACCTTCATTACCCTGTTCAGGGTATTTTCAGGTTACGTCACTTAGAGCAGAACATCATCTATATATAATTAGGGGGGGCCTGGCTGGGCACCGAGCATGGCAGTCGTCTTGTAGACGAGCTCCGGACCAGGAACACCAATTATCCTGAAAAAATACACGGTGTGCACGAAATAGAGGACGAGCGGAGGGCTCCTGTAGTCTGAGGTGCAGGGGAGTCTGGAAGTGACGGAAACACTGGCTGAGGCTCCGGCACTGGGCATAACGAGAAACGGTCCAGCTGAAGAGGAGCTCGAAGGGGGCCATCTTGGGCCTGCAGTGCGGAGACAGGCGGAGGGCTGCTGCGGTTTGCTGCTGCGCCACGGGTGGCTTTGCCAGCAGAGAAAGAGAGAGACCTACCCCGGCTGAAGGCGACGGCTCCTTAAGCAAAATACCTGGAGGACCCGCGAGCGGACCATGTACAGTAGGAGAGGACGAGATTGAGAGTCGGGCGCGTTGGTGAGTGCGGACTCCGGCGCTGTCTGTGTCCCTGGTTTCCCCCTTCTATCTCGTTTGGCTAACCAGGCAGGGTAACAGTGGGGAAGGAACGCCGGGCTGCCAGCGGGACCAGCGCTATAGTCTTTCTCCCCCCCTCAGGTGAGTGGAGAGTAGAAGAGGGGGGCGGAGCGGTGCCATTGTATCGTGGCGCTCGGGTCCCGGGAAAAGTGAGCAGCATGCAGGCGGGACTCCTCGGGGCCCGCGATTACGGTGGAGGACAACACTGGGACGCTGGGTGTAGGTCTTAATAAAGCCTGAACAGATGGATACGGGGGATTTGCATAGCTGACTCCTGTGAGGCAATGTGGGCATCCCCCTCCCCACACCCCTCCCCACAGAGAACGAGGAGCGGCTGCGGAAAGAAGCGGAGAGAGTTACCCCCCCCACTGCACCCTAATGGGATTGGCACTGCTCTGCGCCTATACTGAGAGCGGGGAATACGTGACCCGATCATAGGACCCCCCCCAGAGAACATTCTTCGAAGGTGGAAAGGCTGGGTGACACGAGGATACAGGGCGGCCGACTGGTTTGCATACTGCAGAGAGAACTGGGGCACACTGATGGCGCATGCTGGGGTGATCCCATGATACAGTAAGAAGTGGCAGAGATACCCGGACATTGAGCAAGGTGGGGGCAGAATGCACGATATATATAGTGTCGTATACCCCTAACTGTTTCCCACAAGCCAAAGATCAGGAGACTTACAATACAGTGAGTGGAGGGCCGCCCCCTAGCGAAGGGGTATTGGAATATCACTAAATTAATACAGGAGGGCACGGACGCTTTAAGTGAGAAGACACTGGGCGAGGACAACCAGACTGCTGAACCTAATATAACTATGCAAAAAGCGGGTCCGTGCCTATTGTAGTGAAACCTAACGCCTGATCAGATGCCCAGTCATCTCATTGAGAAAGAGGAGCAGTGTGGAGTATAGCAGTTGGTTGGAGGAGAAAAGAGACCTACTGAGATAATTGCTGGGGGGTGCAACACGGATTGTTGGTCATAGGCACTGCAGTGGTGGTGCTTGGTAGCGCAACAAAGATTACGATGGGCCGGACCAAAGCAAAGCAGCAGGAACAGGGTGGCACGGATCCGGTACGAGACCTGGTGAATAGTGGGGACAGCGCGTCGGCATCTAAATGCTTCCCCCCCACAACGCTTGATGGCCAGGAGGATAAACTGGACCTCATATGGCACGAGATGAGGGACTCCAGAAAAACAATGGAGCTGCAGATGGGGACCCTGACTACTGGCCTGAACCTGCTTAGGGTGGATCACGCAAAAACGTTGGTTAAGGTAAAAGATAATGCAGCGACGCTGGCGGTAGCGCTACCCAGGCAGAGACAGACTGAGACGGAAGTGAAGCAACTGCAGAAACAAGTGGCCACACTCCTAGACCGAGTCGAAGACGCAGAAGGGAGGGCGAGACGGAATAACATCAGAGTGGTTGACCTGTTGGAGAAATATGAGGGGACGGACGCCATGGGCTATATGGAACAATGGCTTCGTGACTACGTTAAAACAGATGGACTCTCCACACAATACTGCATTGAGCGTGCACACAGAATACCCACGGGGAGACCGAGACCAGGTGCCCCGCCACGGCCGCTGATAGTAAAATTACTGAACTTCCGGGACCGGGACACTCTATTACAGAAGGCAAGGGAGGCTACACCCATAAACTTTGAAAATACAAGAGTCTCTCTATACCCAGATTACACGGTGCTGGTCCAGAGGCAACGGTCTTCGTTTATGGCGGTGAAGCGACGGCTCAGAGACCTGCAGCTGCAATATGCTGTAGGCTAAAGATAATGCACAAACAGGAGGCTTACTTCTTTGAGAGTCCTGGAGATGTGGAGGATTAGCTGGAAGTGAAGGAACTGACTGCCGTTGCAGAGCACACCTCGCAACAAGAGGACAGAAGCAGATCCCAGAATGAACACATGGCGGGACGAAGAGGCAGAAGATTAAGGCGAACACCAGCGCGAACACGTGTTACCCTGCAGCTGATGAGACAGAACAAAAAGCAGGCGATCATAGCTACGGCCACTTTCACGAGTGACCCTAGAGTGGTGGACACTAAAACCTAATTGGAAGATGAAGAGAGGCATGGTTCGGAGACTGAGGGCAGTGTGGCCTTGTTCCCGTCGGCCACACCGCAGCTGATTTCCGACCTGTTTGGTTGATGGACTCGTGCAAGTACAGTTTCATTTTGTTTATTCTTTTTCAGGGTAACTGTGTTCAGTAACAAACGTAGGCCCTCCTTAAATACTGTTGGATTCCTATAACAAGTGCAACAACAATATTGGGCCCTGGTACTGTAATGGCTCGAGAGTAACAACTCGTAGTTGCATAGCACCACATGCAGAGTGCAGGCGTAGTCCCTCGCATGGCAAAGCCCCTATATTAGTTTGGTTAAATGTTATGTTCTGGTATAGTTTACAGATCAGACTGAGTATTGCGAAAGCACAGGGTTGGGGTGATCGCAGTGTTCATATTGATGCAGGTCCGCTAGAACCATTGGGAACCATGTTGACACGCAGGTGGAGTAGAAGTCAGATACAATGCAAGCACAGGGTAAATACACAGTGGTAACCTTGAATATCAGAGGTATGGGCACGAAGCACAAATGGCAAAGAATCCATGCGCACTTGCAGCGCTGCAAAGCACAGATTGTATTCCTCCAAGAGTCGCATATTGTGGAAAGTGAATTGGTGAAGCTTAGGAAGAAATGACAAGGTCAAGTTTTCTCAACCTCCTATTCTAACTATACTAGTGGTGCCTCAATTTGGATAAGGCATGGTGTGCCGTTTGTGGCACACGAGTGAAGAATAGATGAACAGGGCCGATATGTATTTGTAAGGGGTACGTTCGATGGGCAATTGGTGGTGCTGGGTACAATATTCGCCCCTAACTTCGATCAAGATAAATACTGGGATACAGTGAGTGGAGCGCTAGCGGGGTGGGATACATGCCCATGGATTTTGGGAGGTGATTGTAACACACTGATGGATGTGCTATTGGACAGGTCACATCCCCCATTACACGGAGCTGGGGTTCTAAAACAGGCTGAAGTAATAAAAATATGGGCAGCGGGATGGGAGTTATGTGATGTGTGGAGGATGAGACATCAGGGACGTAAGGAATATTCCTATTACTCCGCGGTGCATGACCTGCACACTAGGATTGATAGGATTTTCTGTTCCAACAGGATAGCTATGCAAGTGCTACATACTACATATCTGCCCAAGACCTTCTCAGAACATAACCCACAGGAGATGGTTATTACCTGGGGCAGAATTCCCATCCCGGTCCCCACGTGGAGGTTGTGGCCATAGTTGTTGGAGGACACTGTATTTTGCAGTGCCCTTCTGCAAAGAATAGAGCATTACTTTGCGGAAAATAGTAAAACAGCGACAAATAGATTGATAGAGTGGGATGCCTTCAAGGCGGTTATACGAGGCAAAGCAATCAGTGCAACTGTGGGTGCACGGCAGGAAATTCATAGATCACTGGTGGAGGTAAAGGAGCCAATGGGAAGGTTGGAGCAAGAGGCTGTGTCAGATGTAGAAAAGAAGGGCTTATTACAAGAAACGTGAATTAAACATGCTGAGCTCCTGGAGACGCTCAGGATTATAGATTACCAGACATATACTAGAAGCGCACATGCGGAAGCAGATAAGGCAGGTACTCTATTGGCTAGAATATTCCGAGATACCCCTGCTACGGTAGTCATTAGTGAAATTACCACAGAGGATGGGACAAAGGTTTCCAGTCAAGGGGAAATGAAGGAGGCCTTTAGGAAATACTATGAGACACTATATGGAGAGGAGATAGATGTTGCAAATGACCAACTGGAGACCTTTGTATCCTCTCTAACTTTCCCAACACTACCGAATGCGGCACAGAAGGAATTGCAGGGGCCCAGTACATCACATGGAATTAAAGTTGCCTTGAAAGGCCTCCCACGTAATAAGACCCCTGGTATAGATGGGCTCCCCATTGAATTTTATGCGACGTATGCGGACATCTTAGTACCTCAACTAATGGCACTATATACAGAAGCGTGGGAAAAAGGTTCCTTGCCCCTCACCACTGCGCAGGCATTGGTGATTTTGCTGCCGAAACCCGGAAGGGATCATACTGATATGGCTAACTACCGCCCACTTTCGCGATTGTCAACCTAGTATAACATTTTAAGTAAACTGGCTAACAGGCTGCTACCATACCTGTTGCAATTGATCCATATAGAGCAGACCGGGTTCCCACCGGCACGGAGCACATCACTAAATATTAGGAAAATACATTATTTACTGACGGAAGCGCCTAAGCGGTTTCCTCATGCAGGCTGTCTCTCCTTGGACCTTAGACAGGCATAAGCTGGGCATAGATGTTCCGGGTGTTACTGAAATTCGGTATTCCAAAAGGGTATGTGGACTGGCTGCGCCTAATGTACAAAGCCCCAACAGCACGAACCAGAACGGGTGGACACATATCGGATGAGTAAAGGATACATAAGGGAACTAGACAAAGCTGTCCGTTGTCGCCTCTCATTTTTATTCTAGCGCTAGAACCATTAGCAATAAAAATGAGACAGGGTCTTATAGGATGGGGAATCCCAATCGGGAATATGACACACCTCTTCTCGGCATACGCTGATGATATCATCATATACATCCGAGATCTCTGATTGCCTCTAACCCCTATATCTGATTTGTATAAACAGTTTGAAGCGCTGTCTGGTCTGGATCTCAACATTGCAAAATAGCATGCTTTTTTCTTCACGGCACATGTAGATGAGATGGAACTAGATTTTGGTGACGCAAAACTTCAGATAGCTCAGTCAACATTGAAGTATTTGGGGATCCAGATTTATAGGACTAATGCGGACATGCTGGATGGCAACCTTAACAGAGCGATTAGAGCCCTAAGATCTAGCATTGCATTCTGGACTGCATTGCCATTGTCTGTAATGGGGAGAATAGCAATACCGAAAATGGTGGTACTGCCCCGTTTACTTTACTATTTGACTAACTTGCCAATAATGGTGCCACAGGCCACTTTCAACTTGCTAAACACTATATTAATAGTTCTGATATGGAGGAAGGGTAGAAGACGTATCAGCTTAAAAAACTACAAGTGAGTACCCGTGCCGATGGGCTGGGAGTTCCGGACCTCCGCGCCTATTATTACGCTTGCCAACCACAGTGGTTGTCATACTGGGTGGCGGGCCGTAACCTGCAGGAGATAGAGTATACGTCGGAGGATATAGATGAAGGAAATCTGCATGCTTTGTTATTACCTTGAAATATAATGCCAAGAGACCTACCCCCTTTACTGGATAGAGCGCCTAAATGCTGGAAAGCGGCACTGCGATACACGGGTACACCAGTTGCATATACCAGTAATATTCCACTGTTGAGAATACCGTTGGCTAGTGGTACACTCACCAAACGTAGATTAGCACCAAACGTGCTGTCCCCTGGGAGGAAGCAGGGGGCAGCACGGTGGGAGTCTTATTCAATAACGAGACGCTACTGGACCATGATGCCTTCGTACATGAAACAGGTGCCCCGGCTCACCTGTACTTGCCACATGCTGCATTGTTTCAGTATGTGAAAAAACACTGGGCACTGCAGAGGAGGGAACCGCCCAGCAATGAACTAATAAAGATGGTGCACTATATGGGGAGAGGTAGACACTTGATTCGCTGGTTATACACTGGTATCGGCACCCACACAAGGGACCTATTGGAAGTATTAAAAATATTAAAAATTGCTTGGGGGGAGATATAAGTAGGAAAATTACAGACAAAGAATGGTTGGCCATAATAGAGCACTCAAGAAAGGTATAGAGAAATTCAAATTTATTCAAACCATGGCACTGCATCGTGCTTACTTGTCCCCGAGTAGATTGAATAAGATGTTCCCACAAACGCAACATGTCTGGCCGCGATGTAAGCAGGCAGGAGCAGACCTATTACACATGATATTGGCATGCCCGGTTATAAAAGGATATTGGAATACGGTTTGGAACGTAACTGGGGCGGTGGCAAAACGCGAGATACATGATACCATGAAAAAATGCATATTGGGGCTGCATAAACATGTATCTAAACATAAGGTACAATACAGTTTCATAGACCTTGCATTAATATTAGCTATTAGAATACTCACCATGCGGTGGAAGTCGAATAAGCCCTCCAAGGTATTGCATTGGAGTACAGAAATGATAAGATGGAGCAGTGCAGAGGGTGCAATGTTGTGCAGCAAAGAAATACGAGGACTACATAAGATACCAATATCGTTAGAATGGTAAGTCATGCTAGCTGAGTTGAAGGAAACAGATATGGACTGCACTGATTAAAGAGCATCCTCCTGTGGTGAAATATATTGTCCATACCTTGTGATTGAATGTAAGTGCAATAAATATGTAGTTGTATACAAACCTGTATGATATGAGATGCAACTGTAAAATAATGGTAATGGTTCTGCCGTTGTGTCATGGACTGAAACTGCAATCAGAAAGTGTGGGGTGGGGCGAGTTAAAGGAGATTGTTAAAAAACTGGGTAAATCATGCTGCAATAAGAATAATAGTACACAAGTTGTGAAATATGTCTTAAGATTGGTACATAAAATAGATTACTGTCGCTACAACTATGTTTACTATGCAATGACAAATGCAATGGCACAATGTAATTTGTGTGAACACCAATGATGAAACCTAATTGTGTAAATGTGACATGAGATATATGATTCAAAACCAAAAAACCCAATAAAATTTGTTTAAAACAAAAATCATCCATATATAATTATATTTTATCCCCTCAGTGATCATACCAATGTAGATAGTGGACCAATAGATCCTTCCTGATGTAGGCCACCCAGGACTGAAGCCCCAGAGCAAAGATTAGTGGTGACAAAGGGCAGCCTCGCTGAAGCCTAAACTCCTGGGATCCTTACCCATTCACTTTTACCTGTGCCAACGGGCCAGTATACAAGAGTCACACCCATGCTACAAATCACAGGACACTGCCCATTCTAGCCCGCACCTCAAATATATAGGCCCACTCCAGCATATCAAACACCACTCTAGCATCTCATGAGAGAAACAGGGCGGGGTCCTGAAGATTGGGAGCTTGGCTCACTTTGCCATACAGATGATTCAGGGTGAGAGTGGTGCTTCATTAAGGCATGAAACCTGATGAGTCCAGATGGACCAATGATACAATAACCATACTCAGTTGGGAGGCCAGCACCTTGGCTAGAATCATAGCTACACTCCTCAAACATGCTCAGCATATGAGGGTCCATTTTCTGGGCCATCAGTTTGCAAAGCTCAATTGGCAATCCATTCCGGACAACACCCCTGCCAGAGTGCAGGTCGTGTTTTGTCCATATCATTTCATCTTCCGTAATCTGCTCCTCAAGGAGATATCAGTCGAAGTTAGTAAAACTCGGTTGGCGGGTATCAGAAAGGAACTCTCAGGACTCCTCCACTGTGGCGGTCACAGCTAGGGAGTATAGCTGGTTTTAATAAGCTGCAAAAGCATCCCCCACACTTTGTTTATCTCTCACACGTATTTCTATCCTTGTCTTCACCTCTAGAACCCAACAAGTGTCCTGCTCCCTCTTGTCTAACAAGGATAAAGGCTATCTACCTAGATAACAACTTAATGCAATTGGTGTTGTGTGGACCTTTGACTCATCTTGGTGGTGTCTGTTGATATACCCCTATATTCTTTCTGCTTTAGCAATAGAGTATGCTTTGCTTCTGTACTTTCCAGTGTGGTAATTCCCTGCTTTTTCATTTGAATCTCTTTTTCAAGGTTCTGCAGCTTAGCCCTTTTATCCTTCGTGTGCCCCACAATTAAGGAGAGGGCCTGCTCTTTGATTACCATCTTATATGCTTCCCATAGGCTCTGAGAGGAGTCAACTGAGGCTTTGTTATCAGAAAAGTAATGCTCCGTTGCAGCTACTAGGCCTTCCCTTACACAGGTCATCTTAAGATACAAGGAATTAGTGATACGTGACATATCCTTTTTTCAGGGCCCATGAGAATACCAAACATCGCCCATATTGGGGACTAATCCGTAATACCTCTAACCAAGTGGTGGACCTCTGAGGAATGATAAATCTTGTGTGTATGGGTGAGAATGTAATCAATACGAGAAAAGTCTGCCATGCGCCCCTGAATAAAATGCGTATTGCTGCTTTCTGGAATCATGGGCCTACTGGACGTCTGTCAAATCAAGGGTTGTAAGGGAGTCATCAAGCAGGAGGTGAGACAACCCAACCAGTTTGTGGGGTCATTGGTCTCGCTCCTCACACAACATCAGATTGAAGTTCCCCTATAAGTAATTTTCCCTCCAGCAGTCAAAGTAGCAGGGCACTCAGGTCAGGGAACGTGATATCACGGAGATGTAGCAGGACAACATCGAGCATAATTTAATATTCACCACCTGCCAGCAAGGGAGATATATCTCATAAGTGTATCCGGGGAGACTTGATGAATGGTAAGTGGGGGTGGTTCCCATATAAAAATTTCAAACCCCACCTTGAGCCTGTAATATAACCTGCATGGATCACCATTTTGTAGCCCTATTTGTCTAGTGCTTGATATTTGTTACCCATCATGTGGATTTCTTGTAGAAGGAAAACATCTGGCACCTGCCGTTTGATGTACTGTAATATGACACACCTTTTGATTTTGTCCCCCAGTCCATTTGCATTCCAGGACAACAGCTTCATAGGCGACATTTTAGTCCTTTCTCCTATTATTGTGTTCGACCCAGAGAATGGGGCAGGGGTACAGGGTTGGATGCTTTTGTCTAATTGCAGTTCCCGTGCTTCAGAAAGTAACAATATCCCCCAAAATAAACTGCAACAGAAATCATAACCCCTCAACATACCCCTTCTACCTGCCTCCCTGCATAGAGGACTTAAAACTGCCCTCCAACATTGCAGAGCACCTGTCACCCATAACAATTACTTAAACTATATGTGACAGTGGTATCTACCAACAACTCCCTCACCTGCCCCCCTCTGTAATGCTCACAGTTACCAAAAGCCATCTGTCCCTGCCAGCAGCTTCATCATTCTCAGTGACAAGCTACATTCAGTGTCATAGTTCAACAAATACCTACTCGCTGCACTGGCACACTGTGGCTGTGATTGCTCATGGTGTCGTTGGCCTTATTCTATGCCATCAAACCAGCTCTTGTGTGGCTTCTGTGGGGTCACCACCTGTGAGGACTTTTGTTGCATCTATCTTTGGTCATGTCTCGCTTCTTCTGTATGATCAACCTTCATCCATTGAGCCATTCCCAAGCAGCCTCTGGGGTAGCAAAAGGCCAAGTCTTCCTGTCTGCCACTACTCCGAGCTGCATGAGAAGCAAAATAGAATATTTCAGGCCACACTCCCTCAATACCCTTTTCACCTCAGCAGAGCCTCTGGACCGGGAGAATCTCTTTGATTTCCCACTATCCAGCTTCCCACTGAAGAAGGCCTTCTCCAAGGCCAGGCTTGATACATTGATCACTAGTAGCCAAAACTCAAATGTACCAGGGTCACATTCCACTCCCCTAGTTCATTGGTCCTAGGTCACCTCCCCATATATGCCGGACACCTCTCCATATATGCCGGACGCTATTCAGCTGTGCAGCAGACACGCGCAGAGGGCGTGCCGCCGGCACGCCAAAGGCGCGCCTGAAGCAAGCCCGTCTGCGCCCATCCACGCCTGGACCGTGCCCAGCGCCAGAACCCCTGGATCCCGAGGACGCCACAACACCAGACTCCACTACGATGCCAGAACCCTTCACGCACTCAACGCGGGCCAAAACCACACCTGCTTCCAGGCCGCCCAGAAACGGACCCACGGACCCTTCTCCTGCCGCACCTTCACCTGCGACAGAGCCACCAAACCAACAAGGACTGGACTCAACCACCTTCACTGCATACTCCTCAACACCTGCTCCACACGCAAATACACCGTCGAGCTCTGGATCAGCTCAACACCTCCGCCCCAGACGTGGCCTTCCTGACTGAGACCTGGTGGAACGACTCCTCGGCGCCCGAAATTGCCATAGCCATCCCGGATGGCTACAAGATCACCCGCAAGAATCGTGCCAACGGAATCGGAGGAGGAATAGCCATCGTCCACAAGTCCACCCTCAAGGTCACCACCCACGCAGACGACACCCTGAACACCGCCGAACACCTCCACTACCGAATCCACACCGACCCCAACACCATCCTCAGAGGAACACTCATCTACATACCCCCCTGGACCACGGGCTCAGTTCATCGACTCCATCGCCGACCTCGCCAGCACCCATGCACTCGCCTCCACGGACCACATCCTCCTCGGGGACCTGAACTTCCACCTCGAGAACAACAACAACGCCAACTCTGCCACCCTGATGGACAACCTCACCAATCTTGGCCTCAGACAACTCGTCACCACAACCACCCACGCTGCTGGCCACACGCGGGACCCCGTCTTCTCCACAGGCACCCACATCGCCTTTGACCAGACCACCGAACTCCACTGGACCGACCACCGCTGCATCCATTTCACCTTCAAGAAACCAACCACGCACCACCTCTCCCAACTGCTGCCTCGCCGCTGCTGGAGAAAAGTCACCAAAGACCAGCTGATCACCACCCTCGCCCAGAACCCACCCGACCACCCCACCAACCCAGACGCCGCAGCCTGCAACCTCAGACAGTGGATCGATGACAGCGTCAACACCCTTGCTCCGCTCAAGAAACCCTCCAACAGCCACGCCAGCAAGAGAGCAACCTGGCTCACCGACGAGCTCCAGACCTCCAAACGCGCATGACGCAAACTGGAGAAGATATGGCTCCACGAACGCACACCAGACTACCACGCAGCCCACAAGGACGTCACCTGCAGACATCACCACCTGATCAGATTAGCCAAGAGATCCTCCTTCAAAGACCGCTTGGATAACAATGCACACAACAGCATGGAGCTCTTCAGCATCGTAAAGGAACTCTCCAACCCCAGCGCCAACTCCAACGACATACCGCCCTCACAAGAACTGTGCGACTCACTAGCCATCTTCTTCCACCGCAAGATCACTGACCTCCACAACAGCTTCAACACCACTACCACCCTGACTACGCCAGACTCCACCTCCCCAGTGAACACTACCAGCGCCAACCGCCTGACCTCCTGGTCCAACATCAACAACGACGAGACAAGCAAGGTCATGAACTCCATCCACTCAGGATCTCTGTCAGACCTGTGCCCACACCACGTATTTAACAAAGCAGACGCAGCCATCGCACCCCAACTACGGAAGGTCATCAACATCTCCTTCGAAACAGCGACATTCCCGGAAAGCTGGAAGCACGCCAAAATCAATGCCCTCCTCAAGAAGCCCAAGGCGGACCCCAAGGACCTCAAGAACCTCCGACCCATCTTCCTTCTCCCGTTCCCGGCAAAGGTCATCAAGAAAATCGTCAACATGCAATTGGCCCACCACCTGGAAGACAGCAACATCTTGGATCCATCCCAGTCCCGATTCAGATGAAACCACAGCACCGAGACAGCCCTCATCGCCGCCACAGACGACATCAGGCGCCAACTAGACAACAGCGAAACATCAGCCCTCATCCTCCTGGACCTGTCAGCCGCCTTCGACATGGTTTGCCATCTCACTCTAAAGACACGCCTCCTAGAAGCCGGAATCCAAGAGAAGGCCCTTGACTCGACCACGTCCTTCCTCTCCGGCAGAAATCAGAGCACCCCCCTCCCACCCTTCCGATCCGAAGCCCCCGACATCATCTGCGGCGTCCCCCAGGGCTCATCTCTCACCCCGACGCTGTTCAACATCTACATGGCCCCCCTCGCACAAGTAGCCCGCCATCACATCCTCAACATCATCTCCTACGCCGACGACACCCAGCTCATCTTCTCTCTCACCAAGGACACACACACTGCCAAAACCTACCTCTACGAGGGAATGAAGGCCGTCGTCGACTGGATGAGGAGCAGCCATCTGAAGCTGAACTCGAACAAGTCCGAGGTCCTCATCCTCGGACCCACCCCCTCAGCCTGGGAGGACTCCTGGTGGCGGACCACACTGGGAACAGCACCAACACCCACTGAGCATGCACAACACCTAGGATTCATCCTCAACTCCTCCCTCTCCCTGTCTAAGCAGGTCAACACCGTCTCCTCCTCCTGCTAAAACACTCTCCGCATGCTCCACAGGATCTACAAGTGGATCCCGACCGAAACAAGAAGAACGGTGACACAGGCACTCGTCAGCACAAGACTGGACTACGGCAACGCACTCTATGCAGGAATCCCAGCAAAACACCTACGACGACTACAAAGCATCCAAAACGCCTCTGCCCGACTGATCGTCAATGTCACCCGCCGCAGCCAGATCACGCCCCACCTGAGAGACCTACACTGGCTCCCCGTCGACAAGAGGATCACCTTCAAGCTCCTCACCCATGCACACAAAGTACTTCATAACGCCAGAACAGTAGACTCAGCTTCTACAACCTCACCCGCCAGCTCTGCTCCACCAGCCTCGCCCTCGCCGCTGTCCCCCGCATCCAACGAACGACCTCCGGTGACAGATCCTTCTCCTACCTCGCCGCCAAGACCTGGAACACACTCCCTACCCACATACGGCAGACCCAAGACCTACTCGCCTTCAGAACACTCCTCAAGACCTGGCTCTTCAAGCAGTAGCAGCACCCCCCCTCCCCATAGCGCCTTGAGAACCTCACAGGTACATAGCACGCTTTACAAGTACTCTGATTGATTGATTTATTTATTGATTGTTGACCACTTTTTTTTCTTGGGGAGTGTTTTAGGGGTTTGATTACCCCAGGCTCTGCGCATCCACAATCTGCCTCTGGTTGCACCCAGTGGGCCTTCTTTGCAACAAAGTTGTTGCCACTGCACAGCCTACATATGTACGCCTCCGCAGATTTGAAATCAGGCCCCCCATGGGGCTCTTGCTGCAGCGCTCACAGTAGTGCAAACATTTCTTAGTCTCACCCTCTGCCTGCTAGAAGGGGCCCCTTTCGCCAGACAGGGGAAACCTCCCTTAAGTAGGCCCCAAATGTTCTGGTCTGTCTTTGCAGGATATCTCATCTGTCCCTGCTGCTGCTCCTTTAAAAGGCCCTGCGGGGGCCTGTCGCGTAGCCAGACCCTCTAGGTACTCAAAGGTCTAGTCCCTGTCAGTCCACAAGACTCAACAGCCTGCAGTCCGGGCCACTGATTTCCACCCCTTAGTTACAGTGGCCTGGTCGAGTATTCTCACTGTTTCTATCTAGCCACCACATCCCATCAGTGACTGTCCAACATAGCACTTTCTGGCCATTAGGCCACCATCCGTTACTCATTCCAGGGACAATACTTACTCACCAGTTGTCCTATGACTCAAAACAGCTTTTCTACTTAGCCCCAGAAAGACTCCCAGCTGTTGTTGCTTGAGAGTCGTGCTTCTCAAAAGCGCCTTGTGCCATCTGACTGTTCTCCCTTGGCCCAGCCACTGGACACAGGGCCTCAGCCCTCTCCACTGCATCTTGCCTTGGCCCACTGCTATTACCTGTGTGAGGCTTCTCCGAGCTGCACCTCTGATTCAGTTTCTATATGTGGGTACCCATGCTGCACCTCCAATTCAGTCTCTGTATGTGGGACCCGGCTTCTCATGCTGCCCAAGTCCGCACCTTATAATGTCCCCAATCCCCCAGAGCAGGACATCAGAAGAGGGGTCCCTGGTGTTCCCAAAACCTCTGGCTCCCAAAGCTGCCTCAATGAGGCGTTGGAAGACAGATCAAAGACCAGATTTTGGGGGATTAGGTGGATGGAGGAAGGCAATCGCTTTAGCAAATATCCATCTTGCTCTACAGTAGGAGTGAGCGGGAAACTCTGATCCGCGGGCGACGTTGCCACTCTGTCCTCAAAATTTTGTGCTCACCCCTAGTCTCAACAATCCCACTGTGGGGGACTTCCTTGTGGCAACATTAGGAGTTCTTAGTCCCCAATGACTCTCAGCAGCCAAGGGGACTTCAATCCTCAAGCAGAAGTGCACTAATAGGCCCCTTGCAGAGTGATTAAGAAAGGGGGCGGGCCTTCGATAGCCACTCAGCAATCCCCCTCTGAGGCACTTACATGTGGCAACAATAGGGGTTCTTGGCCCCCAACGGCCCTCAGTAGCCAGGGGGACACCATCCCCCAACCAGTAGTGTGACAGAATACCTCTTTTCAGAGGGGTTGAGAAATGGGGTGGGGCCTCAGACGATGTCTTTGCAATCCCACTGTGGGGGACTTACTTGTGGAAACAATAGCTTTTGGCCCCAAAGACCCTCAGCTTTGAATGGGGACTTCATTAGGGGTGGCAATCATAAAACTCCTCGAAATTTGGTAGGGTTTTTCAGCAACTCCACAGAATTCTGCAGAGCTCCACCCAGGCCTAATTGGCAGTCGGCCACGCCCCAACCCTACTACAGCAAATAATCTCCCAGTGCTTCTCTTAGCCTAAATCCAAGATGGTGAAACCTTTCTACATTGTGTGCTGCCTTTGTGCCCACACCAGAGGTTTGGTCAGGGAAAAGAGAAAGTCTTCTTATGTGGTCAATTCAAACCAGTCATGAGAGCAGCTCCTCTCACACTGGGATTGGTGCCTGTCAGACTTGAGTAACAAAGAAGAGTCCTGCCAAGAGTGTCAGCTAATACTTGACTGTGAAAGAGAAGGCTGATTTGAAGTTAATCAAGTGCAAATTTATAGGTGTTTCCTAGCCAAAGATAATAGTATTAAAATGTATATTGTATCCCAATGCTTTACCATGAAACATCTAACCCTATTACAGTGAAAATTGCTTTGGGGCCATGCCACTTTAGGGATATGTTTAACATTCAAAAGTTACATGTATTACTTTTAAATATGATGCAACCTCCCTTACGGGCAGTAAGGCAAACTTAGGAATGACTATTTAACATTTAAAAGGAGGATTTTTTAAAGGTTGATTTTGCAGTTTTAAAACTGCACGACTAGGCTAGAAGTCATAATTGCTCTTTCACTGCATTGAGTAGTACAATGGGGGCTGAAGTACATTACTTACATTTACTTAAATTTAACACACAGGACTTGGGTATACTTTGTACCATATACTACATACTTACAGGTATGTTAAATATACCAGCTAGGTGTATTCCAGTTCAACATGTGTTATGGGGTAAGAGTACATACCCTGGGAACAGAACAATTTTGCCCACATATGCAGAGTCCAAAAACCAGCAATAAAATCTAGTAAAAAGTAAGGAAGACCACACAAAAAGAGCAATTTCAACAATGCAGAAATCGGAAATAATTCACACTTATGGTGGAACATTTGCATCTAAAAATATAGGAAGAAATTCCAGTGCACTAGGTATCTATAGTTAGGTCAGCCATTCCATAGGAAAAGCATTATTTTGCTGTTAATAACTTCAGTACTGTTTGACAAATCTTCACAAAACTCTCCAAAAAAGGTGCTTATTTTAGACTAGTTTGGGGATGGAAAAGTTTTGTGTAATCTGTCAAGCCGGGATCGAGAGAAAAGAGGGGTCCTAAGACAAAAACTTTCCATGTATTTTCCATAGACTTCTTTAGGCAGGGCTACAGTGGAAACAGCTAAATGGAAGAACACCAACTTTGTCAGGAAGTTAGATCTTGGTCCACAGACTGTGATTTGTGCGATTTGATGTAGATCCATTCAGTAGTTTTTGAGAGAAACTGAGGTCGAAAAATAATTGTATATCTGGACGGTTGGGTCTGCAAGAGACTTGAAAGAATCTTGTGGGAGCATCTATTAAAAAATAAAGCGTTCTGATTGTCACAGGGAGCTGTAATTCCCTTAACCATCCGCTCCTGTGGGATTCTGACTCCGGTATAACAGATTTTATCAGTGATGTTATAAATGATGTCATATAGCATGTCATGACTCATATTATATGTGAGGTCATAAGCAGTGCATGGCAGGCGCAAGTTATAGTTAGCTCTGCTAACCTTGACTGGTGAATTTTTGTTTTTTTAGATGACAAATTCACCTAACTACAACATTACTTTAACCTTTATTTTCAGTGAATTTGTAAGATTTTTTTATTTTTAAAACAAAACCAGGCCTTTTTTCCAGTCTATAAATATATATATATTCACTGATAAAAACAAAAAAACAATCCGCACACCCTTGAGTTGATTGAGTGGGGCAGCGAGCTGGGGCCACGCAACGCTGGTTCTTATAGGGTGCAAACAGACAGCCTGCGTCTGCTCAATTAGTGATCATGCGCAGAGGGTTGGGAGGAAGTCCCCATGATCCGTTGAGCTACGGCCCCATCTAGATGACGTCCCACCAGGAGAAGAAGGCCACCATCAAAGACCTCCTACAAAAATCAGGGGCCAAGAAACCCAATGGGAATGGCCATGACCAGCCACCAACCCAGCCCCCCTCAAGAGAGAGAAACGGGCCCTGCAGGTGCGATCACAGAGAAACCAATCACTCGACAATTTTTATAGCAACTGTTTGGCACCCTTTGGGAACATTTTGCTGGGCTAAGGCAGGATGTGGCCTTGGGCATAAAACAAGTTTGAACTGAGATACTGGAATTTGCCGACCGTAGGGAGGATGAGTTAAATGAGCACACGCGAGAAATACTGGCACTCAGGTAGCGCAATTAAGAACTGTCTCACCTTGAGGACCTTGAAAACAAGGTCTAGGCTGTCAAACATATGCACCAAGGAAGTGCCACTTCAAGCAGACGCTGGAATACTGGAGGAGTGGGTGATATATCTCTTCTGCGATGTTGTGCGGACATTGAGTAAACCTGGATCGCACCCACCGAGAGGAAGGCTGGCTTCAAGCCTGGCGCAACCACAACACATTCTTATATGCCTCCACTCTTACAGGTAGAAAGAAACCATTATGAATGCAACCTGAGACAAGTCGTCCATATCGTTTGGGGGTCTTCAGGTGGGCATATACCAGGATATCTCCCCCCTCCCTCTACAGCACCGCAAAGCTTTGAAAAAACCGGCCACTGCTTACCTCAGAGAGAAAGGAAAACAATACCAATGGGGACACCCATTCAAATTGACCTTTGTCTGGAACAAAGATATGCATGCAATGTGGTCCATAAAAGAACCACAGGAGGCACTTGGGGTCAATCTCAAAGAAGGGAAGAATCTGGAGCATCGTTCCGGGGAGGCAGCGACCTCAGAGTTGCGAAACCGGGAAGACGGTGTGGGACTGGGAAGGACAAACACTCTTGCGCCTCCGAGCTGGAAAGTCAGAAAGAAAGAGAAGCCCTCATTTGACAGCTGCAGAACCGAGACGGCAGGTGGTAGACATCTAGAAACGGCATCCTGAAATTTACATAAGTATATCCCTATAGGTCACCACGGATAAGCCCCAGGGCGGAATGGGAAATCAAAACAGCAAAAGCTCTCGCACACATAAGCAAGGTATCATTGAGGTAATGATGTAACAATCAATATTTTTAACATATAGCCAATGAATTGACAGATGCGATTTCTTGTGTAGATTCTTAAGGATGGGTAGTTTAATGAGTTGTGGACTCAATGATACCTTGCTCATGTGTGCGAGAGCTTTTGCTGTTTTCATTGTTGTGAATGTCTGTTTCAGATTTTCTGTTGAACGGTTAAGGGGTCTTTTCCGCTCGCTCTTACGCACCATACCAATACCTAGCCGTTAAGACACATAAACGTCAAAACTAGGCAGAGCGCCTCCCTCTCTTAGTACTCTAAAAACCCCGGAATGGGAAATCAGCCTTTCCAAAGATGCGGACTGGCTCTACATTGCTGTGCTTCCTTCAGGCACTTCCCCTCGGACTGAGATGGGAATTCTTTTCAATATTTCAGTGATCCTGGAGGGGTTGAGCTAGAGAGACTCACAGAAACATAGGGGATATCAATAGAGTCGCAATGGAACTGCTCCCTGGTGGGTATATCTCCTGGTTACTCAAGTGGCACCAGAGATTATGAGGGGACTCAACATAGGGCCTTCAACATTGGGGTCTACCTCCCGGGCCATGACAGGTTGGTCTCCTTATCAACACATGATCTCCACCTGGTTCCTATGGAATTGAAGTGGATGTGGCAACTTCTTCTTATTCCTTTGGCAGGTGCTGCCCATTTCCTCTGGCACTGTTTGTGGGAGGGTGGGCTTGTGTATCTCCATGTACCTGACCTCATAACTCCCCACGGCTATGCTTCAGCCTTTTCCCATGGCACCCCTTAAGGTTGTAATGTGGAGTTTTAATGTCCAGGACCTGAACTCAACCATCAAGACGCGTGCACTCCTAGCCCTGCTTAGGGACATCCGATGCAACATTTACCTCCTACAAGAGACCTACCCGATACAGGTGGATTGGAAACACCTCCGGTCGAAGTGGTTTGACCAAAAAATGTTCTCCTCCATGGCCGGTAAGAGGGCAGGATTGGCCATTCTCGTAGCAACACACTTTATCATGAAAATGCTAGATACGCACACAGAGATACCTGGGAGAATGATTGTGCTGTGGTGGCAATGGGGGGACACACCTATACCCTTGCTTACTTATACAGCTGTAATGAACATCAGGAAACCTTCTCAAGGGGTGGTTGCCCACTGTTCTTGAATCCCCAGATGAAGATCTTATAGTGATAGGTTATTTCAATATAGTACCCAACCCCCAACTGGAGAGGTCCATACAAAGGGTGGGACACTCTGGGTCGCTCTCGTACTCTATGAAGCAGAGGTTAAAAGAAACCGGTTTAGTGGAGGTTTGGAGACAACACCATGCCACAGCTTGGGAATACACCTTTTTCTCAGCTGCTCACCAAACCTATGCACTCATAGATCTCTTCTTGACATCCCCACGCATTACA